>NC_047576.1:13587500-14787500 GCF_011004845.1 Esox lucius
CATTCAAATAACAACCTCTCAGGGCAGACTCTCCCATACCTTCCTCGCTCTCTTTTCTCCTCTCTCCACCTCAGTGCCAGGAGGGATGCTGTCTGGCCAAACCCTATTATTGCAGAAATGAATCTCCCTCTGTAGAGCAAAACAGAATGGAGTGACTCCTATGACACACACACTACTCTGTGTTTTTTTCCCCTCTGGTTGTTATTTTGTAATGATGTGTGTGAGGACTTGGAGATGCAGTGGCTCTTCTGATTGAAACTGGACTAGTGATGTCATGAAGTTTGTGCCTGCGTTATATCATGAAGTTTGATGACGGCTGGACCCGGCCACTGTGTCTCCTGACCCCACTGGTAGAAAATGTCTCTGCTCTTGAGGTCACTACGAATGCTTCCTCTTCATCTGTGTGTTCAATTATCCCTACTTAACACAGACAGTAGCCATTACACACAGCTACTTGACACCTCAGTATGAAAAGCTACCACCAATCAAGCCTTGTGTACCATGTAGTGATTGGTTTGTATTTTAATTGGTATGACCGGTTGACACCTATAATTCTCACTGGTTCTGATGTGTGATGGAGGCAAAATAAAATTGTGAGAAGAGGTGTTTACTATAGCTCTCACCAGATGTCGTATTGGGTGTCATGAAGGGGTTTCACTGACACAGTATTATATGGAATGCAATCTGGTACTGGATTCACTGGTAGGGTTGTTGGGTTGCCTTCTTGGGGTGGATTGTCTTTTCCCCGGTGTGTCTGCCATGCTGCATATTGTTTTCAAATGGCATATGGTAATATTAGCTCCAAAGAATCAGTATGTTAACCAACTAATGAGAGTGCTTAAGAGTAGAAGTTATGTACAGGGTTAATACTAGCTAGAAAGCATGCTGTTGTTCAGGCCGAAATATATAAAAAATCTCAATTAGAGCTGCTATTAGGTGGCTTGGAGAGGCCAGTTAAATCATTAGCCGGGTGTAGTGGGAGGCTCAGTCCTTATTACTGAGAGCTCTAAAAACCCAACAACAAAAAACTGAGTATTTATGACTTGAATGATGACTTTAGGGCTTGGATTTGAGCTCCAGAGTTTTTCTGATAATCGACTAGGGCTCTGCAGCCGTGGCAGTGGTTACGCAACAAAACAACGATTTCTTTATTGTCTCAATTATCACCAACCACACATTATTTTTTTTATTTTTAATTGGCTTTTAGTCCCCTATCAACATTTATGGTCAGTCAATACTTTGTTTAGTAGGCTCGGGTTGTGGTCAACAAGTTCAGTAGGAATTCAAAATATACCGATTTTATATTGGTGTCATTTATTGATATGGTCCTTATTAATAATAGGTGTTTTGCCTGCAATGTTTGAAAATGCTTTTCAGTTTTGTAATTTCCACTTAGAAATGTCAAATCAAACAACAAAATGCACATGAATTATAATCCACGTAATTACTTATGAATAACAGAAAACGTTAACCTCCCATTTGGGTTGAATGTGTAATATACGTTGTTTATTTTTGTATAATCTATAATTACGATCAGTATCAAAAGGTGCAAACCTTTTGTGTAGATTTGGGGAGAATTTGGGAAAAGAAATTTAACAAAATATATATCATATTGTTTTGGTGTCCTCAGTCTGTGGTTCTCATGGGAAAAGTAGTTTGTTTACATGTGTTGACACCATGTGTTGACTTGTGTGCTACATAGCTTGTCCTGTTAAGCTCTGTCAGACATTTTAGGTCTTTCCACAGATGTTTCATAGTTTTCAAGTGTGTGTTCTGGGCCACTAAAGGAAATTCACAGACTTGTCTTGAAGCCACCCCTGCCTTGTCTTGGCTGTGTGGTTAGGGTCATGCAAATGGGCTTTCATATGCTTTTTACTGAGTGGTCTCACCTCCATGTTCCAAGGACCTTCTCCCAGATTGTTTCGGTTGGCCGGGCGACCAGCTATAGGGAGAGTGTTGGTAGGTCCAAACTTCTTCCATTTAACAAAGATGGATGCCACTTTTGTTGGCTCTTGGGAACCTTCAATGCTACAGAAATGTTTTGCTACCCTACCCTAGATCTGAGCTCTACGGACAATTCTTTCAACGTTTTGGCTTGGTTTTTGCTCTGAAATACACTGTAAACTGGGGGACCTTATACAGACAGTTGTGTGCCTTACCAAATTGTAGTATTCTGATTGTATTATTGTTGTATGAATGTATGTTTTGTTTTCTAATTGTAATTAAGCTAATTTAGATTTAGATAAGTTAAGGAAAAATAAAACATCTGTGTTCAGATTCTCTCTAAGGAAATCACACTCCGTCAACCTCACCAATGTGTGACAGATCATTTGGCTTGAGGGTTGTCGTGGTGTTCTGGGGGTCACATAATGACCACATTATTCTCGATAGACACGACTATCTTGTATTTATTACACAACAATCATCTTATGATGAGATGATGTATCGAGCATTTGTGAAAACAGCTATACTGCAATTCCAATAAATAACTAAATGTCTCTCCCTTGACTTGACTGGGTATTATTTTTCCACTATGCGTAACTGCTAAAATCTTACAAAATCATTCTCAATCAATTGAATTTACATAGGTGGACTCCCAAGTTGCAGAAACAGGAAACAGGATACACCTGAATTAGATTTTGAGGGTCATAGCAAACGGGCTGAATGTGTTAATGCGGGGGGGGGGGGGGGGGGGGTTAAACAGGAGGTATGCAATAAGCGTTTTAATTGTGAGCACTGTATAGAAAACAGGTCTGACTTTCTGTGTAAGAGAATTAAAGCCTTCTATCTGACATTCAAAGTTCAAAAGAGTAAAACTAAATTTATACACTTGCTATGTAATTCAAATGTACCGTCTTGTGGGTGTCTGATAGTAATTTCACAGTTACAATTACATTTGGATGTACATTTTGTGACCACTACATCTACCACAGAAATGATACAATTTCGCCCTGTGATATGTAGACCGGTGACGAACTGAGGTAAAAACCTGAATAAATGTGTGGAGGAACATAGCGAATGCAGAGGCTTCCATACAGGTGAACTCCATGATACAATGACACAATTAACATAATATCATGCTCTGTGGTATGTGTACAACTACTGAGCAGGCCCAATTGACCTTGATTTTAGATCAGGATGGTTAGAGGAAAGAATGTAAGCGACTTTGAAAGGGGTTTATTATTGAGGCACAGGTAGCTACAGTAAAAAAGATTTCTCAATTGGCATCGATGAAGGGCATTGATGTAATTAAATGCATGTTCGTGAATGTATGTTTTCATGAACAAACTGTAATTCCCGATGAAGTTCCTCCCTCTTTGTTGGGAGGATTTAACCTTCTTTTGAGAGAGACAAACAGCTTTAAAGCTCTGGATTCATGCTTACGCGCATCTGTTATCTCTGCACAGCTTTCCATAATATGAAGACTGGTTGTTAAGGAGCAGATTGATGTTGTTGCTTATCTGCCCCCTTGTGTTTGGTCTTGAAACCCATAAGTCTTCTCAAATCACCATCTATGAGACTATGTTTACCTACCCCTGTCCATGTTGTTCTGACTCTTACTTCCTTCAACCATTTTTGCAGAGGTTAGTTGGAAAACTGGAATGTATTTATTTGTGTCCTTTGACCCTAATGCACACAGACTCATTCTTTATTTTCAGAAATAAGAGGTTTTCACTGTTCACCAAACGTTGATGTAAGAGTTTTAAATTAAGCTTGGCTTTCAGTTCAACTCTTGTGATGCCTCCCAAGGTTATTTTAACTTGTGAATAAAAATTAATTTAGAAAGTCCTAACAATTGACTGTCGATGTTTTCAACACAACAATCCAAAGGAGAGCAGATTAGCCCTGCTTTGCATTTGCTGCTCTTTCCATTTTCTGTTCTTCAAAAAGTAATACAGGATTGTAAATCTCCCATTTATCATTTCATTAAACCCCTGAGAGACTTTTCAAGCTTCAGTATTAGAGAGGGCCTGAGACAGGTGCCTCGGTCAACCCTCAGACAGCTGGTTCTGGCAATATACCTCTTGAACTCAGTCTGGAAAGCTATGGCAATTTGGAGATCTTTTAAGACAAGACACTTACTGTTTGCTTCTTTATGAAGCACCTTGTGTTCTATTCATCTATTGTTTCACCTGCTATGTTTGATGGTTGTTTTCTTATTACTATACAGTGCCAGTTTACCAGTCAAACAAATACGTAACATATCTCAAAACGTGTGTTATTGTACTAAATGTCACAACAAGAGCATGGTTGGATAGTAAGCATAGGACCAAGACACAAAAAGTCAGTACAGACGTGCGTATAACATAACCAAATATTACGTCACTCTGTACACATAACGCATCAGAGTAAATACGCATAAAGACACAAAACCCAAATCTTGCTCGAAGAGGTTTACACAGAGGGAATGTGATTCCGTGGCCCTGGGGACTGCCACTCATGCATGTTGGCATTGTTTCTCATGGCTGGGCAGCTGGGTGTGACCCAGCAGTGTGTGTGTGTGTGTGTGTGTGTGTGTGTGTGTGTGTGTGTGCGCGCACGCATGTCGTCCTCTCAGAGAGAGTGACAGTTGTATGGCAACCCTGTTGTTTCAGTCTCCCAGCCCTGTCTAGACCAGAGGTCTCATTACACCGTCCCGTCAGTCTAGTCCTGACATAGTGCACAAGCTCCACGACCCTCTCCCCTCAGCACTCACTCAACATTATAGTTTTCTTCTGCTGGGTGTTTTCAGTTGAATCAATCTTTCACTGACACCTTATAAACCGCAGATGCCAAAATAACACCCAGGTTTTCTCCAGCATACTTTAATCACATTTAATCACATTAACTACGTTAATCACATTTTACAAAATGTTCTCCGAAAGATACTGCCTTCATAATACAATATGTGTTACCTTAGTATTTGGCACTGCTTCCGTGGAATAACAGAACAATTGCTATACATAATATTTTCTTAATTACGTGTTGGGCTTATATTTGAAAGATGTATGTAATAATTTCTTCGGACTCTTATATTTGCTAAATTGCGAATACATTGCAACTAGAATTCTCCTAAAAATCACTGGTACTAGTTTCTATTTCATCCACTGCCAATTGTAACAGTGATTTTGGAGTATTCATGGTTTCCTGTGCTTTGATGACATTTAAGAGATTGATTTGTGCTTTACGGCTGCAGTGCAAGTTAGACTAGGATTAATACGTACGGGGGATTTGATTGCAGGTGGGATGCACACAGCAAACCAAACGCATCAAGATGGGTCTGTTCATAAGAACCTTCCACTGACACAAATATACACATTTGTTAGCTCCTGAAATACCGCCGCTATTGATAAATCCCATTTGGAGCTAAAACTAAGCCCGCACAAGGCATCCTCTTCCTGTCTCCCCTTTGAGTGGATTAAGCGTGCGTGCCAGGACTCCACTGATGAATGTCATCCCCAGCTACGCAGACTGCACTTTGAGAACACAGGTAGTTTGGTGATGCAATGCGATGTGTTGCGGAGGTAAAGGAGATGAGGCTGAAGCTCTGGCTGTTTGAGGTATGGCTGCATTATTCACGTGGACATCTGTGTGTGTCTGTCTGTGGGAGTGCTGCTGTGGGCTGGACTGGCTGATAAGAAACAGTCCAAGCCTCCTGTTCTTATTACACTCCCTCAAAGCAGATATTCACCAGGTGCAACAGCTCTGATGCATGAGCCCACAGGACGCACGCACAGATTCATTAGACTATATAATCAGCCTATTAAACAATCATATTCAAGAAAATTATACATCCTTTCCAGTCATCTTCCTGATTATTGATTGAATACAGTGTTGAGACTGAAAGATTGCAATTTGTATTTTGTAAATACTGTCCATTCACCGCTCAAGGTAGCATTTGAAAGCCAGTAATCACATTTTTTGCATCTTTTTTTCCAGTCCGTTTTAGTGAATGTGAAGGAAAGGAAATGGAAAATGGTTATCAACAGCCAAAATTAATCAATTTGTCAGCATGGAGTCAGCTCTATGCTCTGGCTTTGGATGTGCCAGCTGGCCTGGGCTTTTGTAATGGGGCTTTCTACTTACAGAGACAAGAACTGGCTTGCAGAGCAACAGGGAATGAGAGGAGTGGGAGGGACACCCATCTAAATACCAATTCTTGACCAGCAACAGCACAACATTTGGTCCACTAGTCAGTAGACAATAACCGGTAATTGGCACAGTATTTAGGCAGGAACAACTCCCAAAAGTAACACTTTGTCAATTCTTCCTAGACTTTCATCTGCTACTATTGTCTTCTTTGGATGTTCTTCTGTTGTCCTAATTTTGGAGCCTGCACTGTCTCTTGATATTTTTGGTGGGTAATATTTCACCCCCTCTGCTGCGAACCATCAGTTGGAACACGAGATGTTCCCAATTAAAATGAAGATGAATTGCTGCCCCTGTTGTGCCTCGGTGGTTGAGCTTCTGAGTAAGTGTCTCAGCTACTTCCATGCTAATCTCTCATGGACATAATATGTAAACCAAACGTATGACTAGCTTGATAACACAATGCAATTGTCATGAACACCATATACAGATACCCAGAAAACCCTAACTCCAACCGACCCGATTCCACAGAGGGCCTAGTGTGTGCTCGTCTTTTTTCCCCCTTCAATTTGTGCCCAGCTGAGACCTATTCAATCAGGTGAGTAGAGATAAACAATCCAAAATAATTATTGACCTAATTAATCAATCAAGCACAAGGTAAGAGCAAAAACCTGCAGACATTCAGCCCTCTGGGGGGACCGGTTTGACACCTTTGCTCTAACCCAAAACAGCAAGTAATGCAGATCTAGATCTTGGAACAAAAGCACTCTAACTTTAGCTGTTAGTTATTCTGGTTGAGTGTTTGCTATATAATGTAAAATGTTTATGGTTTCGCCCTCTACCACTACAGATTCAAAATGATAAGAACCACCATGGCTTTATCTCTTTAAAAAACTGGTGCGACAGTGTGCAACAGTCTTATCTGGATCAAACCCTTGGTATAACCCTTCCCTAGACACATTAATCTTTCTCACTGACTTCCCACACACGAAACCAAAGTAGTGTTAAGGCAGAGCAGCAGCCAGAGAGTGTTGTCTGTGTTCTTCTGTGTTCTGATTATGAGGGCTCTGACTGTTGACATCGGAGCTAATGGAAAAGTAAACACAGATCTAATTATGCCACCAGAACATCTAGGCCAGCCTCACATCCATATCAGGTCAGCTTGATGGGAGCGAGAGAGTCTGCTTTTATTTGCTCTCCTTGATGCCCCCAGGGGACTTTGAGTCTGTTATTTTGTCACTGATTCTGTCTGGACATACATTGCAGATCTGGGCCTCCGGGGAATGGAACGGAAAAGTGTGTGAGTGTGTGTGTGTGTGTGTGTGGGGGGGGGGGGGTTGGGGTTAGGTTTAATGTTAGGATTTTGGATTAAAATAATATTTGGGGCCCCCACAAAGTGAAAGTAAAATGTCTCTTTCTGTCTCTCACTCTCTCTGGGTGTGTGTGTGTGGTAATATACATGCATGTGTGGCAGAGTGTATCTGTGTGAGATAGTGCCGCGCCATATCTGAGGGCAGTGGGCTATATTAAGATAACTCTTCCAATATGGTACAAGTAATTATTTTACTCATCAGAGCATGCAGAAAATGCAGTTAAAATTGGCTTCCTTAGACAGCTCTTCAACAATAATATCCGATGTCAATTCTGAAACATTACTAATCCTGGACAAATGAGAATGTGACTCTTTCTGAGTGAACTACTTGAATGGCAATTGACTTTGACACTTCTAGCATTCCGTTGATACATGCTTCTGCAAGTGCTCACGCACTTTGCTTGCTTTGATCAGTGTACCTTGACTGGGCACCTCTGGCTGTTCCATATGAACACGCCCCAAAGGCTCAGAAAGATGAAAAAAAGAAATCAACGTGTGTCAAATACTGAAGCAGCGTCAAAATGTACCATTGTCTTGTAACAACACATTTCCCAGTGATACGTCTCTCCGGTTTCAGGAAAGCCCAGGCAGATCCTGGGAGTGGTGCCGAGGGAACACACTGGTGCTCTGTTCAACATCACGTAAGTCGACATTTGGATAATAGAAGCAGCCACACTCATTTGGCCCACATGGCACACTTATGACTGTTTGATTAGGAGGGGTGAATGAGGCTAACCTCTCCTGCTGTGTCAAACTGTAATGAGGACCAGATTGTGGGAAGCAGGGCTAATTGTCCTGGAACACCCTAATGACGCACGCACCCACACGCACACACAAGCACACTCTTTAGCACGCACATACACACACTCTGCATGCACCACCCACTCACAAAAAAAAAAAAAAGAAAACATTTGTATGTATGTAACTTTGCAAAAGGAGCCAGGTATAAGCCAAACATAATATTTGCATCACAAAAAAACTATTTCCACTTGATGAAACAGGTCCATGCTGCTGTGTGGATGAGAGGGGCTGGGGGGCTATTTAAAAGCATGTTCAACCTTTTAAAAGAGACATTACAGAGCACTTACACTACCTACCAACCCTCTGTATAATGATATTTTCCCAGCTAAAGGAGAGGCCTGCCAACTCTCAGGGCTTTATTACTGTGTGTGTGTGTGTGTGCGCGTGTGCAGCTTTTTCGACTCTCAGAGTAGTGTTTGCATATTTATGTGAGTTGCGATTGAGTGTGGGGAATGTACCGAGGTTGGTGTCTCAGTTCAGTTCTCTGTTCACTGTCTTCTTCTCCACCCCATTTCCCTGTCTTCTCCTCCATCCCATTTCCCTGTCTTCTCCTCCATCCCATTTCCCTGTCTTCTTCTCCATCCCATTACCCTGTCTTCTTCTCCATCCCATTTCCCTGTCTTCTTCTCCATCCCATTACCCTGTCTTCTCCTCCATCCCATTTCCCTGTCTTCTTCTCCATCCCATTTCCCTGTCTTCTTCTCCATCCCATTTGCCTGTCTTTTCCTCCATCCCATTTGCCTGTCTTCTCCTCCATCCCACGTGCCTGTCTTCTCCTCCATCTTATTTCCCTGTCTTCTCCTCCATCCCATTCCCCTGTCTTCTTCAGCATCCCATTTCCCTATGGTTCTCATTTTAATGAGACTAAAACATTTGCAAATAAAAACCAGTGGAACTGAAATCACCATCCTCAAAGTCAGAAATAAATCATTTCTCAAATCCCACAGTAACACTCCTAAAGAGGTAACACATTATCTTGGCTATCATTCTGTTTATTGTTATGGTGAATTCTGCATCTTATGGTATCTGGCAGTGCATCAGACTGGCTTTCCTGTTCCCACACATTTGTCCAAGCCTCAGGACAGAGACCGTGGACACAGGACACATGCTAATGTTTATCATAAATAATCTTGTTCTGGAGACTGCTGCCACAAGACATTTTGTGATGGTTGCTTCAATAATGAGAGCAGGTCTTACATTACAAACAGGATGTATGCTCCTAGAGGAAATTTTACCAGATTTACAGCTTTTTGCTGTCCTAAATCCTAACCCCTCCGCTTACTAAAGCCACAAACTTAACCCTTACCTTAAAGTAACTATCCAATAAAAATGACCCTTTCAAGTTAATACTCTGTTAAACAATACCTAAAAAATGTTGTGAAACATTAGGAGAGAAAAACATGTGAAATTTGAAATTTCGCAGCCACCTGTCTACAGTGGATTCTAACCACCTGTTTACAATGGATTCTAACCACCTGTTTACAGTGGATTCTAACCACCTGTCTACAGTGGATTCTAACCACCTGTCTACAGTGGATTCTAACCACCTGTCTACAGTGGATTCTAACCACCTGTTTACAGTGGATTCTAACCACCTGTCTATAGTGGATTCTAACCACCTGTCTACAGTGGATTCTAACCACCTGTTTACAGTGGATTCTAACCACCCATCTACAGTGGATTCTAACCACCTGTCTACAGTGGATTCTAACCACCCATCTACAGTGGATTCTAACCACCTGTCTACAGTGGATTCTAACCACCTGTCTACAGTGGATTCTAACCACCCATCTACAGTGGATTCTAACCACCTGTCTACAGTGGATTCTAACCACCCATCTACAGTGGATTCTAAACACCTGTCTACAGTGGATTCTAACCACCTGTCTACAGTGGATTCTAACCACCTGTCTACAGTGGATTCTAACCACCCATCTACAGTGGATTCTAACCACCCATCTACAGTGGATTCTAACCACCCATCTACAGTGCATTCTAACCACCCATCTACAGTCGCCCTGAGGCAAAAGAAAATATAAAAGTGCACTCTTGGAAATATCATGTTTAAGTAACTTAGCATCTCATTTAAAAATGCATTTGAATGACTTAGCAACAACAACAAAAAATATCTGAATTCTTAGTATTAATAATCATCATATATATATAACTAAAGCAGATACTAATCGGTTAAACATGCATATCTTTACTAAGGACTATAATCTGCCATCCCTGAAGCACTGGCAAACAGTTATTGTATATAAAACGTATTTGAATCAAAACAGGTATTTTATTTTAGCTCTTCTATAAGACAGAGGTATATTGTGAGCTATGTTATCACCTCAATGAAACTGGTTGAGGGTTTAAAGGAGGATGAGGTAAAGAAAATGAAATGTCCACAACAATATGTATGTACATTATGAAAATGACCTCTGTTCATCCAATAGCAGCCAAGCATCTGTGGTATAGACTGATAACAACACCAGAAAAGCATATGTGGTACAGACTGATAACAACACCAGAAAAGCATCTGTGGTATAGACTGATAACAACACCAGAAAAGCATCTGTGGTATAGACTGATAACAACACCAGAGAGAATATGATGCATACTACCCCCTTGACCAGAGTCCAGGTTTAACAACCCTTTATGTCACTTAACACCACTGTAATGAGCAATGATGATCCCAGCACACAGATATTTTGCAGGATGGTATGTTTGATTGGGCTACAGATCAAATTGCCTTCAAAAACGTCAGAAAACCTAGACCATTTCAAATGTTAAAGTCAAGGAATCCTATATGGTGCTTTTACATCTCTGCTTCACTTGGCTAATGGCTGCCATATCTTCTACATTCAACACAGAGAGCAAAGCACAGGGACAGAGTAAGAGGCTATGCAGGGGAGAAGATGTGAAAAGCAGATTAGCACTGCAATTTGAGAGGAGGATGCAAACATATTACATTTGGAAAAAACTAGATGTGTGTTGAGTGTGTTAATTAAGTCATACGTTCTGTCAACCCCTCCTCTTATACTTAGAGTAGTCAATATGTGTCCCATGTTAGATTTCTTTAACTCATCCTCATTAAAACCCTAATTTAAACCCTCTTTGGTTTGTGTGGTTTAGGGGTCTGTGTGGTGGCCTCTTTGTTCAAGCAGTGGTTGCAGGTTGACATTTTTTATTCTCTGTGTGTGTATGATGTGTGAACATTTGTGTCATTGAGTTTACGTCAATTTGTACATATGTTAGTGTGTGTGTGTGTGTGTGTTTGTGTGTGTGTGTGTGTGTGTGTGTGTGTGCAGACATCCATGTCTGCTATTCATCCATGCCTTGCAAATAGCTATATTGGCAAAAGAGAAAGAAATTATATCAATTGAATGTACATGCCATAATCTTATATGAGGTTCTTACCCCTATTTAGTATATGAAAATGCTTTTCCATTACTTTCTAAAGGCCAGAGGGCCAAGTAGGTGTGAGATAATGAGATTTCACCCTTTTCTCCTTTGTCATGAGAGCTGTAATTAAAAGGTAATTGAGGAGAGAATGGTGGCTGGAGGACCATCTTTCCTAATCAGATGAATCATCACAGTTTCACAATCGTATGGTTTCTCAGGAGGCAGGAGTTACATTATATATTTATAGAAATGACATGGCAGAGAGAGATTTATACTGTGTATTATATTTTGAACTAAGTGTAAGACGGTCAAAGGCAAAACATTAATTAGTATTAATAGCTGATGAAACATTTCATGTTTGTAGCTAGGTTTCCATCCATATTTGCATTAGCATATTATGTGAATGCTAATGATGCATTGAAAATATGCAAATGTTTCCACCTGTTGAGAGTTTTCACCAAACAGACTCATCGCTCATAAAAGCAGTGTGCAATGACTGTGCACACACAAGGTATTTTTCACTTTAAGTGGCACTCAAGTCCCCTTTTCACCTCATCTAACACCTGATTTACTTATCAAAAAGCACATCTCAATAAACAATTCAGGTAAGTAAAGGGTGGGCATTTTCTCTTCTGTTCTCGAGTTTCCCTATTATTCCTCAAGCAAGGAAGGAAAAATAAGACATCATGACATCGTATTAGACACAAAAACCTAATCCTTGAAGTATACTGTTTAGTAAAAAAAAAAAAAACATGATTTCATAAGTGTGTCATGTGTGTAATTTATAATATTTGTATTTGAGATATTGACATTATACAGGAAAGTAAAGCAAATAATCAAAGGACATCTTTAAGTTACAAATCTAATGATCAATGTATTCCCAACCCATTTAACTAAAACTGTTGGGTAAAACAGCAACATCAAACTAAATAAATACTGTCCAGTGGTCCACAATGAATGTAGATGAACCATGGAATGACATGTCTCCCATTAAAGCACTGGGATTTTTTGATCATGGCAAAGAAATGGCAAACTGAGATCCATCCGAAGAAACGGTTTTGGCCAGGAAAAGATTTGCTCCCCATGTGTGTCTTTTATATCACAAAGCGCTGCCAGGGCAAGACATTTCTGTTGCAAATGTTAGTAGAAAAATGTATCTTTATATTATTGAAATGTTATTGAAATGTAGTGTGAATAGGCCCTTAGTCTCTAAAAATGTAAATAATCTTAAAACATTGCCAGTCCACCTGGTCATTTCCAATGTCTCTCATCCTCCCTTTTTCCCTCTCACCCTTTAGTCTAGTGAATCAGTCAACCACTGAAGCAGACAGGGTTGCTGGTTGTGTAGACCCTTAACAAGACCAGAGGGTCACCTGTGGTATAAACTGATAATAACAACAGAAAAGTATATGTGGTATAGACTGATAACAACTCCAGAAAAGCATATGTGGTATAGACTGATAACAACACCAGAAAAGAATATGTGGTATAGACTGATAACAACACCAGAAAAGCATCTGTGATATAGACTGATAACAACACCATAAAAGTATATGTGGTATAGACTGATAACAAATCCAGAAAAGCATCTGTGGCATAGACTGATAACAACACCAGAAAAGCATCTGTGGTATAGACTGATAACAACACCATAAAAGCATATGTGGTGTAGACTGATAACAACACCAGAAAAGTATATGTGGTATAGACTGATAACAACTCCAGAAAAGCATATGTGGTATAGACTGATAACAACACCATAAAGGTATATGTGGTATAGACTGATAACAACACCATAAAAGCATATGTGGTATAGACTGATAACAACACCATAAAAGTATATGTGGTGTAGACTGATAACAACACCAGAAAAGTATATGTGGTATAGACTGATTACAACTCCAGAAAAGCATATGTGGTATAGACTGATAACAACACCAGAAAAGTATATGTGGTACAGACTGATAACAACTCCAGAAAAGCATATGTGGTACAGACTGATAACAACACCAGAAAAGCATCTGTGGTATAGACTGATAACAACACCATAAAAGTATATGTGGTATAGACCGATAACAACTCCAGAAAAGTATATGTGGTATAGACTCTTATAAACACCATAAAAGTATATATGGTATAGACTGATAACAACACCATAAAAGTATATGTGGTATAGATTGATAACAACACCATAAAAGTATATGTGGTATAGACTGATAACAACACCATAAAAGTATATGTGGTATAGACTGATAAAAACTCCAGAAAAGCATCTGTGGTGTAGAATGATAACAACTCCAGAAAAGCATATGTGGTGTAGAATGAACAGATATTTTGCAGGATGGTGTGTTTGATTGGGCTGTAGATCAAATTGCCTTCAAACACGTCGGGCAACGGAAAACCTAGATCAAAGTGGCCTCTATGTTCAAGCAGTGGTGGCAAGTTTAAAAAAAAAATCTAAATTCTCTGTGTGTGTATGATGTGTGAACATTTGTGTCGTTGAGCGCACATCAATTTGTGCATAGGTTAGTGTGTGTATGTGTGTGTGTGTGTTTGTAGTGCATGTGTGAGTTTTTGAAAGGTTGAGGGGGTGTGCGTTTCTGTTTATCAGGGGGCAGGGGGAAAGGGGTTAAGGGGAGCTTGGCTCAGTTAATTGTAGTAATTGAACAAAATTACCCCTCCTCCAAATGGCCGTGAAATCAGCCAAGGCCATCTGGGTATAATTTTGCTGTGGAGAGTTACATTCACCTATCAGTGTCTCTCCACACCATCAGAGGGGTCAGGTGGGAGAATGGACCAGGTCCACTCCATCACAAGTCCTATCACAGTAATGAATCCCCTCCATGGGTGGCACCTACTGGGTCCAGACAATCACAGGGGAGACCTTCACAACTCTACACTGAGCCATCCAACCATGGGCTCTGTGCATTAAGTCTTGCCATGCCAGAAAAGATGGAGTTCAGCAGCTCCCAAATGAGATAGGGAGGGAGCAGACAAAGGAGGAAGAGAGAGCATAGGTTATTCCAAGAACAGGAAAACTGGTTGAAAAAGTCTGAACGAGTATGTTTTGAATACAGGCACGTCAGTCAAATGGAATAGCTTCTGCAATTATACTATGTGTGTTGACTGTCACACCTAACCAACATAAGATAATATATGGGTATTTGAAGATTTCTGAATAGTGCAAGATGGGCATGCAATGATGAGTTGTTCAACAAATAAACTTTATAATTGTATATGACAGACCCCTATATTAAAAAAGTTGGAGCAGAGCCCTGGTGG
This sequence comes from Esox lucius, assembly GCF_011004845.1. Taxonomy (NCBI): domain Eukaryota; kingdom Metazoa; phylum Chordata; class Actinopteri; order Esociformes; family Esocidae; genus Esox; species Esox lucius. The sequence continues at coordinate 13,602,418 of NC_047576.1, forward strand.
TGGTTGGTTGAGAGTGACATATATTTATTACCCAGACTGGATAGGAAATCCATTCAGCCTGCCAGTCAACCTGTCAAACCTAGTGCTGCCAAGGAGAATCTAGCTAAACCTCTTATTTCCTCCCTTAAGTTGCAAACCAGTAACAAGAGATAGGAGATAAGATAAGAGGAGAGAAAAGAACAAGATGGAGGGGGGATCAGTTAGACAGCAGTTTGCTTGAAGGAGAAAGAAAATCAGGGAGCAAGTAGTCTAGAGTGTAGCCCTTAATAATATTAACAGCTTTTATAGTAGTAAGAGAATGGTAATCATTTACTGTTGACTAGAAGTAACACAAAATGCCCTAAAAGACGATATTGTCTTCAGGGATGTTTTTGTGAAAGATACTGGATAATAAAAAAAGAATATTTTTTTTTCTTCAATTCACTGGTATGACAGATGAGCCCAGACACTGTTGCCATTTGCTTTGCATCTGTCTGCGTGTTTACCAGTGATTATCAATACAGACATAATTGACATGCTTTGGTAGAATGTTTATATCAAATCAGACCATGTCCCTCACACATAATTAGTGGAGCAGTAATTGGTTCTCTGGCCCCCCACCCCCTCCCCAACACAGGATTTTCTCCTTTTCAAACAGCCGTGTGACACAGATGTACGCGAAACAAAAAAAGAACAAACAGAATCAGCTTACAGCGTTGAACAGTAAAATGACAACAAAGACTATGATACAGAACACAAGGCAGGCAGAAAGAGATGAACAGAGAGAGAAGGGAGAGAGTGTGCTCAGACTGGGGAGAGTTCTTACTCTGCCTCACCTCAGAGACGGGGCGCTAAGACTGGATCAGAAAGACTGTAGGAGGCTAAACGCACTGCGAATACCCGTTTCTTTGCACTGATATGTGGGCAATAGGAAATAACGACAGCTAGACCGGGCAGTCACAGAGGTGGAGCCTCTAGCTGGGTTCAATATCCAAACACATCAGTAGATCCATGGCACAGCAACCCAGAACAGCAGGGTCTCAGCTGCCTGCCTGTGCAACGCTGTGTTAAGTCTGCTAAGAGATTATTCGTAAAAAATAAATAAAAAATACATAAAAACGAGGAGCGCGGGGTTTGACTGGTGGGAGGGACAAGAGGGAACAAAGGCAAGAAACAGCCTGCCAGCGGCGGGTAGAGGGGAGGTGGAGGTGCGTGGGGGAGGTGGAGGTGCGTGGGGGAGGTGGAGGTGTAGCAAAGGGAGAGGAGACTCACAGTGCTTTTCCAATGACTTTCCGTGTGTTGGATGTATTTGATCTATAAGAAATACTGAGAGTTTCCAAAGCTGTGGGGCCAAAGAAGATTGTTTTTAGATTAGAGGGCCTATATACATTATGGAGTAAAATGAGAAACTGAAAATGCACCTGCCATGCGTATGCCATCAGACAAAAATAGTCGCAACTGGGTAATGTTATTCACATTCTGCATACTCTTCCCTATCATTCAGGGTTGGACAAAACCGTGCGAGGAAACAATGCGAGCTACGTTCTGTATGTCCTACTGAATCCAGATCACAATAATCTTCAATATATTTCTGGCTCCCCACAACCTGATGGGGACAGAAATACAGTCAAGGACCACTGATGATCCTGCTGCTAAAAATGTCCTGGTGAGCGTGGACGTGTGTGTGTGTGTGTGTGTGTCTGTCAGCAGAGGTGAGGTCTGGAAGAGCTGAACACTGGCCCTCCCTATCAACCTCTTTGTTGTGGTAATCAATCATTCTCCCAGCATTCATAACAGTCCTGCTCCCCACCGTCCCACACTCGAGCAGCCATGACTAGAATGAACACACACTGAGGACATAATGAGATGGAGAAACAAAACTCAGCGTCTGCTTAGGCTAGACCAGACATAATGCAACTGCAACCTTGGCATACACTGCCGGTCTTTCATGTATCAATGGATTGGATATATAGATACAGTTAAAAATACCATGTTGCCACTACCTGTATTTACATTCTGAAACAATATGTTAAAATGCATTCTGTTCCACTCAGGGGCGACTGGTCATTAGGGGCAGATGGGGCACAGCCCCACCTGTTGTCAACAGAAAGAACTGCAACAAAATCACGTTGTTTTTATTTTCTCGAAGATTGCTTCCTATAATTTATTATCTATGAATATAGCATCTTCTTAAATTGCATACCATTTGTGTTAGGATTTTATTTCATGTTCATTGGTCCCTGCCTTGCTGCTTTTTGTCTGACTGCATTCTGCCAATTCGAGTTCGCAGTAGTAGGCCATATGCTAAGCGTGAATGTGGGGCTAGCCCCTCTTTCACAATGCAATGTACATTGTACGTGTGAAAATATTAATACGCATGCTCAGAATGTTAGTGTGATCTATGTAGATCATACAAATTTGATGCCAAGTGGGGCTGACAGCCGGTATGGCTGTCTGTCTGGTGCCAACATTAGTCGGCAAGAAGAGCGAGGAGGGTAGATTGTCTTAACTAGCTTGTTAGCTTCACAAATGCCAGATTACTTAATGAATTAAGTGGATTTCATACTCGAGAAATGGTTTGAAACCCTTTATTTGGAGGAGAAACTTGTAGTAAAGCGACTTGGTGCCCATCAGCCATAGGATATTGTTATCACTCAAACAGGTGGTAAAAGTAACAGCGGGTTTAACGTGGAGTGGTTTTTGAAGAAAAAGTGGCTAACGGTTAGCCTACGGTTAGCCCAAGTTGACAGTGCATACAGGCGCTCCATTGAGCAGCATAACAAACAGGTGGAGGAAAACAGGCACGTTCTCAGTCAGATTAAAACAAATATTAAACTGTGTGGAAAATGTAAAAACCACACTGCAGGGGCACGACGAGTTGGTTGACTCCAAGAATCCTGGAATATTCAGATGCATTTTCGAGACTGTGTGAGGGCGATTTGAGAATTCAGAGGCACAATGACGCTCATCCCATCTGGCACTGTACAAAAGGGACATCTGGCACTGTACAAAACGAACTGTTAGACTGTATGTATGAAGTATACAGGGAGGAGATAGCCAAGCAAGTGGACGAGACATCATTTGTTGCCATACAGGCAGATGAGACAACTGATGTCTCCTGTAAATCACAAATGGTGGTTGTGTTGCAATACATGTTGCCTGACAATACAGCGACGGAGAGGTTTTTGGAGTTTGTGGAACTCAAAGATAAAACTGGACTCGGCCTCTCTAATAGCATCAAGGGTATGCTGGAACCACTGAAGCTGGGAGAAAAGCTGATCGCTCAGACTTATGATGGTGCGGCTGTAATGAGTGGAAACATCAGAGGGGTACAGACGCTAATGAAAAGAGACATACCCACATGCCCAGTTTGTTCACTGCTATGTTCATCAGCTGAACCTGACCTTGCAGCAACTTTGGATGAGCATGATGAACAAGGATGGATGAACAAGGATGAGCAAAGGTGTTTTTTGCAGATTTAACTGCTTATGCCACCGTTTACTCTGGCACTCCAAAACATGCTGCGGCACTTGCTGAAGGAACACAAAGACGCATTCCAAGGCCACCCGCTGTACAATGGAACTGTCAATGCAGTTTGGGAAAACCGCGCTGCGCTGCTCCTGTGTATGGAGGATATACGCACACAACCAGGTTGGGATGAGGCTACCATAAGTGAGGCATACGGCCTGTCAAAAAATCTTAGGGACCGAGCCTTTCTGCAGCTGCTGGAATTTTCTTTCTTCCTTATGCCAGAAGTTCATGTTTTATACAACACTCTGCAAAAATGGAGCATCGATGCATCTGTGATTAGCAGTGCGCTCACCCGTTTCAAGGAGAATGTCCAGAATATGTGGAAGCAAACTGATGAATGGGCTGCCACCGTTCATGATGGAACAGACGAGCCAGGCCGACGAGTAACCAACACAGCGCCGGTGATGAAGGAGGCATGCGACACAGTCATTTCCCAGGTTGAACCGAGGTTTTCACAAAGAGCGAGCTGGTTGACAGCTCGCTCTTCCCACAGTTTGTCCTGTCATTCCCTACATCTGAGCTTGACTGTGCGGTGAAACTATGGCCTCTAGGAAACAAGGAAACGTTGAAGTCTGAGCTGACCACTCTGTACCGCTACACTGAGCTTCACACTGGTAAGATGGCCCTGTCTCTGTTAAGACCCATCCATGAGAACAACCTAGAGGAGGCTTTTGCTGAGACCGTCACTCTGCTGAAAATTATCATAACAACACCTATGATGACATCCGAGTCAGAGAGGAACTTTTCCAACTTGAAGAAGGTAAAAACCTTCACTCGCAATACCATAGGACAGCCTCAACGCATTGGCCATGTTGTCCATCGAAAGCCAGGTGATTCAGCAGCTACATTACTTTATTCCCAAAGTCATCGAAAAGTTTGCCCAGACGAAGAACCGCCGGGCCACCTTTCTCTTCAAGTGAACCCTCAGCCTTGGTGAGTGAAAGTATATTTTATCATCCTGCCTTTATGGTGCTGGTCCATGCATTGGTCATATTTTTGTGCTGGATAGATTGATATAGATGGTGACGAGTGTTAGTGTGTCCATGCTTATCTGTTAAGGTTGTTTTCATAGAATGGATCTGTATCCCTAAAATGTTGTCTTTCCGCTTCATTGTGTAATTCAGTGGTGTTGAGCTCATTGCTGTTCGCATACGGCCCTGTAGGCACATTGGTTCTGAGCTTGGTTGCATTCCTTCCTTTAGGTTTGTAAATGTGACAGTGGTAATTTTACATGTGTGTGAGAGAGAAGGAGAGAAATTACACAAGAAGCTCTCTCTCCAGTATGTGTACTACAACACTTGGTAGAAGCAAGCCACTGTCGTTAAAAGTGTTTTGTGGAGCCACGCTGTTTGTTGGTGTGTTAAATAAACACATCAGTAGCAAGAAGGAGTTTTGTAGCTTTACTGGTATGTATCTAATATTTTGAAAATGGTTTGTGCCCCACCAATTTTTTACACATAAAAACACCACTGGTTCCGCTATATTTTATATCTCAGTGTATAATGGCCTTTTTGACCGTGGTGTAGAGAACCCCATCTCATTGTCACTGCACAAAGTCATCGTTACAGATGCTCACATGTGTAGTATGTGATTAATGTAGGTCCTATACGTAAATTTGACACATATGTGCAAGCATTGTTGTACTTGGTATGATTAACTTGCTAGGGAACTTAGAAAAATACCATGAGGCCAGGGATATACTACAGATTTAAAACTATTTCTCCTTATTTTTTTGTATTACATGGTAGTATTTAAATGTTTTAAACTGATCAGATCAGAGATGTTGAAACCCTGATGGTCCCCTTCCACTCTACCCTTGCCCTCTATTTGCTCAAATGTCCCAAAGTTGAAGAGGTGAATCTGATGTACGGTGTAGGATCTCTCCACTGCAAGGTGGAATCCCTTCATCTTTTTCTATTTTCGAGCTTGCACAATTTTACAGAAAAGAATGGACAGGTGTGCCAAGTTATATGGCAAATGCATTTGTTATTATCTGATTTCAAGCTTTGGCACATGCAAAAGACGAAATACCTCACGAGTCAATTGATTGTCAGTCAGGTTTTTCCTTTCAAAAACAATAGGAGGCATTTGCTTGTTCTATTAATTAAAAGTGGAACATGTAATGCATTAATTAAATGGATGGGTTTATTAATCCCCTTGCAGCCCTCTGAAATGAGTCAGCAACAGGGACATGGAAGGGCAGTCTGAGCACCTACATAGGGCTGAGGCACAGGTTTTGGATTCACAGAGATTTTATATGAGTTGATTTTACACACTGATGTCTTTACCCAGATTCCACTGATTCCAAATGCTAGGATTTTAGTCTTTGCGGTACAAATCCTGTCCAGAACAAATAACATAATTTCTCACACATCATTTCCAAATTGTCCAAAAGTATCTGAAATTGATTGTGAAGCTCCACAAAGTCTCTTACCATTACTGGAAAGGAATTTGTTTCACAAATGCCACATGATCATGGTTTTGCTATTTTATTTGAATCAATTTTATATTAAAAAGTTTCTAAGGGGCTTTGTTGAAGCATAACAAGAAGCAGAGCAGCTTTGGATGTGCTTCAGAGTATATGTCTTGATACCAACCCTCCCAGGTCTGCTGAAAGTTTTTGCAATTAAGCAGGGCCTTGCTCACAATTTCGGACACCATGAGTTTGGGTTGGGAAAAATATTTTATAGAAGTGAATAGGTTGGCCAGTATGGCTAAAGAAATAATATCAACTTGCATTGGAATATAAAAAGAATGCCAGGCAAAGGTCATAATTTAGCAAGAAACTATATAGCAAATTAGAGTTTTCTTGGCATCCTGTTGTCAGATGTTGGTGGGCTCCTCCAAACCAGCTCTTGGATGATGTAGGTTTACTGTATATGTTAGTAGTTTGTTTTCAATTAAAATACTTATTTCAGTTACATTGTTTTTGAGACTTAAAGATTTGTAAAAAAAAATTGCCTCAAGGAAAGTCCCTACAAAAATGGTAATTTAATTAAATGGCTGAGGGGTGGCTACATTATTTTCAGCTCTGCAGGCTGATCTGTGGTGGTTATAATTCACCTCTCTCAGCAATAAGACCATAGACATGTGCAGCTGAGGATCGAAGGCAAACACAAGCAATTTTAGATTATTTCATTGCGATGTGATTTTGACACTTTTAAAGTTAAACAAAACTTAAGTGACCCTTAATTAATAATATACTTACAGTTGTGTTTTCTGTTAAATGGAAGAAATGCCATATATAAAATGAGGAAAGTTAACAACATAGAGGGTCAATATCTGAAATAAGTGAACCTGAGCATCTGTGTTTGAATCTGTCAGAGTGAGGACTTTCATCTGGCTCTTCTCAATACCTGCGATGCTGCTTCAGGTAAAATATATTTTTTTACATCCTTTCTTTCTTCAACTACCATGATGCAAAGCAGGTCCCTCTCTGCTTCCAGACTATCAGGACAGGTTGCCATAACAACCTGTTTAGCACATTTTTGAGAAAGAAACACAATCAAAATAGAAGATGAGCATGGCAAGATTTTAACTCCCAAATCGATAGTGAAGTTAAAGTGATTTTACAACTTTTTTCTGTGTGAGCAATATTGGGAAACACTGTCATTCCACTATTAATGCAGATATATTATGCAAATGTTATTAGCGTGGCCAGTTCAGCCTGGGAACCCAAGCTGTAATTGGTCACCCATGCATCAGCTGATGTCAGATTGCTCCTATCACAATGTCAGATTTTATATGTCAGGTCTGTTATGATAATGGTAGTCCTAGCATGCGGGTCAAAGCCACCCACCACCCCTGCCTCCACCTGATTGGTTCTATGTTTCCTTTGTTGGGGGGGATCGGTACTGCATGCCTTGGTCATTGACTATGGGGATGGCTGATAGTATTACCATGATGTAATTGTTGGTAGTACCGTTTACACGATCATGTGATCGTTACCCCTGAGGAGCAGAACCTAATTCCAAGATAATGTATGTACATTGCTGTGCATAGGTTCTCTAATAAATGATTAAACTAACATGGTGTTTTCTGTCTGAACTGTTATTACAGCGCAAACATTTGACTCAATGCTCCGTTATCATGGTAAAGTGTTTGTATGTTATTATTAGTCTACTGCCTTAATCAGTTTAATGTTTAATTATTGTGTGCATGTAAACATACTGATAGAAAACCCCAACAAATCTTGTAATTCAAATTACCAGCACAAGTTTAGAATCTTACAACGCTTAAAGATGCCAAGTTGCTTTTTGCCGCATTAAAAACTCTGTCTTAATAAGCCTCCAAATTACTCTTTGTTCCCATGAAAACCATCTCAACCTGAGCTTTGTGTCAATTTAACCCATGTATACTAATTTAAAAGAAAGATGAAAATTAGCTACTCTATACTAGGAGCCCATATTCCACAATAACATATAATAATATAAAAGAATATGCATTCTACATCCATCTGTGGAAATATAGGACAGTTGTGAGTACACAAGGTAATGTGCGTTGTTTTCTGTGATGTTGAAATGAAACATCATGCAACCATGAAATGCACTTAAATAAACATTATTTTGTTGTTCAAAACTTAAAGGAGACTATACTAACAATAAAAAAATTTACTATCATAAGTTCGTTAAGAATGAGAAAATTTACATAAATTAAATTAAGTAATCATAAATTAGAGAAATCCCATACACAAATGCTGTTGTAGATGTAAAATGAGCTTTTAAAATTGAGAAACAATATTGTAGAAAGAGAGAAATAGCAGCAGACATGAGACCAATTACATACTAGAGAGAGAAGGGTGAGGCCCGAAGGCGAAAACATGAGAGTCATTAAGAGAACATAAAAAGGTGAAAGGGAAATTATAAAAGAAACGTTATAAATATACTGCTTTCAGAGCCATTAGTGAAGGGACAGTCAACACGGAAAAGAGCAGTAGTGAGTTTAAAATCAATGTTCAGAATTTAAACACAGTCGTCTCATTATGCTCATTATGACTGTTTTAGACTTCTTCTCAGCTCGCCTCAAAAGGCATCCTGTATGCTGTCATGCACACATGGAGTTAACGCATGCTGATAAACATTAAATTCTACTTTTTGACAAAGAAAATGCTAGACACACTGTAGGTCAATCAGTCATATTTAGTTCAATTTAAAAAACAGCAGCTGTCAAACTGCCTCTAGACATCCACATGTATCAGTAGATACAGCTACGCGTAAGCTGCAGCTCAGCGCCCTGGTTAACCAAACCAGATCGAGTAACTGGCCCCACTGGCTCCACGGACACCTGTTCATTTCAAAGCTAATTCCCTTTGATTTTATGGCAGCAGTGCGTTGATAAAGGGCTGGAATAACACAGTGTGTTTGGCGCCCCGCTCTCCTCTCCAGCCTGCCTTCCATTCTAATTAAAGCAGTGCTGGGTGCTAGGTGTGCTGAGCCTAATGCTAATTTACAGGTGTCAGTGTCCTTCTTGTCACCATGGTAACATCAAGGTATGCCCCCCAACACAGACATTTTATCAGGCCTGTCTGATTAATCTGGTCAACAAACAGTGTGTGCTTTGTGGTGGCCGTTCACTCCGGTTAAACCAGGATATTAGGGACAGGTTGATCAATCCAATATGAGTCAGTTCATCCTTGATGAAAACACTCATGGTTCATGATAATAAAGACATGATTTCCTTCCATTCTACCAGTTAATCATAGGCCGTCGAGCGTCAAAGGTCTCCATAGGTTCCCGGGGTTACTACAGGAAATTAATACATTTCATGTCACAGGAACCTCACGAATTACATGACAGAAAATGTCAGGAACAGCCATCCTAATGCCGCCTTAGTTTCAGATGTGACAGTCATCTGACCTTTACTCAGAAACATCTCTATGGGTTCCATGGATCCAGAAGCTCATGCGCACTTGTGGATCAAGTTTTGCACATAGGTTTATTTTCTATTGTACTCCCTTCAGTTTTTTCTCTTTTTATTCACTTTCAGTTTTGATGGAGATTGTGTTGCCTGAGCAAACATCCCACAAATGTATATATTTACATAGGGTATGTGTTTTATAGTATGTTTACTTAGGATGTAGACTAAAACATTCCCGCTCAATTTTAATTTAACAAGGTCTACACACAATGCATTGAAACACATGCCTATGTGTTATCTGGTTTATTTAGGTAGCTTTGTACAACGCATTGCAATGAACAACACTCAAATGAAAACCTTAATGAGCATGTCTGGTAAACACGTCTGGCCGTTTCTACACTTGCACTCTTTCCTAATCTCCCATGTCTAATCTAATTCTGTTTTCATCCAAGGAGTCCTTTTTGAGTAAATCACATCGACCTCTGCTGGCTTTGATTTAGATTTGAGTATAAGAAAATAAAATGTTGGTAATTAATGATCTACAGCAATTTCCTCCTGGGTTGACTATAAGGCACTTAAACATAGCATTGATGTTGAATGCACAGTTTGGGGACAGAAGCATAGCTTTTGTCTGTTTTAGTCATGTCATGCAATCATCAGCAGACAAAAAGGGCTTCTTCATCTCAGCTTTCTGTGAGACCAAGTCTGGGAGCCAGTGTCAATCAGTGGAATGCACATTGTTATCGTTTTAGTTATTTATTTATGAGAATCATCATTAGCTGACGCCATGGCAACTGCTGGTCCTCAGGTGATCTGTCATAAAAAAAGAAATTAAAAACTAAACCACTTAGCAATTTACATATTTAGACATCAGATATGTAGACAACACATAAAGTACCTCAAACTAAAGGTAGAGAAAAAAGAATCAGAGAGACAGGAAGTTAGAGACAAAGAGAGAAAAACAAATAGTGACAGAAAAAATTATTAATTAATTATTCTCCTTGTGAAATTCAGACAGTTATCTGCAAATTCAAGAAACATATTTCTGTGTATAGCAGTGTTATATAGTTCCACTTACAATAGCACAGATTGAGGACCTCACAGACAATCGGCTATTTAACATCATTACTCAGACATTAAGTGTCAAACAATGACTGACTTCTTCAAGTCCAAACCCCTGCATCAGTTTTAGCTGATTTACAGTTCCCACTTTTTTTTCTTCCTAATATTGAATGTTGCTGTTGGATTTGTTTAACTCTGGGTTTGACAGCAGTTTGTTTTTCAGATTTAATAGACTGGCTGTGAACCTCTTCCTATGGTCACTTGGGTGATCCACATTAGTGCCGGGTGGGGGGAGCCGCTGTGCTGTGGCTGACCTGGCAGACAGGGAGAGTGGGTCACTGCCAGAACAAAAGCTTAGCTATTGATCATTACAGGCACTGGCTGCTAGGTGATACATTTAGACGTCTGTTAGACAGCTTTTTAAGGATGCCCTACCATATTCTCCTGGCTCAATTACCCTGGGAACGAGACGGCTCAGCACTGGCTCCAATCTCTCCGTCATCCTCCTGGTTTTTCGCTTCCTCTCTATCATCTCTTTTCATCTCCTCTCCTCTTTTACCACTGACCAGAGACAAAGGCACTTCTAACGATGCTATTGATGCCCTATTGAAATAGGACCTATGTATCTCACTCCGTAAGCACAGAGGTTAGCAGGAAGAGTAAATTAGGATGGTGGTCTTCTAAAAAAAAACAAAAAAAACACACGTCTGCTTTGTAAGTCTTTTAGAAACACTGACCTCTCTACTGGCACATAACACATTCTGATATGGGCTGAAAAAGCAGAGTTTGCTTGAATCTGTTTGTTTCGTCCCAGATGGAAATTGCCTCAATCTAATTTGTAGACTTTATAGCTAAAACAGACACAGGGAGTGAAGCAGTGAGTCAGGTTCCCTGCTCCATTATATTCTTATAACAACCCCAACAGTCTGCAGACAACATTACAAATCAATTTACAAACCAGAGGAGATACAAATGTACAACGGCAGATTAAGAAAATTGGAAAACCTTTTGAGCAACACGCAGGCATCATTGGTGTTGTTTGTGTGAAAACAAATAGTCTCACTTATTAATTAGGGATGTCGATTTTAAAGAGGAAGATTGACTCTAGCTTTTAGAAAGCTAAAAATCAATAATGTGAAGAGATAATCCACAAAATTAGAGGTGTATGACTGGGTATAATCAAAACACTATATTTTACTACAGCATCACAGAGAAACACAACAATATGCTAACTGCACCCAATGTATAAAAAAGGCTCAGCATAATTCTTAAAATGTCTGAAAATAGCCTTCAGAAAGTTTTCTATAAAGTGTCAAAGTAATTAGATTTATATTGTGACCTGTTTTATTTTTTATTTGAAATGCGCACATGACAGAAATTAACATCTGTATCCATGCTTGAATCGGCGGTTTTCTCCAACATGTGGTCTTCAACAAACTCCCACTAACCATATTCACGCTGCTCTTGACATGACTGCCAAGACAGGTTATATACTCCCCGAAAAATGCTTTAACTTCAGAACATGTAAACTGAAACCTCCAATTAAATGAAAACAACACAGAGGTAAAAGTCTCTGCTGTAGGTCTAGAGGTCCAGTGATGGAAGGCAAATCCTGGTCAGAAGGTAAGGAGAGACATGTAGCGTCTGGGCCTAATTAGGAGGAACAGGTGTGCTGTGCTACTGTACAGCTGGATCAGATAATGAGAGGGAGGGAGAGAGACAGAGAGTGAGAGACAGAAAGAGAGTAAGAGAGAGAGCATGCAACTGGGAGGGCAGCCATGTCTAATAATACCTTTGTATAATAACTTTTTCTGATGTGGAAACTGAACACTCACCTGATCTGTGGAAACGATTCCCTCAAAGGGTTCACAGCTATAGTATAGTTTGGCAAAAGTATAATTTGAACTTACAGTGCCATCAGAGAACTTCAGATAATGGGTTATAAGAGATATTACAGCTGTGAAACATTTTAATAAGAAACGGGATAAGAAATGCATGAGCCAGTGTCTAATTGACTTCTTGAGTTCATGTGATAGAGACATTACAGTGGGTAACTGCAGTAATTGGACTGACCCTTAGACACTGTGGAAAGAAATGTTGCTGTAATGACTGCTGCTTCATCTGAAGCTGCTCTGATTACTGGCCTTACTGATTCTCCCAGAAAACATAAAGTGGAGGTCAACAATTATGCAAAGATAATGGATCCATGGCCACTTTTACTGTGCCTCTTTTACTCCAAAATAATTGTTAGTCATTTATTCTAGGAACTTATTCTGGCACACTTATATGAGGACCTCTGGTGTGTCATATGTGGGTCGGTTGTTTTCAAAATATATGTACCTGGATTTCACTTATAGGATAGGATGAAATACATAGAAACAGAATCAGTAGAATAAAAATGTGTCTGTAGTATTCATTCTATTTCGGTGTAGGTAATACTGTCTGATAGGTCAAATGCAGATGGATAAGTAGTGAAAAAATGTGAAAAGGTCACTGCAAATCTGATTTTCCTCTGATAAGTAATGACATGTGGGATCTACAATACAATTGCTTTTAAGGTATTTAATATTTTATACATACAGTTGATAGTCAGGTCTGGAAATAATTAGACACTGTCACAAGTTTTGTTATTTTTTCTGTTTACCAAAATATATTGAAGTTACAGTTAAATAATGAATATGGGCTTAAAGTACAGTCTCTCAGCTTAATTTTGGGGTATTCACCCGCATTTAGGAATTACAGCTCTTTAATATGCAGCCCCCTATTTTTCAAGGGACCAAAAGTACAGTGGGGAGAGCAAGTACTTAATATTTGGTACAGAAACCTTTGTTTGCAATTACAGAGATCATACGTTTCCTGTAGTTCTTGACCAGGTTTGCACACACTGCAGCAGGGATTTTGGCCCACTCCTCCATACAGACCTTCTCCAGATCCTTCAGGTTTCGGGACTTTCAGCTCCCTCCAAAGATTTTCTATTGGGTTCAGGTCTGGAGACTGGCTAGGCCACTCTAGGACCTTGAGATGCTTCTTACGGAGCCACTCCTTAGTTGCCCTGGTTGTTTTTTTTCAGGTCGTTGTCATGCTGGAAGACCCAGCCACGACCAATCTTCAATGCTCTTACTGAGGGAAGGAGATAGTTGGCCAAGATCTAGCGATACATGGCCCCATCCATCCTCCCCTCAAAATGGTGCAGTCATCCTGTCCCCTTTGCAGAAAAGCATCCCCAAAGAATGATATTTCCACCTCCATGCTTCACGGTTTGGATGGTGTTCTTGGGGTTGTACTCATCCTTCTTCTTCCCCCAAACACGGCGAGTGCAGTTTAGATCAAATCGCGCCAACAGTTGTTGCCTTCTCACCAAGCTGCTTGCCTATTGTCCTGTAGCCCATCCCAGCCTTGTGCAAGGCTACAATTTTATCACTGATGTCCTTACACAGCTCTCTGGTCTTGGCCATTGTGGAAAGGTTGGAGTCGGTTTGATTGAGTGTGTGGACAGGTTTCTTTTATACAGGTATTGAGTTCAAACAGGTGCAGTTAATACAGGTAATGAGTTGAGAACAGGAGGGCTTCTTAAAGAAAAACGAACAGGTCTGTGAGAGACGGAATTCTTACTGGTTGGTAGGTGATCAAATACTTATGTCATGCAATAAAATGCTAATTAATAATTTAAAGATCAAACAATGCGTCTCTCACAGTTGAAGTGTACCTATGATAAAAATGACAGACCTCTACATCCTTTGTAAGTAGGAAAACCTGCAAAATCGGCTGAGTATCAAATACTTGTTTTCCCCACTGTAATTGGACAATTTACTCAAAAGCTGTTTCATGGAGAGGTGTGGACTATTCATTATTCCTTCATCAATTAAGCAGGTAAAAGGTCTGAAGTTGATTCTAGGTGTGGCATTCGCATTTGGAAGCTGTTGCTGTGAACCCACAACATGTGGTCAACGGAGCTCTCAACTCAAGTGAAACGGGACATCCTTAGGCTGCAAAAAAGATCAATCAGAGAGATTGCAGGAACATTAGGAGTGGCCAAATAAACAGTTTAGTACATTCTGAGAAGAAGAAAACGCAGTGGTGAGCTCTACAACACAAAAAGGCCTGGATGTCCACCCAAGATAACAGTTGGGAATGATTGTAGGATCCTTTCCATGGTAAAGAAAAACCCCTTCACAACATCCAGCCAAGTGAAGAACACTCTCCAGGAGGTAGGTATATCATTATCCAAGTCTACCATAAAGAGAAGACTTCACAAGAGGGTTCACCACAAGGTGCAAACCATTCCTATGTCTCAAGAACAGAAAGGCTAGATTAGACTAAACATCTAAACATAAGACTAATCATCTAAAAAAAAAAACAGACCAGTTCTGGAACAGCATTCTTTGAAACTAAGTTCAACCTGTACCAGAATGATGGGAAGAAAAAAGTATGGAGATGGTTTGGAATGGCTCATGATCCAAGGCATACCACATCATCTGTAAAACACGGTGGAGGCAGTGTGATGGCATGGGCATGCAGGGCTTCCAATGGCACTGTGTCACTAGTGTTCATTGATGATGTTACAGAAGACAGAAGCAGCTGGATGAATTCTGAAGTGTATATGGATATATTGTTTGCTCAGTTTCAGCCAAATTCAGTTGACTGGACGGCGCTTCACTTTACAGATGGACAATGACCCAAAACATACTGCAAAAGCAACCCAGGAGTTTTTAAAGATAAAGAAGTGAAATATTCTGCAGTGGTCGAGTCAATCACCGGATCTCAACCCGACCGAGAATGCATTTCACTTGCTGAAGACAAAACTTAATGGAGAAAGACCCATGAACAAACAACAACTGAAAACAGCTGCAGTAAAGGCAAAGCATCACAAAGGTGGAAACCCAGCGTTTGGTGATGTCCATGCGTTCCAGACTTCAAGCAGTCATTGCCTGCAAAGGATTCTTGAAAAAGAACTAAAAATACACATTTTATATATGATTTGTCCAATTACATTTGAGCCCCTGAAACAAGGGGATTGTGTATGAAAATGGTTGCAATTCTTAAACATTTTATATAATATTTTTGTTCCACCCCTTGAATTAGAGCTGAAAGTCTCCACTTCAATTGCATCTCTGTTGTTTCATTTCAAATCCATTGTGGTAGTATACGGAGACAGAATTATGAAAATAGTGTCAGTGTCCAAAAATTTCCGGACCTAACCGCATATTGTATCAACACAATTTGAGATAGTCAGGACACTATAAAGTCCATAGTCCCTTATAGACAACACATTACAGTATACAAAACCAAAATACCAACAATAACGTAAGACAATGGAAGAATGTGGCATCAAGTAAAATGAATTGGCATTTTCTGAAAATCTGTCAAGACAGGAAAACTGGAGAGATAGTTCAGTTATTAAAAATCTCTGGAGAACTTTTAACTCCGAAATAAAGCAAAAAGTCTTCAGAGTATAATTTGAATACATTGTCAGTAAAAACGTTTCACTTTTGTCTAATTAAATAGCTATTTAACATCAAATAAAGAATAATTTCTGCACACCAACAGCTAGCTAATGGTTACATTGATACTGCCAATCCCCTGAGACTTAAATTAAGGATGAAAATCAGATTGGCTTGCCTAAAAACGATATAATGCTATAACGGCAAACCCCTTTAAAGAGACTATCTTGATACAGGTTGTCTGCTTATCCAGTAGAGGCATTACATTTCCACACACAACAAAAATTATTCTTCAACTTCCAGAAATTAAGTTAATATGGACAAGTTGCTCAGATCTAAAACTTTGTGATATCGCAAATATATCTCCTGCACTCTTCTGGAGCAAATATGTGTCAATTATTTAGCTGGCAGTAAACCCTCCAATTGGCAACCCTTACTGCAACACACATAGGCACCACTAGGCAGCCTTGTTAGTAAGCGATATACAGATGGGTGACAAATTAAAGGTAAGGTGTTGGGACACCTCGGGAACAGCCGAACAGCTTCAATGTGCCTTGGACTAGATTCTACAAGTATCTAGAACTCCGTTGGAATAATGGAACACCAGAAGATCTTCCCTCTGTTGGTGTTTTGATGGTGGTGGTGGAGACCCCACGTTGGTCCAAAATCTCTTAGTTGTTCATTTGGGTTGAGATCTGGTGACTACGAAAGGTCATTGCATAATGATTCATGTCAATTTCATACTCATCAAACCATTCAGTTATCCCTTGTTTTGTCATTCAGGAAGACACCCACTAATTAATCCTCGTTCAAAGTCACTTAGATCCTTTACTCTTGTCTTGATCCAAAATTGAGGTCAATTGGGCCTGCCCATCTTTTATATCCATGCCACAGAGCATGATATTACTTGCATAATTTATTTGATCAGTATGGATAGTGTATATACAGTGCCTTCAAAATTCATTCAACCCCTGGACTTCTTCCGAATTTCGTTGAATTGAGAAGGATTTAGGGACTTATGTTTTCTTTTTGTTAACAATTTGCAATACGCCGGGGGGGATAGGAATAGCATAGCAATACAATATTGTTGCAGGGGGCATGTCTACCATGTTAAGCATGCTGAAACAAGATAAGCAATACATTATATTATTTGGCGTGAAGGTCAGCTAATGTTTCTAGCTAGCTAAGCTTTCGTTCGATAATAAAGTTGGATGACTTACTAATAGCTGGATGTTATATTTGTGTCCTTGAATAAAGCATGCATTATTCCAGTTTTGTGATGGCTAGCTAGTTTTGCTCTTTTTGAAACCAAGCATAAGGAATTATTTTAGTTCTACAGGCGAATTCCCCGTTCATGCAGCTCACAACTTCACATTTCATTTTCGAGTTTCCCCGTCCAGCAAAGTAAACAATCCAGCCAGTACGCATCATCTGTGAGACTCGTCGATTGTTTCACTCTAGTGAGTGTGGTGCGTCATCTATTCATACTCAACTGGAGGCAGAAATGTATCATTAGTTGCCGGTAACAATACAGGCTTAGTTGATGATATGCCTTTCGGATACGAAAAGAAAGTTTGGAAATAACTCAAGGCATGGTACAATTTAAAGGTTTGAGGCTTGGTATTAAATCATATTAAAGGGGCACTGTGTAGAATCCTGCCTCTAAACAATAAGAAGACTTGTCTGTTGTGCATCTTTCCTTACCGAACAAGACCCGAATAGTATTAGTTCGTCCAGGGTGGAAGGTAGGAAAGATAGCACTGCGGGTGTCTAAAGTGAGTATAACGAGATTACAAGTCAATGCAAACAGATAGATGGACCAGCGAAAACATTTAAATGGAGAATATCTCTGGTACTCAAATATTAACTGTAGATGTGTACTGGTCATTTTTGCTTGCACGTATGCCAGTAGTACACTAAACACTTACTGCCCCTTTTATTATTATCGTTTTGGGTTGGCTTAGTGGTTAAGACGTCTGAAAGGTTTCCAATCCGCCCCTCACCAAGGTGAAATCTAAGTGATTCTGTCCCTAAGACAATTAACCCTAATTGGTCATCGTTCCCCCAAGTTCTTGCTAAAACAACTGAAAACATTAACTGCATTAATTACACTACCTACTTTTTGAGTTACTTAAATTTTCATCACGAAGGCACTTAGAGTATCTTCACCCTTTCTCCTAGAATTAAGTTAAAATCTACAGACAATATATACATTTATGAGTAATGCTGATATCTGCGAGGGATTGGTTCAGTGAGTACACCTATGTTCAGCAGATCTAGTATGAACACACACACATCAATCATTTAATAATATAATTGGCAGACAACTGATTTTCCACAATAACAAAATCATCAGATGTACCACAACAATTGTTATATCAAGTTCTGGACATGCTAGGGGATTTTTTTGTTGTTGTTTAAAGTGGTTTATGTTTAAACATGACAGAAATGTATCCCACAAAAACACTAGATACATACTGTAAAACATTAGTGAAGACGGGCAAAGATTAGACAACAACTATCTCACAGACAGACGGGTGGGTTGACCTTTAAACCATTTGCAGATTGTTGTTTCCACTTGAAATTGCTAAATCATATTTACTGTAATTCACTTTTAAGGACAGCAGAGCACAGAGAGCAGAGGACTATACTTTGTCAAATATTCTCTTGTTGATTCAGTCGTTTGATGTGGTGGCCTGACAGGTATGCGGAAAACAGAGGTTGTGATAAAATTACCCCACAATGATAATGTTTTCAAGGGTCAGCCAATCATTTACGCTGACTGCTCAAGGTCAACACCTTTGAAAATGTGTAAAATGTCATGCATCACTTTCTCTTTATGAAACCTTAAAAATGTATAATCACTGCACTGTATTAGCATATTCATGTCAAAGGAGGAACGAGGACACAGATGGTGATGTCTGATCTCTACCCTTCAGGTTGAGACATTGTGGTCACATCACAGATTGGCCCTCTCCCTCCCGTAGTACTGTAGATGGCAATGAGGATCAAAGGATCATTTGCACATCAGGTTATATTCGCAACATCAAAGACCCACGGATCCACTAAAGCGGTGTAGAGCTAAATAAACGCTGAATCTTAGAGATTCATCCTGTATAGTCTGAAAATTAGTCACGTTAAAATACAACCATGCAAAATACAACGTTGAGATCAAGAAAGTACAAAAAGAAAGTCACTAAATCTTGCATCTTTTGACCTGTCACAGAAGATTACAATATAGAATTTTCCTCCACATGATCTGGAATTTGGGTTGTGCTGGGCTGCAGGCTCAGGCAACAGAAGGTTAAGGTGACTAGATTAAAGGCAAGGCTGAAAAAGGATCCTTTCAGACAGTTCTATGTTAATACAGAGGATGACAAGCAAACATCTAACCCCAATTGCGTTCCTTTCTTTCATGCACTTTATCATTCAACGTCTCATTCATTTCCAGTTAGAGTAGCATTCTTTATCTCCAGAACAGACCTAGAGGCCATGGAGCAGCTTCCCCAGAGGGACCTCTCTCTCCCCCAGCAGAGTGTCTCTCTTCAGGCTGGTACCCTTATTCACTACCTTGATCTTCACGGCCAGGTTCTTCACCTGCACCGAGGTCACAGAGTCAAAGAAGAAGTCCTCATTGAACACAGGATTCCGGCTGTTCTTGATAATAGTGCTTCGTTGTTTCTGTAGCTTGCCAGGGTTGAGGTACAGTGACACGCAGCAGTTGATGCTCTTGATGTCGTACATCTTGTCATAAAGCTCTTCGGCAGCCAGAACACGGATGCGTAGGCGGGCTGTGCTGTCATCGTAGTTGGCACTCAGTCTCACCCTGCCCCCCTTGTGCAGATTGAGAGTGTACTCCCGGTGCTCCCGGTCCGAGGGACCACCACCGTGGAGGGAGGGGGAGTCAAGCCGCCTCGGCACGTGGGGACTGGGCTCGGCCGAGCTGCACTCGTCCGTAGACAAGGAGCTGTGGCGGGCAAAAGTTCTTTTGGCTTTGAAAACCTTGGCTTGCGTATCGTGCGTGAAGATTTTTAACAGCGAGGCAGAGCGGGAAAGCAGCGGGGAGTTGAACGGAGAGGACTCCGCTGAGGAACAGGTGTCGCTCTCACCCCCGCTGAAGTAGCGGTAGGGGTTGTGCGACGCATTGAAGTCCGGGGGGTTGAGGTGGTTACCCTCGGCGACGGTGCTCTTTCCCTTCCTCTGGGAGCTTGGGGAGGTCAGGGGACTGGTCTGGTCGCAGTGGAACAAGGACTCCTTGCGGCGGGTGTGTGGGCTTTCCATCAGCGTGACAAAACCATAGGAGGTTTGGGTCTTGGGGACGTAGGGCAGTGACATAGCGGTCTGAGACTGAGGGTCAGCATTGGTGTCTCCTGCCACCACATCATCAGCGCTCTCTATCTGGATTATGTGACGATTTGCGGCCCTCAATAGGTTCTTGGTGTCCCCAGCCAGTTTGGCGACCAGGCGTGGGCTGTTGATCTTCTTACTGCCAATGGTCTGCTCAGAGGCTGAGGAGCACAGCGCTTCCTTAGGCTTCACGACATCTAGGTTCTCAGGTTCTTGGGGGCAGCAGACAAGCTTGGGGGGAATAAAAAAGTCAGGGATCTTGTCAGGAGTGAGGACGTTGCTGTAGGCAGGAGTATTGCCCTCCTTATCCCCGTTCTCTCCTCGCCGGAGCACAGTGGTCTCTACAGAGCCACGGATCTTTTCTAGAACCCACATGATCCCACTGGGGTTCACCAGATGGGATGCGGGGTTGTTTTGTCTGTCTGCAGGCAAAAGAACAAACAGGAAAGCAGTTTTTGGTGTGAAGTACATTAAGACACCGCAGAAATCAACTCTGAACTGTATATGTGCACTAGAACATTTACTGATCCTTAAAAATACAATTGACCCCAACTTGTGTACTTTTTATGACATACTTCCTCAAGGTTTATCTGAAGATTCTCACATTTCCTGAAAGGGTTTTTGGCTGAGAAAAATACCCCAAAAAGATTTTTTCCAAAAACCTGATCGGAAGTGGGCTTCATTGAGAAAGTAGTAGGTAGGACTACTTGCAGGAACCTTATTACCCAATTAAAATGTGAATTGCTTACTTGTATGACCTACAGGTTGCTGAAGAATTATTGACACCCTTGGTAAAGATGAGTAAATAAGGCTGTGAAAAAGGTTTAGCATTGTTTTTTAACATGATTTCCACTTAAAATAAGAGAAATCTAAATGTCAGGAAAATGAAAGAACTATATAATTTATCAAAGACCTGCGTCAAAATTATTTGCACAATTAAAGTGCTGGAGTTAAGGTACTGACTGTCAGCGCATTTTGATGGTCAGTGTATTTTCATCATATTTTGACTGTCAGGGTATTTATCTATATTGGACTAACCATTCATAACTAACAGCATGTTTTTACATACTTGTCTACCCATTTCTAAATCAATGATATGTATTTTCTAAAGCTCTTTTTACATCAGCAGTTGCCAAAAAGTGCTTTTACAGATTCCCAGCTTGAAAACCCAAAGAGCAAGCAGCAAGAGTTAATGCTAGAAAACATAGGAAGAGACCTAGAGAGGAGACAGACTCTGAAGGGTGGCCAGTCCTCGTCAGACTGTGCCAGGTGAAGACTATGAGTACATGGGTTTGAATACTTCTGCAATGCACTACATGTCTTTTCAAGCTCCATGAGTAGGTGTCTTTGAACTAAACGAAACAATATGGAAGACTGTGGCACTAAGGGGGAAAACAGATTCTTAACTTTTGTGCCGATTTAAAGAAATGTTAACATATATTTACCATCAAACCCAGCTGAATATATTGAAATGGTATAGACTAAATCAACCAATGTCTTATACGGTGTTCTTGGATGACGTAATCGCAGCAGCGTTGGTGTTTAGGTTGGTTGATTAGGCCTAATAATCAGGATGAAACATGTAGGCTGCAGTTTAAGAATCAGTATATGAAAACACGAGTAGATTATCTTGACACCGTTCGGCCGCCTTATAAGTTTTATGCAGTTATTTTATAACTCAACGGTTCCGGTGCTATCAAAGTTATTGGAAGATCCAACTTCCCATTGGGGAATTTAACATGAATTACCCTTTTTAGTGTGAAAAAACACGTTCGGCGGTCTTTGATGCTTTTCCAAGTTCTTTTATAGCCTAGTTCTTTCAATGGTTCGATCAGCCAGAACCGTGCGGATTTGTAATGTCACGCAAAAGAATGAAAAGGCTTGTCTAATGACACATGGATTTGTTCCTGTTTTATTAGCCTAAATTGTGACAAATAAATCTCAATGAAATACATTTGCGATGTTTTTTCAATCAATTAATTATGAAATGTAGACACCTCTTAAATGGCATGTTTAAATGAGGTTTAGGCCGATATCTTAACAACAGAAGGGAGTATTTGACTTAGACGCTAGTTTTGTTATTTAAAGGTGGAACATGGATTGCATCATGGATTGCATCATCATCATTGAAGTCAAACTTCCCCAATATGTTTATGGGCTTATTGATCTCCTGGAATTCACCCGCAGTTTCGTCAGCAACATGACAATGGAATGCACATTTTACGTATGTTTGAGAACACAGTCTTATTTTAACCAATGGCCTGGAAGCAATAAGGGTTAGAGCCATTTAGGATCACTGATTATATATTAAGCAAATTTCTGACATGTTGACATTGTGGCTCTGGAATCTGAATTCGTGGCTATAGAATCTAGCGGTAAACGTTATAACCGTGATTGCTTTAGCCGATAAAAGTGTAGGAAGGTCAGTAGTAGTACCGGAGTCTCCGGTAAAAACATTAACTCCGTTTCCCGCTCACAATTCCGATTAGGAAGATCATTCAAGTTAGAACAACCAAACACCCAAAACTATTGTGCTTCTAATAACTCCGTTAGGACCAGGTCAAGACAAAAGTCAATTACTTTATTTTACTTTAACAATAACATCTGAATAAGGTGTTTTTGTTGAAATTGTAACCTGAAGTGCCACCTCAGTTTTAATTTAAATAACCGCTATCCGGTGTTAAACCGTGTAGAGTAGAAAAATAATGTTTGCATCCTAAATAAGGGATAGCCTATGTAAAAATAAAATGAAATGTTAGGATATGATTGTTGTACAAAGGCTAGGAAACCAGTGAAGCACAGTACTTCCATTTATGTTGACTGGTTAACAGTAGACTATACTGTATGTCAACACGCTGAACAGCGTGTTGACATACAGTATAATAAAGTCAGAACAGGTCTTCGCATTTAGATGTATTAATAATAAAATGCAGCCCACTTCTTCATAGAATCCTAATGGTTCTGTTTAAGTTTTATTGGCTCGTTTAAATTATGTGGCTCCAAAATAAAAACTCCATATACCACATTGAGATTCTAAAAAAAAAAATACCGAACAGCGAATTATAATCGGTTAAATTGAATTTAAATTACGTTATGTCCAGTTCAAGTTGACATGGACGATACAGACATAACCATAAAACTAGCTAATCTGGTCTTCATGAATTGGAACTGGCGACTTGATAACTTTGCCATTATAGAGAATGAAGACGGATCTCTCTATATGTCGACCAAAATGTTACATACTGTCGGGTTAACTACATTTATGATGCAAACAGGCAACTCAGTTGTTTATATTAACATCATTATAATATTAAGCAAAATGTAAAAAATAAGTAAATTAGCGTGTGGGGGGGGGGGGGTACCACAGGCTTACGATCTCAGTGCAAATGCTTTAATTACGTTAAAAAGAGATACATATTCAATGTTAGACATCTGTTGAATTCAGTGTAATAAACTTACTGAGTCGTGGAGGTAGCTTTGGTCAACTTGATTCTTCCGTAACAGGTGTTTTCTCCCGCGTCTGTCACACACGGTTTAGAGATGTAGACTGTTCCCCATCACATGATAGAATTGCGCTTCTTGAGGAACGTGATGGTTTTTATACACTCTCCCAGTGGCGATGTTGGGATCCCACCAATAAGAGAAAACGATGAGATCCTCACGAGAGCCAGTCACAATCACTGAAGATCCAAGCTCAAATTAGTCCGAAGAAAAACACTTTCACGGTGTATGTTTTAATAATATATATAGAGGAATCAATTTGCTATAAGAGCCAAAGCTCTGACATAATAAAAAAACGTATTATAGGCAATTATATAGGCCATACATTTATTAAGTGTGCACATGTACAATAAAAAAATTTAAAACTATAGCCGGTACACTGCAACAGTAATTTTCACCAAATAAAAGTGAACTCTAATAAACGTAATCAATCCTATACCAACCGCATAACGTTTAAATTAGAGAGGAAAAAATGCATCAACGGTAAATGGTTCATGGTTACCATGTGTTTACAATCCTGCGCCATGTTTTAATGTCTAATAGCTTGCATTAATTGTCAAGTCAAATCTGTCAAAACAATAGGCTTTCAAATAAAATGCTGGTATACCGGTGGAAAAGAGAGAGGAAAAACAAAACCAGAAGTATAGGCTACATAGCGATGCACCGATTGACTCAATAAACCGCAGTACCCACGGTTATATTTGCCATGCAGGCGGGGTTATGGTCATTTAACATTTTGCAGAGTGAAGGCGGGCGGGCTGAATTACTTTTTTTGTTATTATTCGTGATAGAGTTTAAGCTGACTGCTGAAAATGTAAGGGTGTAAGTAAGGAAATAGGCGTGGTATCTGTTGAGCCAGCTGCCACGATAGGACGAGAGTTGCTCTCCCTCAGTCTAGATCCCCTGTCCCCAGACAGGCAAACAACTAGTTTCAAGTCCCTATGCCCCACTGGTCGCATTACTCAGTCTCCACCACAATTTTTTTGTGAATCTTAAGACAATGTTGTCCTACTTTAAAATCTAGTTTTCATCTTTACCTTTTCCGTGTCATTATTTGTTTACTTGGTGTTGTCTAGGGACAATTTAATTTAAGGCCCCCAACTTAGATCTTATTAGCATAAAGTAAAAAAATATGAAAAGGAGGGAGGTCCATAAAAAAACAAAAAATGCTAACACTTACATACATACCAATATCTGTGCTCATATTGAGACTTCACCAGTGACTGCCACACACCAAATAATCTGCTGTTATAATAACCTGCATTAAAGTAGGCTGCAGTTTGTGATGTCTAATCCGTGAGTTCAGGTAAACAATCCAAATAGATTTTAAAACCTGAACCATGTCTACTAGAAACAAGTATGACACAGCATATGAAAGAAGATAATCTAGGCTACAAGACTCCTTTGCAAGATCAGATTATATCACAGGACTATGGTCCAAAATGTGTCTTCTAACAGAAAGTGACTTAGGGTTAACACCAACTAAAAACAAACCTTTGTTACACTCAATGCCTCGCAAAGCGAGCAGGATCCTGAGGTCTCTGCGTTCACCTACATGTTCACTAGGCTGGTACTGCGTCATTTCTATAGATTGTGGGATAGCATTCACTGTGGCTTCTGATTTTCAATTGATCACAGGCGAATGCGGATGAGTTGTTGTGAGTTTGTGCAGGCAAAAACAAACAGCCGACCCACACATTGCAAATTTAGTTTCTAACCTGGTTCTTTTATAAGTTCAAACATTCCAAGTGATCTCAAGTGAGTTGCAGACAGAGTCTGCTTGGGCAAATGATGTTTGGAATCCTAGATGGACTTTTATTGTGATGTATACCTGCAGCAATAGCTAGTGAACCGCAGTTCAGCATATCACAGAGCAGTGTGCTGTATGATTTAATTTAAAGCAGTTTGGCCTGTCTTCAGGGATAGTCCAACCCATTTGTTTCCCTGGAAACCTTGCCTCAGCAACAGCAGCATGAACAGCTGTCAGTGGAGTTCATTTTCTAAAAGGGAAGACTTCTAAACTTTCAGGGATGGCCCTCTGTTGCCAATACAGTCCAATGAAAATATATTAGCATGCAATTCTTAGAGCTCTATGGAAAACCTGCAAGAAACTAATTTCCTTCTTGGGCAGCTGATTAACTTTATCTGTCAGACACAAAATTCAATGTTCTTTGTTGAGTCTTTTTTTGAGTTTTTATTTTTACAAAAAGTGGCCATGCGTTTGTGCAACATTTCGGTGTATAAATTTTGTGGTTAAGTCTGCAATCAATGCATTTTTAGAAACACAGGTGATATCAACTTGACGTACTTCATACTTTTGTTAATTTAAAGGCTGAAATCATATATACACATGAGGCATTTTAAACCTTCAATAAGACCTTTAAACCAACAATATTTAAATGAAAAATTATTCATCTGAAAAAGTTTTGGTTAAGTGGGCACAGTCTTTATAATGAGTGTTGTAATGGTTTGAGATTTAACCACTGAATTTTAAATCATGTATAAATTAAATTGTTAATCAGCAATTATTTTGATTACCCTCAAATAAATCATCTGTTCCAGTAGGATTGCCTTGTAGGTGAGTGTTGTAATAACACTCAGAGATAGCCATGGGTCACAAGTAGCAGATAAAAAAACTATGGATCTTATTGTAGAAAGGTACAGTTTAGGATTGGGATAAACAATTTCTAAGGCATTAGATATATCCTGGAACACTGAAGACTATCATTAAGAAGTGGTGGCAAGATGGCACCACCAGGACACTGCAAAGACTAAGATGTACCTCCTAAATTGATGAAAGGGAAGGAGAATGTGCATCAGAGAGGATTTAAGCCTGAATTCCAAAACGTGTTTGGCACAAAGTCAACACAGCTCATCACCAAATGTACACAGTAGCTATTGTGAAACGTGGTGGTGGTAGCATAATGTTATGGGGCTGCTTCTCTTGAGCACAGACGGGCTCCAGTCAGGATAGAGGGGACAATGACTAGCTTGACATATCAAGATATGTTGGCACAAACCCCACTGCCCTTTTGCAGAAAGTTGACTTGTTGAATTTAACCTTTCAACACAATATCAATCTGAAGCACACAGCCAAATCAACCAATGAATGGCTTGTAAAAAGTAAGATCAATGTCTCAGAGTGTGGACATCAAACCTACAGAAAATGTGTGGCCATGCACTGGGCAGCCCATGGCAACTAGAGCTCGAACTCTCCTGCAAAGAAAAAGGTGTCATAAAATGACAAAATGCTATTCTGACAGAGACCTATTCAAACAGATTTACTGCAGTAATCCGAGCAAAAGGTGCTTCCAGTGTTAGCTTACTGGGTGTGTCAATACAGTGTCATCATCTATATTCCTAATACCTTGAAAATACATTTGCCTACTCTGAACAACAAACTACAATCTCCCTAAACATAACTTCCTTAGATATCTGCAGTCTAGGGACAATGTAAGAAAACACCTCCTCACATTAGAAACAGGTTAATCTGACCTGGGCACTGACATATTATATGTCAGCTGGGGAGGACTGCTTGGAGTACATTCTTAACAGCTCAATCAATTCCAGACTGTCTCATACAATTCTATATTGTCCACTGACTAGAATACTCAAAAACCACTACTACCAAGGATCTAACCTGATACCTTTCCCAAGCTTGACATGTCAAACTAAAGAGGGTACACAACTTCATAGCTTTGCACGGCTACTGATCTGAAATATCTGGGATCCGTACAAGAGGTCCTTGTTCCAATAAACTTTTTAAGGATCTGGGCAACAAAAACTAGTCTCAGTCTCTTTTCGTCAAATAAATTAATTCCAATATTTAGGAAGCCAACTGAGGTTCCCATCAACTAAATTATGGCCCAGCAAAATATCCTAGATTTTGAAATAAATTGATATATTGTGAGTGACCAATAATCCAACGAAAAAATATTTGGCCACACATTTCCTGAAGAAACAGACAAGAATTTGGAAGATTGTAGCTAGGTAGACTAAAATGTAATACTTTATTTACAAGTACTTTATCATCACTGACACTACATTGCTCAACCAGTTCTGAAGAATTAAACAAAGGAGAGCATACCAGTTCTCTCAGCTTTCTTTCAGTTAAGATTGTTGGCTTTGCTGCAGCCAGTCAACCTGTTTCAGTCCACTGCCAGTTTCTATTGACATAAAAAACGTAGATCTGAGACACACACGCACACACACACCCGCGCACACGCACACACTATTCTCCATGTAAGTTGTTCAATTTTCAAATTAAGATACATGTTTTTTTTAGATCTAGGTTGAGACAGGAACGTCGAGAAAGATACAGAGTAAAATGTGTTCGGAGCCAGGACGTCTATCCATTTCATCATTTGAAGAACAACAAAGTCATTTATTAAAACAGAGGAAGAAAGAGCATCCCCTCAGCCATACCTGTGAATCACACAGAAACTATTAAATGGCACACCTTTCTTGCTCCTCACATGGAAGACATCATTCAGAGATCTAGAAAGTGGCCAATTACCTTTGCTAGACCATAGGGAATCAAAACATGTCCCAATCCTTTAGCCCTCTGTGTCACAGCCACACATCTGTTGGACCCCAGGAAGAACAGGAAGTGAGAGGAGCGCAGAGCGGTGGACAGGACAAACAATCAATAAGAACCCTCTGACCAAACAGAAGTGGACAATGGCTCAGTGGGAGAAGGTACATGCTAGGGGAAGCAGTTTGTGTGCAACATGGATGAGGGCTCCGTGCATGCTGACAGACAGACACCACCACTGGGGAGTCAACGAGCCATTATACATCACACAGACCATTCGTACCATTCTCCATCCCCTTCAGTTGCCTTGGAGACCAAACCTCACAAATCAAGATACCCCACCCCCAACACAGGCTCATGTACGCACACACTATAGATGTATATAACTGTCACACACACACACACACACACACACACACACACACACACACACACACACACACACACACACACACACACACACACACACACACACACACACACACACACACACACACACACACACACACACACACACACACACACACACACACACACACACACACACAGCATGACTATGGTATAGGGCTGTGATTCAGGAAATCTCATATGTTCCATAGAAAATCGCCTGTGGGTAAGGAGAACATGTGACTCAAGAACCAGAGCTCCTCCATCCACCACCAGTCAGAGGTGGCAGAGGGCAGGTCTGGTAATGGTAGGTGGGTGGAGAACAATGTAGGGTAGAGAGAGTGTCACTGAAGAACAAGGGTGACCGGAGTAGACGCGGTCATGATCACTTCTGTCTGAACTATTGTCTTCTATGGCCCATCAGGTGAGGTTGCCAGGAGTTTCATTGTGATGTCAGAAGCTCTGAATGATCCAGATGAGGAACAGGGAAGAGAAGTCATAGAGCACAACAACCTTATCACCATCTACTCTAGGCGGATACTAAAAGGCAACTTAATGCTGCCATCTAGAGGTGAAGAAAATACACAAGGGTTCTTCACAGGCCATTTCAATTGTATTTTCACATGGCAATTGTTTGAACACCTGACACCTTCAGGAAATCCTTTACATCACTACCATCCCAATGAGTACAGATCTCATTATCAGCCCTCCTCATCATTGACCCCTAACAAAATAAGTGTCAAAACTATTTGGCCAAAAAGGTAAAGCGGTTTTAAAATGATTACCAACCATTACCATCTATACTGACGGGGCATTACATAGAATGTTTACATTATAATATATTAAAATAGCCATAATATACCTTCAGTAGGAGTCAACAATTGGACTATCAGTCAAGAGAAGGAGTACTGGCTTCTGTTAAGTGGAAAAGCGGCATCGCCCCTCTCCACCATCGGCTAAGAATTCTGGGCCGCATTAAGAGATTGCAATTTGGGCCGCCCCTCCCCCGGAAAGTCACTAAGGAACTGTTCAAACCACATTTAAACAGGTAATATTACTCTGTGTTATGTGTTTAAGTCTGCAGAGTTTAAAATGTTCCTTGCTCTTTTCCCTTTCATCATCCTCTATCACATCCTGCTCACTATCTGCTACAAAGACAGATCCCCCTACAGGCATAAAGTACTGTCAATCCTAGATTGAAATTAGCCTCTCAACCTGCTCATTGCCTTACATACAATACAACAGGCAACTTGATCTTAGTGTTAAAGCTTCTTTCAGTTGAAACTGCTACATATTATTGCTTGGAATAACTTTTAGCTGCCAATGTATGAGCTTACCTTGTCTCACGTCCTCAGTAACACCTTCAGAAGATGAATGACCTGCCGCTGCTCCACTCTCGGTGGCTGTTTCTGAAACTAAGGGCCATGTGTTTCATGATGTTAAGCTTTTCTAGGTCATTTTGATATATACTGTATAATGTCATATGACAAGGGGTGGATCTTAAGGATTTTTGGCACTAGCGAGCCAGGCTATATACCAACATTTCCACTAGCACAGCTAAAGTGTTACTAGCCCTGTTTGTAACTGTATTTATAGTAAGGAGTAAGGAACAGGGCTAGTAGTTTATAAACAAATGTTTTCTATAGATATTTTCCAAGTATTCATGTTATGTTAGTCCGTGCACAATATTATATGGCCACTAGAATGAGAACTATTTTGTGAACTGAAGTAACCCAAGAATAAGTGTAAATAGGCAACATACAATGCAAAATTTTATTTTTAATATTATTTAAATAGCGCATACAAAATCAAATAGCTACAATGAAGAAAACATTTGAGCCGACTTCAAATAATAAGGATTAAGTGCCTACTCTAGCTATCACAAAATTAGACGTAGGCTACGATATTTATTTATCAATCAACCATGCATTAATCCTGTCTAATCAATCATATTCACTGCAATTTGGATGCTCATGCATTCATACACACAAAGCATTTCTGGCACCTGCCTTTTCTCCCATATTAAAACTAAATCTGTGACAGAAGTTGAATGAGTGGTTCTAAATTTAGCATTGCCCGAAATGTAAACTACTCACCTTGGGTTAGCAGGCTTAATTTCCAGCACGGCATATGACACTGTACCTATGATGGCGATTCATTTATGATACTAACTGATCCATGTTATACAATGCAAATACGAACCAAGGGAGATTCCTGGCTGACTGCCTTCAATTCACACAAGTGCTGATATTAGCTAAAACCATTCTTAAACTGTGTCAGTAGTGCTCACCTTTCTTTTCAAATAAATTAATTAGCAGTTTTCCCTCAATTTGCATTCTTTCTCGATCCTCTCTTTTTCAGTACCCCAATTTCCCTTCCTTGGGAAAAGACAGGACTTGATTATAGTAGCAGTCACTCAGCTTGATTAACTGCGTTTAGAGACGAATCCTAGTGCAGGGGTTGACTAAACCAATTTTTGCTTTTTGTAAGAGTGGCCTCTGAGAGCATCCACTATATTTTTGGGATAACAAGGATAACAATTCCAGTCAGTCTAGAGATAGTCGGGATCACCTCTACGCACGGCTTGGGCTCTGGAACCACACTCCTTGAGAGAGGATGGACTCTTCACCACTCTGGAGTTGCCCATGGTGAGAGGCGGCGGGCTGGTGTGGGTTTGCTTATAGCTCCCCAGCTCTGCCGCCATGTGTTGGAGTTTACCCCGGTGAACGAGAGGGTCGTTTCCCTGCGCCTACGGGTCGGGGATAGGTCTCTCACTGTTGTTTGTGCCTACGGGCCGAACGGCAGTGCAGAGTACCCGACCTTCTTGGAGTCTCTGGGAGGGGTGCTGGAAAGTGCTCCGACTGGGGACTCCACCGTTCTACTGGGGGACTTCAACGCCCACGTGGGCAACGACAGTGACACCTGGAGGGGCGTGATTGGGAGGAACGGCCCCCCTGATCTGAACCCGAGCGGTGTTCAGTTATTGGACTTCTGTGCTAGTCACAGTTTGTCCATAAAACGAAACACCATGTTCAAGCATAAGGGTGTTCATCAGTGCACGTGGCACCAGGACACCCTAGGCCGTAGGTCGATGATCGACTTTGTTGTCGTTTCATCTGACCTGCGGCCGTATGTCCTGGACACTCGGGTGAAGAGAGGGGCGGAGCTGTCAACTGATCACCACCTGGTGGTGAGTTGGATCCGATGGCGGGGGAGGAAGCTGGACAGACTCGGCAGACCCTAGTGTACTGTAAGGGTCTGCTGAGAACGTCTGGCCGAGTCTCCTGTCAGAGAGATCTTTAACTCCCACTTCCGGCAAAGCTTCGACTGGATCCCGAGGGAGGCTGGAGATATTGAGTCCGAGTGGACCATGTTCTCCACCTCCATTGTCGAAGTGGTCGCTTGGAGCTGTGGCCGTAAGGTCTCCGGTGCCTGTCGAGGCGGCAATCCCCAAACCCGGTGGTGGACACCGGAAGTAAGGGATGCCGTCAAGCTGAAGAAGGAGTCCTATCAGGCCTGGTTGGCTTGTGGGACTCCTGAGGCAGCTGACGGGTACCGGCAGGCCAAGCGGACTGCAGCCCGGGTGGTTGTGGAGGCAAAAACACGGACCTGGGAGGAGTTCGGTGAGGCCATGGAGAAGGACTATCGGCTGGCCTCGAAGAGATTCTGGCAAACCGTCCAACGCCTCAGGAGAGGGAAACAGTGCCCTACCAACACTGTTTACAGTGGAGGATGGCAGCTGTTGACCTCAACTGGGGATGTCGTCGGGCGGTGGAAGGAGTACTTCAAGGATCTCCTCAATCCCGCTGCCACGTCTTCCATTGAGGAAGCAGAGGCTGAGGGCTCAGAGGTGGACTCGTCTATCACCCAGGATGAAGTCACTGAGGTAGTCAAGAAAGGCACCGGGGGTGGATGAGAGCCGCCCTGAGTACCTCAAGTCTCTGGATGTTGTGGGGCTGTCTTGGTTGACATGCCTGTGCAACATCGCGTGGCGGTCGGGGACAGTGCCTCTGGGATGGCAGACCGGGATGGTGGTCCCTCTTTTTAAGAAGGGGGACCGGAGGGTGTGTTCCAACTACAGGGGGATCACACTTCTCAGCCTCCCCGGGAAAGTCTATGTCAGGGTACTGGAGAGGAGAATACGGCCGATAGCAGAACCTCGAATTCAGGAGGAACAGTGTGGTTTTCGTCCGGGCCGTGGAACACTGGACCAGCTCTATACCCTCTACAGGATGATGGAGGGCTCATGGGAGTTTGCCCAACTTGGTCACCGGTTCTGTTTGTAATTTTTATGGACAGAATTTTAGGAACTTCCGCATGCACTGGGACGGTTTGCAGCCGAGTGTGAAGTGGTTGGGATGAAAATAAGTACCTCCAAATCCGAGGCCATGGTCATCAGTCGGAAAAGGGTGGCTTGCCCACTTCAGGTTGGTGGAGAGTTCTTGCCTCAAGTGGAGGAGTTTAAGTATCTAGGGGTCTTGTTCACGAGTGAGGGAAGGATGGAACGGGAGATTGACAGACGGATCGGTGCAGCTTCTGCAGTAATGCGGTCGAGGTATCGGTCTGTCGTGGTGAAGAAAGAACTGAGCCGCAAGGCGAAGATCTCGATTTACCGGTCAATCTACGTTCCTACTCTCCCCTATGGTCATGAGCTTTGGTTCATGAGCGAAAGGACAAGATCCCGGATACAGGCGGCCGAAATGAGCTTTCTCCGCAGGGTGGCTGGGCGATCCCTTAGAGATGGGGTGAGAAGCTCGGTCACCCAGGAGGAGCTCAGAGTAGAGCCGCTGCTCCTCCACATCGAGAGGGGTCAACTGAGGTGGCTTGGGCATCTGTTCCGGATGCCTCCTGAACACCTTCCTGGGAAGGTGTGCCGGGCCCGTCCCACCGGGAGGAGACCCCGGGGAAGACCTAGGACACGCTGGAGGGACTATGTCTCCCGGCTGGCCTGGGAACGCCTCGGTGTCCCCCCGGAAGAGCTAGAGGAAGTGTCTAGGGAGAGGGAAGTCTGGGCATCCCTGCTTAGACTGCTGCCCCCGCGAACCGGCCCCGGATAAGCGTAAGAAGATGGATGGAATTCCAGTCAATCAACTGATTTATTCCGCCAATTTGAATTTAGTTAGGACACTAATTACTTAGAAATAAAAAATTACAAAAACAAAATATCCAAGATATTCCAAGATTTCAGACCCTCCCCCTATTGGGGCCCTGGTTAGTTAGTCCCACTTTTCCCCCCAACTTTGACACCCCTGATCGGAGTCACTAAGACTGATCTGCGTCACTGCAATCAAATCCCTCTGGCCAGTTGGTAAAATCCTACAGTTCACAAAATTTCAGTTCAATGGAGATTTATTTTCTCTAATTATATTAAAACAATGTTTTTACAGCGTTTGTAAGCAGGTAAACAAAAGTAAAACTTGGCCAGAGGGGGGAGAGTTGGTTTGAATGCATTGTTGCGGAATTCAGCTACCTTCCGCAGGGGTTGAATTACAGATGGGAGGAAATTAGGGATATCCCCTTGAAGTGTCTAACTCAAGACAGTGCAGGGCCATAGCTGAAGAGAGCAAAGCCTTACCTCATGATATATTGCGGAGTAATCCATTCCGAGATTGTCTATAAGAAAACACAAAACATAAAACTGCATAAATAAAGAAGCTACATTACATGTTCTGTTTGATGACCCAACAGAGGAAAGCATCAGAAAATCCTTTAAGTCGCCACCACCCAACTGTCTGGGTGACTGCAGGGTAGACGTCTCATCACCAGCTTTCCTTAGCATTTGTTACGTCAATTATGATCCACATTCAACTCTCAGGGTAAGACATGTTAGTGGAGCGTGGCCTGGCTTGGTTTATAGTCTGGGCCGCTGTCTCCACTGCTCGAAATGCTACTGTGAGGGTTTCAATCAGACTTAACTGTTATATCATTAAACACAGACTCACTTTATGGAGCGGTGGGAGTCTGTTTGATTGAGTATGTGGACAGGCGTCTTTTATACAGGTAACGAGTTCCAACAGGTGCAGTTAATACAGGTAATGAGTGGAGAACAGGAGGGCTTCTTAAAGAAAAACTAACAGGTCTGTGAGAGACGGAATTCTTACTGGTTGGTAGGTGATCAAATACTTATGTCATGTAATAATATGCAAATTATTACTTAAAGATCATAAAATGTGATTTCCTGTATTTTTGTTTTAGATTCCATCACTCACAGTTGAAGAGTTCCTATGATAAAAATTACAGACTTCTACATGCTTTGTAAGTGGGAAAACCTGCAAAATCAGCAGTGTATCAAATACTTGTTCTCCCCACAGTATAAAACAAGAATAGAGGAAGCACTGTTTTACCTGAGTTATCCCTGAGTCAAACATTCCCCCAGTGTCTATAAGAGAACACAAACAGAATAGAATCAAGAAATTGCTATGTAAGTACTGTTCCATAACAGCCGTTTGAAATCTTGTTAAATGAGCATCAGTATATGAAAATGTAGGGCCATATAAGATCACAAACTGTTGGCTCACCTGTTGGAATATATGCATTCACTCCTGCTTCAAGAAAGGTCTCAAAACTCTAATAAAGATCTTTATTTAGGCTTTAAATAGATTTACAAACCATAAGAAAAAAGAAAACACAAGCAAGAAAAAAAGTAAATTGAGTGATCGTCAAAATATCCACATGTGCATATTAATATGAAGGTAAAGATTGTAAACAGTCTTTGAAGCAGAAATGACAGGGTGTTGGACAAGTATGGGGGCAGCGTTGTTTTCCACACAGAAGGACTGTGGGAAGATTCACTCAGGTGTGAAAAAGTTTATGGTTTTGTTTTCCTGAGGAGGTTTACTTTCCATAGTAACAGCTGGGGTCCCTCGATGATGCCACCACCAAAGTCTATTTGGGTGTGGAGGAAAAAAAGTAGCATACTGGAAGCGGGCATGATAGAAATAACAGCAAAACAAAATTAAATCCCAATTCTCTAAACATTAATGACAAAATAAATGGGCGTTTTATTCATTTAAATGAACAGCCATATGGCTAATGTCAAACACTTAAGAATTCATGACGATTGGATTGATATATACAGTATCTCACACAAGTGAGTACACCCCAGTACTTTCATGGTTCCCTCAATGAACTGTAGCTCCCCAATGCCGGCAGCACTCATGCAGCCCCACACTATGACACTCCCACCACCATCCTTGACTGTAGTCAAGACACACTTGTCTTTGTACTCCTCACCTGGTTGGCGCCATACACGCTTGACATCATCTGAACCAAATACGTTTATCTTGGTCTCATCAGACCACAGGACATGGTTCCACTAATCATGACCTCAGTCTGCTTGTCTTCAGCAAACTG
Organism: Esox lucius; assembly: GCF_011004845.1. NCBI lineage: Eukaryota > Metazoa > Chordata > Actinopteri > Esociformes > Esocidae > Esox > Esox lucius. Next base: position 13,638,409 of record NC_047576.1, read on the forward strand.
TTTGCAAGCTTTCCTGTGAATCATCTTTAGAAGAGGCTTCCTTCTGGGACGACAGCCATGCAGACCAATTTGATGCAGTGTGCAGCGTGTGGTCTGAGCACTGACAGGCCGACCCCCCTACCCCTTCAACCTCTGCAGCAATGCTGGCAGCACTCATACATCTATTTCCCAAAGACAACCTCTGGATATGATGTTGAGCACATGCACTCAACTTCTTTGGTCGACCATAACGATGCCTGTTCTGAGTGGAACCTGTCCTGTTAAACCACTGTATGGTCTTGGGCACTGTGTTGCAGCTCAGTTTCAGGGTCTTGTCAATCTTCTTATAGCCTAGGCCATCTTTATGTAGAGCAACAACAATATTTTTCAGATCCTCAGTTATTTGCCATGAGGTGCCATGTTGAACTTCAAGGGACCAGTATGAGAGTGTGAGAGTGATAACACCAAATTTAACACACTTGCTCCCCATTCACACCTGAGACCTTGTAACACTAATTAGTCACATGACACCAGGGAGGGAAAATGGCTAATTGGGCCCAATTTAGACATTTTCACTTAGGGGTGTACTCACTTTTGTTGCCAGCGGTTTAGACATTAATGGCTGTGTGTTGAGTTATTTTGAGGGGACAGCAAATGTACAATGTTATACAAGCTGTACACTCACTACTTTACATTGTAGCAAAGTGTCATTTCTTCAGTGTTGTCACATGAAAAGATATAATCAAATATTTACAAAAATGTGAGGGGTGTACTCACTTTTGTGAGAGACTGTATATACATGCTTCATACTCAAGATGTTAACGCAAATAATGTTAAAGAGTACAGGGTCAGTCAATATCACCAGCTTTTCTGTATACATTAAAATGTCTGTATTGAAAAACTGTTGGCAAATGGACTGCTAAGTCTGATGAATAATAGCCATTACACAGTGTGACAAAACATAAGGTGGAGAATCAGAGCACTTAGTACATGCAAGGCAAAACCCTTACACCTTAATTTTGAAGTAAAAGACAACATCAAAAGAAGCTAAAAGGAGAGCCCTCAGTCTTCTCAACATACACTAGTTAGAATCAAGTATGGGACTCATGAGTTTCCCTACAGCCTAACACCATCCAACACCAGCCATAAACACTTAACATGGACATGCTAGTGGGATGGCTGAATGACCTCTTCTTCACATGTCCTATTGACCTTCCAAACCAGGTGTCATTAAAGACGGGAAGTGCCCTTATTATATTTAAAACTTCCCATTAATTAACCACAATGAATGAGCATTTACACACTACTGAAAAAAAGCAGAAATGCTGGGTTACGTTAATAACGTTCAAACGCTTTCTTTCCTTTTTGGGGGATTCTAGGCAGTGCACCTGTACAGACGTGAAAGGTGTAGCGGAGGGATAAAGGATGCAGTCAAAAATAATCAGCTCACTCAAAATGGCTGCCGTTAGCCGCGACTGCTGCACAGGCTTATAGAGAGTAGTCTAATAGACACTGGCTAGCGATATTTAGTTAACGCAAGCAATCTCTCCTCAAAGCGATCCTGCCCTGCATTCGAGAGAACAAATAATTACCCACCACCCAGACATCAGAACTACAGCAGTAAAGCATGTGACATTGGACTCAGTGAAACAGCTTGTGGTGGTGATCTGTTAGGAGCCGTGTGTTAACCCTATAGGTCAGTGGTTCCCAACCATGGTTACTAGGGACCCTGAGGGTACTGGACCTCTCCACAGGGTGGTACCTGAAAACACTCATGACACCATACGCTTACTAGTGAAATTAACATGAGGAGGTACTTCAGGGGGACTCTGAGCCGAGCAAAGTTCTGTCGGTGGTACAGGAACTGAAAAGGGTTGGGAACCCCTGCTATAGGTCAAGCTCAGACCACTGCAACGCACTGTAACACAGGTATAGGAGACTGCATAGGTCTTCAAAAGAGTACATTAGCATCCAAACATCGTCTGCAGATATGCCCTTCAAATCATTACAGGCCATCAAATACTATAGACAGTTATGAGGAAGCCCAGACCCAAGAGTGACACGTCAGTAGTGCCCCGAGACTCAGCTAGCTGTGTGTGCCAGAAAGGCAGGAAGGCGTGTCATAGCCGTCAATCAGACGAAAGGTCACAGGTCAGCTGCGGCATCTCTCTTGCTCTCCAGACCGCCTCAATGCCAACACACACTGAAACAAACTCTTCAGGAGACATAGTCCATATGGAAAAAAAACTCAAAAGCAATCAGTAATTGAGAATTCAGGGGTGTCACCATGAAGAACAAACCAAGGCAATAGTTTGTAGAGCAAGCATTGGCTTTCTAACACTCCGATGCCCGGGGAAATAAAAACACCAGAAACAGACAAACAATCTAACTTTAAAATCAATCTGGATTCAATGTGCATGTGTCTGCACTCAGTGGGAGGATCTGTAGGGCTGGGTACGGGTCTGTAGGGCTGGGTACGGGATCTGTAGGGCTGGGTACGGGATCTGTAGGGCTGGGTAAGGGGGCTTAGGGGGTGTGAGTTCAAAAGAGGAGTGGGGGGGGGGGCGGTTGTGGATCGTCAAGACTCCTCTGTTCCCGAGTCATCTTCGTCATAGCAGCAGTCCTCGTCATTATCCTCATCTTCGTCCTCCAGGTCCTCGTCGTCATAGTAATCATCATAGAAGAGGTTGGAGCCCTCATCAGGTGGAGGGGCGCGGGTGCGGACGCAGTACTCTGCCAGGGTGGTGGGCACCTTCACACCGTCACGCTCTGCGTCAGCTTTGGTGGCGTGCACCTGTTTCCTGTACAACGGACAGCATGGTCAGGCCTTGGTAACAAAGTGGCCTATGTCACTGTGTGTGTGTGTGTGTGTGTGTGTGTGCACACGTGTGTGTGGTAGGGCTGCACAATTTATAAAATGACGCGGTAAGATTTTTCATCATGAACTTCTGTGATTTTCTGTTCCATAAAAAGGTGAATAACTGGTCACGCCAGGCAAAGGGCAAAGGTCATACGCCCGTCAGGTATCCACGAGGCACGCCATTGGTGGTCAGGCTATGTACATGGTTCTGATGAAATACTTAATGTGTTTTCAAACATCCCAACCGGTAAAACGTCCTCTCAGGGAGGTGGCTTCACCGCTACTTTGCAATTGATAAAAATGTGATTGCAATATTTGGCCCAAAACAAAACTGCGCTTCAATATTTTATCCAAACCATGCAGCTCTAGGGTGTATGTATTCATGACGATGCATTTGTGCAGTCGGTCTGTGTGTGCCTACCTGATGATCTCCGTGTACTCCCTGTCCTTGCCCTTGCTGTCCCTCCATTTGCGGTACATGACAGAGGCATCGACGTTGGCTGGGGAGAAGGTGTTGGGCTCGTTCAGCAGAGAGATCACACTCAGCAGGATGGTCCTGTGGAGAGAGGGGGGGGGGTCAACACCAGGGTATTAGAGGCAAGACAGCCAATCAGCTCAGCTCCACTGAGTCCATTTTGCACCTGTAGTGGCTGAATAATCTGACACCAGCTAGTTTGACACACCAGGATTGAAGGACACAACAAACAATATTGTCTGTTGTATTGTGTATCGCTTAGGAGAAGCCAACACCTGACTTATAAACAAAGGATGAACACATTTACTGATATGTCGCAGCAGCCTAGATAAATGACCAATCGGAAATGAACATAATGCCACAGTCATTTCCTCTCGCAAATCAACACCTCTGGAGTGACTCAAATTGTGGCCAGTGTCAAAATGTCATGAGGTGACAGGGAGCTAACCAATTAATCAACGTGTGATATTACTGCCCACAACAAACTCCCCACACTCAAACTGTTTCACACTCTGATCTCTGTAGAAGCAAAGAGATAAACGGCTATAGTTCATTTCTGTAGTTATTCTACGTACTGACAGAGCTGTAAAATAAAATAAATAGAGTAAATGTTCTTAGTTTTCGTCTTTGTCAATGTCTTTCCTTTTTTAACGCTATTTAAAACACGCAGAGTATTCGCTCAGCTGTGTTTCCTTTCCCTGCTCTCCCTCCGTCTCTCTGTCACACACACAGACAGACACAGACAGACACAGACAGACACAGACAGACACAGACAGACACAGACAGACAGACACAGACAGACAGACACAGACATTTTTAATTTTTCTATTTGTCATGTTCTTTTCTCAGATTAAGCTCCCTGACATTCTGACAGAAATGTCTTGTGTGACTCAAAAATGAGTTGAATACATGCGGTTCATCACATATGTCTTCTTTAGTCTGTTGGCTAGTTAGTTTTATTTCTTGGCACACGTCACTTCCACATTTTGCATTTATTGCAGAGTGTAGACTGTTTACATATTTGTGCCCATTTGTACATTTTATGTACTGGTTTAATTGTTGAATAAATATTGTCTAAAAATGTATGACGTTTTTGTTGAGTTATTATTACACAATACTTTTTCTGACCTTATTGAATCTTGCCCCTGACAAGTAGCCTATATTACAAAAAAAGACTAAAACTAACACTAAAACTAATAAAAACTAAACTAAAACTAAGCATTTTCTAAGCATTGAATTTGAAAAAAAAAACTCCATGAACTGCGAGCCAGGCCCGGGGTTGGGGCTCGTATGCGAGCGCCTGGTGGCCGGGCCTTTTCCCATGGGGCCTGGCCGGGCTCAGCCCGAAGGAGCGACGTGGGGCCGCCTTCCCGTGGGCTCACCACCTATAGGAGGGACCATAAGGGGTCGGTGCGGAGAGGATCGGGCGGCAGTCGAAGGCGTGGGCCTAGACAACCCGATCCCTGGACACGGAAACTAGCTCTAGGGACGTGGAACGTCACCTCGCTGGCGGGGAAGGAGCCTGAGATCGTGCGTGAGGTTGAGAGGTTCCGACTAGTGGTAGTTGGGATCACCTCTACGCACGGCTTGGGCTCTGGAACCACACTCCTTGAGAGAGGATGGACTCTTCACCACTCTGGAGTTGCCCATGGTGAGAGGCGGCGGGCTGGTGTGGGTTTGCTTATAGCCCCCCAGCTCTGCCGCCATGTGTTGGAGTTTACCCCGGTGAACAAGAGGGTCGTTTCCCTGCGCCTACGGGTCGGGGAAAGGTCTCTCACTGTTGTTTTGCCTACGGGCAAAACGGCAGTGCAGAGTACCCGACCTTCTTGGAGTCTCTGGGAGGGGTGCTGGAAAGTACTCCGACTGGGGACTCCATCGTTCTACTGGGGGACTTCAACGCCCACGTGGGCAATGACAGTGACACCTGGAGGGGCGTGATTGGGAGGAACGGCCCCCCCTGATCTGAACCCGAGCGGTGTTCAGTTATTGGACTTCTGTGCTAATCACAGTTTGTCCATAACGAACACCAAGTTCAAGCATAAGGGTGTCCATCAGTGCACGTGGCACCAGGACACCCTAGGCCGTAGGTCGATGATCGACTTTGTTGTCGTTTCATCTGACCTGCGGCCGTATGTCTTGGACACTCGGGTGAAGAGAGGGGCGGAGCCGTCAACTGATCACCACCTGGTGGTGAGTTGGATCCGATGGCGGGGGGTCGGAAGCTGGACAGACTCGGCAGACCCTAGTGTACTGTAATGGTCTGCTGAGAACGTCTGGCTGAGTCTCCTGTCAGAGAGATCTTTAACTCCCACCTCCGGCAGAGCTTCGACTGGATCCCGAGGGAGGCTGGAGATATTCAGTCCGAGTGGACCATGTTCTCCACCGCCATTTTCGAAGCGGAGGAGTTTAAGTATCTAGGGGTCTTGTTCACGAGTGAGGGAAGGATGGAACGGGAGATTGACAGACGGATCGGTGCAGCTTCTGCAGTAATGCGGTCGATGTATCGGTCTGTCGTGGTGAAGAAAGAGCTGAGCCGCAATGCCAAGCTCTCGATTTACCGGTCAATCTACGTTCCTACTCTAACCTATGGTCATGAGCTTTGGGTCATGACCGAAAGGACAAGATCCCGGATACCGGGGGCCGAAATGAGCTTTCTCTGCAGGGTGGCTGGGCGATCCCTTAGAGATAGGGTGAAAAGCTTGGTCACCCGGGAGGAGCTCAGAGTAGAGCCGCTGCTCCTCCACATCGAGAGGGGTCAGCTGAGGTGGCTTGGGCATCTGTTTCGGATGCCTCCGGAACGCCTTCCTGGGAAGGTGTTCCGGGCCCGTCCCACCGGGAGGAGACCCCAGGGAAGACCTAGGACACGCTGGAGGGACTATGTCTCCCGGCTAGCCTGGGAACGCCTCGGTGTCCCCCCGGAAGAGCTGGAGGAAGTGTCTAGGGAGAGGGAAGTCCATCTCTGCTGGAAGTCTAGGCATCCCGGATAAGCGGAAGAAAATGATGATGATGAATTTGAAAACAAAAAGTCAAAACGAAATAAAGATTAAAACTAATAAAAAATGCAAAACTATAATAACCTTGGTCTATACATTTTATGTTTAATGGCCGTTACAATATTGTTCTTGTCTTTTCATTTTTACAGACTAGATTGTTAACTAAATTGCTTTATTTAAATGTTGGCTTTTACTGTGATAAAGAAAATCTGAGTGCTGCCAGCATAATATCCTGCTGCTACAATAATGCTAATGAAGCCTCATTTGGCAATCACTACTGACAGAGCGTCGCTATTCTACGTACTGACAGAGCGTCGCTACCCTACGTACTGACAGAGCGTCGCTACCCTACGTACTGACAGAGCGTCGCTACCCTACGTACTGACAGAGCGTCGCTACCCTACGTGCTGACAGAGCGACGCTACCCTACGTACTGACAGAGCGACGCTACCCTACGTGCTGACAGAGTGTCGCTACCCTACGTACTGACAGAGCGTCGCTACCCTACGTAGCGACGCTCTGTCAGTGACGTAGGGTGACACCTGGAGGGGCGCCTGACAGAGCGTAGATATTCTGCGTACTGACAGAGCGTCGCTACCCTACGTACTGACAGAGCGTAGTTATTCTGCGTACTGACCTGTGTGAGATAGAGGAACAGATGTACATTAAGGAAAATGAAAGAACAGTTTCTATAAGACAGTTATATTCCATATACAGGTGCATTTCAAAGAATTTGAATATTGTGGGAAGTTAATTTATTTCCGTAATTCAAATCAGAAAGTGACACCTTCATATAATCCAGATTCATTACACATAAAGTGAAACATCACAAGCCTTTTTTGTTTCAATCTTGATGATTACGGCTTACAGCTCATGGAAATCAAAAATCCAGTACCTCACGATCCAGCCACGATTACGAGATTATCAGTGTTATTCACATCACCTGTCAGTGGTCATGGTGATCGTTGTATATTCAATTAAAACAGAGAGTGAGAGTCACCACTATGTGGGGTTGTGTATCAGGGTACCTAACGTTCTGTGTTGGGTTCCATCTTTCAGAAGGCAGCTCTCCACTCTGGGGGTCATCCACTGGGGGGTGCAGGATAGAGATACACACGTCCCCGTTCTAATGGAACACACACCACACCACATACACCAGTTAGGGCTGTCACAGTAAAACTCCAAGACTGGAGGTGTATGGGTGAACGCCGCCATGAAGCTGTGCGCATGGTGCGGTTGGATCTTACCTCATAGATGTTGGGGTGCCACATCTTGGTGAGGAAGCGGAAGGCTGGAGGGGAGTAGGGATAGTCGATAGGGAACTTGATCCGAGCCTGAGAGAAGAAGTGCATGAGTTAGACGCTAAGGCCAGCTGAATAAAGAGTCAGAAGACACCTTGGGTCAAATGCATGTCATTACTACTTTATTTAGGCCTGTCGTAGCTCGGCAGAAGATCGGTGTGTCTTGTAGCAAACTCCTCCATCTCTGACATGCCACTGATCTTTGATCAACTGCAGGAAATTAGTGACGCATCACAAAACACCAAATCAAATGTGTTTTTTGGGCGGTGCTTAAAACGCAGCACCAATCAAACAACCAAATAGGGGCCTAATTGACTTTCACAATTGTATTTTTCCAATAACCTCTATTATATTTTCAATTGTACGCAGAGTCTAAAGTTACAAATAACGCTTATAACATGCCTTCTTAACTGCACTACACATAGGCCAGCAACTGATGGCTGTACTTATTTTAACCTGCAATGATGAAACTGGTTTAAATGTGAACCTGAATCCAGGTATTGTTTAGAAAACGTGTAGTAATTTAATTTGTTTATCTTGTCGGGAAACAAGCAAACGCATCTGCAGACCAATGACAAACTAAAGGACAAACTATTGAGTGGAGGAACGTAATGAATGCAGAAGCTTCCGGACAGGTGTGCAACATGATGCTTCAACACTGCTGTTGCTCCTCGGGGCTTTAGGCCGGGTGTTTTGCAAAAGCACTTTGTAACAACTGCTGATGTAAAAAAGGGCTTCATAAATAAATGTTATTGACTGATGACACCAAGCAATTAACACCCTATCACGCTCTGTGGCACATATAAAAATACTGAGGAGGGCCAGTTGACCCCAAATATGGATCAAATTTGCAAGAGCCAAGGATTTAAGTGACTCTCCGAGTTGGTTCATGACAATGTCCCCATCCACAGGGCATGAGGGGTCACTGAATGGTTTGATGAGTGTGAAAACATGAATCATATGCAATGGCCTTCACAGTCACCAGGCTTCAACCCAACTGGACACCCATTGGAGACCTTGGGAGAGACGTGTTGGACAGCTCCACACAAAGAGTGTTCCACCCCCCTGCTAGGGTTCCAGAGACTGGTAGAATTTACACCAAGATGCATTGAAGGGGCTCCAAGTGACTCGTGGTGGCCAAACCACTTGCCAAGACACGTTGGTTTTTCCTTTTATTTGTCAGCCGTCCCTATATTTCTATAATTTAGTGGTCTCATATCCAGAGCCACTGACAGTAGTTCAAACACTCTCCGACAAGTTCGTACTGTCCGCCCAATGCGAAACAAACCTTTGACCCTGCAGTTGCAAGCGCTGTTTGTTAAGATGAATCTCTAAAAACGACGAACCCCTTTTGTGAATCGTTGTCCCTCAGGTGAACTAACAGATGTAATATCTCCATCCTGTATTCGAATTGGAATCCTGTCTCCTGTGCTTTTTTGAAGCAGTTAGGAACCACTAGCTAGCCTTCAGAAAGACAACAGTAATTACACAGATGGGGGTTTGAAAGGAACCTGCAGTGTAAACTCAATAGTAGACGGTGGTGGTTCGCAGCCAGGCCTAATCAGTGGATTGTGTTCATGAATAGGCAGAGTAAAATCCCATTTTGATTGTGTTTGTTAGGACTTTGTTAGGGGTCGTCCCCCAGCTGCCATCACCTCACAGACAATCCACTATTCAGTTACCATCCCCCTACTGTACCTCCTCTAGTCTCCCCAGCTGAGAGACACACATCTGACTCCCCCTTTGCCGCCAACCCCCCGGTCACACGCTTGCCCACATTTGCTGATTCGGCACGGTCAGCTGGTGCTCTCCACGCTGAGCCAACTGCCAGGAGGGGGAGAGGGAGGGGTGAGAGCAGGGGTCGGTAGGTGTGGGTGTTGGAGGGAGGGAACATGTGCTAGGGGTGGGGGGGCAGGGTTGTGCACACACTCCACACAGGCCTGTCCCTTCGTCAACACTATACAGATAGGCCTAACGGCAATGTACCAGCCAGAGCAACAGGTCAGTTGACCACGGGGATGTTGCCATATCTACCAGCCTTGTCCAACAACAACCCCAGAGTGGAAAGCCTGACGTAGGCCAAGCAGAATCCAATGTGGTTAAGTCACTCTGGGGTAGTGTCTCCAAACAGGCCTGGGTTCAGAATGACTGGACTTCACTCCAACACTCCACCTACATTACCCACGCCAGTTAATCACACCAACACGCCACATACATTACCCACGCCAGTTAATCACACCAACACTCCACATACATTACCCACGCCAATAAACCTGAGAGAGCAGAGGAGACAAACAGAAAAACAGATGGACAGACAGACAGACACGCCCGACAGACAAAGAGAGACAGATAGCGCACGACAGACAGAAAACACTAGAGTCACACCGGCTTGGTAACCAACATACCAGCCTAGCTTGTCACCAAGGGAGCCAAGGCCAGTGAAAACGTAGAGGGACATTTAAGCTCTGTAAGGAGAGCTCTAAGTGTAATTTTCAAGCAAGCAGCTTATTAAAGCATGAGCAGCAGCTTCTCTGTAAGAAGGTAATGGTATTATATTTCACCACGCGGCTTATTGAGAGCCTTCAACACCCACATAGAGACACAACATGCATCTCAAAGAACACACTCGCACACTGCCCAGAATAGCGTACATCCTTACTGATCACATGAATGGAACAAAGACACGGGTTGAACAACCGACAAGAGCAACAAATCATATAAACTTAATTCAGGTCTCTGAGTTAAAGAGAACCTAAAGAAATGGTTGATGCAGGCACGAGCTGTAGTCTGAAAGAGAGCGAGGAGAGAGATAAGAGAAATAGGAATGGCATGGGTGGAAGGGAGGCAGAACAGAGCACTGACTGGGCACTGCCGCCCTGCATGCCACAACACCCGTGGCAGGGATCCACTGACAGACGGGGGTGGGGGGGGCCAACGACTTTCCATGGCAGCAGAGCTGAAAACCCTGAATTGCCTACAGAACTGACACCAAGCCGAGTGAGAGAGATGGTGTCCCGGAGCAGGAGAGTGTGACTGGTCTTAAACAGCTGGCCTTGCCCGTTCTCACTGCTGCACCTGACCTCATCAGCACCACCCCAAGGAGCCAAAGACCAACAGGAGCCGGGATGAGAGACAACCAGGCTCAGAAGTGGGACAGTGGCTCAAGTTCCCTCCCTAATTCTCCACACACACACACACACACACACACACACACACACACACACACACACACACACACCCCTATAAATACCCCCCCCCCCCATGGCTGTGTGGCCTGACCAGCTCCGATTTCATACGGTCACGCAACACCCCCCAGCCCCAGAAGCTAGCGTCTCAGTGCCCACCGCTCAGCCACTCCTGGCTGCCCAGCTCATGTCACTTTGAAGTGGGACTCTCCTGAGAAACAAGCATCACACAGTAACAAGTACAGGACTGCAAGAACGTGCTGCAGCTTCAGCCAGCCAGGAGAGAGGAGACTGCCACAGGGAAAACAGGATATCTAGAGCAGAACTGCTAGACTCAGGATTTACCTAACCTATCCACCCTATGTTTGTTTGAACATGCTCTCCCCCCCGCTTTCGTGCCACTCTCCGCTCCCAATAGGACCGTGAGTCAGGAGTATACATAACTTAGCAGTTCGTTAAAACGGCAGGCAACCCTGGCACTGGAGCAGGCAGTAGAAGGGAGGTGAAACCAACCAGGCGCTCCTGGGTGGCGATGCAAACAGCCAATGACAGCTGAGAAGAATAAAACGAATGAGTTTTCTATTCTTTTCCAATCTCTTTCCAGGATGGTGACCTAAAACCGTGTGTGGCAAAGCCAGCCAGGGAGAACACACCCAGTGTAGGGAGATTGGAACCGGGGCCAAGTAAACCAGGTCAGCTAAAGCAGCTAAAACCCTTAGAGAACTAATCATTCTGTTCTCCTCCCAGCGCACCACATCACCTTCTCCTGTCTGCCGACCTCCTTATACCAGTTCCCAAGCAGTCTTCCTCTCACTAGTTCTTCTGGCTGCTCTACAGAGTGTGAACGAAAAGAAAAATCTGTCCTTGAGAACAGCAGTACATGACACACACACGTTGCAAACTAGAATGTGAGAGAGGAGGTACAGTAGATAGTGCTTCACAGATCCACTAGGGTCCTGCCTCATCAGCAGAACTCTTAGCGTAGTGGGGAGGAGGAGAACGGAGGGGGGCAGCATAGAGGAGAGGAGGAGCACAGAGGGGGGCAGATTACTCTGAAAACCAGAACTACTGTCAAGACTGAACACGAGTCTACTTCAGTTTAGCGCAATTAGCCTAATTACAAGCTGCCAACACACTTGACACATTGAGGAGAAATTGTCAAACCCCAGACCTCTAGTTTGGGAAAAAGAGAGCAATGGGGGGGTTGGGGGGCGACACGTTAGCCTCCCACATCCTGGGTATTTCGAAATATAGCCAGGAGGATTTTCAACAACACAACTTTTTTTTTTTTTTTTTTCAATTCGGAGCCAGTCATATCATGTGTTTATTTACAAAGGGCACATCAAGCCAACGTATTACAATCCACAAGCAAAGTATCTTATGACTATGTTAACTATCGAATATAGACAAAATACACACTCAACAGCTAAGATGTCCAGCGATACATTGGATTGCTAACTAGTGAAGCTTGATTAGGCTTCCTGGCTTCTTTTACAATAGAGAACATTTATTATCTCCTGGATCAAGTGAGCGTAGAGCTTTGACAACTTTAAGAACTAAGCAGGTTGTCTGTCCTTTCATTTAGTTCACTTGTTAGCATGTAACAAGCTAGCGTGCACGGTGGGAATTCAGCAGTACTTTATCATTTATTAGAAAGAAATTACACCCCTTGTGTACACTGATGGTAATGCAGTATTTAATGGTATGGTACAGTAGGGCCTTATAACTCATGATGCAGAAGAATTGGATCAACTCGGATTATAACTCTGTCTCGTCACTCCACCGTCAGAAAAACTAATTGCGAGGGGGTAAAATAAATACATAAACTATTAAAATACTAAATGGAGATAGGAAAACAAAGTTCAACATTAGAATAAGTTATGGTTGAGGAAGTGTAAGTACTGTATAATCACACTCAAAAGGAAGTGAACTGTCTCATCAAGACAACATTTAAGCTCCCGAGATAAACATCTCAAAGCAGAAAGCTGCTTGATAGAAGGGCTTGAGGGGATGTGTTGTTGACAATGAAAGGGAAGGGTTGCCTGGTTGTCGCAGTGGAAGGTTGCCAGGGACAGCTAAGCTAATAGGATTGTCTGTGTGTTAACGTAGGAAAGGGAAAGACAATGTAGTCCCCAAGAAAACAAGGCACATCAAGGGGAAGGAGTGAGCAATTATAAATTAGATCTTGATAGAGAGGAGATCTCCCCTGAACTCTGAGCCATAAACAGTCACTGCTTCCAAAACAGGCAGTCATCCTGTCCTCTGGCCCTGCCAGAACAAAATTCTCTGGGCAGGTGACATGGCTCCTCTGTTCTTGTCCCAGCAACAGGGTCACCCAGGGCCATGCAACTCCCACATCAGGCCACAGGCTAGCTGGGTTGGGCAGACCATAGCACTGCAGAGAACACAGTGCAGCCAGTGATCACAGGGTTGTTGTGAGCGGGTTTGTGACCCAGCAAGAGTATTTGCCAATGGCAAAAATAAAATGAAGACTGAACATGGCTGAATCCACAGCGCAATTTGTTCGATAAGCATCTACCTCAGAATGTCAAGCGATTTGAGTATTTAATTTTTTTGTAACTATAATGCTAGGTTGATTCCACTTTCTTTATAATGTGTTGAATTTCCTGTCGTTTTGCCACTCTCATGCTTTGCTACTGTCATCAATAAATGGAAAATGCATTTTTTTGGTCTGATGAGGGACAAACTAAAAGTGAGGTGGTACTCGCTGATTCCAATGTGCTTCCACTGTATTGATGCCAACAACATTGTATGAATATCATTTGTCTCAATAAATAAGTTTAGAAAAATGATGAGTATAAAAGATGTCTACCTGTGTAGATTGAGAGGCTTACTCAGAACATGGAAACCGGCTTGACAGAGGGAAAAATTAGTCACAGGCTAGCTGTGTATTTCACAGCCACGCGGGGCATTCCTGGCCCAATAACAGACTCTCGTACACAGAACCCATAATATACATGTTCCTTGCTACTACAGTAGGGATCTAGAGTGCACCCATTTTACTTCCATTTGGAAGGCACCATGCAACACTGAAGGGCCAGATACAGCCCTTAGAAGACATGGTATACTGACTTTATGCTACAAAACCCAAAGAGGCATTACTGAATATTATGAAGCAGTGGCCAAATTGAATGATACACCCATGTATAAATGTAAGCAATAAGGCACATGCGGGAGTGGTATACGGCCAATACACCACTGCTAAGAACTATTCTTAAGTACAAGAACAGGTACATTCCGGACTGCCTGGACTCAGCCTTTAGCCATGGTATATTGGCAATAAGCAAAAATGCAAGACACAATGATGACAAAGCCACAAAAAAATTTATTGTCTGCCAATTCATTGAAAATGAGAAAGCTAATTGTCTAATGTATAAGTATTCAGACAATTTGCCATGAAACCTTTGAGATGTCTCTAGAACTTGATTGGAGTCCACCTGGGGCAAATTCAACTGATAAAACATTTTGAAATGTACACCCATCTATTTAAAGCTTCACAACTCACCGTTAATCTCGGAGTAAAAACCAAAAGCCTGAAGAACTCTGCAGATCTCCCAGATCGAATTCAGTACAGGCATAGATCCGGAGAAGGTTATAATAATACAATTGTTACAGCATTGAAACTTCCCAGGGGCCTAGTGGGCTCCATTATTGTAGAATGGAAGAAGTTTAGAACCACAAAGTCGCTTCCTAGAGCTTGGTCAGGGAGGTGACCAAAAACCCAATGGCCACTCTACTAGAGCGCCAGAATTTCTCTGCAGAGAACCTGCCAGAAAGATAAACATTTGCAGCACTCCATCAATTAGACCTTTATGGTAGAGTGGCTAGATGGAAGCCAGTCCTGAGTAAAAGGAATAGGAGATGCCATCTGAAGCACTCCGAAAACAAAAACACATGGAAGAGGAGTTAACAGCGTCAATAATGCACACATAATTTTTAACTTGTCAACTCACATAAGATGTGCAACATTGGTCTTTGTAAAGGTTGCCTACAACATTTATCTTAGTCAGCTAACTGTCTGGCTTTGTACTTATAGATATTATCATGTCACCTTGACAGGCCCACAATTATTGCCTATTAGGCTACTTTAAATATCAGTGTAAAAGATACCCCCTAAACAAAAGCTTTAAATCTGGGCCATTTATAAAACCTTTTTTGTAATCATAGCTACTAATGTTTTACAGCTTGCTGGGCTGAAAGCCAAAGCAGGTTAGGAATCAATTGGTTTTGATATTCAGACCAAACAATGGCCTATAATTTTGTTTACTTGGCATAGGGAAGATCATGTTGATGGGGAATTATTTTCCCAAAGAGACTTGATAAAATATCAAGACCATATATGACTACCAACACTCACTAACATCCACTTTCAATATTGGCATTGTCAGTTAACTATCCACACTAAGTATGTTTTTTTACCTAGATTTATTTCCCAATTTATGTCAGTGTCTCAACTCATTTGAGCAGACCTGCGGACATACATGCAAGAAAAATAGACATGCCTTCAAATTTTACAGACTTTGCTGTTGAGGTGTTAATGCTCACAGCCCGTTTGATACCTTTAGTTTACTTCCATGCATTCCGTCATGTGTTTTAGCCTTGATAGCTTAGAGAAAAAGATGATCTAATTTGATAAGACAGAAACCCAACTATTAGACCTGAATGGCAAGAACCATCTATGACAAAAAAAAGGTACTGAAAACCCTAGGTGATGAGCAATCAGACTTAACTGTTCTTTTGCTACAAACAAACTCACTTTTCTGAACACATACAGTGGGGAGAACAAGCATTTGATAACCTGCAAAATCGGCAGTGTTTCCTACTTACAAAGCATGTAGAGGTCTGTAATTTTTATCATAGGTACACTTCAATTGTGAGATACGGAATCTAAAACAAAAATGTATATAATTAATTTGCATTTTATTGCATGACATAAGTATTTGATCACCTACCAACCAGTAAGAATTCCGGCTCTCACAAACCTATTAGTTTTTCTTTAAAAAGCCCTCCTGTTCTCCACTCATTACCTGTATTAACTACACCTGTTTGAACTCGTTTCCTGTATAAAAGACATGTCCACACAATCAAACAGACTCCAACCCCTCCACAATGACCAAGACCAGAGAGCTGTTTAAGGACATCAGGGATATAATTGTAGACCTGCACAAGGCTGGGATGGGCTACAGGACAATAGGCAAGCAGCTTGGTGAGAAGGCAACAACTGTTGGCGCAATTATTAGAAAATGGAAGAAGTTCAAGATGACGGTCAATCTCCCTCGGTCTGGGGCTCCATGCAAGATCTCACCTCGTGGGGCATCAATGATCATGAGGAAGGTGAGGGATCAGCCCAGAACTACATGGCAGGACCATGACCTGAAGAGAGCTGGGACCACAGGCTCAAAGAAAACCATTAGTAACACACTACGCCGTCATGGATTAAAATCCTGCAGCGCACGCAAGGTCCCCCTGCTCAAGCCAGCGCATGTCCAGGCCTGTCTGAAGTTTGCCAATGACCATCTGGATGATCCAGAGGAGAAATGGGAGAAAGTAATGTGGTCTGATGAGTAGGATGAGTACAACCCCAAGAACACCATCCAAACCGTGAAGCATGGAGGTGGAAACATCATTCTTTGGGGATGCTGTTCTGCAAAGGGGACAGGACGACTGCACCGCATTGAGGGGAGGATGGATGGGGCCATGTATCGTGAGATCTTGGCCAACAACCTCCTTCCCTCAGTAGGAGCATTGAAGATGGGACATGGCTGGGTCTTCCAGCATGAGAACAACCCAAAACACACAGCCAGGGCAACTAAGGAGTGGCTCCGTAAGAAGCATCTCAAGGTCCTGGAATGGCCTAGCCAGTCTCCAGACCTGAACCCAATAGAAAATCTTTGGAGGGAGCTGAAAGTCTGTATTGCCCAGCGACAGCCCCGAAACCTGAAGGATCTGGAAAAGGTCTGTATGGGGGAGTGGGCCAAAATCCCTGCTGCAGTGTGTGCAAACCTGGTCAAGAACTACAGGAATTGTATGATCTCTGTAATTGCAAACAAAGGTTTCTGTACCAGACATTAAGTTCTGCTTTTCTGATGAATCAAATACTTATATCATGCAATAAAATGCTAATTAATTACTTAAAAATCATACAATGTGATTTTTGTTTTAGATTTCGTTACTCACAGTTGAAGAGTGCCTATGATAAAAATGACAGACTTCTACATGCTTTTTTAAGCTGTAAGTAGTACAATCCTTATGGTGAGACATGGTGGTGGAAGCTTCACACTATGGGGATGCTACTCAATGACAAGCTGGGAGACCGGTCAAGATTGAGGGGAAGGATCAACGGACCAAAATATAGAAATGTCTGTGATTCAAAACCTGATTCAGAGTGTACAGGACCTCAGACTGCGTGCGAAGATATATCGTTCGGCTCGACCGCAACCCCAAGTACACAGTCAAGATAATGCTGGAGTGGTTTCAGAATACATCTGTGGATCCTGTTGAGTTTCCCAGCTAAAGCCCAGACTTGAACCATACAGAACATCTGTGGGGAGACCAGAATATTGCAGTTCACCAATGCGCCCAATCCAATCTGAAAGATCTTGAGAGGATCTGCAAGGAAGAATGGGAGAAACGTATCCACATCCAGGTGACTAAAGCAGGTTGAGGCATACCAGGAAGACTTGAAGCTGTAATCGCAGCCAAAGGTGCTTTTACAGAGTACTGAATAAAGCATCCAAATAATAAGGTACATGAGATAGGTCTATTTCAGTTCATTATTTTCAACACATTGGCAACCATTTAAAAAAATGCTTTTTCACTTTGTCATATTGGGGTATGCGTAGATTGATGGGGGAAACAAATGTAATCAATGAGACAATAAATTAAGTTTATAACAACATGTGGAGAAAGTGAAGGGGTCTGAATAATTTCCAACAGCACTCTAAGCAAGACTTAGCCATTAGTCTTAATTCACAAAACATCCAATGAAGGAGCCCTTAGAAGGGTTTACATTTACAACAAAACCCTACAACCACAGCAAACACAAATGTAATATGAACTTTGACCTGCCCTACATTGCTGCCTGTTTACTGTTGTGACTAGAGCTCTTGTCCTATATCTGGAAGGAAATGCTCATCTTTAACAGTTGTGCACATACAGACTGAAATGCTTTCTAAGCCAGGCAAATTATGAAGAGTTAGCCAACTGCACTCTCTGCCCTCTAAGCTATAAAACCCCCTTTGCCTTGCAAAACAGAGTACAAAGATGATCCCAATTTTACAGAAAAAGCTCACTAGTAAGCTGAACAACAAAGATTGAAACATTATAGAGAAAAATCTGTACGTTTTTCAATATATTGATTAAATTGTTTTAATAGGCAAGTTATTTATCTATGGTTGTGGTTACAGTTTTACTAAAAACTGCAACACTTGTCATGCAAAACAGTAGCTAAAATCGGACAATTTAAATGAATTATAATTAATGTTGGCACAAATGTGGCACAAACAATGGCAGCAATCTATGAAACGGTATCCATGAAAAAGTAGTGTGCTACCTCGCAGACAGCGATATCTGCAAGTTTACAAAAATGATCGTAAATCAGTGCATACAAGCTTACTTGTGGTTGTTGGTCAGGGAATGTGCTCTCCTTTAGCGTGTATGCAATGCCAATACTTCCTGGTTGAGCAAGTAGCGTAATAACAAGCGAAACGGCTTGGCAGATTCCAAAATTCGTTGTGGAGTTTTTGGATGTCAGAAGGGCAAAATCGCAAAATGGATAACACGATATTGGGAAGGTAGAAAACCGGGTAAAATATAACATTTAATGTTTAGTTGCCCCAGAGTTTCTATTGGACAAATACAAGTAGGCCCGTGGTTTCGTCTAAAATAAAATATGTCTAATAGAAACTCTTTGACAAAACGTTATCCTACAAACATTGCTTTCTCCAGTTTTTACCAAATTAATACACCCCATGTCAACTCAAGGCCAGGACCAAGGCTGTTGTTTAGTTTTTAGATAAGTCAATAACAATGGTATCAAAAATAACTATGTCCGTAAATCCTTTACATGTTTAAAAGTTATACTGTACTTCTGGGCTATAAAGTCAGGTACATATCAGTCTCGTGAAGCAAGAACCATCGTGCTATAACGACGAGGAGAGACAGAAAAAGTGCGACGACTCTTTGTTAATGATTTGATGGCTACCCTGGCTATCTTGTCAGCTAAATGTTCACAAAATTAGTACTCACCTTAAAATACCCTCCCTCATAGTGTGTGTTTGGTGGTCCAAATATTGCAACTTCCCAGTTGTACAAGTCCGACTCGTCAACTAAAGTTATTTGGAACCCTTCAACTGGCTCCTCTTGAAGGCTTTTCATCTCTAGCATTAGTGCTTTTTGGGAACTGGCTACATGATGATGTCCATGAGCCATATTCCGCGACGATCTGTATAAATAAATACCTAGTATTGCTAGCTATCTATACCTTTTAGAGAACAAAGCTAGCTAGTTTAGCCAGTTCAACGACAACCACCCTGTTTTCACTCTTGTCACTACCACTTAAATTATCGGCTGTTATTACGTTCACGTTCTGTTCTATTTGAGTGTGATCGAATAAACCCGTAAATCTTTCGCTGAAAACCAACACACACTACCCAAAAAAGCTAGCTGGATCGCCCCTCACACGAATCTGTTGTTGATCAACCCCTGGCAGGCAAAGGGATGCGTCCTCGTTGACTCAAAGTCAGAATTGAGCTACTGAAAGGTCTGTAGTCAAAGCAAACTTGAAATCACTAACAAATAAATGAATGAACGACTGTCCGATAGACTAGTGAGAGATCTAACCTCCTCAAACCTAGCTAACTAGCTTGTGGCTACAACAGCTGCTCCACGGTATATCGACACTAAAGTCGCTGAAGCTAGTCCCACAAAGCTCAGAACACTGAAGTGCCCGCAAAGCTTTCTGGGAGTTGAAGTTACTCTGAAACTGCACACAACTTCTGTAGGTTACATTTTGTCAATCTTAAACCAACCCATTTGCCAAACGCACTTGCTCGGAGTGTCCTCCATGATCACTTGAGGCTGACAGTACTCCAAGGGTAACTTTAAAAGAGCGACAAGGAGTTTAATAAACACATCAATTCCGGGACACACAATTTTTATAATATGCATTATAAAAATAATGACTTAAGTTGGGACAGCCAAACCATGTGACATAATTAATATAGTCATAGACATACACGTCTATGGGTTTATGTTGGGACAGCATAAACATGTGGAACTAAGTTTTGTTTGGTATCTCTAGCATGAATAGTTTGAGATGTTGTTAAACGATTAATTCATGCTAATTATGCAAATTAAATTAATTGCTTAAGAGTTTCAAGCTAATATAGCACAAACAAATGAAAAAAGTTGGTTTGGTCTCTCTAGCTTGAATGGTTCAAGAGATGTTGCTTTAGAAATAACATCAAATATGCAAATTACTGTAAATATAGATAGTAAGTAATGATATATAATTTAATTTAGGATAGCCTACACAATAAAGTTGGTTAGAATTCTAGGTTAATCACAGATACTGGTTTAAGGTTAATTAATGCTAATTGTGCAAATGTATCTTTGTCCATATGCATTAAAGCATTTTCAGTTGGGATAGCCTAAACATATCAAACAAGAATGTTTTGGTCTCTGTAATACACTCCAAAAAATGAAGGGAACACTTAAATCACACGTTGTCTTGATTAATGAAATATATTAAAGATCATCTTTACTGTAATTCGTTGAGAACAAAATGATGTAACAACGGTCAATGGAAACCAAAATCACCAACTGATAGAGTGCTGGATTCAAACACCAAAAGTAAGTAAACAACTGAAATCACTACTGAGTCATAATGTGACTCAGTAGTGTGTATGGCCCCCACGTGCCTAAATGCACTCCCGACAACATCTGGGCATGCTCCTGATGAGACAATAGATGGTGCCCTAGGGGATCTCCTCCCAGACCTGGATCAGGGCATCAGTGAGCTCCTGGACAGTCAGTGGCGCTATATGGCAGTGTAGGATACATAAGGTCCCAGTGGTTCTGAATTGGACTCAGATCTGGGGAAGGTGAGGGCCAGTCAATGGCATCAATGCCTTCGTCATCCAGGAACTGCCTACACTGGCCACGTGAGTCTGGGCATTGTCCTGCACCCAGGGCCCACTGCAGCAGTGTAAGGTCTGTCTGAGGATTTTATCCCAGTACCTAACAGCTAACCATTGACTAACACGTGGAGGTCAGTGCCACTCTCCAAGCATCTGCCTCCCCATCACTGACCCACTGCCAAACCTGTCATGTTGGATGATCTTGCAGGCGGCATAACATTCACGATGGCATTTCTAGACTCTTTCACATCTGTCACACATGCTCAGTGTGAACCTGTTCTCTGTGAAGAGAACGGGGCACCAATGGCGGACGTGCCAATTCTGATGTTCTCTGGCGAATGCCAGTCGAGCTGCACGGTACTGGGCTGTGAGCACAGGTCCCACTAGAGGATGTCAGTCCCTCATGGAGTCAATTTCTGAGTTTGGTAGCCCACTGGAGGTCATTTTGTAGGGCTCTGGCGGTGCTCCTCCTGTTCTTCTTTGCACAAGGTAACAGATACTGGTCCTGCTGCTGGGTTGATTCCCTTTTACGGCCCTATCAAGCTCTTCTTGTGTAACAGCCTGTCTCCTGGTCTCTTGTCCATGCTCTTGAGACTGTACTGGGAGACACAGCAAACCTTGTGACGGCAAATATGGATGTACCATCCTGGAGGAGCTGGACTGGCTGTGCAACCTGAATGGGCTGCAGGTACTGCCTTTTGCCACCAGCAGTGACAAGGACATTAGCAAAATGAGAATCAGTCTGAAAGGATAACGAGAGAGGAACTGTCTGTAGCCACCACCTGCAAAACCATTTCCTTTTGGGGGTTGTCTTGCTGTTGCCTCTCCAGCGCACCTCATTTGCACCAAAACAGGTGACAGATTTACAATCGCTTATGCATCCTCACTGGACAGATTGATATCTCTGAAGTTTAATTGACTTGGTGTTATACTGTGATGATTACACGTTCCCTTAATTCTTTGGAGCAGTGTATATAAAAAGCTTGTAAATGTAATTAGTTACCTGCTTTGTAACTTGATATGGGCAATAGAGTACATAATGGTTCAGTGTCAGGCCAATAACTGAGGAAGTTGCTGGTTCAGAAGTTGAAACAAATCTACTGTTGTGCCCTTGAGCAAGGCATTTAACCCTAATTATTATACTAACTCACTCTGGATTAAAGTGTCTACTATATTACTAAAATGTAAACAAAATTGTTGATGAAATTACAAATTAAAATAACTCTTACACCACAAATATAATGCATCACTGATCAGAACTACCAATGTCATCAGGAAAACATCCAGTGATGGTATTTGAGTGGTGCAAAGCCATCCCGGTGGGCTATGAGGACCCTCTAAGCCCCAGTGTTTGGGGTCAGCATGGTTGATATGTTGCTGCCTACCCTCACCACTTGGTGGCAGCCATCAAAAGATCCAGGACCCAACTCAAAACGCAAAATATCCCGTTAGCAAAGCAAACACTAACAAAGCAAAAACATGTGCTACCACAACAGCCTTTAGAGGGGAGTCCATCCTTATGTGATCAAGAGAAAGCGGTCTTGCGTCCACTCTGTATGTAGTATGTGCTCATGGATCAGCGAGATGCACCCAACATTGCGGTCACCGTTAGGCACCTCTGCTTGAGCTAGCACTCCCTATGCAACGGATGTCCCACATTTCCCACGCAACAGCTCAGGCAGCTTCACACAGGACAAAGGGTAATGGGGAGACAGATGATTCAGGAGCGGGCAGGAACTGGTGCTGAACCTTTCTTTGGCTAACCGCACACATTGGTCAGAACTGGTCCAGACCACATCAAGGTTACCCTGTCTGGGAACGTAACATTAAATGGGTTAACAAATATAAAAAAAATACACCAACACAAAACTTGCCCAAATTCCCCGATTCGGGCCAAATGCTGTACCATGCCTACAGATGTGAACAGTAGTTCAGGGGAAGATGACAGCCATGAGGCAAAAACAAAACAGGAAGTTTGATGAAATCAATCAATTTCTAAAAGACCCATAGAGGAAATAATACACCATACAGACAAATACAATTTGAATAAAAACACAAATTAATTTTATATGTGGGAGTTTATTGGTTCACCTTAACACAGAGACAACAGCAGCGCAGCCTTTATTTTAATTTGGGTAGAATTCTGTTCTTTAAGGGAATGTTGATCTAGCAGACCAATAATTTTGTCTTGCTCATGTAGTCCCCTCTTAAAAATAAAATAAGACATTATATTACAACATACTGCTGGGGAATTGAGAATGAAGAAGTTGACAGGATCTTTGGGGGAAAAAAAAGCAATGAGTGCATATTTTAATGTCACAAACCAAAATCAGCAAGATGATCACTACAATTTACCAGAGAAAAAATTAAGACAAAGTGAGTCGCTTCACTGAACTGCACCACAAGCCCTTTCTTATCTACCGAATTAAAGCCCCTTCCTCTCAGCACCATGACACCACATGGAGCCCCATTCACTAATGGTCAATAATTTAAAACATTTAAGAAATACATTTTTGATTTTATGAACTTATTTGATAAAAATACAGTACAATCAAAAAAAAGTTGACTGTAGTCAGCTTTCACTTCAGAAAAAAAGAAAAATGGAGACAACCAAGGAGTGACAGAGTTTTGTGTGTGTCCTTGGATAGCAAAAAAGTATACATTCCTACTCTTGCAAGAAACAAACTGTAGTTAAATATTATTCACAGAAATGTTAAAATAGTACAATTTAGGATTGCATTGACTTTCAAAATCTATTTTTGGAAGGATGTTTTATGAATATTATCCATGAAATACAGTCCTTCACTCCGTACTCACAACAACACAGGACAATATACAAATAGAATGGCTGACCTATGGTTCAACAAAAGACCAACACCATCTACACTGGCAAGACAAATGAGAGTTTGGATACAAACAAAAACCTAGTGGATCATTCAAGTTGCAGCTACTTCTTGCAGGACCAAGCATGTTGAGACACGTTGAGAGTAACTAGACGGCAAACGTGTACCTCTGAGCAAGTCATAAAAGGAATAACCCATTTAAAATGATGACCATTCATGTCAATCATATTGTCAATGCACAGGAAGTGGCAAGGCAGTTCTAAGAGAAGATAACACTAGAATAATATTGGTTTCTCTTTAGAGCCATGTATGTTTTATATTGAGAGACAACATGTCAGAAGTGCATGAGGTTGTGGTGATATGAAAGAGCAATGTACATAGCAAACAAGAAGCTACCTTGATTAAAAATGTAAGGACCATTGATTTCCCAGAATACAATTATAATATGACTAAAACAGCCTTCCATTTCTATAGGTGACCCTAAACTATGTATATTCACACAAAGGAGACAGTTTGATATAAAGAGCCTGATATAGAAAAGCTACAGCAAAGTCAAAGTATTTGGAAAGGACATCTTTTTTGTTTATGTTCCCAATAGAAATGTGTGATAACGCAGTGTCATTCTGGATTAAATCCGATTGTGAATAGGAACAGAATGTTTCTAAACACCTCTACTTTGACGTGGATGCTACAACGAATACAGATAATGAATTAATTGCGAATGATAAAAGTTAACAGCCCAGAATCCTACCCCACAAGGTTTGCGAACCTCTGTACAAAACAATAACAGCAAGTCCAGAAAACATTCTTAATTAAAATCCAAACAGCAAATGTATGAGCCAAAATATAAAAAAGGTGTCATGTCCAAATGCTTTTGGACTTCACTCTACGTAAGCCTCTCTAGCTGCAGTATTTGATTGCTGGCCTTTAGCCACACGTGAATAAAGACAAGCAGTGGCATAACAACAGGAGATTTTATATTACTGTCACACACTTCAGAAACGATGGTAGACATGCCTTAGGCAAGAGAGTTCTAGAAAAGCACAGATGATAAGCAGGAAAACACCCTTCAACCATTACAACATAATCACAGCGATAAATCATTGTGAAAACACATCATTGTACCCATGTCAATAACAGGAGACTGAGAGCAAGGAATCTGGACATGGTTCAACTATGTAAAAGCCATTTAGTGATTTTTGCAGAAATGAATTTTGGAGTGCCAGTATGTTTAGACCTGGTCCCAGTGTACCCACAAGCACTCCTCCTCCAATACATTCTTAGTGGAATTTTCAGGCTCAGGCATTTCAAATTCATATAGGAATTGATACTGTTATTTATAGGTTATAGCAACACAGGTCAAACTGAAGCGTAGCACAACAGGAGCGAAGAGCAGGGACACCAGGAGATGGGGCTCAAGAGATGTCTTCTTCAGTCAGGTCGGGGTGGGGGGTGGGGGGGGCAGCTAGGGCCAGTCAGACAGTCCCACACTCTACAGGACCACAGAGGAGAGTCATGGTAACATACTGATGTTTAATTAAAGGCGCAGACATCAACAAAAAGAGAGAGAAACAAACAAAAATCACAAAAACATTCCAACAAACAACAAAAAGGTCCAGTTGTAAAATAACATTACATGACCATCACAGGCTGTAATGCCAATGTGAGTGAGAGAATAGATGGAGGATTCCAAAAGACGGAAACTCAGTCAAAAGGCTGGAACAGGTTGGGTTGGTCAAAAATAAATGAAATTAAAAGTACCAAGAGGGAGTGAGCATACAGAAAAGAATGAGCAATTGTGAATGCAAGAGAAGGACTGAGGAAGTGTCAGAGGGCATCACGGAGGAAGGAATAGGGGGAAGCGAGAGGAACGAAGGGGCGTCGTTCATCTAAGGACTAATAAACATGGTGGAGAGCCAGCCGCAGTGTTTGTCAAATGATTGTGTGTTTTATAGTGAGGAGGGCTCGAGCGGCAGGGCCGTCAGACAAATCAGCACTGAGAGAAGGTCAGCTTGATCTCATCCAGAACATTCCCAAGCAGGCCCGGCTCATCACATTTAGCGTCGATGGAAACCGTCTGATCAGCCTGAGGACGACAGGGACACAGAGACAGCAATAAATCACCAAGACAATCCCTGCACGTCCTCTGGGTAATGCATCGGTACGTGGACCTTTGGCACCCTGACTATGAAATAGAGCGACTCACAGTTTTGACCAGCAGACACACATGGTGACCCTGGATTGACCTGCTGTACATGGAGGCACAGGAACCGATCCTTTCCACAACTGTCAGAAACAAGAGCACAGCCATAAGCTTGCTGTACCATTCATCTACCACATAACCATCATCATAAAGTGGCCAATACGTTTACTTAGAGGTAGATCTCTTCAAGAGGACAATGCCAAACTGTCAAAAGCAACCAGTTCGCCCAAGTCCCTATCTGTTCCCCTCCCTCTGCCCCTGTATCCAGCCTGTCCCCCTGAACCCACCAGAGAAGTGGTGATGGAAGCAGATCCTGGCCAGTAGATGGTGGAAGGGCTGGCTGACTCCCTCCAGCTTCAGAGAGCTCCCCTTTAAGTCCCCTGACTCCAACAGCTTAGCGTACGCGTCACTGCAAACACAAACAGCCATCACCATGACCAAACACTACATTGGTTAGTAAATGGCTGAAATCAGAGCACAGCACCCTACGCAAATAGTTCAAAATATGCAGTAAGTTAATGTTCATTATTAACGGGACAGTAAAATAGGGTTCTTTGAGCCCGCTACATGAACTGACCTGTAGCAGGGAGTGGTGATCAGGTATGAGGTGCAGGTAAAGTGCAATTTAAAGTCCAGTTTTTCATGAGTTGAGGAATCGTCAGTCTGTGAAAGAACATAACAGCTGAAAATGACCAAAAAGCCTTCATTCACTGAGGAATAAGTCAGTCTGAACCTTGAGCAGGGAAAGAGTCAAGACAATGACTGGCAGAAAACTGGAAGGGGCATTGCAGTGGGAGAGATTACCTTGACTATGAAGGTGAGAGTTCCCTTCAATTTCTGGGGCATCACAATGCTCTGTACAGAAAAGACAAAGCGGGCCTCGTTTGAGATTCCTGAAGGACAAGAGAGGAGACAACTGGGTTAGATGAACAGGAACCTCATTGTTGGGATGTGAGCACTCTGAATTCCTTTGGACCATATCCATCTCCTCACCGGGCGGTAGCTGGAAGGGCACAGTGAGCCCGTCGTGTGGGCCGGCCCCCTCGGGCCGCTGCAGCTTGGAGTTGAGAGAGTCCAGCACGTTGAACTCCATGGCCTTGATGAAGCTGTCACATTTATTCTCAAAGATAACCGATACCACCACCTGACTGCCGTCCTGCAGGTTCCCCTGGATGTCACACATCTGGTGGGGAGAGGATAAAGGGAGAGAAGAGGAGGATAAAGTAGAAGGATAAGGTCAATCCTCAGCATAGCCAGCAGTGTTCCCACAAGTACCACGGCACACTGACTTGCATGCGAAACCACAACAAATCCATTAATGCGCTACTCCACTCCCAACATAAATCCCATGTGATTTTTCCGAAGCAACCGGGGAAACACCACTGACGGGACACTCAAGGACCATGGCGTCACACTCAAGAGGATGCCCCTGGCTCATGGAGTTTTTAAACGCGTCCATGTTTTCCAGTACACTCAAGCCTCTGCATAACTGCTTGGTTATGACAGAGTTATAGAACCAGGGATCACAGTCTAAGAGCACAGCCACACTCCAGAACACATCTAGAGAAGATTCTCCTTTGAAACCCATAGCTTGCATTTCAAAGAACCTCAGCCAATACCTCATCAGCATCCTGCTTTGTCTTGAAAGAGGGCAAAGAAAATAGAGGTCCAAATATGGCGTATTATACGTAGATATTAATGTTACAATGACTCCATCCACTTCCTCTATCTTAGGCTATCAACATAGAAGATGCACCACAAAACCCCGGTTCTTCAGCGGTCCCAAGCATCCCCTCAATCACACTCACCATCTTGATATAGGAATTCTCAGCCAGCAGGGCGTAATTGGACATTGGCTGAAAAGAGAGAAGAGTCTGGTCATTTGGGGCTCGTCACTAAATATGCAAATATGCTATTTGACAGCCAGTGTCAAGCCATGGCTTAAGGTTGAGAAGTTGACAAAACCATACAATTTTTTTACACAAAGTTTTATTTACACACTATAAATGGAGGATGATTGGTTACTGACCGGCAGAGGCTCCTCCTCCTCCACATTGCCGTTCTGCACAGACTCATCTCCAGCCCCATCGCTATGGTGATGGTGGTGGTGATGCTTCTTCTTTTTCTTCTTCTCCTTCTCCTCCTTCTCCTTCTTCTGCTTCTTCTTCTTGTGCTTGGAAGACTTCTGAGAAAGGAAAGCCAGCAGGGGATGAAGTGAAAGGCATTTGATTCAGAAACGGCTAGTGAATGTGGAAAAATTAGAAGTACTTGAACACAGCTAAGATTTTAAGTGTTTGTGGCATCAGTAGTGACTCACTGTGTCCTCTGGCTCAGTGTCTTTGGCCTCTTCAGGCTCAGAGTCCGGTGGCACGACAGCCATACCCGACACTGCCTCAGGGGTAGATGCAGAGGGAGCCTCTGATACTTTGGCAGCCTCCTATCAACACACAAATACAATGCACAGCCATTCACTGATTAAAAGAACACTGGACAACTACCGAAGTAGTTGGGTCTATTAGTTGCAGTAACTGGTTAGTAGAGTTCCCAAATGCTCACATCTTTCCAAATGACGCCAATATTATAACAAAAACATGAACCTGTCCTAACAGGATGCGAGTCACATTCTCACATGTGGGTGTCTGAAAGATGTGTAGCCTATTTCCTGAGGGCAGAGAGTTGGTGTGATCAAGTTTTCTGCATACAGAGCCAGGAAACAATATACCTAATGATCAGACTTCACTTGAAACATACACAGCAGGAGCAAAACAGAAAACAGAGAGAGTGGGGTCACAGAGATTTTAACATTTACTTTATAACCTACTCTGAGATCAAAACAAATTCTGTACTGTCTTCTTTGGTCTTCCATCTGGCTTGACAGCTGCTCTGGACCCAAGAGGTCACAGAAGCAGACATGTAGAGGCACAAACCCAAATTCAGTATGTAGTTAAAAACCTCTAATATGTAGTCACAGGAAATCTGAGACACCTCAACGAGACCTGTGAGCCCTGCCCCCACCCCACCGACTGATGAGTAACAGACAGAAAGTAGAGAGAGCCGACAGAGAAACACATTAGGAGAGAACAGAAAAAGAAAACAGAAGAATAAGTAAGGATACACGACCTGTGTAAGAGCGAAGGAGATAATGAAAGAAAATTTAAATGCTAAAACTAACTGATGAGATGAGACGCAAAAGGTGCTGTTAGACCACACATAACTACAAGGAGTGACTGTAAGAGAGAGGAACTCAACCTGA
This sequence comes from Esox lucius, assembly GCF_011004845.1. Lineage (NCBI taxonomy): Eukaryota > Metazoa > Chordata > Actinopteri > Esociformes > Esocidae > Esox > Esox lucius. The sequence goes on from NC_047576.1 coordinate 13,667,661, forward strand.
GGGTTAGAGGGCACTGGAGCATTTGAGAGCCAGAAATCCAGATCCGAAGCCTAAAACAGGAAGGGGTGATGAGGGGGTTGTGGGCAGAGAGGTTAAACATTTTAACACTATCGCTTCATGAAAATGAATACAGAGATTACACTGTTCTTTTCATGAATAAATCAAGTATTTTTAGAGAGACTACACACACTAGACAAAATACAGGTACTTGATTTAAATCTTCATTATCAACAGGATGGTGTTGGGGGCTTAAAAGAAGCAATGACAATGTTGGTTAAATGAAAATGATTATAAAGAAGTGGGAAATGTGCAGATTCTCAGCTTGAACATCTTAAAAAATATTTATGCTTTAAGCTTTTCTATTCAATTATCTTTTGTCAAATTCTTTAGTGCCAGTCCACACATTTTGATGAATAAAAGGAATGACAAAACCCCACAGAAAATGTAATTGTGCAGATCTTGTCTGTCTCTTTGTGATGTTGTACCTCATTTGTAGTGGTGGCAGGAGGTGGGGCTGCCACTTCGTTGCTGTCTTCCGATTGGACAGGCACCTCCGACCCAGCCCCCATAAGATTCTCCCCTTCCTCGTGTTTGTGTTTCTTTTTCTTCTTCTCCTCTTTACTTTTCTACGATAACAGAACAACAATCCAAGTAAATAAAGATCCTAAACACTAACCAAAATATGGAAACTACAGTTAAAGAATAAAGGGCCTCACCTTCCTGTCCTTGTCCTTCTTCTTGTCCTTCTTTTCCTTCCCACTCTTCTTCTTGAGCTCAGGCACAACCTCCACCCCCTCCCCATCATCCACAGGGCTCCTGAGAACCTCATCGGGGCGGTGTGTCCTAACCGGCAGCTTCTTCTCACTGTCTGCCAGGGGCCTGAGAGCAAAGAAACACTGATAAAACCACAGCTTTGGACTTTTCCTTGGGATTCTGGTGAAACAGGCCTCTTGTCCTGCATCCCTGATCTGGCAGGAATGGACAGGCTGAGATTAGCATGGTGAGACCTTATCATTTCAGAAAACCAATGGTAGTGAATGCGAGGCAATGAGGAAAAGAAGAAGAGATAGTGATTCACTCCATCAGTGTCTCAGCACAAACCTTCAAAGCCATTAAAACGTACAGTGTCATCAGACCTCTAGAACCTTCCTTCCCAATCCCACCATTATTTCCACCCCTGCTGATACCAATTGTGTCAACAGACCTGTGTCGATGTCTACAGTAAATTTGGTTAAAGGGGCATTTCACCATAACCCAACCACATGATGGACCAATAGACTCTGTGCACCAGCGTAGTGAGGAACTTCCGCTTTTGTCTAGAAGTCGGTATTGCAGTTTCCGGTTTACTTGCTAATACTCATCCGCATTAGTAAACACCAAAACTCACAACAAGATGAGTGATGCTGTTGTACGGAAAAAAAAAAATATATAATGTACCTGACTCAATCATTTTAATCAGGAGAATGTCCTCTTTTTAATAAAATATGGCTTGCGCCATTCATTGACTTCAAACGCTAGACTAAAAATAGTCAGAAAAGGCAATTTTTATATACTTCCACATATTGCAGGTTTAAGCGCAATTAATACCATATAGGACCAGATGTTTACTTCCTATGCCAGTTGTTATTTTTCAGTTTCGTTGTGAAATGAGGTTACAGTAGTAAAATAAAAGAGGAGACCTGTTTTGGTGCTTTTTTGAGGCTATGGAATTTTAAGCTTCATTCAGGTTAGAAGAGGCTGAACGAAGGTTCGTTTCAGTTCACTTGCTATGGGGACACGCTAGCGTTCCAGCTCAGCCAGCGTTCTTTTGCCGTTTTTGAGGCTAGGGTGAATTTTTATGCATTCTATTGTCCTGCCTAATACTACACTAAAAAGGAACACGTCGCTAGCTAGCTTAGCCGATAGCCGGCCGGCACACCACAGTAAACTACTTACCCTCGTAGTTGTGCAGATACGTAGAGTTTGAATCCCTTGTTCCGCTTGCTTGTTGGAGCAGGGGACCAGGCATCAACAATTTGATGGACTAATGATCACTAATGATTATTTTAGGCAGGTCTTTGAGACGTCTACTAAAAATTGAAATGTTGGGCGACGCGGGTGATCGCCTTAAGTAAACCGGAAAATGATATGCCGACATCTGGCTTAAGCGGAACTACGTCCATACGCTTGTGCACAGAGCCTACTACAATGATACATGAGTCATAAAAACAAGGTCTCCAAAACACAATCTAGAACAAACAAATGTGAATTTTGCAGCAGAATCTACTTCCTCAGCATTGACCTGTCCATAAAATCCCACAAGTTCCAGAAATCATAGCGAACATAGTTACTCGCCTCCCCAATGAAATGCCAAATGGTGACAACAATCATTTTTAGAACCTGACAAAAAATACTTTTAAATAACAGATATATTTCAAACACCAACATAGATCATGTCCTTGTAGTGCTCTGTGCCAGGCTGTAGTAATTACAAGCAAATGCAGAAAAATGCTCTTTCGCTTGGTGCCACTGCCAGTAATGGACCCATAAGTTAGAACAGATCTCACTGGTAAACACCACATTGGCATTTACCCTGCTTACAAAACATACCAACAAATAATATCATTAACACTTATGTAGCAGTATCTTCGGTACCTTTGCAAAACAGTGAGAATACGGAAACACGTTTACCAGACTAAATAACTAAGAATTCAGGCTCTCTTAACTCTCCACTAAATCTGGTCATTTTACAAAGGACACCATCAACGTAACCATGTTTAAAGAGAGTAGGCATTGTACTGTCAAATTCAGAATTAACTGCTAGCGCGACATATCTCAATAATGCATTTCCATATGCAGTTTTCAACAAACAAGGCTCAAATTAATTGGAATTGTAAGTAGACATATCTAAAAAGACTAGGCTATACCAGTGTTATATTCAGCTACAGTTGGCAAAAACAAGTACATTAACACACATTCATCAGCAGAAAATGCTAAGAATTCCTGCACTCTCAACTCCCCACTAAATCTGGTTGTTTTATGATGGACGACACCATTTGTTCTTACTAAGTGTAGCTGGAATATCAGCAAAGTAACAACATTTGTGTTTGTTAATACATTACACTATAATGGCCACATTGTTAAACTGCAGTAGTCCAAATGTGACTAGTAAATACATTCTTTAATCCGTATTGAATGCAACAGGCAGAGAAAAAAACATAATAACCAGCTTCTACAGTTTCAAATCCTTTGTACAGCAGCCTACTCCAGCTCAAACATGTATGATTCAAAATCAAAATGTAAGATCACTTTCAAAAATGTATCCATCAGATTATGACAACAATCCATTGTGATGCTTATTGTAAAGTTAGCTAGCTAGCAGTGGCCAGTCTACCGCGGATTAAACTCTCCAAGTGGAGAGGAAAGGGAGGGACTATGGCAGAGCAGGAAGTTACAGCTTTAGATTTGTAGCCTTTCAGAGAGGAAAAATCTTGACACCATGTACATTCATCAATTTATCAGAAGACAGAGTCATCGCACGTCTTTGAGCAATGTTTCTATCAATCAAGGACAACCACGATTACATGAAATTGACTGAATCGGTACAACAACGAGTCCCAGCGAAATAAAACAAAACATGACTAGATTCATGAATCAGTTCTCGTTCCACCTTCAATATGACTGCCCTAGAAATCTGACATCACACACAGCACCTAAGATCTCCCCTGGGTGAAGTGCCCCTTTAACCATATGATCAAGAGATTGGGTGTAGATTTGGTTTGGGATTTGAGTAGTGAAGAACAGCACAGTACAGTAGTTGAAGACGACTGGTAATTAAGTAATGATTTGAGAAAATCAGCAATTCCCCTTAGAAATCAATGAATTCGTCACATCAATCTAATCGCTTTTGTTATAAGGTAGAGTGCTTTTCTTCAGCTCCTAACATTCCTTGGCACATTAACAGTTTTATATAGAGGGAATGCTGATATTCTGAAGTGAGATTGCATACGGTTTCGGAATGGAGTAAAGGTTAGCGGGAGAAAAACAATATTGTACATTGAAAACGGGGATCAAACTTCAAACTGCAAAGTCATGTCATGCCGAAACAGCAGGGGGAGTAGAGCGCGAGCGGAAAGGGAGAGAAGCCATGTTATCAAAAGGGGCAGGCTAGCAGGTGGAGACGGAGAGAGGAAGCAGCAGTCAGTCTAGTGTCCAGGCCCAGGCAGGGCCTTTCCTGAGGCTGTACTCACCTGCGAGATGCGGCCAGCAAACTGCCCAAAGGGGGAGAGAGGTGTGTGCGTGCGTGAGAAAGAGGGAGACATAGGGAGAGAACCAGAGAGCAGAGCACAGCACAGTATGAGGGCGTGTGTGAGGAAGGAGGTCAGCACCGGCCACTCACTCATGGAGCCAGGAAGAGATTTGACACCGCCACAGATTAAATTACAGCCCTGGCAGGTTATATAGACTACGCTGTCCTACTAATCCCTGGGTGGAAGTCCGCAGCTGATACCGAGATGAGGGTGATCAGTGAACTCACTTGTCCAGGTCGATGTCCAGAGCTTTGTGGGGGTCGTTGGGATCCTTTTCATCATCATCACTGGGTAAGGCATTCTGGGACAGGAAGCGAGTCGGTGGTTACTGACTGAGCACAACTAACATCAGTACTACATACGATTCAATACAACCTAAGATACATTATGGCTTCTTGACCCGAGGGCTTAGGTATGAACTTTTGTTTTCCTTTAAATGGTTATAGGGTACGCTGTAAGCACTGGCTGCTCCCCTACCTCTGGCATCTCCTCAGTGGTGATGTCCACCATATGTGCAGGGGTGATGTCCTCCTCACTCTCAGGGCCGGAGTCGCCCTTCCTCCTCCGTCCCTTCTCGCCCTTCTCCCTCCTCTTCTTCTTGTCCTTCTTCTTCTTGTCTGCCTTGTCTTTCTGCCGACGCTCCTCCTCCAGCTTCACGTACTGGTCTGACATTGGCATCCCTAACCCAAACGGAAGGGAGGAAAGGAAGAACGGAAAAGGAAGGGTTTAGTTATGACACAGAGGAGAGAGGGGGTAGGTTCAGCAGAAGGGTTTAGTTATGACACAGAGGAGAGAGGGGGTAGGTTCAGCAGAAGGGTTTAGTTGTGACACAGAGGAGAGAGGGGGTAGGTTCAGCAGAAGGGTTTAGTTGTGACACAGAGGAGAGAGGGGGTAGGTTCAGCAGAAGGGTTTAGTTATGACACAGAGGAGAGAGGGGGTAGGTTCAGCAGAAGGGTTTAGTTGTGACACAGAGGAGAGAGGGGGTAGGTTCAGCAGAAGGGTTTAGTTATGACACAGAGGAGAGAGGGGGTAGGTTCAGCAGAAGGGTTTAGTTATGACACAGAGGAGAGAGGGGGAAGGTTCAGCAGAAGGGTTTAGTTGTGACACAGAGGAGAGAGGGGGTAGGTTCAGCAGAAGGGTTTAGTTGTGACACAGAAGAGAGAGGGGGTAGGTTCAGCAGAAGGGTTTAGTTGTGACACAGAGGAGAGAGGGGGTAGGTTCAGCAGAAGGGTTTAGTTGTGACACAGAAGAGAGAGGGGGTAGGTTCAGCAGAAGGGTTTAGTTATGACACAGAGGAGAGAGGGGGTAGGTTCAACAGAAGGGTTTAGTTGTGACACAGAGGAGAGCAAGGGGGAGAGAGAGGGAGATTGGTCAGGTTCGGATACAGAGTCCTGTATGCAGGACCACCGACTGAAATCATCCGTTGAAGTACAAGTGAGAGGACACTGACCTGGGACTTTGAGAGGCACACTGAGGTCAATCTGCACCACTGGAATGTGCTCCACACCAACCCCATCCTGGTATACCTGCACAGAGACAAGCCTTACACACAGGAACTATACCACAGCGCTGTAACCGACACAATACAAAAACCCCACATTAGGGCTCCTGGTCCATTAATATAGAACACTTGAAAGAACCGGGGTGTGCCAAGCACTTGGACAAAACTAATATTTTAACAGATGTTTTACATCTTCCAGATACAATTACAATACTATTGTCCCAATCCTCCCCGAGACACACACACACACACACACACACACACACACACACACACACACACACACACACACACACACACACACACACACACACACACACACACACACACACACACACACACACACACACACACACACACACACACACACACACACACACACACACACACACACACACACACACACACACACACACACTTGTACAGCTACCCTCATGGGGACCAGAAAATAGAAATTGCATGCTCCCTTGCCCTAAACTTAACCCTAACCTTAACCTAACCCTAATCTAACCCTAATCTAACCCTAAACCTTACCTCAATAAACTAACATGTATGCCTAAACTTTACCTAGATGTAATGCCTAACCTTAACCCTAAACTTAACCAACAACGCCTGGACCTTAAAAGAAACCCCAATTCTAACTATAAAATCAATTGTAAGTTTGACCCTAAACCTAAACCGGAAATTGACTTTTGCCTCACGGGAACCGGCAAAAGGACCCAATTAGGTACATTTTTTCTGGTTTTACTATACTCATTGGGACATTTGGTCCCCATTCGTTCAGTAAGACCTAACCCCCACCCCCACCCCACACACACACACCCCTAGTAACCATAAAATAATTCCACTCTGAATGTATCTACCTTTATGATCCACATCACAAATTAATGATATGCTAATACACCACAAAAACTATATTCAGGCAACAAGTAAATTAAACTTCAGGGATATCCATCTGTCCAGTTAAGAAGCATAAGCAATTGTGACTCAATGTCACCTGTTTTGGTGCAAATGAAAGTGACAAGTGCACAGGAAAGGTAACAACAAGACAACCCCCAAAAAGGGAACGGTTTTGCAGGTGGTGGCCACAGACAACTGCTCTTTCCTTATCCTTGCTGACTTGATTATTCTCTAGTTTAGCAGTTTGCTAGTGTCACTACTGGTAGCATGAGGCGGTACCTGCAGCCCATTCAGGTTGCACAGGTAGTCCAGCTCCTCTAGGATGGCACATCCATACGCACCATCATTAGGTTTGCTGTGTCTCCCAGTACAGCCTCAAGCATGCAGGAGACCGGATGTTACACGAGGAGAGCTGAATCGGTTGGGGATTTTGGTCATCACTGAATGTTGTTACATTCAACCAATTACACAACGTACAGTAAAGACTTTGATCTTTAATACATTTCCTTCATCCAGACCCGATGTGTGATTTAAGTGTTCTCTTAATGTTTTTGAGATGTTTTCTGAAGCCAAGGCCTCGAGGGGCCCAGTGGTCTAAACTACTACCTCTGAAGGACATGTACTACCGCAGCAAGGGTTCAAATCCAATCCACTGCTCTTCCAGCAAAAACTCTTTCACCTAATTTCCTGTCCAGTGAAGGACAGATTACACGTACGACTACTCAGGCACAGTCCTAATATAGACACGGTAACATACAGGATTATATTCCAGTGGTTTTACATCAGTAATTCATCAAGCCAGGGTAACTCTGCTGCCAGGGTAACTCGTTGATTAACGGTGCTGTCAGTACCTTCTGAGAGGATGGGGAGGCCTTGATGTAAAAGGGGTTGTTGGCTTGCTCGGCTTTCCTCACTTCTCTCCTCTGGAGGGACAGAAATATTGGATGAAGTAGCCATTAGAAAATGCATTGAATATATTATTGTCTGAGTGATGTGTACCAGTATCCCTCAGTACATGGCTGTTTCAGCATCAGTAATTATTTAACCCCTGCATCAGATAAACTGTTGAAATAATTTAGGCGCTTATATATCAATGAGTACAGAGCAGTTATTGACTTGTAAATGCCTACCTTGGCCAGTTCCTTTTCGTCCACCTCCGTGTAGCGTGGCTTGGTGTGTTTGGACTCCTCCTTGGCAAACACAGCCTTGCCTTTGGGCTTCCTTCCCTCATCCTCAGACTCACTCTCAGAGGGCGGTTCGTTGATCCAGGCATCCAGGTCCAGACTGGGGATACGTCCAAGACCACATATTAGACAGGCTTGGTAAAAAATAACAATACTGTAGCAACCCAGTAAGCTGGCCAGGACCCCTGTGGTGTCAAGTGGGAAAGCATCATTGAACACTTGACCAGAGCTGAACCAGTTTGTTTCCATCCTCTTCAAGGGAATGACTCACTATGATCAGAGGGCCATTCAGTGGGGTCTGTGAGACTTTGAATTAAACAAAGCCACTTTGCATTACTTAATAATGTGTTTTTAAAGTATCCACAATCTCTATTTTGTCTATTTCTGTTGGATGTGTATCAGTCTCATGTGACAATAAGCAGTGGAAGCCGGCAGATATACTGACCCTTCTGGAACAGGCACTTTCTTCTGTGCCTTAGGGGCCACAGGGTTGAGCTCCCCAGCAAACAGAGCCGTCACTTCCTCAGCTACCTCCACGTCCTTCTGCTGCAGCTTCTGGATGTACTTCACCAGCTGCAGGATGCATGAGGCCTGGGGAGAGGAGAGAGGACGGTATGGTAAGCATGGAGAACGGACAGACATGCATACTGGAAAAGGTGCCTGACTAAGTAACACTTAAATGCTGTGGTTGAAAGCTCCTGCGGTGTCAAAACGGCCATATATCTAAACACTGCCACACTCCAAAACATTAAAGCATCTGAAGACCAAGCACGTATTATTGTGCTTTTCTCCACACTGGGAAAGGCCACAGGCACCGGAGGTTAACCGCGTTTAGCCTTTTGTGTGACTCACCCTCTCCTGCACCTCCAAGTTGGCGCTTTGGACAAACAGAGGCAGCCTGTCAATCAGCAACTGGCTGGTCTCCTGGGCCACCGTCCTGTCTGCTGGCGCCCCCTCCTGGCCGCGAAGCACAGTGGCAAACAGCTTGGCGGCGTTCTGCACGTACACGGCCTGGATGTGGCCCGGCAGGGTGGCCACCTTGGGCCGTAGCATGGCCTCCAGGGTGGACAGGGGGTCCTCCAGGTGCCTGGGAGGGGACAGGGGGTGGGGACAGGGTAAGGGAGACAATGACGTAGGCCTGAACTGAACGGATATTTAGCTAGATTGGGTGGACCCGCAGAGGTGGAATGCACGGACACATACTCGGAGAACTCTCCACAGATCCAGGCGGCGGCGTACAGCACCTCACAGATGCCGTTGCGCTGCGTGTTGCCGGTCAGCAGGTGGGCATTGTCCAGCAGAGTGGCCATCTGGGCTACAGCGAATGCTCGGATGGCCTTGACCCGGATGGCCACGTCCAGCATCTGGGAGGCAATGAGGTGCCCGTGGCGTGTTCCCTCCAGACGGGTTAGCTCCACCAGGATACTGATGTACCTGAGACGGACACAGAGACATATAGTCAACCACGTGGTCACAGAAACTAGTCGTCTGAAACAGCAGTTCTGGCTCTGCAGTTCCACAACCATTCAGGTTTTCATCCTCTTCTTCTAACAAGTCACTCATTCAGACCTGAGACACCAGGTGAGTGCAATTAACTACCAGGAAGAGAGAAAGCTGCATTGCCCTCCAGGAACGGGGTGACGTACCCTGATCTAAATGAAATCAGACCACCTGTATACATAGGCCCTGACAGTACTGTACTGACCACTCAAAGTTGGTGATGTACTGGTAGTTGCTCTGGCTGCAAATGTCAATGATCTTGGTGAGAAGCTCATCTCGGTATGTGGTTCCCTCTGCCTTGTCCACGTGCAGCATCAGCTTCTTCACAATCTCCATCAGGTTCTTCTTAGATACCTGGGAGGACGCACACAAAGGAAATCCCAAAGAAATCTGAAAAAACTGCACTGTGAACAGAGACATAGATGTCAATAAAATCAGCCCATTCACCCTGACATACAGGCCTGCACTAGGGCCCACTCACCCCAACATACGGGCCAGCACAGGGGCCCACTCACCCCAACATACGGGCCAGCACTGGGGCCCATTCCCCCCCACAATCGGGCCAGCACTGGGGCCCATTCACCCCAACATACGGGCCAGCACTGGGGCCCATTCACCCCAACATACGGGCCAGCACTGGGGCCCATTCACCCCAACATACGGGCCAGCACTGGGGCCCATTCACCCCAACATACGGGCCAGCACTGGGGCCCATTCACCCCAACATACGGGCCAGCACTGGGGCCCATCTTCAGTTGTTTTTGTTTTGAGATCTTTTTGCATTTAGTCAAGCCTTTAGTAAATTAAAAGCATGTGCAACAGGATTTCACTTGGCCAGTTCAGACTTTTGCCTGCTCTCATTGTCTTGTTGTATAATGAAACACAGTCTGAGTTTGGAAGCAGTGCCTGGATGTAGACAACATGTTTCTATGCACTAAATAATGAATTATGCTGCTGCTGCCAGCAGTTAAATTATCAGTGTAGACAAATGAGCCAGTATAAGAGGCAGCCATACATGGCCAAGCCACAACACCCTTTGACAGATGTGGTATGCTGCTTGGGCAGTCCCCCCACTTTATCGAACTATAAAGTGTCCAAGCTGCCACAAGGTGTTGCTAGAGCCTGACAAGGCAAGGCAAGTCAAATAGTAAGCCCAGAAACACAGATGATTCTGGCCAATGGCTGCCATCCTCAGGACCATTGGACCAATCTGCAAGCAGTATATCAAGCCTGGTTGGATGCAGGTAACTGAGGCAGTGACTTTATAGCCGTTGTTTATCGTCAGTCTGGTGCTTGGCATTTCTTTCTGATGGTTATTTTGTTGTCAATGTTTAGTGATTATTAGTGACATGCAACATGTCATTAATTAACATTTCTGAAATGTCAGTGGAAATTATAATATTTTTAGCTAGTTGGTTAGAGACGTAGTAAAAAAATAAAAATACAACCCCTTATTAAAAATCGGCCACCTTACTACTTTGTTCAATAATGTCTTCCTTTTTATTTGTGTTACAAATGACAAACCACAGTCTTCCCTCAAGTTAAAAAGTTTACTAGAAAGTTAACAGAAAGTTTTAGCTACCTTTCATGCCTTCGGATGAAGAAACAATTAATACATCTGATTCCTTTCATATTACACCACGTCTGGTCTGTCGTGTAGGTCGAATTTCACACTTTGCTACTTTTGTGCTAGCTGAAAGGGTATATTTAATAGCACAATGTACCGTTGCTTTCCAGTGCATTTAAAATGTTGAGTTTGAGAGGATTTAGTTCTCCAACCGCTAGAAACGGCCGATAATAGGGGGACGTTAGCTCCAACACCTAAAAAAACTAAAATAATTCCTAGTAATTACAAATCACACTGTACATCAATGAAATCAGGCAGCTTTTCCCAATGATAAGGTTTAGACATTACCATGTGTTCTGACAGTGATACGCACCATTCCGTACAGCAGGTCTAGAGCCCTGAGGCGGATGGACTCGTCCTTGTCGTCCAGACACTGCAGGATGAGGTCCTTGTGGGACTGGACAGACTTGGGATGAGTCTTTAGGATCTTAGACATGGCCAGGAGGCCCAGGTACTTCACTATGAACAGAGACAACACACTCAGTGGCCTGGGCCCTATACACATGGCCTTCTACCTTACATCCCTAAAACTAGACCAGGGGTCCTGCACTACGCTGACTCTACGACAAGCTTTATAGCATGACTCTGCACTACTTAACACAGCCTGCCTTAGGCCGTAAGACGTTTATTAGACATCCTAAATATCTTTAAACGACTTGTGTCTTAAGCGACTTGTGTCTCCACGACTGTCTTGCACACACTGAAACCTCACTAATTACAGTAAGGGAGATTTTACCATTCTGAATGCCTGTTTTAGAGAATTATAAAACTCTACAGTACAGAATTGACAACGGACTACCACATACCTGAATTAACATCTATGATTTCTTTCTTTAGAAGACACAAAATGTAAACACAAAGGAAAAGACAAACAGAACGATGGACAGAACACAGACATTCACACCAGACGACAGGCCCATGGACCTTGGTGGGTGGTGGGTTCAACTTCAGTCTTAGGCATCTTTAGTGCACCAAACCCATAACAGCAACAAAACAACAACTGCTGAATTAGGGCAAATACACGATGAACGCCTCCTCTTACAGACCATTATTCCAGATTGGGTTAACGGATCAATGTGTGAATGTGACCTCGAGCTAAAGTGCTTTTACTGCAGATATAGATCTGGCGTCATCAGAGAGGAGAGGGCCTTTAAACACTGATGTTTGATCAAAAGAGCAATACATGCAGTAGAAAAACTGAGGACTAACCAAAGGAAAAAAAAAATCAATAACCAAATAAAAACACTGCTACAACATTCATCTAATCTAGACATACCACAACTTACTAAGTGGCCCAGATAACTCGAATCATCAATTGCATCAACACAATGATTGATGCAATAAATAACGATTAATTATTGATAATTTAAAATGATATAAGCAGTCTGATGTTAGGCAATATGAATAGATGATGAAACAAAACCCTACCTTTTAATAGTCACAATTGCAACTACTTTCAGTGAAATGTCAAGCAGACCCAATCTGGGGCAGAGGTCAAAATGTCGAGTTATCCAGAGTTAGGGGATCTAGGTTGTTTTAAGCTAAAATGGGTGGCTATTCAGAAACACGCAGACAATGAGAGAATGACACACTGCAGGCATTGACAGAGGGCTCACAGTTCTGGTCCGAGTCTTCAATCAGGATTCGTAGTTTCTGGACACAGAGCTGAGGCAAAGAGAGAGACAGAAGAAAAATGGGAAGAAGAGAGGGGAAAACACCATTACAATCAATATAAACCTTTCCAAACCAGTTTAACAGTTTGCATTTAACCACAGTAATTTACAGAAAGTGGGACAAACCACTAACCATGCTAACCACTAGTAAATATTTGTTGAAATGCTATACATTGTAGGAGCTCCGAGGCCAATTGACTTTAATCACAATTTCACTAGCCTGTCCAATCTGTTGGAGTTCTCTCTACTGAGAATGATGTTGGGACAGATGTATGATAAAAACAAAGAACACTGAAACATGCATGGTTATCATCAAACTGGAGTGGAAAGGGTTAACGTCATTCTCTAAGACAGAGAAAGTGGACATGCTGGATAGAACGCAGGCTTACCTGAATACTAGCACTGTGATTGGGCATCCCAGACGACAGGGAAATCAACACTGCAACAGAGCATAAACACTATCAGATCCTGCAGTGCAAATCACTCCACTTACAGTACTTAACAGATAGTTGTTACACAGTTATAGCTGCAATCTCCCTGCCCAGGAACGTTTGTTTTTTTATGAGCGGCTCTATAATAAAGGTTTAAGTACCATAGGGATCCACCAATGTAATCGACAGCAATTGACGTAACATTTAACAAGTGCTTTAAAATGGCACATAATATCACATCAACTGTGTGTTTGCCATTTGTAGTTGTAACCAATCATCTGATATTTATTGTTATTATTTACAGAAACCCATCAGTTTGGTTGATAGTCTAATACCATATTTAGTAAATTTTTATGCATGTATAATTACAAAAAGATAAAGAGCATCTCATTACTGGTAGAACCATAATAAAAAATATAAATCTTGCTTTTACGCCAAGGTCCAGAAAATGTCAAAGAAATTGGCATCTGCTGATTGCGTTTTATGAATATATCGGTATCTCGTAATAATGTTGTTACAGGTACATCCCTAATCAAAATGGCTTCAAATAGTGTGTGTATACAGTGTTTTTCAGCCAGAAATAACTGGACTTGTTCCCACTGCCCAGATCTTCAGTTTATACATCAGCTTCACAAAGACAGATTGCTATATCTGGCACACAGACAAACAGATAAGGACGTGAAGCTACATAATTAACACCAAGAAGATGAATGCTGACCTGCTATCACAGTGTTGACACATTCATATAGAAGTGACATAGCCGAGGTACTGTGAGAAAGGAAGACAGGGTAAGAACTCCAATCAAGACAGAAGATGAGAATTTTTTGTTTGTAAGAAATTTCTGACAGGGATTCCAGAAAACCTATTAAGTTGAATGCCTGTGGGTGTTTTACCTGTGAATGAGGTTGGTTAAGGGCTCAATCAGCTTCTTCCCCAAGCGGGGCTCCAAGGGAGTGAGAGCACCAAACTGAAACGACACACACACACACACACACACACACACACACACACACACACACACACACACACACACACACACACACACACACACACACACACACACACACACACACACACACACACACACACACACACACACACACACACACTTAATTGTGCAATAAGCCCATGAACAGTCTATAGAGACCACGAAAGTCAACACTAGTGTTGTTTGTTTTGTAAAAGCGCTGTGACAACTGCTGATGTAAAAAGGGTTTTATGAATACATTTGATTGATTGGGAGATGTTAGAAAACTTTGTAAACTGGGGCCACACAGCTCTGTCCCTGGTCACCCACCAGCTTGATGATCTTGATGAGGACCCAGTTGTTGGTTGAGGAGGTCATGAGTTTGAAGAACAGCGGGGCGAGAGACAGGTAGTTCTTAGGGTTTCTCCGGGCCAACTCGCAAATGACATTAACAGCAGCTGACTGAACCCCTACAGGACAAAGACAACAAGAAAGAGTGTTGAGATCAATAACATCCATTCTGAAGGACTCAAAAGACACAAAAGGACAAAAACACACCAAAGTAAGTTAAAATAGCTTCCATCAGTTAAGAGAACTCCTTAGTTATTGCATAATTTGTTGTTTTCTTGTAATATATAAAGACGGGTAATAAATTTGACCTTGTCGGTGCTGACTGAATCTTGTTGAAACCAATTAAATTTGAAAAATGTGGTTTCAATTGGCAGCAGATAAAGGAAAATAATTCACGTCAAGTCTAGTTCATTTGTTGTACAGTCCCTTCCTGATATGTGGTGTGGATTTGTAAGGCTATCCCAGAGCACAAGCCGAAGACACATACCAGTTGGGTCGATTCACTCTGGAAATAGTACTACCAGCCAGCGTTATAAGTAAACACAATGATATGACAATGGTAGCTAGCTGAACTGCTTAAATCCTTAAGTCACAAAAGTTAAAGGACATTGTTCAATATATAAAGTTAATATAGGCGAGAATTATACAACTTAAAATAGGCATTTTGCCTGGGCAAAACACCACCATCCAATATGACCACAACAAAGTCAGTTTGGGATTATTCAACATCCGCTCTCTTACGAACAAGGGTCCTCCCCTCCAGGTTCGTGATCGTAAGTTTGACAGAAACATGGCAACAACCTAACGACTTATCACAGCTGAATGTTTCTACTCCTCCTGGGTTTGTTCACATCTGTCAACCCCGTAGATCAGGCAGAGGGGGAGGTCTTACCATATTATATAGCGAAAAGTGGAACGTTTCTCCTGTCTCTGCGCCTGTTCACGCTTCATTTGAATCCATCATCCAGTTGAATGGGCCTACTCCTACTATCGTGGCCACTGTCTATCGTCCACCCAAGCCCAGTAATGATTTTCTTACCCATATCTGCTCAATTTCCCCTAACATAATGTTGTTGGGGGATTTCAATATACATATGGATAATATCAATAATGCTTCTACATCTTGCCTGGACAGTTTTGGATTGGAGCAACATATCAACTTTCCCACTCACTCCAAAGTTCATGTTTTGGACTTGATATGCTGCTCTGGTGTTACTCCAACTGGTTGTACTGCAAATGATCTTCCCATCTCTGATCACGTTACTATCTTTTAATATTAACTTAACACTGTCCAAAATAAAACTAGCACGTGTCATCTCATTCCGTTACATTAAGGACATTAACCTAAACGTCCTCTCTCATGATATCGACTGCCTCCCCAGTATAAACAGTTGATCCACCCCTGATGAACTGGTTTCTCATTCAAATGGACTACATAATATTTTTAATTCTCTGGCTCCTTTAAAAATGCGGACGGTTTTCTTTGCCCATTCTGCCCCATGGTTTACATCTGAACTATGCCAGATCAAAGTAAAAGGTTGTCGCTTGGAAACGTCTTTACAAGAAAACTGGACTCATTGTGCACAAAAATGTATAAGGACCACATTCTAAACTACAAGACCGCTCTTTCTACAGCCAAATCCACTTATTATGCAGGCTCATTTAGTTCAGGTGAAGGAAACACCAGAGCCCTGTTCTTCATGGTCAACAACATTTTACGACCACCGGACTCTCTTGCACCTCATTTGTACTCAAATGCCGATTGCAACTCACTAATGTCATTTCTTAATGCCAAAGTTCATAAGATCCACCAGCAACGGACAACTACTACTTCTCACAGTCCGTCTCTCTCAGGTCTCTCAGCCCCTCTTTCTCAAGCATTTTCGAGTTTCACGGTTCCTTCTGTTGCAGAAATATCTGACCTTATTCAAAAGTCAAAGCCAACTGTCAGCTAGACCCTCTACCTACCACCCTGGTAAAGGTCTGCTTACTCTCTCTCCTCCCTAATAACTACCATTATACATTCTTCACTCACCTCTGGCACTGTTCCTTCACTTCTAAAATCTGCTGCAATAACTCCTATACTTAATAAACCTGGTGCAGACCCCAACAATTTCAATAACCTTCGTCCTATTTCTAACCTGCCTTTTCGATCTAAAATCCTCAAAAAAAATTGGCTTCTGCCCCAGCCATAGCACTGAAACAGCACTGGTAAAAATCCCTTATGATCTTTTCATGGCAGCTGGCTCAGGACTATTAACCATTCTCATCCTCAATGATCTGAGGTCAGCCTTTGACACCATCTCTCATAACATCCTCCTTGACAAACTAGTCTCTATTAGTATAACTGACACACCTTTGGA
The DNA here is from genome assembly GCF_011004845.1 of Esox lucius. Lineage (NCBI taxonomy): Eukaryota > Metazoa > Chordata > Actinopteri > Esociformes > Esocidae > Esox > Esox lucius. The sequence continues at coordinate 13,684,447 of NC_047576.1, forward strand.
CAGGTTTAAATCCTATCTTTCTGGCCGCACTCCGTTCATCCAACTCAGAATTTTTAAATCACATCCATCTCCTGTCATTACTGGTGTTTCCCAGGGGTCTATCCTGGGGCCCCTTCGGTTTATCATCCATCTACTTCCTTTTGGTTATATTTTTTGTAAATTAAATATCCATTTCCACCGCTATGCGGATGACATCCAGCTATACCTGTCAACGAAACCTAACCCAACCCTCCAACCCTCCTCCCTCTTTGATTGCCTAACTGAAATCAAATCCTGGTTTTCCTGCAACTTCCTCAAAATTAATGACAAAACTGAGGTTCTCCTCATTGGCTCCAAATCCACTCTTGACAAAACGTGAAGTTTCTCGCTTTCAATTGATAACTCCTCAGTCTCTCCCTCCCCTCAGTTTAAGAGTCTGGGTGTCATCCTCGACAGCACACTTTCATTTCAAGGTCACATTAATAATGTCAGTCTGCATACTTCCTTAAATGTAACATCAATCGCATCCGTCCATCTCTCACACCTACTAGTACAGCCATTTTCTTCAGTCTTCCTCTCAACCAAAAATTAATCAATCACATCACTCCTGTTCTTCAGCAGTTACATTGGATCCCAGTAAAACACTGCATTGATTTTACGATTCTGCTCCTCACCTACAAGACCATTCACAACCTCGCTCCTCTGTATCTCACTGACCTCCTTCATATCAACATACCCACCCGTACTATTAGGTCTTCTATTCACCTCACTGTACCTCCTGCCGTTTTATCACTGTGGGGTTTAGAGCTTTCAGCCACTCTGCCACTCTGGAATTCTCTTCCACCAGACATCCGTAACATCAACTCGCTTTCCACTTTCAAAACTCGTCTGAAAATTCATCTTTACACAGTGGCATATCCAACATGATCACTTTATCTGCTTATAGCAATGTTCATCATCACGATTCATCTGCTTTAGTAATGTTCTTTTAGTTTTTATTGTTATTTGTGTCTTGTATGGTGATCTAGAGTGCTTAGAAAATAAAATGCATTAAATATTATTATTCTACCAAGACCATACAGAATGGAGGCCATGATAACTGGACAGGTAATCTTTGTGCTGAGCAGTTAGTAATCATTCTGGGTGGCTTTAACACACACTTCTCTCTTTTATAATGATATCAAGTAAGAACAATGGTGCCACGATAATGAAATTATAATAATTCTAGGACATATCTCCTGAATTGTTATTGAAAGGTGGCATAGCCTGATGCCAAACATTCCTTGTCAGCTTTTCATTTTTCATGACTGAGGCATGGTAACTACAAGCTATTTTGCTGGAAAAAAAACTAAAGGAAGGGAAACACACAGTAGCCAGTGTGCATGGATAAGGAGAAGTTGCTGACGAATACCAGATCCTAGTGTGTACACACGCTGGCCTGCTACAAGAGAACACTGCACGTGTGGTTTAGCACACAGACACTAATGCAGGAGGAAGAATGGGGAGAAGTGAAATGAGTCAGATATGCTAGACATTCATTTTGCCATGGTTTTAAGTTGCCTGGTCAAGGCGACATTTACTTTTCAATGTTTAGCTACGTTTTGAATATCTTTACAGTGCTGTTCAAAGATCAGACAGGCCACTACGACTAATCCGGCCGTTTGTCATTTTCCTAAGGTGGATATCAAATTAAAATTAGGCTACACTCCAGGGAGCCCCATTTAATTGATGCACTCTGTTGGTTTGAAGGTTAGAAATATTGGTAAAAATGAGCATTTGGCAACATCAGGAGAATCACAGGAAGTAACATTATAGGGGATGAATCTGGGAAGGCCAGCAGCTGCAGTGAGTCAGGTCTGGAATTTTTATTTTGTTTTTAATCGTCTTGCCAAATGCTCATCTTGACTCATTTGTTTTGTATTATTTAAGCTTCAGTTTCAAGGTTTATTTGTCAGAGTGGCTTTTAGCATCAAACAACTTAATTTTATGAAGACAAACAATACACTTTAAATTTCAACTAGTGGAAAGACAACAGAATTTAAGTGGGCAAATCAAACAAAAAACCTGTGGACCCTGGGAAAACCCAGCCAAAGGGGTAAGTAGGGCAGAGAACTAATTTCACCTGTTGTTCGTTAACAGTCTCTGCCCTATTTAAGACACCCTAAAAAGGAACAACCAACAAACCCGGAGAACAGTTTTGAGTAGTGCTACCCAGTTTGCTAAGGCTAGCATTTCCTGCTTTAGCTTCCCTGTATGTATAGGACTAGCACAGAAGTAGTTAATTAAGATTTTGTTCGGTTTATCCATTTTACACAGTTTAGGACCAGAATATTTGGTTCTCTTTCTGTACTTGTTTCATTAACCCTGGGAATTACTCCTTTGTTTTGAAAAGAAAAATCATGTCTTCTAATATACATTTGGAACTTCACGCACAACTCATTTCTGTTTATTTTAGCCATCACGCTTCTGTTAGTGACGGATTGTTCAACCTGTAACATAACATACAGTCCATGGTCTAAAACTAATCAAGGATTCATCCACACCAACCAAGCAAGTATTTTCAGCAGTTGGAGACACCAACTGATCAAAAAGATCAAATTTTCTACCAGAAAAGGCAGGCATGCTTATTGTACCCAACAAACACCTGCATGTTACAGCTTCAAGCCTGATCCCAACCATTTCCTCCAGTACCATTAGGAAAGAAGTTATGGAGTACCCAATATTGGTTCATTATTTGTTTTCATAAGGCATTATACAAATGTGAGACAGATTCTGGAGGACTGACTAAAATAAATACAGAGACTCAGTGACATTGCCATTTTACAGAAACTGAAAAAATTCATAGTATTGAAACGCAGAAACGGGACTAAAACATTTCAAACAGTTCTCCTTGCTATTTATATAATATGTTTAGCCAGCCCAAACAAGTTGGCATGTAGCTATTAGTTGGTCTCTCACCAGGGTCAGGGTCTTCCAGTTTCTCCTTCAGCCTGGGGAAAGCAGGGCGCAGAGACTCTGGGTACTTTAGGAACACCTTGTACATGATCAGGACAGCCTTCTTCCTGATGTACGGCTTTGTGTGGGACATCTATAGCAAAGAACGAAAGGGGTCATGTTTCTTTGACCTACACAGGGAAGAGTGCTGAAAGATTTTGAGAATGTGATTTACCAGAGTCATGATGTCATTGGCCAGGTCCCGAGCCAGGTCAGGGGTCACAAAGCAGGACAGGCCAGTGAGAGCCACACCGGTGTCGTACTGGTTAGGACTGCTCAGATCCTGAGAAGTAAAAAATGTGGGAGAGAGAGAGAATGAGAGGAGAAAAGACAAAGCCAGCAAAGGAAAAAGCAGGTATGAGAACTGGTGTTTAAATCAGACAGGCCAAAATTGAAAAGGGAAAAAAGCCTCACTGACCTTTCGGATCTGATTGGTTGTCAGCATGATGACATCAGTGCTCTCATGAAAGCATTGGGATGCAGCCAGGTAACCAATTCTCTGTCAGAGACAGAAAGCACCATGTTAACCTTTCACCGAATGCAACTTCTACTGTGACTAGAACTGCCTCACAAATCAACATTACTGAGCATATTCCAGTTCACCTTGTATGTGAATTTGGAGGAGCTCATGACCTCAACTATGTTGAACGCAGCCCAGCTGACATCATACCCCAGCATCTGCAACTGTAACACACAAGGGAAGAGGGGGGGAGTCAGGGCATTGAACAGAGAGCTCACAGTCCAAACACCATATCAAAGAACTTTCAGTACAGTCAGTTTTAAAATAACAGCCATCTAGTGAAAAAGTATGAATAATACTACGCCAAACCCATTCCAGGGACCGCACAGTTAATGTCAGAAGCTGTTGAGGTCCACCACTCATAGGTGCAGATAATTACATGTTGTAACTCTTCAACACACGTAAACGACAGTATATTCATGTAAAATTGGGTGGCGATATGTGAAAGATTTTGGAATATATCCGTTTATTCAACCAGTTGCCCCTTAGTGGGTGACCAGCAGGATAACAGATTACATTAATACAGATGTATTATAAAGTGTTCCCTTAGATGATAAATGAATCAATTCCAAGTATAATCTATATTGAATGTAACTGTAATCCCAATTACACCATTTCTTGTAATCTGGAATGATGACAGATTTTTCTAACTGGATTACATAATTCCTGTTAGGTTGCATGTTATCCATTTCCATCCATCCCTGCCTGTGAGACATGGGTTGGGAAGCGCTGACATAGTAGACTTCTCTGTTTTTGGTTGTGCATGACTGTGAGGGCCGTTTCAGAGGGGGCAGTTTCAGAGAGGGGTGCTGGTCTGTGGTCTTACGTAGGTGAGCTTGCAGACGGCATTGGCTTTGACAGCAATGTTGTCCTGCTTGAGCTCCTGCTTGATCTCATCAATGCAAGTGGAGATGTATTTAGCCTGAGGGGAGACACAGAAAACAGATGGGATTTCAGATAGAGAACAGAACCTACAAAATAACACGCAAGGATTATTATTCTCCACTGGTGGGTCTCAGTGAATCAGGTAACATACAGGGCAAGCTAAGAGACACTGTCATTTATAAAAACCTGACTTTTACTTGCTACACCGACACCAACAATTTATCCAAGCGTGGTTAGAGACTTTCAGACATAAGAGTAAAACAGGACCTTCAAACACACACACACACACACACACACACAGGTCATGTGACTGCAGTCATGGGACAGTGACAGGGGTAGTGGGGAGGTACATGCGGCACAGAGTTCCAATCAAGCCGCTGAGCAGAGAGGGAGGCCCAGGACCACGCTGTGGATCACCAGACCACTAAAGTGTTTTTCTTTCACATTCTGACTCAATGGTCAATTCAGATCCTACAGAAATATTTGGAATTGTTGTTCTAGACCCAAAGCCCAAATTGTGCCAACATGAGCAGATTCTCCAGGCGAAGACGGAGAGACAGCCTCCACATAGGCGCAGACCCTTCTCATACACTTTAACGTACGGGTCAGTGATGAGGAGATGCCAAACCCACTAGCTCTGAAAGTGTTAACCTACATATTGTCTTCTACAATCTGGGATTTCATGTCAACTCAACATTTCTAGGTTTCCTTGCCTTGTGAATGAGGACATTACAAGCGGAACAGATGTAGCACTGTTAAATCCTTACACACACGTGTAAACCAAATAGAGTGCATGGGAAACCTGGATGCCAGGGATCACAAGTGTAAATACAAAAAAGACAACGAATTAGAAGCAATTTGGATGTTTAATATCACCAAAAGAATATATATATATATCTCCTGCCTTTCAAAATATGTTTTCCCACTATACTGCTCAGATAAATGACAATTTTTTTCAGATGATTTAAGACTTTTGCACTGTATTGTACTGCGCATATCATGTAGCTATAATTAATTTAAGTTCTATCCATTTAGTGGATTGCAAAATAGGATATAAGGAAAATATCAAAATAAAACAAGAACATATACATTTTAACAGCTGAACAACTCTGATACACAGACACTTAATATTTGAGTGAGCTGTCCGCTGTTGGCAGGGTAACCAACACTGTATCTAGGCAAACAGGGTTGGGTTACACAAAGGCAACCATATTACGACTTGAATCAAAAGATCATGGTATAGTACAGTGGTTAAATACAGTCAAGATATTATGGTTTTGTAGGTTTGGCTAAGCAACAGACAACCGCATGACAAAACATATTCCCTTAGTGGCCAACAAAAGCCTACTGAAAACAGTTAAAGTAAAAAAAAAATAATAATAATAGATTTCTTAAACTGTAAAGGCAAAACAACCAAACAAAGATTTCACACCATTACCTAAAACCCATTTCCCAGTTAAACATTTCTTAGTAGGCCTGGTCCTGCTAGCTCAGCTGCTAAAGAGAGTTCGGTAATAAGACTGCTTAAATGTACTAACTATTGACTAGTATGTGTTTGTTGAATGGTGGTCATATATCCAGTTTAACAGAATGATAGCTTCCGCTAAATTACAAAAATTCCTGAACCTAAACTGGTTTCAAAGGGAGGAATTACTTCTGGAGCAACTTTCTAATGCACAGCATTCTAACAGTGGAGTAATATTATGAATCTGCTCATATTGACTTGCTTAGTTTAAAAAAAAAAATAAATGAAACAGTGCCCCCCATTGGACTACAGACTAATTCAGTGTCACCACCCTCTAAAATGATGCAGATTCTGTGATTATCTAATTAGCGGAACACGGCGTCACTGACATCAACGTCAAAACAATAGTGATACACATGACCACAACACACTGCCTGTAAAAATAGCTATTTACATTTCAGACTCTGAGAAAATGGCCTTGTGCAGAGCGACTTACAGTTAGTACATTAATTCATCTTTAGATAGAAAATTCAGTGCTACGAGGAAGAAAATAAGTACACTTGGAATCAGTAGTTTACAAAAGGTACATTTTAGCAGATTTTGCTGTTCTTATTAACTCAGTAGTATACATAACTAGTTTGTACAGTCTACAACCCTATAACCAAAGCATGACTGACACGCTACTTGAACATGAATAAACCTATAATCTGGCGACTCTTCATGAGTATCACTAACCAACTGTCAATTATACAAACAAAATAAATGAAAGGTTGAGGAAGAGAACTAACTAAAAACAATAAGGAAAGGGCTTTTTTTCGGTCTAGGCTGTCAGAATGGGTGTGGAATGCATTAAGCATCCCTTGCTATACCTATGCAACGTTGTCACTGACACTGCAGAGTGGCCTACGAAATAAAATATTCTAAATAGCATTTTGGCAGTAAGAGAATACTGTACACCAAACTGGTTATTGTAATACTGTCAAAAATGTAGTGCAAATCTGATGTAATTCCGCTCATCCTAAGACCTAAATGGATAAGCTTGGTTATAGCCAGTTGCTGTACTGCTTTCCTTCGCCAGCTAGCAAATTAACTAGATATGTGGCTGCCTAGCTAGTTTGAATTTGTACATGCCTATGGTTTCACAGTGATGTTAGTCATGATAAATAATCGTTATCACGAATCGAAGCCAACTACCAGCGGCAGCTAGTAAGTAGCGTAGTTCGAGTCTTGTAATAATAGTCCGCTATTATTTCGAAGGGGGCAATGGTGCCTGCTGACCACATCAGCAGAGAACGATTACTACAAATGACTCATTGAACAGTTAGCACTGGTATTACATTCAGTCTTGGTTAACTTGTTAAATACATATTTCAGTTGGAGTTTATTTACGTCATCTGGATAACACCAACATAGCATTAGCATAGAGTAGACAGTTACATATTATAACGCATCGGCAGAGCAAGGCAATCAAATATTAGGTGAGCTGACAAGCTAGCGACAGTAGCTTAGCTAGTTTTTAGCTAGGTGGTTAGTTAGACTATTAGACAATGATGTTTTACACGAACGTTGACCTCCTGAATGTTGAAATTTGGCATTTCCAAAAACACAGCTTAATCGTCTTACCTCATCTTCCTTGTGGTTCCTAATGCCACGTACTAAATCTTGAAGGTTTTTATCGAACATCCGATCGATGCTGCCTTTAACTATCTTCAAAGCCATGACTGTTCGCACACTTCTGTCCTTTCTACCCTCGGGGAAAAGCGCGTAGTAGGGGTCCTTTGGGTGCTAACCGGCCCGCTAGACAGTCTCTCATCCACCCGGGTACCGTCTTTGCCTGATTCGTAACTGTTTACTAATCCCGGCCAGCGAAGGCGAGACCAGATGGGGCGTCCTGTGCTGTGCAGACACTGCCAGTGGATCTATCTAGGAAATGGCTGACAAAATGGCGTCTAGTCAGCTGACCGGCTGCATTAGGTGTAATTCTCCTTATGGAAATGAATTAAATCAAATTTCTTCTTTTAAAAATGTCCCACATTAGATTTTTTTGGCACAGCAAATTAGCATATGACTGACAGCTTTAAAATCATAATTTAAAAAGGCAACGTATCCGCTAGACAACTTGCATGAATTTCATGATTGCAATTATTCATTCCTAAATCGTTTATAGGGGTCATAAGTAATTCATGTAGTTACTACACCAGTCACAACCTACTCCTACCGGATTCATACTACAATATGGGACTACCTTGAAATATGATGTAATGGTGGCTTTCATAACAAACGTTTTCAGATTAGGACTACCATGCTGTTATTTTTTATTCAACTCTCAACTAAATGATTCAAATTATTTTACCAATTTACATTTGCACTAAAAACACTTCCGTATGACAAGCAAATGTCCACTGGCTTCAGCTACATGGGATATAAACAACTTGTGATGAAGATCATTATTGTTCAGTCTGTACAATGTATTTTATCCCGTTCAATGGGCAAGTTATTGAAAGCAGATGACAAAAAAATACAGATAACAAGGGGGATCCTTTCACAGCATTCAATGGGTCAAAAGTAGATGCAGTATCAGAAAACATACTCATTAGTTGGAAAACATGTGGTTCCATTCAATGGCTTATGTTCATGGTGAGACTGGATTATTGGAAATAAGCAGATAAAAAAAAAAATCATAACAGTCAAGACTGGCAAAAAGGACCACACTCATACTTGTCCACACATGAGCTTTTTCTAGGTTTTCTATAGGCTCCAATATCTTTCTCAAAGCCAAAAGATGCCTCGAATCATGTGACAACGTACAATTATTTCAAAGCAGAACATTCATGACAAGGCTCCTCTTTTCTTGTTAAAAATACTAAAAATGGAATCTGTCAATATACATACAATATGAAAGACCAAAAGTTAGAGTTTATGTAGGAGAAAAATAAAGCAAGGTTGCTCGAGGGGGAGGATTTGGGGACGGGCCAATGTGTTGTATAAAAGGAAAAATACAATCGCGAACAACAAAAGGGGTCAGCACAGTGCCATGTATCCCAGACGAGACTAGTGAGCTTTCCTTTTAGCCGTGGTAAACAATTGTATTCCATCTCTTCAGAGTTCTTCAGCTCTCTATTGCTTGTGGTTCAGCCTCTGCAGAGAGAGCGTGGTGCGTTTCATCAGTGTGTGTCTGCTGCTCAGTGGGACTGTCAAGACTGGGCCTACAAGGGAGGAGACAAGAATTTAGAATCAGAGCCGCGATGCTCGGACAGCGGCATGCAAATTACTAGCAGCGTGATATCACAGTAGACACCTTTCACACATTTCAAGAAAGCATAAGCAGAGACAATTCACCTTTTGGGGCTTGAAACCATATGCTCATTTTTCTCTTCCTGAACCGGTGACTTTGGGGTAACCTCTGACTCAGTGCCATCCATTTTCTGGACTTCTGATTCCCCATTCACAGGCGTTACATCTAATAACAGGTCATGCATAGTCAATCATTTGGCAACAATAGACCTCCCATTTCATTGTTAGCTACATAAATGGAAATGTAAAACAATTTGAATTAAAATCATTAATAAAATTGTGATATCCTTAAGAGGAAAAAGATAATTTGGGTTCGTATAAATGTATGGGCTGTGAAAATGACCTGGGTTTGGGATCTCCTTCCCATCTTCTTCCTCCTCCTTTCCCTCAGCTTTGGGTTTAGTGGGCATTTCAGACTTTACCACAAACTGCCCCTTTAATTTATTGTAGACCTGGCTGGCCTTTTCCATAACGGCACTGCTTGCCTTATATCGACGTATCTACAGTAAGACAAGCATAAAAGTAGAGTGAGGGTTCCCAGAGGCCTGACATGATATTTACACAGTCTCTAATATCTAATAAAAGTTAAAATTCAATGAGGGGTTCAGACTGAAATGCACCTTTTTAAGTGTGGCAATTACATCTGAGTTCTTATGCAGGATGTGGCTGGTGACCGGCACAGCCTCAAGTTCCGCCAGGGCCTGTAGACAGCGCTCTATGTCCTATAGAAGACATAAATTGATAGAATTTTACAGTGTGCCCTTTAAGGCTAATCCAGAGTTAACCAGCATAGATCTACATGTGTACATGGATGGTGGAGTTGTTTCCTTAGAACAGCAGACACTTCTGGTGAATGTGATATCCTTGACTGTCCCACTCCCATTCACAAGGGGGCGATAGCTAATGGGTTTTGCTCGTTTCCCTTGCATTCCACAGCAAGCTAGCTATCCTTCTTAGCATGGCACTTCATGTGAAACAATCTGATTATGGAAAAATATACCCAGGTAAATCTTCATATGCCTACCGTTCTATCTAGGAGAAAACCTACATTATCCCAGCTTGATTTGCTGCGTGCATGTATTGCTCCCATCAGCTAAGAATGTAATGTAATGGTGGAGGGAAAAAGCCACGACCACAGGTTTTACCACTTCACAATGGCCTGTAATCACTCACTATTAGGCAAACTTATTTTGGGGTGGATTCTAATAAAGCTACAATGTTGTGTGGTTTACTGTTTGAACAGTCTTTGAAATTATATTGGGTAATCAATGCAGTCTATAGATCAGGAACCGAGGCATAAAACCACCCCTACGGCTTTACTGCATTACAGATTTCCAGCGCAAGCGCTCGGACGCGCGCACACACAAACACGCGCGCTCTTCAGCAAAGTGTTCTAGTAGCCACTCATTTTGTGACGGTAAGTTACACCTTGATGTTCTATACCTTCTGGATTGTCTCTTAATTTAACAATTTGGGTACCTCATGCCGCATGTCATGCTTGTAAAATCCCAACTATGTGATAACCTTTCTGTTTTTAATGAATGGAGCCCATTATGGTTACTTACAGGGTTGTCCACTTTCAATGCAAACTTGATGTCAGTGTGGAGCTTCTGCAGCTTTTCGTCTGGGGTTGGCTCTGTGTGCATAGACAAAAAGACAAGGACAGAGAACACAAAGACTTGATTTCATCTGGCCCTCAACTGTACGTGGCCAACCGTTTTTCACACAAACTATGCAAATGGACCAACACAGTAGGTTAACTGGAGGTAAAATTCAGCACAGACCTTTTTTCTTCTCTACTTTCCTCTCTGGAGGTCTCTCTGGTTTGCGTTTGGGCTTTTCGGGCTTAGACCTGATGGAGAGAGCTCAGTGATCTGCGTGCATTTAAATTTCATTAAAACGACATCTAATGAGATCTGAGTTTTATTTTTGTCTGGCTCAACCAGGTGCACTTACCTCCCTCTGGGCCTCTCCTCTGACCGCTGTACTCTCTTCTCCTTTACTTCTTTCTCCTTTTTGTTTTTCCCGTGATCCCTCTCTTTCTTTGTTCTGCCTTTCTTCTGGTTGTCTGAACGCTTGACAGATTTTTTCATCTAAAAAGGAGACAAATAGAAATGTCTGAAAATGTCAGATGATTCACCAAAACAAAAACACATTTCCCCTTGTTTATAGTCTTCCATCAGAGGTACCTCAGGTCCAGAGTCAGAGTCGGAGGGTGCGGGGATCGGGGGGGGTGGGGGCTTCTTGGACTTCTTTAGCGGATGATCATCTACACCCTCATCTGAGCTGCTGTCACCACTGCTCTTTCCCTTCTCCTTGTCCTTTTTTCTTTGCTCATCTTCTTCCTTCTCTCGCTCCCGAAACTTGAGGATCTCCTCTGCCTGCTCCTTCTTCCGCCGTTCCTCCAGCTCTTTCCGACGCTCCTCGTCTCTCTTTTTCCAATTGCTGACCAGGTCAGGCTCACTGTCACTACAGAAGAACAATAATAATATATTTAGTTATTGATACATGTCGTTTTATAATACATTCATGTGGAAAACAACCATCGTGGAACAGACTACAGCCTTGCTGACCTGTCGCTGTCATCAGAAGACATAGGTGCTCTGGCCAGAGATCTGGCCGGTGCGGCTTTGGGTTTCCGTCCACCCCGAGGCTTTGGAGGAGCCTTCTCTGAGTAGGACAAATGGAAGAGTACAGGGTTATGCACCGACGGATAGTGTTGTCATACGCTGTGTGTGATACAGAACATAACGCTCACCTTTCCTGCGTGCTTGCGGTGCCTTCCTTGGTGGAGGCGGTGGTTCGGAGTCAGAGTCAGATTTGGAGCCAGACTGGGACTCTGATCCGGACAGAGCAGGCCGTGGTTTCTCATCCTCTGAGTCGCTGCCCCCTTTCTTTTTGTCCGACTGAGACCCAGAGTCAGAGTCGGAGTCTGACGATGCCTTCTGCAGCAGCCCACACAGAAAGAACCACAGTTACATAGGGAAAGCAGTCACTAAGAAACTAGAAAGTAACATTTGTACACTGCCGTTGAAAGGTTTGGGGTCACTTAGAAATGTCCTTGTTTTCGAAGGAAAAGCAAATTTTCTGTCCATTAAAATAAAATTGATCAGAAACAGAGTGTAGATAATGTTGGAAATGACACTAATGTATTTGTCCTCTTGCTCAGTTGGGCAACAGGCCTCCCGTTTGGTTTCGAGCCAGTTTGCGCAGTTCTGTGAAGGGAGGAGTACACAACGTGTACAGTTTCTTTGCAATCTCTCACATTGAATGACCTTCATGTCTCAAAACAAAAATGGAAGAGTTCCAGAAGAAAGTTTCTGACCATTTTGAGCCTGTAACTTGGATTAGCAAACACAACGTGCTACTGGAACACAGGACGGATGGCTGCTGATAATGGGGCTCTGTATGCCTGTGTAGATATTCCCTTAATAATCAGCTGTGTCCAGCTACAAATCATGTACAACTTTAACAAGGTTGACACCATTTCTGACTTTGTTATTTTAATGGACCGGAAATGTGCTTTTCTTTCTAAAAGAAGGGCATTTCTAAGTGACCCCAAACTTTGGAACGGTAGTGTGTCGCTCTTGCACTGGAGGGCCTTTCCTCACCTTCTTCTTCCCTCTGCCACCTCCCGCTTTCTTCCCAATGCCACCCCCCCGGCCTGCCGCTGCCTTCTTCTCTGGGGTAAAGTCCTACAGGGGCAAACAAGGGGACAGCAAAACACCATTAAATTAATGGCAAGATCTCATGCCACTGTATAATGTATGTATGTTTCAACTGGCCTGGTCACTGTTCTTTCCAGAGTCAGAGTCAGATGGGGATGGTTCTGGCTCAGAGGGTGAGCCACTCTCCTCTCCATCCCGGTCACTGGACGAACCCCGAGACTTCTTCACAGGGGGCCGCTGAATCAGAGATTTCACATTATAACAGAGGCACGTCTAAGCAAAAGCAGTTTTGATCAATGTGTATTAACATCCAAAAACTGAAATAATTGTGAAATCACCTTGGCTGCAGGGGCCTTTCTTTTTACACCACCACCACCTCCTCCGCCACCGCCACCACCTCCTCCTCCACCTCTTCCTTGATCCTCACTTCCAGAATCAGAGTCACTCCCTGAATCTGCTTTAGTGGGAACCACTGCTTCCTCATCATCATCCTCTGCATCACTTCCAGCTGCACCTTCATTAGTTTCACTGTCAGACGAGCTGGCTGGCTGGGGAGTGAATGAAGAAATAAAGTATCAGTCGTAGTTAAATTGGGCTGAACATCACATAGTACCATGAGTTTGGTTACTTCTGTTTGCCCGACAAGTTTAAAGTAAATGCAAGAAAATTGGCAGATTTACTTTACAACAGGAACTAGGCAAAATCGCATTTATGTTTTGAGAAGAACCCTAAAATGTTGCACAGCTGGGCAGAGACGGCTGGTCCCAAACAAGGCCCAAAGGTAGTTGTACTAATGATCTCTATCGAGTGTCAGGAGACTTTAACAGATTTGTCGGGGTCACAGTGCTGCCCAGTCTGGATGCTAGGATGAATTATTCAAATACAATCCTTCAGAGAGACCTTTTGGCACAAGCTCATGTGTTATACATAACCTCTATTCAATATCTTCATTGAGCAAGTCAGTGACACTGGAAACGTTTCTTTATATTGATAGCGTATTTTCTTATCTTTGGTCGAGGTCCTAGGTTATTGGTTCCAATCAGATCAGCCATTTTGTCAGTAATGGAACACAAGATCAGAATTGGGTGTAAATGCCAGATTTAAGTATTTTTGGTTATTAGAATTGATTCAATTACTGTGTCAAAAGCATTACATGACAATTTTAAAAAATCCATTCATGTAGGATACATTTCCCAGTGCAATATTTGCATATCCTAGAACAAGATGGTCTGCAGATTCTTTCCATGGACCTTCCATGGAAAAGGTTTGACACCTACATCCTTCCCCACCTCCCCAGACCCCAAAAGTAGGACTCCCATACTTCCAAAATCCCAATTTAACCCCTGAGCATCAGTATTCATTAATTTTGAACCAAAAGTGGTAGACCAATCAGATAATACCACCTGTGAAAAGCTACCTATATGGCACGTGGGCACTTGATCATATCCTAAACAGAGGACTGAGAGCAACGTTTTGGAAAATTATCTAAATTAACACAGGGCGCGCAGCAAAACAGAGAAACCATGGGTAACTGTTGTAGTTGGAAAACTTTTAAGTTGCATATTTTATGATATATTGTACTCACTGCAGGAGCACTATAGGAGGCATGAGGATTGTTCTGGATTTCCCACAACCCCTCATTGAAGCCCTTCCGTTTATTAGGTTTTCCATACCGCTCGCTGTACTTCTCGTAGGCAAAAAGGTCCTTCGGTGCTAGAAATGCTCTAAGGAAGAAAACATATGACTTAATACAACATTGCTATACACTGTATTGTGAGGGTGTTTAAATTTTACATACAGTACTTTGCTAAAATGTAACAGATAAATTACCAGCTTACAAACTGACTGACAGTTTATTCCAACAATTAGACACAATGGGGTGAGGTATATGGCCAATATACCACAACAAAAGCTGGACACAGCACCTGGCCATAGTATATTCACAAAAAACAACAAACCTGAGATTCCATATTGCTGTTATAAACTGGTTACCGAAGCAGTAAAGTAAAAACTGATGTGATGTCATACCCATGTTATACAGTCTCATATAACAGCTTTCAGACCATCAGAATTCAAGAGTCATACCACTCAGTAAATAATAGCATAGAGACTCTAATATTATTCTAGGTAAGTGCGCTGTTATATCTAAGATTGACAGTGAGGACTTGTGAAGAGCAGAATCTATAAACATCTGCATAATTAAAATGGTTGTTTTGTGAGAAAGTGTAAACACAGAGTCCCTGGAACTGAGGCTTGGAGGTATAAATACACGTTTCTCGTAATTTTTTTTTAGTACAGTATAAGTGCACACACAACTTCAAACATCAAGTAGCTGGGTATTGAAATAGTTGGTCTGATGGGAATCAGTCAAATGTGATCGGCCTCACCAGGCCTTCAGACCTTTAACGTCATTCATATACAGTGGATATAAAAAGTCTACACACCCCTGTTAAAATGCAAGATTTTTGTGATGTAAAAGAATGAGACAAAGATAAATCATGTCAGAAACTTTTTAACTTTTAATGTGACCTATAATGTGAACAATTCAATTGAAAAATAAACTGAAATCTTCGAGTGGGAAAAATTATAAATAAAAAAACTTAAAATAACCTGGTTGCATAAGTGCACACCCTCATAACTGGGGATGTGGCTGTGTTCAGAATTAATCAATCACATTCAAACACATGTTAAATAGAAGTCATTACACACCTGCCATCATTTAAAGTGACTCTGATTAATCACAAATAAAGTTCAGCAGTTCTAGTAGGATTTCTCTGACATTTTCTTAGTTGCATCTCAGAGAAAAAGCCATGGTCCGCAAGAAGCTTCCAAAGCATAAGAAGGAGCTCATAGCAATCAGGAGAAGGGTACAAAAGAATTTCCAAAGCATTGGATATACCATGGAACACAGTGAAGACAGTCATCATCAAGTGGAGAAAATATGTCACAACAGAGATATTACCAAGAACTGGACGTCCCTCCAAAATTGATGAAAATATGAGAAGAAAACTGGTCCGGGAGACTTCCAAGAAGCCTACAGCAACATTAAAGGAATTGCAGGAATTTCTGGCAAGTACTAGCTGTCTGCTAAATGTGATAACACTCTCCCGTATTCTTCATATGAATGGGCTATGGGGTAGGGTGGCAAGACCGAAGCCTTTTCTTACAAAGAAAAACCCCCAAGCCCAGCTGAAGTTTGCAAAAACAAACATCAAGTCCCCCAAAAGCTTGTGGGAAAATGTGTTATGGTCTGATGAAACCAAAGTTTAACTTTTTGGCCATAATTCCAAAAGGTATGTTTGGCACAAAAACAACACTCAACATCACCCAAAGAACACCATACCCACAGTGAAACACGTGGTGGCAGCATCATGCTTTGGGGCTGTTTTTCTTCAGCTGGAACCGGGGCCTTAGTCAGGGTGGAGGGAATAATGAACAGTTCCAAATACCAGGCAATTTTGGCACAAAACCTTCAGGCGGCCATTAGAAAGCTGAAGCACGACAATGACCCAAAGCACACAATAAAACCCACAAAAGCATGGCTTCACCAGAAGACGATTAACGTTTTGGAATGGCCCAGCAAGAGCCCAGACCTGAATCCAATTGAACATCTGTGAGGTGATCTGAAGAGGGCTGTACACAGGAGATGTCCTCACAATCTGACAGATTTGGAGCGCTTTTCCAAAGAAGAGTGGGCTAATCTTGCCACGTCAAGATGTGCCCTGCTAATAGACTCCTACCCAAAAAGACTGCGCTGTAATAAAATCAAAAGGTGCTTCAACAAAGTATTAGTTTAAGGCTGTGCACACTTATGCAACCAGGTTATTGTGAGTTTTTAATTTTTTTCCCCCCTCAAAGATTTCAGTTAGTTTTTCAATTGAATTGTTCACGTTATATGTCACATTAAAGGTGGAAAAAGTTCTGACATGATTAATCTATGTCTCATTCTTTTACATCACAAGAACCTGGCATTTTAACAGGGGTGTTTTTACAGCACTCAGTCAACTAGGGGTTCAAAAGTATGAACATACCGATGTTCATACCTTTTCCAATAATCTGAATCGTTAATCTGAGCTACTTAGTTAATTATTTATATACAACTTCAGTTCACAAGAAATGCTGCAAGGAGCATTCAAATACTCATGGCCTTGATGATTAGTTCACTTACTGAATCAAGACAGACAGTTTAGGGTTAAAACAAACATCTGAAATAGAGGCTCAAGTAGTGCCTTATGGAAACCCTAATGTAGGCTATATACACTCACCTAAAGGATTATTAGGAACACCATACTAATACTGTGTTTGACCCCCTTTCGCCTTCAGAACTGCCTTAATTCTACGTGGCATTGTTTCAACAAGGTGCTGAAAGCATTCTTTAGAAATGTTGGCCCATATTGATAGGATAGCATCTTGCAGTTGATGGAGATTTGTGGGATGCACATCCAGGGCACGAAGCTCCCGTTCCACCACATCCCAAAGATGCTCTATTGGGTTGAGATCTGGTGACTGTGGGGGCCATTTCAGTACAGTGAATTCATTGTCATGTTCAAGAATCCAATTTGAAATGATTTGAGCTTTGTGACATGGTGCATTATCCTGCTCGAAGTAGCCATTAGAGGATGGGTACATGGTGGTCATAAAGGGATGGACATGGTCAGAAACAATGCTCAGGTAGGCCGTGGCATTTAAACGATGCCCAATTGGCACTAAGGGGCCTAAAGTGTGCCAAGAAAACATCCCCAACACCATTACACCACCACCACCAGCCTGCACAACAGTAACAAGGCATGATGGATCCATGTTCTCATTCTGTTTACGCCAAATTCTGACTCTACCATCTGAATGTCTCAACAGAAATCGAGACTCATCAGACCAGGCAACATTCTTCCAGTCTTCAACTGTCCAATTTTGGTGAGCTCGTGCAAATTGTAGCCTCTTTTTCCTATTTGTAGTGGAGATGAGTGGTACCCGGTGGGATCTTCTGCTGTTGTAGCCCATCCACCTCAAGGTTGTGCGTGTTGTGGCTTCACAAATGCTTTGCTGCATACCTCGGTTGTAACGAGTGGTTATTTCAGTCAAAGTTGCTTTTCTATCAGCTTGAATCAGTCGGCCCATTCTCCTCTGACCTCTAGCAATAACAAGGCATTTTCGCCCACAGGACTGCCGCATACTGGATGTTTTTCCCTTTTCACACCATTCTTTGTAAACCCTAGAAATGGTTGTGCATGAAAAGCCCAGTAACTGAGCAGATTGTGAAATACTCAGACTGGCCCGTCTGGCACCAACAACCATGCCATGCTCAAAATTGCTTAAATCATCTTTCTTTCCCATTCTGACATTCAGTTTGGAGTTCAGGAGATTGTCTTGACCAGGACCACACCCCTTAATGCATTGAAGCAACTGCCATGTGATTGGTTGATTAGATAATTGCATTAATGAGAAATTGAAACAGGTGTTCCTAATAATCCTTTAGGTGAGTGTACATACACTATCACATTAATATAAAACACTAGCGGCTAACCGGTGTGACTAAGTCTTACTAGAAATGCACTACAGGGTTATTTCTCCACCTAGTGGCTGTTTAAGATAAATAATTTGCCATTTCGCAAAACAAGCGCTGCCAGATCAAGCCAAACAACTGAAATGTTCATTCAAAATCATTTGTAGATCCTTTTAGAGAAAAACCAGCAACAAAAAAACGAATCAATGGATTTCGAAATGTGGAAGATGTTCAAGAAAACAGTGCTTAGGGAAGATGCATCTCCACAGAAATGTGATGCTACTCAAGTAAAAACATCAACAACATACAACACATTGGGTAGCTGGGGTCAACAACAATGTAGAACTAGCAGTAAAATTTAAATCAACATAACTTTTACCATCTGCATAGCAATATAAAATATACAACTGATCCACTAAAATAAACTGTAAATGGATGCAGTATCACCATTTCAAGTCCACTCAAATAATAAATCTACAGTACTTACGTTTCATGGGTGCCAAAGAAGAAGATGGGTATTTTATTGGGTGGGGGTTTCACTGCCCCGTCAGCCACATCCTCAATCTAAGAGAATAAGAATACAACAAGAAATATTCAGAAAGACATCCACAGTGGGTACAGGAGAGAGCCTGCTTTTTGTAGTCTGCTCCACAAGTCATTTTGGGCAACTAGGAAAGGTCAGATTAAAAATAAGTTGACAACATTATGGCCTTGTCTGAACACCTTCACACACACCTTGTAGTACCATCTGTAGAGGATTCTGAATAGTGGTTTCATAAAATAAAAAATGTGTGTTTATACCAACAATTAGCATGGTTAGTTAACTAGCCTATCCTAGTTACTATTACCTTATTTTAAAGAGCCTCTAGATCTGCAGTGGCAAATAATTACAGCTGTTTCTTCCATCAACGTTTCGTTAATGTGTAGTACAGTTAGCTGTTTGCTAACACTGCCTGATTGGACGAAAAAGCTAAGTTACGTGAACACATAAAGTAGCCTGATTTCAGAATACATCAAAAGGTCTGGCCCAGATCTTGCAAACATAATATTAACTACAGTTCATAAAATACAAGCAGTTTAACATAAGCACGAGGCAAGACTAGTTGGCTATAATACCTATGTCAGCCACTGCCAAGGATGAACAGCAAACCTCCAGACAGAGTCCCGTCCACCCACCCCCTTCTCTCAGCCTGCTGTTAGCTTACCCTGGCTGGCCAGTGGGGGTACCCCTTCATTTTGGCGAAGACCAGATCTCCGGGTTGGAAATTGTGCGGCATTGCCCTGCTCCTATGTGCAGACTTTTCTTTCTTAGCTAACTCTGAAGGTCTTTGTGTGTCGCTTCGTGCCCGTTTTCAGGCCGACACGAAACCTGTAAAACGTTAAAGTTAGCTAGTTAGCAGCTAAATTCTCAATAGTGCAAGATGAGGAGGCTACAGAGCTTCACAAGTGCAGCTTCCGCTAACTGTGATCATCAGAGCGGAAATCCCTCCTATTGCCCAGCGTAATTTGTGTAATGTCTTGTCAATCCATTCTTCAAACCAATAGACATCTACAATGTGTAAACTATAAGTTCAATATCGTTTTCCAAAATTGACTCATAAGTGCAAAGCATCAACACGCACACACAGACTGTAGGTAAGTTTTCATTGGCCCAATGTCATAAAAAATGAATTGCTACAGTTCTAGGATACATTTTGTTAAAAACTAATATTTGTATCCATTCAACAATGGTAGATTTGTCATCTGTCAAAGTTTCTCTATTTAAAGAAATAATTATGAAAAACACAAAATGTAATAATGAATGTAAAGCGAGTCTCTCATAAATGTTTTGTCGATACCCGACTGGATGGCAGAGTAGGGCAGCTACTTGCATAGTTAGGCAAATGCATTCACTTTACAAATGACCGAAATGATGTATTATTATTTATTTATTTTTGACACGATATTTTGCTTATGTTACAGACTGGACACACTGGTATCCCTAGTAAAAATAGTTTTACATTTTTACTGAAACCCTTTAGGATTCCTTTGGGTATTTTTAAAATAGGAATCAATTCTATACGATTTATACTAAGTTCATTGGAAATAAATATATTGTTGGCCGGTTCCAAATCATGAAAATTGTTAAATAGATATCAGCCAATGACTGGAACAAATTGCAAACCGTCCATACATTCAAACACACTTCACTCCTTCGAAAATAAACCCTGCCGGTGATCAATGCACCTGCTGAATTGTCAAACCTATCTTCGTGTTTTGCTGTATTTAGTGTTATTGGATCTTTATTTACTTTCATAGGGTTTAATTGTTTTGATATTATTAAATCATAATATACATGAACTAAAATACCAGGTAGTAATTGAAAATGAGAATTGCGTTCTAAAAGGATTTACCTGATTAAATAATTTAAATCTGTAGCAATTTCTTGTAGGTTTAAAATATGGATCGAAAGGTTGAGGAAATAAATCGTATAACGCAAAGTTCGTTTGAGGATACTTGTTATTTCTGTTAAATTTCAGATTATTTATTTTTTCATAGAAGCACAGCGTCATGGTTGCATGGCCAGACCACCAGAGGCCGTTGTAACCAATTTACTACTACATTGTGTGACCGACAGTTTCCGGTCTCCTTTTTATATTTTGATGTAAACAATTTGCTAAGCTGTTCTCACTTGGATCACAAATTCACCTGTAATAAAAAATGAAAAAATTCTTCGAGGACATAAAGAAAGATATAAAATTCAAGTCAGCGGGACCAGGAAAGAAACTCACAGAAGACGGCAGGTAAATAAACTTTTCTAGCTAGCTAACTGATATACTGTAAGTTCTTAGTTTGTGTTAAATAACTCTATGTATTATATAATCGATACAGCCAGCTAACTAGTTATGGTCGTCATTTATCGACTTTTCTTTCAACTACTGTAACAACCCTCGCAATAGTTAGCTGGGTAGTTATGTAACTTCATATAAAAACTAACTGTAGCTCTCGATAAGAACGTCTGTTAGATGACAGAAATGTAAATGTCATATCAAATATTGCAGTTTGTGTAGTCAGATGATTAACCTTTCCTGAATCTTTTTCTCAATACAGTTCCAAGCCCCATATGGTGCAGAGCAGTGGCCCGGCCAAGCCCCGTCATGTTGCTCCCACTGAAGGAGCCCAAAAGGCAGGGGCTGCTGCACTGGCCAGAATCGAGGGGCAATCCCGTCCTCGGGTTCAAACTTCACAAGACGCCATTCGACTGCAGGGTGAGATGGATACACGCACCCAAGAACTGCTTCACGAATGACTGATTATGCTAACAATGTACAGGTGTTTTACCGCAGTGTTATGAAATCAAGGATTATGGTTGTGAGTTAATTGACATTTTGTATGTTTTGTTTCTCCCTCCACAGTGAAAAGAGAACTGGAGGCAGAAGCTGCAGCAGTAGCAATGACTGAGAAGGAAAGGAAAACTACTGTTGAGGCAAGGAATATGTTAAATTGATTAGCCTTTCACATCTGTTGCTGAGATAAAAATGAATTGTGCCACTACTTACATGCACGTCCTAATCGTCACTGTGCATGTGTTATGTTTTCCAGGGTTCTAATGTTAAGGATCCAGCATTCCTCTCGGTAAAAGGTGTGTATTTCACTTGCCCGCTTACTGGAGCCACCCTAACTAAGAGCGAGAGAGAAGTGCACATAAAAGAGGCCATTTTGATGGTAGGTATGAAAGCAATTTTCCTTCTTAAATTCATATATCATGGTTGCTTAATGTGATTCTGAAGGACATTAGGTATTGATGTAATAAGCATAGGGATTCATTTCCCACAAACATTCCTGTGTGATTAGTATGGCCATGACTGATTATTCATGATCAACCATTTCTTGTCCGTCAGCGATTTGAAGAGGATGCAGTGGAGGCTTCCATTATGATGATTCATACCTTCAACAGAGACAGGGAAAAAGTCAAGGCTGCCGTGGACATTATAAGCAAGTGAGAAACATCGAAGGAGGGTGGAACAGTCAAAGGGGATTGACAAGTCCGGTCATTTATGATCTAGGCTACGTTTGCCACAGTTGCATATAATAGTAAAATCATTTAATTTTAAAGTTTAAATTTGCATTCGTTGCAAGACAAACATTTCCCTAATAAACCTGTTTATGTGGTTATGACTGAAACCAAGGACTTGAAATAATGCAGAAAATAGGTAAAAATGTATTAACAAAATGAATGTTTGTTAATTGAGTTTTGACAACGTTTGTTTGTGGATACATTTTTGTTTTTTCCCAAAAATTATTTCGCTCTCCAAAAAGGTTTCTAGTACTGCTGCCACATAATCAAATACAAAGCTAGAACTTTATGCCTTTTACTGATTCCTCAGAGAAGCAGGTGTTTTAATCTCCAAATTCCTACTTCAATTATACCTTAAACCAATTAAAATTAAAAGTAAAGTGTTTACAGGACTTACACCACATGCTCAGTCATTACTGTTAATATAGAGTTTTAGTGTGCATGTAAATTTACTTATTGCCATGTTTACAATAATTAATGTGTCCTGACACCACATTTATTTCCACCGTCTTGTCAGGTACATTGAAAACATCTGTAAGAACCCCACAGAGGAGAAGTACAGAAAAATTAAACTCAGCAACAAGGTTTTCCAGGTATTTTTGATACATGGAAAGGGTAATGTGGCACTAGGTTTTCTGTGTCCTGTTCACCTCTTTCTTTCCTTGCCTGCTTATCTTCCTTAGGAGAAGGTGAAGACTGTGGAAGGTAGTCGGGAGTTTCTGGAGGCTGTGGGCTTTCAGAGCATTATGCTGGATGTGGATGGACAAGGTACACCTCTTCCAGACTTATTGTCTGTGTGGCCTAGTAGGTTACAGCAAAGGCATGCTTGCAGTGTTGTTCAACAATTTTCAGGCAGGAGCCACTTTAGTCAGTGTGGGGGCTGCCACAAAATAATGCAATTCTTAATGCAATGGGGTGTATGGGACATGTTATGGCGGGGTGTGGGGGGCGCCATGTCATGGGCCAAAAGGCAGCCAAACGCCCTATGGCTATCGGGGGTACCTGGGGGGAAGTAGATTGGATTTGGGAAATGATTTGCCAATTGTCATTCCCTACCAGAGGAGACTGAGGAGTTCTTGGTGCTGATGGAACATGACCCGGAGGCTCTCGAGTTGATGAAGGAAAGGAGGGACCGGCTGCAAAGAGGACAGCCAGTCAGAGCCCAGCTGGATCGACAGGCCCAGGCCTTCAGACCCTCTCCTAATGCCATGCATTTTGAACTACCGCCCGAGTTCTACAACCTCACAGCAGATGAGCTCAAAAGAGAACAGCAACAGAAGTATGTGCATGTCATACTGACAGAGAAAGAGATTGTTTAAATTGATGACTTGTGATTGTAAGGTGAAGCCTTGGTGGTTATGCGTGGTATTTAGGAGCGAGGTGGTGGACAAGAACGCCATGCTGCGTACTAAGGCCATGCGGGAGAGGGAGGAGCAGAGGGAGAGGAGGAAATACAACTACACCCTGCTAAGAGTACGACTGCCTGATGGAAACATACTGCAGGGTCTGTATCACTAGCAAACAACCTACTTTGAATGGGAAGACTATATAAACCAGATATGAACAAATAATATTTAGGGTCTCCAATTGCTGTTGTACTGTCTTATCAAATGAACAACATTCCTGAGTCACTGTGGGAGGACTTTTTTATTATTCGATTAGGTTATTCTGTCAAAATGTGAGTGTTAAGGCATTTCCACCACAATTTTTTGGGAAATAATTATAATTTGACACTAAAAGACCCTACCATTTTGGACCCAATTTTTTTTTTTATGACATCCTATTTCCATGACTCATTTAATCATTTGCATGTTTTTTAGACATCACTTAAAAAACTGACTGCATAAAAACTGACTGGAAATATGGTTATAGACTGTCATTATTATAATATACCTTAAACAGTAACCACTAGAGCTGTACATTTGAATGCAGTTTTTGAAGTCTGTTTATTTTCACCTTGTATTGGCTGGCTAATTGCTCTATTATCGCTTATCACTCACTATGCCCTTCAGGTACCTTTCTGGCCTGGGACAAGGTGTCTGTGCTCTTTGAGTTTGTGCGGAACTCCCTGGTGGACGGGTGGCAACCCTTTGATCTGGTGGCGCCTGGAGGACACAAACTACGGGAGGACCAAGAGTTGGCACTGAATGAATGTAGCCTGGTAAGCAGGGAGTAACAAATGTACATTTCTGGCAAAATAGGCCATCCATTACCTTTGGTTGAAAGATGCTGAGTAATTTTTTCTTGGAGGTCCCTGCTGTTCTGCTAACATTTGCCTGGGATGCTGCAGTTCAAGAGGACATTGTTGCCGCAGGTGGAAAAGGCCCCACACTTCTCAAGCCAGAGCTACTGGAGAATATTCAGACCCTTAGCTGAGCAAAAGGAGCTGAACCGTCCCTACTACTCCTGTCCTCGTCCTATCATTTTCCCTTACCCGCCTTTTCTTCCTCTATGTCTCCCCCCCAGGTTGGAGATTACCATGTTCTGTAGAAAACACTACTAGTACACATTAAAGCAGGGGTTCCCAACTCCCAACCCGGGCCATTTTACAAAATCTTTAACCTAAATTGCAGCATGTTTGTGTCATACATCAGTATAAAATATTGTAAATACAGAGTCACTGCCTCGCAATTCAGCTTTGTCGCTGCAATGGCAATTCTAATACTGTTTGTGGTATTCCCAGTACCTGGGGGTCTTATAGAGGATGTGCAAATTGGCTCAGCATCATCCTGCATTGTTGGGAAGAATGATGGACACGGTTGCCACATCTCACTGTAACGAATACTTGTGGTGAGTCAAGGGCCTGGCGAATACTTCATGGTTGAGCAGAATGGCTATCCCGTGCCTGCTGGGAGTTGATGTGAGGAAACATGGACATGATCACGAATTGGACCTCACAAAATTGTGGAGAACTCATAATGAAACATTGGTGACCTATATTGGGGCACACTCCCTTGGTTGGGAAGCCCTGCATTAAAGGAAGCTTTCTGACAGGGATTCCTTAGAGAAAAATAGATAATGCCATTCAGTGTTTTCTGTATTGCACTCTAAATGTATAGTATGTATTAGGGTTGTCTGAAATGGCCCATTTATGCTAATACATATGGTTAAGCAGTTAGAGTTCATTTTGGGGCAAGGGATTATGTTGTTATTGTCACCATTCTGCCCTTCTCCAAAATATAACCTGCTTACTCAAACAATACAGTACATCAGGGCTCTATGCTAATGGAATGTAGGTGCACCGATCCTAAGTGCGCTGTAACAAAAAAGGTCACACAGCTAAATATTTGAATATGCACAATGTACAGCCCTCTATGGTATTAGCTGTACATTTGTTGGAGACCAGACCGGCTGTCTAGTGGTAAGGCTTCTGTTGCTTATTTTTAATCCAGTCTACAATGTAAAAATCATTACTGCATTTTAACAAAAAGCATAGATTTTATTTACAGCGGTCACTGGCACTTTTAAATGTTACAGCAGCAAGCATTTCTATTGAAGGAGGAAATAGACAGCACTTGGGAGTTTAGAAGAGACCTTTGTCATTTAATAGGTCACTTGTCATTGCTGTCTCAAAATTACATGACAGTTATATGGTAATTAGGTCTCTTTGATTTTGCTGTATGTATGCAATCCATATTTGAGACCAATGAAATCAGAACACACGACAATGTGCGTAGGTTTATCCCCTAGTCTCTATCCTGTGGTTAATGGGATGACAACAACCTACCTCACAGCACTTGTCCGCTACAACTCAACATAACATGTGCACTGCATGCATAAGCCATAACTCCCCTAATGCTTAGGTTTAGTTTAGACATGAACAGCTCATCTCACTACAGCATCAATTAGCAACATTTGTCTGAAGAGTTTACCTATGTGTGTGTGTGTATGTTCCAATATGGTTTCGTTTTCAAAACCGTATTTGGATATGACAAGAAAATGAAGCTTATGTTAGGTCTGTCTAGGTATCAAAGCAGAATCATGTTTTGTTGCAGTTTACCCTGCCTGTAATAAATAAGGTTATATGGATTTTGCTGTATCTCCTTGCCAAATGATTCCTCTGTATAGGCAAATATCTGTAAATATCCAGAGCATCTTAATTTTTAAATAATGCTTTATTTAACGACAAACAGACACCTTCAATCATACCTGCAACTGCAGCAGTGGAAAGCATTCTGAATGTCCTTGTCACTGAAATGAAGGCACACTGCAATGTTTTTAATAATGGACGGCCATTTACTTAACCTCTAAACCATTAATAAGAACTTATGAAATTGTGGTTAAGAACAGTACCAAAGTACTATGATTTAGCAGCCTGAAAGACAACAGCACCTGCATTATTGAAACCCATTTTAAAAAAGGGAAGGATAAGTGGAAACATGAAAATAAGGTATCTGATATGCAGGGGAAACAAGGAGGCATATAAAAGTGCAGTACATTTAATCATATTATTTGTTTATGAATTCAACCAGTTCAAGTATTTTTGAAAAAACAAATACATATATATATAAAAAGGACACTGGGCCTACAGCAGGCGGAATCTACTCCAGCGGTCACTGGTCCACCGCCCAATCTGCTGTGGGAGAAGAGCCTTGACCGTCGGCGCCACCTTCCTCTTCTCACAAAGCAAAGACATCTATATAAACATGCCCGACACTCCCAACTGAACCAAGTAATGAATCGCTGAACATTAGAACGAAATACACAATGGCCAAATAAGATCTTCTGTCAGACACTTCAAATTTTACAGGCAGATGTCCATGTTGAGCTGAGAGGGGGCGTAATACTGTTTGTGACATGTTTGCCACTACCAGTGTTATCTTGATTGAAGACCTGATTCTGTCTCTGACATGCAAACACACAGTCAAGGGGCAGTCCTTAGGCAGTGGCTGGGGTGGGGGTGGGCCGGGGCAGGGGTAGAGTAGCTGTGTCAGAGGGGATCACCTCCATTTGTTCTGTGTTCTCGTTCCCTGTATCAGAACCGTTCGTTCTGGAGGATCCTGCAGAGGAAGGAAGATATTCAGTGATAACACACCCCTCCCTTACAAATTACTCTGTTTAACTCCCGTCTAATGGCCATACTGGACTTGAAAGACATGACATTACGCCAGAATGAGTGAGCAGGATGCAGGAGGGATGATGGCCAGGAGGAAAACACAGGAGTAAACCACAACACTATATGAATCCATTGGTTGGTTGAGCAAATAACTGGCTAGTTTGGCTGTCTAACCCAGATTAAAAACAAACAAAAACAATCTAAAAAGATAACAAAATGCACATAATTTACATCGTATGTAGTCACAAATGGAAAACTTCAATTACTTATTGTTCAGCTCACAGTAGAAGGTAATAATCATGCCGTCTGATTTCTGCTTTCTGGAAGTGACGTAGGCTTCCACATTTATTTTGTTTTTAAATTAGTCCTACAGAAAAGGACCCGGCCAATGCTACAAAATGTCCCTAAGGTTATTAAAAGTAAGAAAACAAACCTTTTGTTGTGTCTATTATGATGCACTCTGCTTCATCCTCGTCCTCTTCTGTGTCTGCCTGGAACCCGTCCGTCTCCATTACCTCCACCTGAGACAAAGGAGAACTCATGGAAATCTGATACCACAAAAATAAATTGTCACCACAGAAAACTTAGTTAATATGCATATTAGCAATGTCCAACATTTTTTTTTGAATCTTGGTCAACTAAGGTACCTTTTGACCAAAAGAATGGTCGAAATGTTTTATGTTTTTTATATTTTTCATATAGACACATCAAACTAGATCTAGTGATTTATTGAACTACAAAGGGTCTGGATGGCCTTTGAAAGTCTTCATTTCCCAAAGAAAGTCTGGAAAATATGGAGTCTACATAATTCTGGAAAATATGCCTGCAAGTGAGCAATGCTTCAAAAACTATTTCTTGATCTTGTCATTATGATAGTCGTTTCTTGGTAATCACTCAGTAGTTCTCTTTACTTTATCAATCAACCCTGGATTGTCAGATTTTAATGTACATTTGAGAGAGCTTGTTGGACAAACTCCCACCACACTCCTGGCACTGCAACAGACAGGATTTTTTATTTATTTAATCATATAACTACTTGCTAACATCCATCCATCCATCAATCATCTTCCGCTTATCCGGGGCCGGGTCGCGGGGGCAGCAGTCTAAGCAGAAATGCCCAGACTTCCCTCTCCCTAGACACTTCCTCTAGCTCTTCCGGGGAGACACAGAGGCATTCCCAGGCCAGCCGGGAGACATAGTCCCTCCAGCGTGTCCTAGGTCTTCCCCGGGGTCTCCTCCCGGTGGGACGGGACCGGAACACCTTCCCAGGAAGGCGTTCCGGAGGCATCCAAAACAGATGCCCAAGCCACCTAAGCTGACCCCTCTCGATGTGGAGAAGCAGCGGCTCTACTCTGAGCTCCTCCCGGGTGACTGAGCTTCTCATCTCTAAGGGATCGCCCAGCCACCCCCCGGAGAAAGCTCATTTCGGCCACCTGTATCCGGGATCTTGTCCTTTCGGTCATGACCCAAAGCTCATGACCATAGGTGAGAGTAGGAACCAAGATTGACCGGTAAATCGAGAGCTTCGCCTTGCGGCTCAGCTCTTTCTTCACCACGACAGACCGATACATCGACCGCATTACTGCAGAAGCTGCACCGATCCGTCTGGCAATCTCCCGTTCCATCCTTCCCTCACTTGTGAACAAGACCCCTAGATACTTAAACTCCTCCACTTGAGGCAGGCACTCTCCACCAACCTGAAGTGGGCAAGCCAACTTTTTCCAACTGAGGACCATGGCCTCGGATTTGGAGGTACTAATTTTCATCCCAAACGCTTCACACTCGGCTGCAAACCGTCCAAGTGCATTCTGAAGGTCCTGGCTTGAAGGGGCCAACACGACAACATCATCCGCAAAGAGCAGAGACGAAATCGTGTGGTCCCCAAACCTGACACCCTCCGGCCCCTGGCTGCGCCTAGAAATTCTGTCCATAAAAATTACGAACAGAACCGGCGACAAAGGGCAGCCCTGCCGGAGTCCAACATGCACAGGGAACAAGTCTGACTTACTGCCGGCAATGTGGACCAAGCTCCTGCTTCGGTCGTACAGGGACCTGACAGCCCTTAGCAAAGGACCCAGGACCCCATATTCCCGAAGCACCCTCCACAGGATGCCGCGAGGGACACAGTCGAATGCCTTCTCCAAATCCACAAAACACGTGGATTGGTTGGGCAAACTCCCATGAACCCTCCATCACCCTGTAGAGGGTATAGAGCTGGTCCAGTGTTCCACGGCCTGGACGAAAACCACACTGTTCCTCCTGAATCCGAGGTTCTACTATCGGCCGTATTCTCCTCTCCAGAACCCTGGCATAGACTTTCCCGGGGAGGCTGAGAAGTGTGATCCCCCTATAGTTGGAACACACCCTCCGGTCCCCCTTCTTAAAAAGAGGGACCACCACCCGGTCTGCCATCCCAGAGGCACTGTCCCTGACCGCCACCCGATGTTGCACAGGCATGTCAACCAAGACAGCCCCACAACATCCAGAGACTTGAGGTACTCAGGGCGGATCTCATCCACCCCCGGTGCCTTGCCACCGAGGAGTTTCTTAACCACCTCTGTGACTTCAGCCCGGGTGATGGACGAGTCCACCTCTGAGCCCTCATCCTCTGCTTCCTCAATGGAAGACGTGACGGCGGGATTGAGGAGATCCTCAAAGTACTCCTTCCACCGCCCGACGACATCCCCAGTTGAGGTCAACAGCTGCCCACCTCTACTGTAAACAGCGTTGGTAGGGCATGTGTTTGAGTAAAATGAGTTTAACAGTAAAACAGGTTTGTTGTATTCTATGTAACTACTGACAACATTACACCCAAATTCAAATTAAAAATATTGTCATTGAGAGTATTTATTTGTAGAAAACAACTGGTCAAAATAACCAAAACAATTTTTATTTTCAGACCTCAAACAATGCAAAGAAAACTAATTAAAATTACATTTAACAACAAAATACTAATGTTTTAACTTAACAGAAATCAATATTTGGTGGAATAACCCAGATTTCTTTATTACAGCTTTCATGCCTCTTGGCATGCTCTCCACCAGTCTGTCACATTGCTTTTGGGTGACTTTATGCCACTCCTGGCACAAAAATTGGCTCGGCTTTGTTTGATGGCTTGTGACCATCCATCTTCCTCTTGATCAAATTCCAGAGGTTTTCAATGGGGTTCAGGTCTGGAGATTGGGCTGCCCATGACAGGGTCTTGATCTGGTGGTCCTCCGTCCACACCTTGATTGACCTGGTTGTGTGGCATGGAACATTGTCTTGCTAGAAAAAAACAATTCTCAGAGTTGGGGAACATTTTCAGAGCAGCAGGAAGCTGGTGTTCTTCCAGGATAACCTTGTACTTGGCTTGATTCATGCATCCTTCACAAAGACAAATCTGCCAGATTCCAGCCTTGCTGAAGCATTCCCAGGTCATCACCGATCTTCCACCCAATTTCACAGTGGGTGCGAGACACTGTGGCTTGTAGGCCTCTCCAGGTCTCAGAGAAGATGACCTTACTCCATTCATCTAAAGTCCAATTCTTATGGTATTTTTTCAGCTTGGCTGTTCTTTGCTTCTCATTGATGAATGGCTTTTTCCTAGCTTAGGATGACTTCAGCCCTGCCCGTAGGAGCCTCTTTCAAACCGTCCTTGCCATGAACTTCACCCCAGATGCTGTTTGCCATTCTTTTTGTAAGTCACTTGATGTAACCTATGGTTGTTGAGTGACATTCGAATGAGTTGACATTCATCTCGGTCAGTGCACAGTTGTTTTCGCCCTCTGCCAGTCTGTAGCTTTGTTGTCCCCAATTGTCTGTTGCTTGACCTTGTTCTTATGAACCGCCTTCTTTGAAATTTTCAGGATGGAATCAACCTGACACTCACTGTATCCCTCCACCAGTAAAGCCAGAATTTAACCCTACTTTTCTTCTTAACTCTTTTGTCATGCTGAATAGTTCTTTTTATTCAAATTACCTGTTTTTGCCATCCAGCTGGTCCTATTGCAAGAGGATAGTTATGACCACAGCAGTGGTTTTTATACTTTTCCTCACTAAATTAGATTTGGTTCAGGTAATCACCTAATCCAGAGGTTCCCAAGCTAAGGGTCACGACCACATGTGGGGTCACCTGATATGAAAATGGGGTCGGGGGGAGAATGTTTTACAATTGACTTATAACCGCAAATAAAAAAATAATGATTATATAATGTTTCTTCACATGGTTGGGGCTGCAAGAACATTTAGATATTGAAATGGGGTCATTGGCCAAAATTTTGGGAATCCCTGACCTAATAAGTACCTCATTAAGTAAAAGGAGGTGTGCCTGTGTTGGAATTTAACATACACTGGAATGGAATGGCTTCCATACACAAAGAGATGGTGATTTAAGAAAAAAATATTCCAGGGCTACCCATCTATACCTACCTACATATACACATATACATAAACCGTTAACCCACAATATATAAAACATATGCCACTGTATTCAGCCATTTGGAAAAAAATCAAATGTAACTATGTACAAACCCGATTCCAAAAAAGTTGGGACACTGTACAAATTGTGAGTAAAAAAGGAATGGAATAATTTACAAATCTCATAAACTTATATTTTATTCACAATAGAATATAGATGACATAGCAAATGTTTCAACTGAGAAAATGTATCACTTTAAGGGAAAAATAAGTTTATTTTAAATTTCATGGCATCAACACATCTCAAAAAAGTTGGGACAAGGCCATGTACACCCGTGTGGCATCCCCTCTTCTTTTTATATAACAGACTGCAAACGTCTGGGGACTGAGGAGACAAGTTGCTCAAGTTTATGAATAGGAATGTTGTCCCATTCTTGTATAATACAGGCTTCTAGTTACTCAACTGTCTTAAGTCTTCTTTGTCGCACTTTATGATGCGCCAAATGTTTTCTATGGGTGAAAAATCTGGACTGCAGGCTCGCCATTTCAGTACCCAGATCCTTCTTCTATGCAGCCATGACATTGTAATTGATGCAGTATATGGTCTGTGGCCATACCATCAGAGAGGCAGGCTTCTAAACTGAGCGCTGATAACAACTTGGGTTGACCATGTCCTCTTTAGTCCGGATGACATGGCGTCCCAGTTTTCCAAAATGAACCTCAAATTTTGATTCGTCTGACCACATAACACTTTTCCACTTTGCCACAGTCCATTTAAAATTATCCTTGGCCCAGAGAAAACGCTTGCGCTTCTGGATCCTGTTTAGATACGGCTTCTTTTTTGACCTATAGAGTTTTAGCCGGCAACGGCGAATGGCACGGTGGATTGTGTTCACCGACAATGTTTTCTGGAGGTATTCCTGAGCCCATGTTGTGATTTCCATTACACTATCATTCCTGTATGTGATGCAGTGCCATCTGAGGGCCCGAAGATCACGGCATCCAGTATGGTTTTCCGGCCTTGACCCTTACGCACAGAGATTGTTTTGGATGATATTATGTACTGTAGATGATGATAACTTCAAACTATTTGCAATTTTTCTCTGAGAAACTCCTTTATGATATTGCACCACTATTTTTTGCCGCAGCATTGGGGGAATTGGTGATCCTCTGCCCATCTTGACTTCTGAGAGACACTGCCACTCTGAGAGGCACTTTTTATACCCAATCATGTTGCCAATTGATATAGGCTGCAAATTGGTCCTCCAGCTGTTCCTTATCTTTACATTTAACTTTTCCGGCCTCTTATTGCTACCTGTCCCAAATTTTTTGGAATGTGTAGCTCTCATGAAATCCAAAAAGAGCCAATATTTGGCATGACATTACAAAATGTCTCACTTTCAACATTCGATATGTTATCTATATTCTATTGTGAATAAAATATAAGTTTGAGATTTGTAAGTTATTCCATTCCTTTTTTACTCACAATTTGTACAGTGTCCCAACTTTTTTGGAATCGGGTTTGTAGAAATATACATTATGTGAAAATGTAAAAACAAGTTGGCGAGCCTGCAGTCCAGATCTTTCACCCATAGAAAGTTGTTATTTTCGGCTGTTCTAAAGCAACTAATAAATGCGGGTAAAAATAATTCTACGACGCTGTATGGGCGTAGGTCTTTACACACTGTATGGGCGTAGGTCTTTACACACTGTATGGGCGTAGGTCTTTACACACTGTATGGGCGTAGGTCTTTACACACTGTATGGGCGTAGGTACAAGCACATCACATATTGTGCAATTCACATTGTGGGTTTGAAATTGTGGGGTAGTCTGATTAAGAGACTATCCAGGGTTTGTCTGCTGTTGCAACGTTCAAGTCAGGTTAGATGAGCCCTCAAGTTGGTGGTATTACCAAAACACTTGATTGTGCAACAAGATTTACATGCAGCATAAGAAATGTCTAGTTTCTTCCCCGAAATGTCGTTGAATCCAAAGTGATCCCATACCTTTAAATTAAAAGTAGCGGGGGCAGCTCAAATGGCGTTGACCATATTTTGCATTGGATATCGCTTTCTAAAACTGATATAGCATTCTGGAACCATTTCACTATCTAAAGGATTAGAGTAATATACCCAAATACAAATAATGCAGCTGCCTTTAATTTCTTGAAAATCCAAACAAAAAATCAATTTTAGGTTTGTAAAAAATATGACTGCGATACTACACATTATAATTTTCACCCCCAACCCTAATGTTTTTTCCATTTCCGTACCTGTGTAACCTGGAAGAAATGCAATACAAATATTGCTTCCGATGAGTCTTGTAATATCAACCAATGCAAATTCAATCACAAAGATACTACATGTATCTATATTTTAATAATAAAAGATTCAAAATATAAATAATGAATTGAAAATGTATACATTAATTGACAGATAAATGTATTAAATAAGGTATTAAACTTCAACATAATTGAAACCTGAGAATAAAAGAATACATGACTCAAAATTAATGGGGCATATTGGAAACCTATTCATGCCAAAACACAATCATCTTAATTAAAAGCAATCCATTGCTGGCCAATACGGAGCATCCCCAATTTAAATATATACACATTTGGAACATGAAAATGTATGTTGTGGTCAACAAGCCTAGCATATACCTGTGTTTTCAGAATGAAACACTTTTTTAACTCTAGGCCTATGAACAGTTCAGTCTGTCTTACCTGCTCTGGGTCAGCAGCTTTCTTCATGAACTTGGTGATGGACATGCTGCCAGCGCTCTTCCTCTTGTTGGAGGAGGGAGTCTTAGAAGATGATGTGGTGGAGGGCTGGGGGGTTGTTGGGGAGTTTCCTTGTGAGCCTGTGGCCGCTGGTGTCTCTTCACGGGGCACATGGGCCCCTGAGGTGAGGTAGTTCCACTGGCAGGGTACTGGGAGAGCCTCCTGGCTGAAACGAGGCAAGACCTCTGCGTGTACGTACCAGCAGCAGCGTCTATAGGTCGAGCGCTTCTCGTACACGGCATTCCCCTTGATGAGGCGCTTCAGACGGATCCTAAAGCCAAAGGGGATGGGTGAACATCTCAGTTATGATAAATGACAGTATCTGTCACCACATACGAACTACTTTAATAGTGATCATATGATACTTATCATACTTGGATATTTGGGAAGGTTACTAGAATATTGCAGCCCTGGTTTGTATTGATCATAAATTGCTTGTCCAGTCTGACTGTAATTTGTATTAACTTTGGAACAATGTTCATATAATTAAATAAAATTAACCTTTTAGTTAATCATCAAACATTTTGTGAATATGTTTTGAGGTTACCTGGTGGGGACGTTTTCTCCTGAGTTCTGGGGGCTGGAGATGGGCAAGGTTGCTTGCTGGCGACAGAACTCCTGAAACTCTGTGATGATCACCTTACTGCTGTTCACATTTCCATGGAGAAGTGGAAGCAATTGGGACAACACTAGAATGGTAAAGGAAAATGTAAGCTTCAAATCAAATAGCTTTAATTAAAAAGGGGTAGTTTAATAAATTATATCCAGAAGACACCTGCCATAAATTGACAGTTGACCATCACACATCGCAGTGTGAAAACGTAATTGCCTGAGAGTCAATAACTGATTATTGGCAGGTTTACAAGATATAAATGCAACCAAATGCAGTTATAGATTACTCTCTAGGAATTTTTGCCAACTCCTCCATGCAGAACTGCATTACCTCTGTGGTATTTGTGGGTTTTTGAGCATTAAATGCTTGTTTCAGGTCCTGTCACAAAATCTCAATGGGGCTTAAGAGCTGGCCATGGGAGTATCTCAGAATGTTTAAAATGTCCTAAAAAACAATCTGCTTTAGACAAAAATAAGTACTGTGTCATGACCAAGTTATTTTAACAAGTCAGTAAAATATAACGCATGTATTATCCCTAATATTAAATCAATTGACAGCACTTGACAGTTTAACCCAAATTATTTATTCACATTCTGTATGAACCAGTCTACGACAAATGCACCTTCTGGCTAAGGTCAAACTAATTGTAAAACATAATAATAATTTATGCATCTGCATAACATTCCTCCAGACATAGGTATGTACTCACGCTGCTCATCTTCTTGTCGTTTCTGTGTGCTGTCATCTGGGGTGGTGGGCTCCAGCTTTGGCAAGGGTTCCACCAGGCACACAGCGAACTGCTGGAAGAGCTCCAAGGGGGGACCCTCTCCCTCCCACACACAGCCCCTGACCACCGCCTCCAGCACCTTCACCTTTTTCTTGGACATTAACTCGTCCCACTCCCGGGCCTTCAGACTCTGACGCACCTTCTGCTTCTCCAGGTCACCACCCTCCTGAACAAAAACCAGAGACAGGCACAATTAAGATGATTGCTTAACATCGATGGTGCATTAGGTCTCCAATCATAACACTGTAAAACAAAGAAAACTAAATGAGACGTACATACGGCTTGAAGGGCAAATAAACGTACCTCTTCCTCCTCCAGTGCCCCCTCCCCATCTGACAGGTACCCATGCGGTACAAAGAAACCATCCTCGTCGTCGTCATCGTTATCACCTCCCTCATCGTTATCCTCCTTCAAAATGACCCAGTTCAGGTCGTCACAATTAGCTCTAATGATTCGGTTTGCAGCAACTTGAGAATTTTATTATGAAAAAGAAGTCGTTTGAGAGAAGTGTTTATACCAACCCCTTCACTATGGGACAGGGACTCTCCTGGCTCCTCCTCCTCCCACTCCTCATCACTGTCCACGTCATAATCCAACAGATCCTAGATGCAAGTAGAGTTTAGTCGTCACATCAAGGATAAAGTGCAACTAATGTCAACGGTTCTCTTTTCACAACCCAAACGTTGAATAGAAGAAAGGAAATATACAGTACAATGGGGCCATGAAGACATGGATTTCTATTCATCCATGTTTAAATGTAGCACACCACAACATGCAGCATCATTGATGACAACAGTTAAAACGCTGACTAGACCAGTCATGCTGATATTCAGTTATAGGCCCTCATTCATGAAAGCACAGAAAAGATCCCAGAGCGTGGGGAAAGATGTACAACCATCTCCCAGTATGATTAACAAAACTGTCATACCTCTTCCAAATTAATGTACATGTCATCGAAAGATTGATCAAATCAAATCGGATACAAGCAGGGATCTGAGAATGCACTGCACCCATCCTCATTTACATATGACAATTTATCTGGGTGCGGCAAACCTCAACCTATAGATTGAAAGCTTTCAGCATAAATTATAGCCTAAAATGTATACTCTCAGTCAATTTAAGACCTATTAGCTAACAGATGCCAGCAAATGAAATATAACGACCATTTAGATATAGCCATGAGTGACTTAGGAAAAGCAAGGCAACGAAGGTTTGTCTAACATGGAGGTGGAAACATTATGCTTTGGGGGTGTTTTTCTGCTAAGGGGACAGGACAACTTCACCGCATCAAAGGGATGAACCCCCTTCCCTCAGCCAGGGCATTGAAAATAGTTAGTGGATGGGTATTCCAGCATGACAATGACCCAAAACACACGGCCAAGGCAACAAAGGAGTGGCTCAAAAAGAAGCACATTAAGGTCCTGAAGTGACCTAGCCAGTCTCCAGACCTTAATCCCATAGCAAATCTGTGGAGGGAGCTGAAGGTTCGAGTTGCCAAACATCAGCCTCGAAACCTTAATGACTTGGAGAAGATCTGCAAAGAGGAGTGGGACGAAATCACTCCTGAGATGTGTGCAAACTTGGTGGCCAACTACAAAAAACATCTGACCTGTGATTGCCAACAAGGGTTTTGCCACGAAGTCATGTTTTGCAGAGGGGTGGAATACTTATTTCACTCATTAAAATGAAACTCAATTTATAAAAATGTTGACATGGGTTTTATGGATTTTTGTTGTTGTTATTCTGTCTCTCACTGTTCAAATAAATCTACCATTAAAATTATACGCTGATAATAAAAGACGTATTTTAAATCTAAAATATAAGATGCACACATGTTTGGTTCTGAGAAAGCACATGGACAAAAACTGTTTTTGGGTTGGGCTGTCTATAACATTGAAGGATTACACACCCCCCCCCCCCCGCCCAGTTTCACACACCTATCGTGGGTGGCTGGTGTAAACCAAATAAGACTGACATTGCCACAGAAACTAAGATAAAGGAATGAAAGAAGAGGACCTTCATCCAAAAATGTGGAAAATCTAACCTTGTCCTGTCTGAGGGGGCAGCGGGGGGAGATGTGGGG
The DNA here is from genome assembly GCF_011004845.1 of Esox lucius. Taxonomy (NCBI): domain Eukaryota; kingdom Metazoa; phylum Chordata; class Actinopteri; order Esociformes; family Esocidae; genus Esox; species Esox lucius. The sequence continues at coordinate 13,722,529 of NC_047576.1, forward strand.
GCTCTTTTTGCTCCATGTGCCCCAGTAGGCCGGCCGGTAGTTTTCACGGAACTGAAGGAGCTTCATACGGCCGTAGCGCTGACGGTCAGGCACACCATCCGGCTTAGCACCTTCCATCACCATACACACGCTATGAAAATAACAATGAAAGAATAGTCAAAACAGAAGTGAAAAAAAGAACTGGCCTCTTTCCAGTGGCAAATAACGATTCATAGTTTTATATACAAATATTGTTTATTAAGTACAAGTCATCTATCATGTCTAACCAACATAATTATTTTTTAATGTGAGGGGCTTTACCTCACAGGGTCTATGCTTCTGGGCTTGGTTGGGCCTGACCTGCGGGGCTTATTTCTAATCCAGTCTCTCAGGCTGTACAGGCTATCCTCAGGTTTAGAAAGGTATCGGTCCAGTTCCTCCAGGGCAGCCTCCTCACAACGGACCCTGGTCAGCGGAGCCAGACACATGTGCTCCTTTATCTCAAAAGGAGCAAACTTTTCACAGGCAGATGCAAGGGTCTGAGGTGGGGGAGCACAAGAAAACACAGTGTCACATTAAATTAACATACCAACATTTTCTAATTTAGATTTAGCTATTGTTCATTCAGGCCAACAAAGGTGATCTTACTTTTGTGGCCTGCTGAGGAGTCTTGGGTTTCTGGAGAAATCGTGTGATCTCTGCTTTCTCTGCTTTGAGCCTCTAAAAAGTACATGTACATGTATTATCAGGAGGGTTACAACAACAGCAATTGTCAAGCTGTAAATGTCAGGGTCATATACATTAAATTTCAGCTGATAGAATAGAAATACCCCTTAGCAGAACATTTAACTCACATCTTTCTCTTCTTTCAACCGTTTCTCCTCCTCTTTCTTTCTTTTTTCTTCAAGTTTTGCCCTAAGGGAAATTACATAAGAATAACATTGGCTTTAATGGTAAGAAAAAAGTGTTAACCTATACTGCCAATAAATGTAACATAAGATCAGAAGGACATAAGACATTTAGTGAAGTGGTTTGTGATTAAGCAAAACTCACTCTTGCTTTGATTTGCGTTGCTCTTCTTTCACTCGTAATTTCTCTGCCCTTTCCTTTTCTTCTTTCTCTTTTTTCTCTCTCTTTTCACGCTCTTCTTTCTCCTTTTTTTCCTTTCTTTCCTTCTCTTTCTCTTCCTTCAGTTTGCGAGCCTCCTCTTTCTTCTTTTCTTTAACAGCTTTAGCCTCCTCCCGTTGGCGCTCTCGCTCTTGTCGCTGGCGTAGCCTCTCCTCTTGCTCCTGCAAACTCTGGAGAGAAGACCAATTTAGTTTCAGATTGTGTTTCAGTAGGCAAATGGATTACATTGTATGACAACTAGCAGTGGGTTAATACCAGTTATACCTTTAGAGATCGTCTTTTTACTGTTTTCTGCTCAATTTTAGGGGTGGTATTTGGCTCCTGCAAAGAGATAGTGGGGGAAAAAACAATATAAGTCACTGTTTTATTGATTTTAAAAGTTAGCAAGGGGTTACTCATGGTATAGGCAGTTTATCGAAGCCAGTTTATACTCACTGAGACTTTAGGGATGTTCTCTGTCTTAACGGCCTCTGGGGAGCTGTCGGATGTGGACAAGGAGCTGGTGGATGAAGGAGATAACATGGACCCATTGCCATGACTGGACATATCAGCTGTGACAGACTCTTCTTGTTCTTCATCATCTTCTGCTTCTTCCTCTTCCTCCTCCTCCTCCTCCGTGTCTGACTCCTGTGTGGTGTCTATCTGTGAGATGGATGCAATGTCCTCCCTGACCTTCTCCTTCATATCCTTCTGCTCATCCTTCACCTTGCCGTCTAAGGTCCCCGTTTTGGCAGTGAGATCAGTTTGGGTGGCTGTTACAGCACTTGGAGTTTTGCTCAGGTGGTCGTTTTGCATGGAAGGAAACAAGCCAGCAATGTGTGTGTCAGTTTGCTGCTTTAGGGCGTCAGCTGAATTGGAGTCCTCAGTGAGATCAACGACTACATATTTGGCAGGAGATCTGTGGCTGCTGCGACTCATGAATCCATCCAGGGGTCCGCGGCCATTAACCAGGGCTGGTCCATGACGCATGGGTAGCGGGGAGCTCTCCTCATTCTCTCCATCAGAGTGCCCAGGCTCTGGGCATGGAAGGATGCAAGACCTTTTGGACTCACTGGTCTCTTTGGGTTCTGGGTTCAGACGCTTGAATGGAAGGCGAGCTGAGAAGAAAATATCTTTTACATTACCCATGTTTAATGAGGATCAATTTTCTTAACAAATGGACATAAAGAAAACCATGATGATCGCTTTTAAATTGAATGCAGGACACAGAATAGTAATTAATTTCATTAAATGAATGTATCTAAATTATCATTTCTATAATGCATTCCAAATATTTTCAAAGCATTATGATATTATAAATAAACAGTTCCTGTAGCAAATTACCATCTAATTAGCATTTAAAAACTGTAGGGTTAACTTACCCTGTACAAGCTTCTTTGCTTTGCTTGGTTTGATTTTGGCATTCATACCTGTAACCAAATAGACAGATTAGATCATCCCATCCTTCTTACTTCAAACACTGATGAACTTAAACTCCACTAATTATGAATCACTCTTTCACATCACTGATTTTAGAACGAAGCATTAACTCACTTAACAATTACTACAACTTCCTTATTCCCCACTCAATTGTATTTATGTTTTCATCTACGCTGGCCACTTGTTCTTAGTTTAATAAAAGTTGGACAAATCCCTTCAAACTGCAGGCTATAATAAAAAACGTCAGTCAACGAGGAAGCAATTAACAGTTACCAACACTTGTTATTAACCAAGTAGTCATAAACTAAGCCATTAAATTAGCTATACCATCACAGCGAACTGTGCGAGAAAAGCAGTTCTAGGTGTTTGCTTTGCTCTCCCGCCATTCGGTGAATCGATTGAAGCCCAGTGCAAAGGCCTGGCTGGGGCTACAATCACACACCTCTAGCGGCATGGAGTGAAGGGGTTACCGCAAAGCAAAACATACAACAACTAGCTAGCTAGCTAGTTTACGGGCTAAAATGGTTAGATAATGTGTGACATAATATTTTCAGACTCAAGTTATCAACAAGATGGTTAACACATCCACCGAAACTGTAGAATTATTTTGGTTTTCAGTACAGCAGCTAGCTAAGTAGCTTGCTAAGAAAGTTATGCAACGTTTTAGCTAGCTACTGTCTGTAGTCGTTAACTTTGTACTAACTTTCCAGCAGGCAGACTACATAATGAGCTAATGTAATATAAATAGTTTAGCAGTTTAGCAACAAAATCACAATTTAAACCTTAATAACTACTGTACAGTAATTAAAAAGTTATCAGTTAAACCATGTTATGAGCGGCTTAGTAATAAGTGTTAGTTAACCTTAGCTAGTTCCCAAATTAGCTTGGTAGCTGACTATATTACTAGACATATCAGTTAGCTAAGTAACGTTAACTGTAATAAACCATGTAGCTAGAAAAGTTATTTAAATAGTTATACTTGCTAAATTACCCTACCCCTTGAATATTTAATTAGAAAACGTAACTAACTGTTTAGAAATACAAATGTTGTTTGATAACGTTAGCTACCTCTCCTCCGTGGAGTGGATGGTAAATGCCCTTCCACGGATGGATCTTCCGCCGCTAGCATCTCCACCACCATCCGAATCCGATACTTCCCTCACGTTTGATATCCTTGTGCGAAAAAAAAAATGAAGAAAACCATATAAAGCAGTAATACTGCAGTATTCCAGAGTAATACTAATATTCTGAAATGTACTAGCTATAGAGTGAAGGTTTTATTACTTTTTATTCTTAACCTTTCCGCATCTCCCACACGTTCCCTCTGGATCCCCGTTGCTGCCTCGCGCCCGTCAGTCAGATTTGGCGGGATCGTGTCACCGTCCTCAAAGTTCGCTGCTGATTGGTCAGAACACGGAATGGCTGGCGACGATAAGGGCGGGATCAAATACGTTATTTTCTTGGGTATTTTGTTAGTGACGACTGCTTTCGTGAAGTTCTTCTATATGATAGGTTGCTTTTTCTGTTGTCAAGAAAGTAAATTCAATGATTGGCTATGCACTTGCGGAACATAAGTGGCGATTGGACAAAATGATGGAGAGGAAATATATACCTCAGAGAAATATTGTAAAATACCCCGGGTTGAACCGGCCAGTGTCTGTCACGTCATCGGGTGAACGCGGGGAGGGAGTTCACCCGAAAATTTCACAATATTTTTATTTTATTAAGTGGTTAATTTGCCACAAACAAATACACTAAATTTAACTTTGCATTTAAACTTTGTTGGAGAGGCTGCCGCACTGAGGACACTGGGAGCAGTTAGGGTTAAATTACTTCCTCAAGACTGAAAGACAGATTTCAATTTGGTTATTCAATCTGGCAACCTTTTGCTTTCTGTCCCAACGCTCCTAACCTCTAGTCTACCTAATAAAATTACGTTGTCATTTTGTTTGCGCCCTTGTTGCATATGAACGCTATCAGATACATTAAATAGTGGAACCATGTTCCACATGTGCGGCTCACAGACAGAGACCAGGGTTCCGCGCTCATCTCTACCACTCACTATGTCCCCTGTTCACCTGACTACTTAAAGTCATTAACTCTACTAAATGCCCTTTATAAGATTGTTTGCTCTAATAATCTGATCACCCTTTCTTGAAGAGCGTGGTATCAAATTTAAATTGTATCGAAAGATAAAGCAGCTAATTGATCAGGAAAAAGCTTTGTAAAATTAAACTGTGATGCTCTCTGTCCCAGCATATTTATTATTTTTAATATGTTCAATCGAATCAATTACTTTTTCCTCTCCAGTTGTGTTACTGATTTCACATTATGTAGACTATAATCTACAGAGGATAGAACAGGAATCAGTTACCTCCATTGATGTAGTAAAACGGCCCCCGTTTACCCCTTTCTATAGATTAAGGAATCTGTAGTTTTAAAATAACAAAACCGTTAAACATGCCTTCTTGTGACCTGTCTAGAACTACAAATTCCTCGATTCAGTCGAGTGGTTTACATGTGACTGGGTACAGTGACGGAAGCCTAATTCTCTGTTTCGACGTCACAATAAAAGTCGAAAATGTACTCACATTTTTTGAAGCATTATACGGACTCACAGCTCATATTATAGACATAAAATATGAAAAGCCTTCCTTTGTTATTGTGTTGCCCTACTATTTCTCCCATTCCAAAATGGATTTATTGTTGTTTGAATATTTAATGCTATGTTTTTCAGAAATCACTTTCCACCATGTTAGTTTGTATTTGATCTCCTTTATTTAAAAACCTTCTTTCTGCAATTACATCAGATTTGTTAGGGATTGTCCAATGTTTCATGATGTTTCAGTCGGTATGTCTCACACAGCATCAAAATGCCCACCCTTCTAGCTCTGTAATTGCACAAGATTGAGTTAGAATTAAAATGAATATTTGACCAGTATTTCAACTTTTCTATTAGAATTATGAAACTTGATTTTCATTTCAATTTAGGATAACAGGGTGTACATTTATGAGTGAGACATAAGGAAACATAACATAATGAAACACTGAAAAATAGATTGAACAAAGATTTAACTTTGAGTAGTACTTAGAACCAGGTCCTTAGCTTTGAGTTGTTGTTGAAATTCAACACTACTGTTGTTTGCTCCTTGGGGTTTAAGGCCGGGTGTCTCTGTAAAGCACTTTGTGACAACTGCTGTTGTAAAAAGGGCTATACAAATAAATTTGATTGATTGATTGTTTTTCCTCATAGAAAATATGATTCTCAGTGAATGTGATGTTTTTGTGGAAAGAGGCTTTTAGATTGAAGAGTGATTTAAGGACAAGCATCCAGTGTTAATTTATACAATATACAATATTCAAGATACAAATGTTTTGGGCTACAAAACATTTAATATTTAATTATTTAATGTCATATTTCTCAAACAAGTTGATGAGTAACCTTGTAAAATGGAAAAAAAATAAAATCCATTTCAATATCAGTATTTCTGTGTTTTCAAAGTAAAGGACCTGCCTCATATTTAAAACTTTCATGATTTACATTTCCACAAATTTCCACTAAATAACAAATGGTATTTTCCTGGGGACATAAATGTCACCATATTGTAAGAATGACCCAAACAACATTTAAAACATTATACATATTGAATAAAAAATGCTTAACAGATTTGGAATGCTGTTAAATAATTATTTTTGAGAAAAATAATGAAATTTCACTGGTGATGTAATAAACTGTATTATATTATTGAGCATACTAAGATACAGTACATTGTGAACTGTACAGCCTAAGCTAAAGACAAGTAAGAGCTTCCTCAGTGACATTCCCAGAATACAGCTGTGAAAAGGCAACACAAATATTAGAATCTAAGGTTTTCTACAGTCCCTGATTTTGCCCATTATGACTATTGAATATTTTGGACTGTGAAGCTTAAGATTGTACCAACCTGTTTGTATTGCAATTTACATAATACATCAATATTTTATGTATATCCAGACATATTTTATGTTACATCATTATTAAATTATATTATTGTTATTGCTTTCCACCCTGTTATGCTTCACTACACACTATAAGGTCAGAATTTAACAATACCTCAATATAGTATGCATATGTTTGGGTTAACTTGTAGAGATTTAATTGTTCAACTAAACATAAAGAAATGTATGGTTATTCACCCTTTTTTCCTTTTCTTATGTTAAATAAAATGTTCCTTTTAAAAATAACACACAATTGACTTAATGATCATAGTTTCATAATTATTTGAAGAAAAAAAATTGAATGAAGGACATTTGGTGTCATTGAAAATGTACATTTATGTAAATACATACATTGTTAATGCTTTCAGATTATGTTTGTCTCGAACAGGGTGAAAATCTTATGGTCTAGTCTAGTATAAACAATCTGCCTACATTTATTAGGACTTTAATGACTGAGTTTGAACATTATGTTTTTCTGACAGTCAACCATTACCCTTTTCTGAAAGTATATAAGAAACATTTGCAAAATGTTTGAGGGTTCCAATGTCCCTATATAGTAGGAATGACCCGCTTATCAATTTTTATGACGTTAAATTATATACCTTTATTTTGAAACAGAACTAGAAGAATATTTGAATCCACTGTTTTGTTTTACTCTGGTTGTGGTTGAAAGTAGCTTATCTTGAGTTGTGTCGACGCATCCTGTATGGAACTAGAGTTAGCGATTTTCTGGATGTGTCAGTGATAGGAAACATTGGATTACATGAAAATACGTTTCACTATTTGAGGTATTTATTTGACATTACATATGCTAGCAACTCGTTATTGTATTTATTGTGTAGTATCGTCAAGTGACTGTTTACTTGAAAACCGTTAACAAACCACCATGGACTCTGCACAGATAAGTGAGATAGCTAGCTAACGGTTAGCTAATTAGCTAATAGGCTACCTATACAACAATTTTATTTCACGAGTGGTTTTATTTTCTTGGGGAAATATATGTCTCTCCTTTGATTCTTTAGATTTTACAAAATTAACGGTAGGTTTGTCTTTAAACTCGGTTTATAACTTTTGAGTTTAGTAAATTATCCGTAACCCGTAGCTAGCACATCCATATCTAATGTTATTGCACATTAAGTGGCTATTTCATTCATTCATGGCGTTATTGTTTTGCCATCATCTTGAGTGTTTTGATATGTTGTATAACAGACACTGCACGTTCCAGACAATTATGTCCAGACGTTATACTTTATCTTAAAATATTTCTATATGACAATTGTTGTGTTATGTTGCAGGAAAAGTCACAGGATTTCATAATGACAGGTTTGTATATTGGGTCAGCTATCGTTCATTCCGCCCACAAATGCTAGAATTCCACCATATTCAAGATTTCCTGTTGAACGTCTGCACTACCATCCCATTTGAAATCATTGGCAAATCCCTTTTCCTCTTTTCAGACCGAGTCAACAACTTCCCTCCACTGCCTCAGTTCCTGCGAATCAAGCCCTGCTTTTACCAAAATGTGGAGGAGGAGATCCCTGCCCCCCACAGGCAGCTAGTACGCAAGGTCTACAAACTCTGGATTTGTGAGTTAACACAAAATACTGGTTTTTGATTGAATGTGCTCCGGGCACTACTGTGTATCAGGGATGGAAATTAAATTTTTTATCCACCGGCCACTGTGGCTGGTGGATTTCAAAATCTACCAGCCACTCAATGTTTTTACCAGCCACTTTCTTGTTTTTAACCAACAACGTGAAGCGTGTTGACGACATACAGAGCAGTACATTATCAGATTTGTCTCGTCGTAAACTAACCAATTGCGGGACTACCCATTGTCTGCTTTTCTCCATCGTTCTTAAAAAAAAAAGCGGCTAGGTCTTTTTAGAAAAAAATAATTTGTCCAATTTGCGCGATGTACTCGCTTTTGTCCAACATGAATTGACAACCAGTGGACAAATGCAAGGTTATCGCTGGCTTCACCTACGCGCGATTCATCGAGGTTTCCCATAAGACGGATTATTAAACTTTATTCTTGATATTTAATGAGTTTATTCTCAAGATTGTATTTCGACTTTTTTCTCTAAATTTAACGAGTTTAATCTCGCATTATAATGACTTTAATGTCGAGATGGTTTTATTATTGCTTGGCACTAATCCTCTTCCGTAAAAGTGTCCGGGTGAAACCGTATGCTATTTTTTTTACCCGCCACGGTGGTCGGTAGGTGAAGCGAGTTTACCCGCCACAACACAAAATCACCCGCATTTGGCTGGTGGCGGGTGCTAATTTCCATCCTTGCTGTGTATGGAAAGTGATTCATTCAGATCTGAGTGAATGTGTGTCATTTGATTTTCTTGTTTCTCCATTCTGCAGTGTATTCAGTCACACTGTGTGTGAACGTGGTGTCGTGTATAGCTTGGTGGGCAGGAGGGGGAAGCGCAACAAATTTTGGCCTCTCCCTCCTCTGGCTTCTTCTCTTCAGTCCGTGCAGCTACACCTGCTGGTTTAGACCTCTTTACAAGGCTTTTCGGTAAGGTCCACTCCAGAACATACCAAGCACATTGTTTAAAAAAAAAAAAGTTTTCTTGACTAACGCCAAATCTCACTTTCGCTTTCCTAGGGCTGACAGTTCCTTCAACTTCATGGCCTTTTTCTTCATCTTCTTCTTCCAGTGTGTTCTTGCTCTCATTCAGACTGTGGGCATTTCTGGTTGGGGTGCTTGGTGAGTAGGACTAATGTGGCTAATCCAAATGGCTTACTTAGCAATAAAGATCACCTGTAGATTCTATATAAATACCTTTCACTTTCATTTCACTCATTACGCTGACATGCTGTGATTGGTGAATAACTGTACAGTATATGTAATTCAGTTTTCATGCCATGACAAAAATTAACCCACTGCTCCAAACACTCTGCCAAATCCTGAAAGTGGCTGGATCGCGACAGTGATGTTTTTCAGCTACAGCATTGGTTCTGCTGTAGTCATGCTATTTTCAGCGCTGCTCTTCACAGTGGTGACTGTGTTAATGGGACTGGTTCTCATTAGGGTGAGTCCAACACACCTACCCACACTCAATCCTGAAACATTTATGGAAACACACACAAACCAGAAATACATTTTTTGACCCTTTTTAGAGAAAGAGAAAAAAACTATTGTGATTTTGTCTGTGTGACTAGTTGGTTTGTCCGCTCTGCCGTTGTCAGGTTCACAGGATGTATCGTGGTGGAGGGGGCAGCTTTGAGCGTGCACAGGAAGAGTGGAGCACTGGACTCTGGAAGAGTGCCCCTGTTAGAGAGGCTGGCTTCAATGCAGTCACTGAAACTGGCCCAAGCCTACCCCAATACCCAGCTGCTGTGCCAAGCTACCCAGATAATGGCCCCTGGTGAAACACTAAGTGGGCTCTAGATGGCAACAGAGGACTATTTCTATGGCACGCAGCATAGCTAAAATCTTGACCACGGTAGTACAATCTCACATTGACATTATATGCATACCTGGAAATTTAGTATGAGAAAAACCAGCTGATTTAAAATAGATAGGGTATAATCAGCTGATTTTATTCAGAAGTACTTTGTAATTTGACTGACTTTAAATTTAAAGGGGCCACTGTTATAGACATTTTAGTGAAGAATATAAAGCTTTTCCATGGAAACTCGAAACACTTGGAAGAATGAAATGGATATGCAAAATATCCATTCATTGCAAATGTTTACATTTATTTATTCTTAAAATATGAACCTGATCTATTATATTTGGAAAAGTAACTTAATTTAAAAAAATCTAATAAATTGTAACAAGTTAATAAGAGGTGTAATATTTTAGGGTTTATTGCAGAAGCAGTAATACGACTCTTCATGAAGATTGTCGAAGGCTTGTGCCTTATGTTAAAATGTCTGAGACAGAAAAGGTGATTCCAAGTTGTCTGTGGTTTCCTTTTGACGGCCATATTCTGTGATCAATTCTTTCCAATTCAAACAAACACTTCTGCACTAATCAACAAAAAGTCTTAACACTACTTGACCTAAGTGACAGCAGTTCAAATAGTGCTCGGTTTTCATTTAGTGAGAGTGTATTTGGATATACATAGAACTGCACCTCAATTTATTTGAGCAACTTCTTGCGGTTCATTTGCTTTTGCCTTGTTTCTGAACTCAACACGCCTTAATTGTATGTGCAGTTCTTGCATGTAGAACGCATTTTGCTTGATTTTTGCCTTAACTACTCCTACATGTTTCAGTGTGTCTAGGCTCAGCCAATGAAATGTGTTGAAATGCATTTTCATCACCCATGCTTGCGGACTTATAAAAATATTGTATCCTTCTCATTCAACCTGAGCCTTTCCCCCCCCATACTCTTACAAAATAGTTGCACTGATCTCTCTTTGATTTTGGGTGGTCAGAGCTCTGTTGTGGAAGCACCCTATAGTCAGTATTTTATAACGAGGCTTAGGGCTCTGTTCAATCCTCCATTATGCAGTGTTTCCTGTAACTGCAGTCTCTGCTAACATGGAAAATTGATTTGGAAAAAGAACGAATTTCAATCACACTGTAATGCTGAACTTCCACAGTACAGATTGAAAAGGGCACTTAGTGCATTCCGGTCAGGAGCCCTTTGTTTACAATGTGAGAGTGGCAGCCACTCGTGGCCTACCTTTTCTTTGTGTCCCTCTCCAGCGTTAACTGCCATAATTAAGTTTGTGTTTTATCTTGTTTTTAATGCGTGTCATTCTGTAGTTCATATTGTCAACATTCTTTGAAATGTATTGCTGAAATGACTACATAAAAAAAATGGGAGTGAATATTCCTGTTCATACTACCTGATTGGTGTTACTCAGTTTCTTTCGTCATTTACAATTCACACATCTCTCCACAGGTTTTAGTGTATACTGCATTTAGTTCAGATTCTAAATCCACTTTGTTTATTAATTGCTTGGTTTTGTGGGATTCACACTTTTGTAAACCGCTTCAGGCACAACATATGTGTCTCTAAGCCATGGATTTCAAAGTCATTCTATGGAGGGCTGAGTGCATGTTTTTGCCCCAACCTTTTACTTGTTTAATTATCTTCACTAATTTGTTAGGAAATACCCTCACTTAGTTGTCTAGGTCTTAGTTGGCTTCCATTGAAAGGATAATGCCCAAATAGGGGAATCAGCTAGTTGGTTCAAAGCTACAACAAATGCATTTAACATCTAGGAGTCTCTTAGGAGAGGTGTTAGACCCACTTAGTACTTATCAACAATGAAGTTGAGAGGAGCGTCTATTTCCTAGTACAATAATTCTCTAAAGGTTGATTATAAAGATGTAGGTTGATGAACTACTGGCTGCATTCCTGTCTTTGTTGGCTGAAGTCCAAAATTACATCACAAATAAAAAGAACAACTGATATTTTGGTTGCTGTAAATTGGCAACAGTGTGCCTATTGAATCATCTTCGATTTCAGATCTTCAAACTAAAAATATAATATTAAATGGAACCCAAGTTAAGACTGCTCTCATTTGTCAATGGTCTTGGTGTGCATGGTAGCCACTAAGCCTAAACATTTTCTCCGTTTGCATGTTTTTGTCTCTGTTTTCAGATCTTCAACCAAAAAAGTATTACATGGATAAGTATAACCAAAAAAATATTCAATGGAACCTGAGTACATTTTTAAATGTTTTATTCCATAGACAAATTTCAGCAACAACCAATGCCCCCATGTGAAAACCATTGTGTGCCCTTATACTTAGTTTCTTGTGTGTAAAACCAAATGCTTCCTGTAGGTGTCGATGAACTACAATGCATTTCAACTGCTCTGATTTAACTGCTCCAATTGGCTTTACGGTCCATCCTGCTCAGGTAACAGAACAACACCTCTACCAACCTTTTGGTTATTTTTTTGGTGCTCTAAATGCTAGGCCATCAGTTACCCCGATGTGGACTTACACCAGGTGTGCTTCAGATTCTGCCAGCTTCTCTTAGAATTCTCTGATACAGAGCAGAATTTATGGTTCCTTGAAGGATGGCAAGTTTTCCAGGTCCTTATATTGCAAAACATCATACTTTCATCACCATGCTTGACCTGGAATATATTCTGTCAATTTTGTGAAAGGGTTTTCACTAGCCATTACACAACAAATACATGAATTTGATCATCTTTTTTTTTATATTGTATTCAGGTTACTGGGTTTTGATGGAAAATACAAATAAATAATACTTAATACAATATGTACACCTGTTTGACTGTACAAAATAGTTAATCGTGGGATTTAGTGATTTTGTTAAGAATGACTTAATCTCCTGTGTGTGCTGGCGTAAACATCCTGGTTAACCGAGCAGTGTGGTAAAAACAGAACAGCCTTTTCTTTGCAGGAAACATTACAATATTGGAGTGTTCCTGCACATGCTGTTGATATGTGATGACTTGCCAAGGCCATAAATGCATATCACGAAATTGGGAGGGTAGAAAAAAACGCACCACCTATCAAAGAAAGCATGTGTCTTTTCTCTATCTGCATATTCCAACCTTCATCACTCAAGCAGTGTGTTGGCTATTCATTCCCTCAACCCCTCCTAAGCCAATTTATTGTATTCAGAGATTCTAGCATGGAATTTGCTTTTACTTCTTTTCCTGCCACACATTTCAGAGCTTTCATGGATTTTGCCTCATGAAAAACAAAATAAATTCCACATACAGATGAAGTGGCTGAAATATTCTTACAAATATTTGCCTCTAACACAAGTAAATTAGCCAGACATGGCCTTAATCAGCTGCCTGGTGAAAGAAGAGCAAACTCCCAATGGGGTCAGATCTCCGATTCATCATGAATGTACCCCAAACCATCCACATTCATAGTGTTCCCTCCAGAGGAGAAGTTTTGCTCCCCATTCCCTTTTAAGGTAATGATAGCACAGTGATTATTGTTAGCATTATGAATGGGTGCAGTTCTCAGCGGCTTGATCTCTGAAGTCCGACTGTTTTGAATGTGCGTGTAGTTAATGGATGGGTTTTTCAACTGGCCAGCTCCTGAGGTCGCTGAGGACCTCTTTCTAAATTGTCCTTTATACAGGTTCCAGGCTACCAGGCCGACCAGCATCAGAGAGAGAATAGCCACCGCCACCTGCAGGCCTACAACCCTGTGATCCTCACTTCGTGAAGCAGGGGGCAGGGGGGGATCCAAAGGGTCCGTTTCCTCCGTTACCTCTGGTCCTGCGGTACTGTGGCCATAGGGGGGCTCTGTTGTCGTCTCACTCCCCCCCGTGTGTGTGTTGGGCTGCAACCGATAGATTGCCATAGTCCTGGTGATTGTCCTGCTGTTGACCTGTTCTTCAGACTCGCAGGTGTATTGGCCGGCGTCGTCGGCCGAGGCATTGAGGATAAGGAGGCCTTCGTTGTATATGTAATGCTTGGTGTCAGAGGGCAGAGGTTGTCCTGAGAAAATCCAGTGTACCACTGCCAGGTTGGAGTCAGGCTGGCATGGCAGCTTGATGTTGTTTCCAGGAAATAGGGTGTAATTCTCTGGCTTCACTGTCTCTGCAATATACACACAAAATCCAGTATTTGTATGTGCATCTACTCATCAATGTAAATACTAACTACAGTAATTCTGTACTCCAAAAATGTTGGTAGTGTGGTAAACAATTACATATTGTTAACCTGATTTGGGACATTTTGAGATATCACCCTCTTTAAGACTTTGAATAATTTTCCTGAAAAAGAAAGAACATTTACATTTAAGTAATTGAATTCATGAAAAAGTATAGTGTTGAAAAAATAATCACATCCCTAATTTAAATAGCTGGTGTTGCAGTTTTGGCCTACAGTCTCCTACATTAGAATTTTTGCAGATTCTTCTTTGCAGTACTGCTTCAACTGTGTCATGCTCGAGGGACTTTCTAAAAGCCCTTCCATAAACCTCAATTTTCTGTGTTTTGATAATTGTCCTGTTGCCAGATCTGTTTGTTTCAGCTTCAGCTTTTTGACAGATGGCCTCAATATGAATGGTACGAATATGAATATGGTACAATATGAAATTAATTGTTGACTCAATGTATGGCAAGTAGCCCAGGCCCTAAAATAGCAAATCTGCCCCAAATCTGGTTGGTATGAGGTTCTTGTGATGAAAGGCAGTGTTTTGATTTCACCAAACGTGGTAGTGTCTGGTGTTACGGCCAAACAACTCCACCTTTGACACACCTGTCCAGAACAAAATATGACTGTAGTTTTGGTCGTTACCCAGAGAAGTAGGAAGTGATTTCTGAGGCATATTTTGAGTTGGACACATCAGAGCAGAGGCCAGCAGACAGGTCCCAGCCACAGTAAGGGTCTCTGGCCAAGACACAGTCCAGACACAACTCATAGCGGCCGCAGTCACTCAGAGGCATCTGCACAGCTCCATAGTCTGAGCCTGTATACAGCTGACCCTGGGGCAGCCAGAACAAAAACACAAACAACAAATACCACATGAGTGTCAGCAGTTTCATGATTTTGCTCCAACCACTGTTATTGAAAACAATGACATGGGGTAATAGCATAGTCCTGGAATTCTCTATCGTACATACTAAGGATATGACTAACCATCTGTCTGGAGAAAAACAGGGAAACAACGAAGTGCCATTGATTGAAATAAAACCTTACATTGACATGAACGACCATATTATTATAAAAGCAACAAGGCATATTTTATTAAATGCTTTGTAACAGTGCTGCTATATTTGGGGTTTTAACCTGAGTTGCTGAGAACTTTGTGACAAATAAGCTTATTTAAAAGCACTACAGATATGATGTTTGATTGACATCCTGAGTTTGTGTTACCGTGCTTGAGGAGAGACGCATGGTCTTGATAGAATCTGGGGTCTGGTACAGCTGTATCTCCTCAATGATAAACATCTCCCCAGCATAGTTGACAGCCTTCTGCACATATCCATTCTCTGTCAGGAGAGGTGGTCACCCACATCAGCATCGGAGACCCACTATCACGAAACGGTTTGTGTTGGGTGTGTGGTTGTTGCATTTAGTACCTGTGCCAATGAACAACACTGCGTATCTCTCTCCGTCGAGAGCTAGCACGTTGTCCACCACAAGGCGTGTGAACTTGGCCCCTTTCTTGACCAGCAGCGGACGCCCAGTCAACGGGGGCACAGCGTCATCCATAAGAGGCCGGTCTCTGATGAACTGCAGGGTCTTGTCTGGCAGGTCCAGGGAGCTCATCATCCCATGGGACCGCGCTGCGTTGTTAATGCACTGTAAACAATATGATGACAGTAATTCTTGTGTGGATCTCTCTATTTGCAAATAAACTGTAGTAGCTAAAATGTCAAAAGGTACATTGTTGCCTTTTGTGGCCCAGTTTGATTCAAAATCATCACATCGATATATAAATGACACTTACAGCTCCAGGTCTAGGGGTGGGCACTTCTCCACTGTACATGACCCACTTCACATGGGACGTCTCAACAGTCACTGGTGTCTTAAACTTCCCTGTATCAAACAAGTGTCCTATGGCTGATATATTGTATGCACACACTGTAGACACGTCGGACGAGCTCCTAGAGAAAAATCACAGAAAAATGTGTTTGTTGTTTTCAAACATTCATTTTTAATCAAGTTCTTTGAAAACTGATTGGATGAAAGCAATGGTATATGTATGCAATAAGGTTTATGGTTTCATATACCGCAGCCAATCAGCATTCGGGATTCAAACCACCTGGTTTATAATAGCAGTTGACCACATGCCATGGGTATGAGATCACATGACTTGTTCACTGTTCTAATTGCGTTGGTAACCAGTTTGGAACAGTTAGAAGACATCTTGGGGGTCATATTTTGCCAATGTATCTAGTGCTATATCCTAACACTTCACGATGTGATATGCCAATGAAGAGCTCTCAAATAGTGTAAACTGTTCATATTCCAAAACCAGGTCACAAGGTCATGATAACCGTTATATTGAGAATCTCTAGCAGATTAAAAAACACAAACTCTGACTGAAACAATATTTTCACTGGGTTCCAGGGAGAATACTCACGACTGGGGAGTGAACACTGCATAGAAAACACTTTTGCCCCAGTCACTGTCTTTGACTAGGAAGACATCCTGTACAACAGAGGGCAGACTGGGCTCTGGTAGAGAGCAGTCCAGACGGGCCTTCAGGAATGACGTCCACTTTCTCTGGAGAGTCCGCTGGCCACCCATATCCTTCTATATAGACACACAAAAAACAAAATGTACACATACAAATGATACACACATTGTGAGAGACAGTGGTTCTAGTCATAAAATGGTAAGACTTGTAGGGAAGGGTTCCAGTCACACACTATACCCTTTCTTTTATTATCATAAAGTACCATGCATTCACCAATAAAAGTGCCCAGACGTGCACTTCTACCAACTTAAATCAACGTAAATATGAAGCATGTTGCTACCTTGCAAACACGGGCCACTCTTGACACCACAAGCTTGTTGTAGAAGTCATACTCCACAGCGTTTTCACTGAAGAACAGGTAGACTTTATCATCATCGCCCTCTGGGTTGTTCATGCTCTCTGGGACAAGGTCCATGTACACAAAGTTGGGCTCTGAAAACCATAAACACTTATTGTACTATTTTACAGGAGCAGTTGAGGTGTCACAATTGAAAACACAGAGCAAACAGAATCTAGGCTATTACAGACCAGTATATGCGAAATTCCAAATGGATAGATGTGTTGGTTTCCTCTTTAGGTGCACAAACACCTAAATGTCATTACCTATGGTGTTTAGCAGTATCAACTAAATGATAACTCACCGTTAAGCCATGAACTCTTGAACTCAGTGCGTAGTGAAGAATTGGAGCTGCGAAGAACCACAGGCTCAGATCCCAGGAAGTTGATAGACGTAGCAGAGTACAGGTCATTTCCTGCCAGATAAGTGGGATGACAAGAGTTACAAGGGGAACAAAGAATGTTCAAGCAAAGTGACATTGTGTGTTTTTAGGAAAACAGATGCAGGGAGACAGTATAGACAGCAGAGATGCATTGAGTTCAGTGAGAGAACCAGGGGCGCCGCTGTGGAGGGAAGCATATGGTTTTGGAGGCCAAAGCGTTAACCCCTCAAGCTGCCTCCAGTCTCTGGCTGCACCAGGAAATGCAGTCACTTTAATTTGCAGTTGGAGGATTTTCCACATCACAGGGTGCACTGCTCTGTCCTCTTGTGAGAACAGATGAGCAGAGACTGACTGAGTCCCGGTACATACCAACCATGATGGAAGAGTATCTCTGGAAGGGATCAAAGGGGCATTTCCCTTTTCCCTCTTCCAACGTATTCTCCAGCGTCAGTTTTCCTTCAGAGTATGTCTGAAACAAAGCAACTATTTAGTTTGATGAATTCCCTTTTTCATTCCAGGTGTCTACATTATGCCATTTCACACAGTAAATGTTCAGCGTTACAGCTGCCTGTGTATAGCAGTCACTTCCGGTTTAGCCCAAGCTATACTTACCATGTAATCACAGATGGGGCTGAAAGCATTAGTCCCGCACACATACATTCGGCTGTGATCTACTTTATGTAGCGTCCGTATGTAGTTACGGCATTCAATCTGCAACATCATAGCAGTGATAAATATCATGGTAGGCATATGAATGGATCTGGTTCTGTTTGTTACTTCTTTAGTTGGTGTCAGATAAACAACTGGTAGAATGACACTTTACCTAGTGTGTGGGGGAAATCATTTGTGGTTAAAAGAGGCCCTTACCTCAGCGTGTTTCCCTTTGTATTTACAATCTTTCTGTTTCTCATCCGTGACCTGCCAATATACCTGAAGAAAAAGACTGATTGTTGCATTGGTTGCAGGCAATAAAGGATTAATGACAATATAACAGGATAACTGAATAGCTGAATTAAACATTGGTTCCTACCACAGCTTTCTTGATGGAGATATCAGAGATGTTCAATGCATAGACAACCTCTCGAGCCCCAAGAAGCAGCAGGCCCAGATCTTCTCGAACCAACATGGTGGAGTAGTTCCAAATCCCCTCCTCTCTGAACAGCTTCATATTGTCTAAACAAACAAAAACATGCAGAACAACTCAATGACAGAGTGGCTCACAGTTATAGAGGTTGTCACCAGCTATTCAGGACACCCCAACTGCAGACTATATGGGAACAGAAAATGTTTTTTCCAAGGCAGAGTCACCAGTTGAATTGCATTGGATTAAGTCATGTCCCCCCCCCCCCACTAATTTCAGCACGACGTTCCCTTTTGTAAGCGGACCTGAATCATGTTTGGGTGTACTTTTCCCCACATTGCTGATTAAATATTAAATATCTTTCCACTGACTTTCAGTATTTCAGGAAAAAGATGCAGTTCACTACAGTACGCCATGAAGGAAACGGGAGAGAGAGAGAGGATGGCTTACTCTGGTAGAGGACACTTTTCCGTGGGATACAGTTCAGAGTGTTGTATTCACTGAGAGACAGAGGAAGGAACAATCCACAAAAAACCCCCATGGCGGTGAAAGGAGACATTGCGTGCGGTCCAGGTCTAATTCTTGGGCTGCACATGCACAATAACATACGGTAGATCAACAGTTCATGTCTCTATGGAGACCCCAGTCTTAGGATTCCAGTGGTTGATAGACATGTTTGTATCATCCTCCAATATAAATGCTTGCTTGCCGCTGCTACCTCCACTGTATCTCAGGAGAGAGTCCATGCCGTTCCAGGTACTGTCTTAGCATGCGGTAGCTCAAACTTCTTGAAGCAGGAGGTCTTTATATTGGTCCAGAGGCTCTGATCTGACGAAATGAAAAGATAATACATGAGACATAACACTTAAGACTTCATGTCCTCTAAAAACAAAACATACACACTGACAAGCCAAAATATAACAACCACCTGCCTAATATGCTGCTGGTCCTCTGTGCGCCACTAAAACTCTCCTGACCTACTGAGGCATGGACTCTACAAGACCCTTGAAGGTGTCTTGTGGTATCTGGCACCAAGACATTAGCAGCAGATCATTTGGAGGGCAAGTCATCACCTTGAACTCCTCGTAATGTTTTTCAAACCCTTCCCAAATATCGTGTGCAGTGTGGGAGGGTGCAGTATCCTGTTGAAAGAAGCCACTGCCATCAGGGAGTACCATTGCATAGTACACAGCATCACCAGGGACCCTACACACGCATGCCACAATCTATTTGCTTTCCTCCCACCTGACAGTCGGTACAGGTCTCTCCGTTCTCGCACCAGCAGGCTCAGGAATAGTTTCTTTCCATCTGCTGTAACCCTGTACATTTTCTGTCAATTTGTGAATTTTCCACTGCAGATTTAGAACTGCCATGTCTAATGCATTTGCATTAATTGCACACCTATTCATTTCACTTGTATATACATGTACTTGTAAATCTTTCTGCACTCTTCTATTTGCACTTCTGGTTAGACGCAAAATGCATTTCATTGTACTATACTTATACTGTTCTATATCTAATCTAATCATTGCCATGAAGGGGTGTACCTGCAACAATGTTTAGGTAGGTAGCACGTGTCAAATTGACGTCCACATGAATGCCTGGACCCAGGGTTTCCCAGCAGAACATCGCCCAGAGCATCACATTCCCTCCACCCGCTTATCTTCCCACAGTGCATCCTGGTGCCATGACTTCCCCAGGTAAACGGTGCCAACGTCCAAGGCCGTCCACATGATGTAAAACAAAACAGGACTCATCGGACGGGCAACCTTCTTCCACTGCTCCAAGGTCCAGTTCCGATGCTTGCATGCTTACTGTAGACACTTTTGACAGGGTTTACAGCGGTCTTCATGGGTATTCTGACCAGACTGTGGCTACACAGCCCCACACACAGCAGGGTGCAATGCACTGTGTTGTGACACATTCCTCCCAGTAACAACAATTCAAAATGTCTGTGACTTGTGCCACAGTAGAATGTCGGTTCGGACCAGGCGGGATAGCCTTCGTTGCCTTCGTGAATTGACGAGCCATGGGGGCCCAACACCCCGTCGTCGGTTTGTGGTTTGTCCCTCCTCGGACCACTGTCGGTAGGTACTCACCACTGATGCCCAGGAGTACCACGCAAGCTTTGCCGTTTTGGATATGCTCTGACCCAGTTGTCCCAATTTGGCCCTTGTCAAAGTCGCTCAGGACTCATTTCTCAGGACTGCCCATTTCTCCTGCATCCAACACGTTTACTACAAGATCTGATGTTTTTCGCTTACCATCTAATCCTGTAACTGATTCACAGATTTGAATACTTTAACTCTGGTCATTACAATTTTTTCTGACCTGAGAATTTGAACAAACACTTGTTCCTGTTAAGACTAAACAAGGCCCCAAGCAGTTCTCATAAAGCAGGTCACATGCACTAGAAAATGTCTTGTTTTTTTATGTTCAAAACAAACATACAAACATATTAAAGCCCCTACAGGAATGTTTATACAGAAAGGCAGGTTTTCCCTCTAAACCTCCCAAAAGACTCTGATAATATACAAATAAAATCAGAGTCGGGCAGACTAGGTGCTTGCTACTCCACACCTTTTGTGAAAACACCTCTTACAACCGTCATGCTGGTTCCTTGTTTTTACTTCAAACAGAAACAAGCTGGTGCAAGTAAAGGAGTTCTCAACAGTCAGCAGAGCTGGAATAACTCACATGCTTTATGCCTCAGGCACTGGGAGGTCTAGTTAAGCAAGGCAGCTGGTAAAAATGTCTACAGGTTGTTATTCACTGTTTGATTGATACTTTTAAGCAGTGAAGACAGTACATGCCTACAACAATACTCAGAAGACTGCAGTTGCTCACTCTTCAGATGTGTTCCTTTTCATTCATCTAGAAAGTGCAACATTCTCTACCAAGCCCGATGGATGTCTTGTCAAAAGGGCAATGCTGTTTGTTTTGTGGTCACGACAAGCAGCCAATGTAGAATTTGTCATTTACAGCTTGCCAGAAATCTACCGAGTTTATGTTTAAGTAAGAAACCATCAAAAAAAGTGTTTATCACCACAATACCATGTAAATATTTTTGAGTAAATATTTTTTTAAACTGGTGACAAAATGTTAAAGTCTTTGTATCGCATTAGAGAGTATTATGGATAGATCAGGTTGTTTGTTCTATTATGGATGAAACAGAGCAGACGTCTTTATAGAAAATACAGTGAGTGGTCACCACTGCCATAGCTGTACTGGCTTCTGATTGTGATGACAGAATAGAAACACACTATGTAAAATACAAATACTAAATATTTTTTATGACAGAGCCCCCGGGCCCGGATCTCCTGCACCCCCGATAGTTACACGCATGGTGGTCACCCAAACCCACAGACAGTGAGTCACCAGGCCATGGCTGGCTACCCTTTTGAGCTTTTAAAGCACAACATTTAAAAATGGAAGAGACAAACCACGTATACATTTTCTGAAACCTTGAATAATGGATTTGCAGAGGTTCAAAACGATCCCATGTAAAGTGCATGCTGAATCAAAAAGTTTTCAATGTTTTACCATTACCATTTTAGTTAAATGTTTAATGAAATTGTCACCAACTGAAAATATGGGTTTTATGTAGGCATGCACTGATAAGACAATATTTGTCCGATACTGATAGCCCAAGTTCAACCGGCTGATGTCAATGCAGATGTTTTTGATATTTCTGTACGTATATGTACTCTGGCAAAAAATGAAGAAATTCAAGTCATTTCTATATATTTTAATAACAAAGGACTCATAAAACATAAGTCTGCTATCTCTGGTCTCTTGGACATCCCACACCTACCGGATGGCTGCTCCCACCAAAGCAAGTCAAAGGTTTCCTTTGTCCTGACACCCCAATGATGGAAACAGTTCCTAGCAGACCCAGCCCATCTTCCGGAAACCTCAGAGAACCCTCAGAGTGTTTCAAAAATGATTCCACATACAACCCCAAAGTAATCTGTTCTTTCAATTTCACATCTATGATATTTCAGATTGACATTTAAAAATGTTTACTAAGTAGTTTAGATTCTGCAAAATACTGTTTAAAGAAACTTTAGTGATGCAATTCATATTTTTTCTCACAGTAACTTTTCTTTTCTTTAACTTCTGTCATTGTGAAATAATTGGCATCTTGGTAAACTGGCTTCCCTGTGTGTTCTATGTGGCTGAAATTAAACAGGAAACTGGCTATGGGAGTGAGTTCAGCTCTGATCCTCCTTGTCCTAGCCACTGTTGTGAAACACCATTATGTGGAAAACACCCAGTTCAGGCTAAGGACATGTTATTGCTAGCTCAGATAACTAGAGCAAAGAATTTCATCAAAACGACAGCAGTCCATCAGATTTGGTGAGAAAGTTAAATGAGTTAGTTAGAAATAGACAAATCTATTTGCTGTTAATGCCTCGGACCAGGCCGTGCTAGAAGCATGGCAGATAACCAAACATTTGACCAGGAACTTTGATAGATTTAATCCCTAGTAAACAAGGTCAAAAACAATGTTGTTCTGACTATGTTTTTCCTGACAATTATCTCAAATTATTCCTTGGGGCATCACCAATAGAGAAAAGTTTATTTAAATTCAGTTTGCAAATGGACCGATATCCCCTATTAGTATGTTGAGAGTTGCTTCAGGAGACATATACTGTATGCTACAACAATCTATAAATGCAAAGACACAAAAGTAACAAAACCTGTTTTGTTTCCTTATACCTCATCTTTCATTACAAGCCCAGTTTTAACCATTTTGGCACAAGCCCTGAAACATACCTGGCTTGGCAGCCTATGCACCACAGGCAAGTCTCAGCAGGAGTTGGGAGACAAAGAAAAAGATGAACTCCTTTAAATCTCAGACTGTAAACAGACACTCCTCCTGAATAGTGACTAGTTGTGACACAACGTAATGGGAACACCCAACTGCTGCCAACTGACAGAGACGCTATTTGATTGAGCAGGTCACAATTTTCCACTGGTAATATCAGGCTCATGTCCACTGGTTAAGTCTAGCCCTATTGATTTAAAGCATTGACACCAATGTTCCCCGCCACTGAGCATGTTATGTGGCCACTAGCAACTGAGATAGAATTGGATATAATGTGATCACAACAGCTGCATGTCACTGATCACTTTTAGTGTTCACTATTTCTGAGCACACAGTATAACATTTTTAAATAGATTGCATTCAAGTAAAATTCCTTATTTTGTAAATAATAAGATACATTTACATTTTAGTCATTTAACAAACATTCTTATCCAAAGCAGCTTACATTGGCAATTAGATTTAATGGTCTTGTGCAGGGCCAAAATTACAGAATATTTACTTTTCCCACTCAATCAAGCAATCTTTCAGTTACTGCTGCTCTAACCACGATGCTATCCCCTAATTGTATGTTGTATAATTTTCAACTTTAAATGTTTGACTTGACTGTGATTCATCTGCTGACTCAACCCATTAATTAAACCTCACACCTGGTTGCTGTATACATTCAGTTCACAAAAGTACACCTGACAAGACTGAATCAAACATTTATACTACTGATTTGAGAATTTTACATTTACTGCATTTGCTGACAGCAAAATCTGAAAATACTTCAGTAACATGATAAGAATATATCTGTCATCTCCAAGTCGCGCCACACACACACACACACACACACACACAAACAGCTCAAAAGAGGGAACAGACATTTCTGTGCACTTTAAAGACTCAATAAGGAGTCATAATACAAAATACAGAGAAGCATACTTTTCTAAAGTTTTTTTGTAGTTTTTTCTATTTTCAAAGCATCCTCACCATGACACAATAACTGATGTTGTTTCCACAATCCCATTATAAATCACTGTCTCCTTCAGGTGGGCATAACTGTTAAGCATGTTCTATTGTCAAGATTGCTAACTTAGTTACAACCTGGTTTCCAAAAAAGGTGGGATGCTGCGTAAAACGCAAATAAAAACAGAATGCAATGATGTCCAAATTAGTTATTCCTGTGTTTAATTGACAATAGTACAAAGACAACATATCAAATGTTGAAACTGATAAACTTTATAAATTTGTGAAAAATACAGGCCCATTTTCGAATTTGATGCTAGTAACACGTTTCAAAAAAGTTAGGACAGGGGCATGTTAACCACTGTGTGGCATTACCTCTTTTAACAATACTCTGTAAGGGTTTGGGAACTGAGGAGACCAGTTGCAGTGAAAGTGAAATGTATTCCCATTCTTGCTTAATATAGAATTTCAGCTGCTCAACAGTTCGGGTCTCCTTTGTCATATTTTTCATTTCATAATGTGCCAAATGTTTTCATTGGGTGACAGGTCTGGACTTCATGCAGGCCAGTTTAGCACCTGGACTCTTTTATTACGGATCCATGCTGTTGTAATACGTGCAGAATGTGTCTTGGCATTGTCTTGCTGAAATAAGCAAGGCCTTTCCTGTAAAGGATGTCATCTGGATGGCAGCATATATGTTGCTCCAAAACCTGCATATATTGTTCAGCAATAATGGTACCTTCACAGATTTGCAAGTCACCAATGTCATGTGCACTAATGCACCCCCATACCATCACAGATGCTGGCTTTTGAACTGTGCACGGATAAGGAGTTGCATTGGACCCAGAGAAGGTGGCAGTGGTTCAGGATCTTGTTTATACAGTACATGTTTTCTTCGTTGTATGGTTGAGTTTTCATTTGCATTTTGGAACCAGCGACATACTGTGTTCAGAGACAATGGTTTTCAGAAGTGTTCCTGAGCCCTGCAGTGATTTCTACTACAGAATCAAGTCTGTTTTTAATGCAGTGCTGTTTGAGGGCCCAGAGATCACGGCCATCCAGTAATGGTTTTTGGCCTTGTCCCTTGCATACAGAGATTTCTCCAGATTCTCTGAATCTTTTAATGATATTATGTACCATAAATAATGAGATCCCCAAACTCTTTACAATTTTACGTTGAGAAACATTCTTAAATTGTTGCACTATTTGCCCACGCAGTCTTTTACAGAGTGGTGAACCTCACCCCATCCTCACTTCTGACAGACCCATCCTCTCTGGCTTGATCTTTTAATACCCAATCATGTTACTGACATGTTGCCAATTCACCTAATTAGTTGTGTGATATTCCACCAAGTTTAGTTTTCTAGCAATACACAACTTTTCCAGTCTTTTGTTGCCTCTGTCCCTACTCTTTTGAAATGTGTTGCTGGCATCAAATTCAAAATGGGCATATATTTTTCAAGAAACAATAAAATGTAGCAGTTTTTACATTTGATATGTTGTCTTTGTGCTATTTTCGATTTAATATATTGTTTAAATTATTTGCTCATCATTGCGTTCTGTTTAAATTTACATTTTCCGCAACGTCCCAATTTTTTTTCAAACAGAGTTGTATATAATACAATATTACAGTGAAACATATTGTATTCACAGTCACAGCTTGTAATTTTATAGTGCAAAGAAAGGACGTATGAGTGCACTGAAATGCACTGAAGTAAGCGTGCAAAACATTGATATGTCCCAAAAGGTTATGTACTCTTATAATCTTCACCCAGTACAGCCAGAAAAAGACTGGCTATCCCTCAGAGTCAGATTCCTCTCTAGGTTTCTTCACACTAGGGAGTTTTTTCTTGCCATTGTGCATAAGATTCTTGTTGTTGCTTGTTCTTTGGGATTTCAGGCTGGGTGAAGCACTTCGTGACAACTCCTGATGTAAAAGGGGCTTAATATGATTGATTGAATATACCACAGTAACTTTATTCACAATACATAAAAATAGGAACATTTGATTCAGAACAACACAGGATGTATCTTCATGTCATGTTGTAACTGTAAATCAAACAGTGATTTACATTCACATTGAGTATAACATGTTTTTTAAATAATGACAACTGCACAAATTTAAATTTAAACTCATGGTTTGCTTGCATAGCATCAACAACGCAATATATTATTATAATATTTGATCTCTCCTTTTTAATTGATACATAAAGTCTGTTTAATTTCCAGCATTTCTCAGACTGAAACAACATTTTTAATAGCTGCCACGGTATTCGCGGTGATTCTCATTTAAACCAAAGTAAATTCATTTATTTTAATTGCTTGTTTTTAAAATGTATATATGGCATCACAAATGTTAATACATGCAATCTGGTTGAACCTCTGTTCATAGTTTGAACAGTGTAAGAAGAGACCTGAAAGTTTTTGTGTAAAAAATAATAATATTCAAGTCTATTGGCGTTTTCCTCAAATAGAAGTACGAATTGTACAGTTGTCATTGCTTTGCAACTAGACCTAAAAACACAACTGTGATTAGATTTAGAAACAAAGACAGATGGAAAGACAGGTGGAAAAATATACAATATACTTCAATTGCTATAATTAGTTAACGGGAATAATATTGACACTTATTTTGTTATAGGCCTATTGTTAATTATTAAGTCAGGTAAGGATGAAAGGGCGCCAATCAAGTGAAGTGGCTCAAATGGTTTTGCTTCAGGACCCAGTTAAAACCAATTCACTCGCGAACCAATATTTGCATGGTGATTCTTTTGTATATGAGGGCTTTATGGAAAAGGAAAGAATGCTAAATTGACAGTGAATGTAGGAATGTTATTACGCAAGGGAACAACGTTTGTAATTGTCATTAATTTTCATATAGCTTGTATTAATGATCAATAATCTGGGCAAGCTCTGAGATCACAACATGCGGCTGAACATATAGAGCACATGAAAATACTGCGTTAAGTATGTTTTCACATAATTATGTCATAGTGCATGTTCATTTTAATTCAAGTGTGTTTAAATTCATACTAGAGGTGTCCTAAATACTGAAAATTAAAAAAGAAACAAAAACGTGGTTGACCAAAGCACCCATTCAAAACCGTAGTGACCCAGCTGAAAACCAATGCACTAACCTTAACATTTTTAAAACGAATCACCAAGGTGTCCACCGCCGGGAGTTAATGACGTGTATGATAATCTTGTTACAGCACCTCACCTGATATCAAGGTGACTGAGAATAACTTTCCTATCTATAAACTATGAACAATGACACAACAAATGCAGCTCGCGTAAATTACAAAATCTATCAAAGACTCACCTGTAACATTGGTATTTATTCTCAGTAAAAGATCTAAATTCTTCATTTGACACCGATATGATTTTTCGTCTTCGCCTGTAAAACGTTTGCTGGCTAGTGAGTTAGATTATCCATGTAGGCTGGTGATAAATCGTTAACAAACGAACGGCTCTTTTCAGAACGGCTCTTTTGGTGAACACTTGGCTCTGAATCGGATTGGCGATTCATGATTTTCTTATTTTCTTTAGCACAAACAACGATTACTTACTAATAACTCACTACAGTATCAATTTAAGATTGCATATCCGCACGAAAAAAACAAGATGACTACATTTCAGGAAAGCGCAAATGTGAGTTGCAGCAAATGTATCCAGTAACGTTGGTTAAAAAATAGGCGAACTAATAAATAGGACATGGAACTGATTTGAACATCAATTTCATGCTCAACCCATGCCTAATTCTATATATATTTACCTTAACATTGGTGATTTCCTCTTCTCGTCGTGCTAGGGTTATTTTTAATAATTATATACGAAGAGCATTTGGGAACCAAGTGAGACGGTTCTTTCAGGTGAACTGGGTCATAAGAGCCGAATCACTGAAACGACTCGAAATGCCCAACGCTAATGGGCTTGGCTCCTCAAAGCACCTGGCTGGAACTAGCTGAGTGTCACGTAACCATGTTTTTCTGCTGGAAGTTGATTTAACGTTCGACTGGCACATCTGCCTTTTTTGATAATGTTAACATTTGAAGTGACCATGTTTTTTCTGTTGGATATTGATTAAACGTTCCACTGACACCATTACTGTTTTTCTATGGTGATAACAGTGGAAGTTGCCTGGTAGACTCCGTGTCACCTGCGTTTTAAATGAGACTGGTCAAAGTTGGGACTGGTCAAAGTTGAGCTGTAATGAAAAAAGGCACCACAACATAAAACACATTTCACCCTGGCACTGCACTGGAAAAATATATTGCATCCCCTCCCTCACAGAAATTAGAATACTTGTAATACTGTTATTGTGTATGTTAAATCAGGTTTGATAAATATAATGTAGAATAATTAACATAGACATGTTTAGATTAATAATCTGACCAAAATGCCCATTTCTGTTAGGCACTGCATAGGCTACATCATAATTCAGAATTTTTTAAAACTTTTTAACCATTACCATTCCTTTTAAACATACTTATATAATAAATATTTCATCTCATTTTATAAGTCATACCTTTCAACGTAGCCTAGTCAAAATCCACCTAGAGATTATTTAGAGATTGCCGTTAATCAGCATTATTTTCCCTTATGTTCTATTGGTCATTGTACAAAAAAAGCAGAAAGAAGGTAAAAAAAATATGTTCATCAACATTTTAAGCCAAACATAGAAGTAATAATATATTGTAAAACCTAAGTAAACAATTAAAACACACATCTCTCCAATAAAAATAATATAATAATTGGTTGTTACATATTTTATTAGTTCAGCATTATGTAAACACATTAAGAAAATATGGACATATGGAATTGAATTAGGAATTATTGCACATTAGCTTTTTTTTTTAATAGCTTTCATTCTTCTGCATGGTTAGACATTTAAAATCTATTTCTGAAAAAAGCCCTTATTTTAATTATTGCAAAATTAGCCTTTACACAACATTTTCTAAATTGAGTAGGCTACTACGGCATGCCATCTGCTGGAAAAATAAGGAAGCGCAGCCCCCCAAAATGTTTTTTCAAATATGAGCTCCTGTTGCTGGGAACATTGAAATCTTAACTCAGTCTCTTGGTGATTTCAATGAGGTTACAAGTCAACATAACATTTTAGACAAAGCAATATTTGACGCTGTTCACTCCATTAACTTGCAGAATGAGGGATCGAAGAGAATTTCACCGGAATACCCTCACTGAGAGAGCAGGTTGTTAACGTGAGTCTGCACCAGACTCTCTGGTGAAGAAAGTTCTTTATAAATACTGTCTTTGCTTTGTCATAGCATCCAGCATATTCAATACCTGAACAAATCACCTGTTCCTAACAATGTAAGACATTCCAGAACAGAGTCAAGTTAACTCACAATAGATTAAATTACTTGCTGAGAATAATCAGAATTCCTAAGAGAGGACATTTTGGAATTATAAATTGTCTTAAGTTTTTGGACTCCATTTGCTGCCATTGGCCTGGGATGGAGTTGGAATTCTAAGCTGTCTACAGTTATGAACGCGAGGTGGATTTGGATTCCTGATGAGTTTGTTGTCAAAGGCTGTGCTGAGTTCTTCAAGAGCAGAAATCTTCTGGTTGTCCATCTGTTTTCCTGGACGTGGGGAGGGCTGTTTTTTTGCAGGTGGAGGCATATTCGTATAGATCGGATTCTCTAGAAATACACAATACAAGGTATTATAACAATAATATATAGAATAAGCAATCAATTGATTTAAGCTAAATTAAAATAATTATTCGTGTTGTGTGCTTTATAAATGATTGATTATATTTGTTTAGCAGCTGCACCGTTAAGAATGCATTATTACGGGGGCAGAGTAGAGAAGACACAGTTAAACTGCAAAGAATGAGGCTATAACCACAGGTAGTGAGACTAACACTGACATGTAATTTTTACTTTTCCCCCATCTCTGTCTCTAAGCCTCTAACCACATACCACCCGCTTTCTCATTCAACACATTCAAGGGGCTGTGAAAAGACAGACCTTATTAGTTGCTCTGTAAATGAAAGCAGGTTTGCTGTTTTTTTTTTTTTTACTGCTGTTGCTCTCCATCTTTCTATGATATGTATCTTTATTACATTGTCTTTCATCTTTTGCTTTGCTCAGATCATCCTCCCCCTCTTTAAACTACTTTTCTCTGCAATAGGAAGTTACAAGATATGGTTTGAGTTTGAAACAGTTTAAACTGTGTTTCCTAACTGCATAAATTCTCACATTCAAACCATACCTGAAAAAAACTGATTTTGATTCCTCAGCTCTTTGTAGTTATTGGCCAATCTCCAACCTTCCAATTTTAAGCAAAATACTGGAGGAATTTTTTTAAACACCAGCATTTTTTGCGCAACCTGAATTTCAGAAATTCCCTGTCTGGTTTTCTAGCCCACCATTGCACTGAGATGGCCTTTGTAAAAGTGGTACATTATCTTAGAATCAACGCAATGGTGCAACTTAACATATGACAGACATGCTTTTAAGCTGTACCCAGTAGGTCTATCAAACTGGCCTCCAACTATCCTAAAGCCTAGTAGCAAGACACATGGAGGAAGCCTTTAGTTTTTATGCCCCCAGCCTGCCAGAAAAGATGAGAGGGGTCAAAACTGGATACAGTTGTGTTCAGAAGTTTGCATACCGTGGCAGAAATTGTGAAATATTTGCATTGATTTTGAAAATATGAATGATTATGCAAGCATTTTTTAAATTGTATTTAAGGATAGTGATCATATGAAGCCATTTATTACCACATAGTTGTTTGGCTCCTTTTACAATCATAATAATAACAGAAATCACCCAAATGGCCCTGATAAAAAATGTACATAGCCTTGAATGTTTGGCCTTGTTACAGACACACAAGGTGACACACACAGGTGAAAATGGCAATTAAAGGTGAATTTTCCACACCTGTGGCTTTTTAAATTGCAATTAGTGTTTGTGTATAAATAGTCAATGAGTTTGTTAGCTCTAGCTAGATAATGAACCATGGGGAGCAGAAAATAACTGTCAAAAGACCTGCATAACAAGGTAATGGAACTTTATAAAGATGGAAGAGGATATAAAAGGATATCCAAAGCCTTGCAAATGCCAGTCAGTACTGTTCAATCACTTATTAAGAAGTGAAAAGTTTGGGGATCTCTTGATACCAAGCCAAGGTCAGGTAGACCAAGAAAGATTTCAGCCAAAACTGCCAGAAGAATTGTTTGGGATACAAAGAAAAACACACAGGCAACCTCAGGAGACATACATGGTGCTCTGGAAAAAGACAGTGTGGTTGTTTCAAGGAGCACAATAAGAAGATACTTTAACAAATATGAGCTGCATGGTCGAGTTGCACGAAAGAAGCCTTTACTGCACCAATGTCACAAAAAAGCCCATTTACAATATGCCCGACAACACCTTGACACACCTCACAGCTTCTGGCACACTGTAATTTGGAGAGATGAGACCAAAATAGAGCTTTATGGTCACAACCATAAGTGCTGTGTTTGGAGAAGGGTCAACAAGGCCTATAGTGAATAGAATACCATCCCCACTGTGAAGCATGGTGGTGGCTTACTGATGTTTTGGGGGTGTGTGAACTCTAAAGGTACAAGGAATCGTGTGAAAATTGATGGCAACGAAAATGCATGAAAGCTGCGCATGGGACGACCTTAAGCACAAGGCCAAGTTGACCCTCCAGTGGTTAAAGCAGAAAAAGGTGAAGGTTCTGGAATGGCCCTCACAGTCTCCTGACCTTAATATCATCGAGACACTGGGGAGATCTCAAACGTGCGGTTCATGCAAGATCACCAAAGACTTTGCATGACCTGGAGACATTTTGGCAAGAAAAATGGGTAGCTATACCACCTGCAAGAATTTGGGGCCTCATAGACAACTATTACAAAAGACTGCACACTGCCATTGATACTAAAGGGGGCAATACACAGTATTAAGAATAAGGGTATGCAGACTTTTGAACAGGGGTCAGTCAATTATTTTCTTTGCCATGTTTTGTTTTATGATTGTGCCATTCTGTTATTACCTACAGTTGAATGTGAATCCCATAAGAAATAATAGACAGGTTTTACCTGCTTACACAATTCTCCAAGGGTATGCAAAATACACTGTATTTTTTAATCAAATCAATCATTACTTTTAAATAGTGCATTTCACTGTGCTTAACAAGTAAAATTGAGAAAAAATTTAGTATAATATAGTGCAAATAAAATATATGTAGGTAAAGAATTGTTAAGTACGATAATAGTAAAAACTGCCTAAGAATGAGTGCATAAGAATAAAAATATATACAACACAATACAATATGTAAATGCATTGATATGATTAGGTTTACTTTTAACACCTTTTAAAAGGCAAGGCTAAAATGGTGAATTTTCTGTATACCTCCGATTTTCAGGCAAGCTGTTCCAAAGAACAGGCCAATAGTGGCTTTAAGAGGCTTCACTAAACATTTTGGTTCTGAGCTTTGGGACAACTGGACATAAATGTAAAAAGCATGTCAGACATATTTGGGTGCCATTAAGTGTGTACAAAAATCAATAATGCAATTTTGGCTGTTTTTTTTCTCTTTGTTAGAAAATATGCTGCTGAATTATGAATGAATTACTGACAAAGACAAGCAGAAATTGCAGTGGTATTTATCCTTCTTTAGTTGCAAAAAATGCTCTACCATCCATTTATTTATGTCAGCAATGCATTAAATCAGGTGTCAATAGGGCTATAATTATCATGGCATACAGACATATATATAGTCTTGTATCAACAGCGAAGCTGTGAAAATCATGGTGGTCATAGGTAGCAGACATATTGATCAGTATAGGTCCCAACATTGAACTTTCAGGGACCCCACTTTTGATCTCTTTTTACATTAAACATGAGAGGCCATCCCAATATGTGTAGTCTGTCAACCTTATGATCTATAGCATCAAAAGTTAAAAACAGTAGTACAAGGAAGTACAAGGAAATGCGCTATACAAAATGCATCAAGTAAATTAAGATTAACGTGACTTGTAATGGGTGCATTGTTATAGTAAAAAAGTATGTACCTCTTCTCATGCGTCTCTTTCGTTCGAATAACATCCAGAATGTGACCACTAGAATGATCAGTATGGCACCCAATACTCCCACTGCTACCCACACCTTCCAGTCTAAAGGCACACTCACAGAGGAAGGGGAAGATGAAGTTACTGCTTGTGGAAAGACAAGTCGGAAAAGCTGCTGTTACGGTAGATATCAAAAGGATACACATCATTATTGAAAATTCAAATGTTCGTGCTGCAATCAAGAAAAATAATTTTCACCTTTAGAAAGATCTTGTAACCAACAATGTTTAAGTGAAAAACAAATAGATAATATCTAAGACAAATTATAAGAAATACACAACTGCAAATTAATTGGCAAATTGATTAACACTTTGTGGTAACACATTTTGCTTGGATTACAGCAGCAGTCCGTTTGCGTAAGTCTCTCTTAACATAACAACCCTGGATTTAGTTATTTTAGCCCTACACTTCTTTTTTGCAAGCCATTCTTTGTTTGATTTGGCATGTAGTGCTTCATTGTGGTGTTGAAAGATTTTTTTGTGTCAGAGGGCAGCAGGGTTTGTGCCAAAATACCTTTGATATTTGTTTCTATTTATTGTTAGTTCTATCCTGACCAGAATGTCACATCTGTACATAATATGTATTATTCCTTTGAAATACATGTTATTTTTTTTTATCCCTCTCCGCATTTGCAGCTTTCAACAAAACAATCTGATAGATCTTTTATTAGCTCCTGGTGGACCATGGCTATCTTTGCAGTGTGCAGCCAATTAATACTACAGAAACAGATCATTTTATTTAGAGCTAATCAGAAATATTTCAGTTGATGTCAGTTGAGAGTAAATTATCTTTGTACATTATTTGAAATGTGATCTCTAAACAGAGCTATGAGCCCCATTATAAAGGGTGGGTACGCTTATGAAACCAAGGCATAATTTTGTATAATTTTACCAAGGAATCATCCATATCTATCCATCAATGTTCCAATTTAATATTGTTTATTACAAAATGTTAATAGGGTGGAAAACATTTCTGACATGATTTGCATAAAGAAAAGCTGCATTTCAATAAAAGTGTGTAGAAGACCTTTTATAACTGCTGTTTATATTCTAAAAATGTGTCTTGTGGCAATCTATTGTAAATAGCGTGGTAGACCTTAATATTTCAAAACACTGAAGCAATACATTTTCTATCTATAACAAATTAAAAGGTAAATACAGAACAGACTTCAGAGCAAATATCTCTTCCTCAATTCTGTATTGTATTTGAAGTATTATGCATGGATGTATCTATTTACATTTAGTCATTTAGCATAAAATGTTATCCATTCTGATTACAGTCGGGAGACCTACCTGGGGAATAAGTGGGATCTTTCCTCTTGGCTGCTGTAGAAAGAGCATAATGAGATTTAAGAATAAATTATGTGCAGCTTCTACGAAATTATTCTGGAAAGAATGCTTCCCCTAATAACTTTTACCTGGAAGTGTGTATTATAGAAATTGATTCAATTGTTACTTACTAACTGTGACTTTAGTTCCATTGCTGCAGTTTTGTTTCAAGATGGGAATCTCTACACTAATTTTGCAATAGTACCATCCACTGTCATTGTATGTGACCTGTTTAAGGTTTAATGCTGACCAAGTGTCCTTTGTTGTTATACTGTTGTCATTCAGTTTCTTTGCAGAGGTCATGTCATTGCAGCTTAATTTGTTATTTTGGTGAAAAATCCAGTTTACGCTGATACGCTGCAGGTTCTGAAAACTGCAATTGAGGGTGAGATCAGAGCCAAGAACAACGTTTTCTTCTCTTGGTGGCTGATTTAGAATCACAGTGCTCAAAGCAGCCTTCACCGTTTCTGTTGAGGGCACCAAAGAGATTTACTGTTAGTCTGGTTAATTAGTTTACTGTATGTGCCAACAGATCAGGGGCAAAGTAGAGCAAAATCTATGGAGTATGATTGGAACTGCAAAAAACAAATCCAGCTGTTATAATGACTAGATAATCAAACTTAGACTAGACATTGATGAGTTGAAGAGCAAGGAATAGTAATCCTACCCAATAAAAGCAGGAGAAGGGTCACTTCTTTCCAGATGTCCATCGTGTGGTCATAACGGTGGTCTTCTGAGTGTGTTCCTGTATATAGCTACGGTACCTCTCTTAGTGAGAAAAGGAAGTGTGGGTGGAAGGAGGTGCTTAACATTTACTGTTTGCTGAAACCACTCATGGGGAAATGAGGGATGGTGGATGTGCACAACAACCATAACCACTGACAGGCTACATGCAATGAACTAATGCTCAGTTGGTAAACTCAGTACCCAAAAGATGGCTGTACATTCACAGGTCCACAGAGGTTGGTGCTGTATGCATTTTGTATACAGCACCAACATGTAAGGGCTTACGATGTCTATGTTTGTATATGCGGTCAAACAGATCTTGTGGGTTGGGGTACCAAAGTGTTACCCTTTGCCACTACAATCAATGATAGTACGATTGGAATATTGGTGTGACTTCCTGTGACAAAACCATTGTTTTGTGTGTGTCGGGGGGGGGAAGGGTTGTGTTTTTTCTACATTTATGCCCGGCAATCAGAGTTAATGAACTTATTTTTTGGACCACAACACCAGTGATTGACAAAACTATGCTAAATATCATGAAAGTTTACATTTAAAATAGGCTTTGTCACTTAATGTTTTCTTAAAATAAACATTAGTAGACACATTTTGTCTTTTTCTTTATATAATAATGTGTTACTTATGTGGTATGAAGAAAAATGGGGTGAGCCACACCACACAGGAAACAGAAAGCATAAAAATTTTTTTTATCTGAAACCCATGGTCTAAATGAGACTTTTTGTGACATATTTGGATATTGAAAATAATTCATAAATTATTTTGAATCTGTCAAGTTGTCAAGGTGAAAATAGGTTCTGTCTTTGAACAAGACAATTAACTGTAATTGCTCCAAGACTATTAACATTTATGCTACTTCACCCCTGATTGGCTGCTTAGTCCTGTCCACTCTGTTCTAACAAACAGAAGACATACAGTACATATGCCTACCGCTTAGCATTCAGGCCTAATAGCTGGATTTTGACCTCATCACACCAGGGAATCTTTTTGCACATGCTCTCAGAATCCTTCGAGGCCTTTTACTCTACCATTAAGACCTGATTGATAGAGTGCTTCAGAGATGTTTGTCCTTCTGGCAGGTTCTGCCATCTCTGCAGAGAAATCCTGAAGCTCTGCTAGAGTGGCCATTGGGTTCTTGGTCACCTCCCTGACCAAGGCCCTTATTGGCCAGTGACTGAGGTTGACCAGGTGACCAGCGTGGGAACGTGAGTGGATGAACAGGGAATGACTGGGATGTGAAGCGTCTTTGGTAATGCTGCAGGCTCTCCTCAGCCATCTGATAGATGTTCTAGATGGGTGAGAGCACAGATCCTGCAGTATGTGGAGATAATGCCATAGGGAGTAAAGAGAGTAAGACGTGTCAGCTCAAATAGACAGCATGTTTCTGATTGGAAATATGGACGGTGATGAGTGCATGTGCGATGACTACATTTGTCTTGCACTCCTTTGAAACAACATCATCTAAGTGTAAAAAACAATTACAACTTATATAGGAAAATTGTAGCAGAAAAATCTGCCATTTCACTTCTCAGGCTTCCACTGCACTCTGTTTTAATACAGTAGGCTAGAATCAGATGTCACTTTTATTTTGCCTTCTAAACCAATAATTTGTTTGAATGCTGAGACTTTGCAGCTGGAAAATGATTTCAGATGGATAATCATATGACCAGAGTGCTCCTTGAACCCATACCCATACCTATACATAACCTTAACTCTCACAATAAATGTAGTCTTCAAATTTGCGACTTCTGGGCAGATCATCCTTGAAGACATGTTTGAGAAAGTTAAACTCCCATTTCTTGGCACTGTTATTGTAGTATACTGTAGAACATGGCGCTTAGCTCCTTTTGAATGTAATTATAAATCTTAATTTTCAACACAATGACTGGAGTTTCTTTCTTAATTCCACAATTAATGGAAAAGATCATGTCAAAGGCAAAATCTTCACTGAAGTGTGATTCAAATGCTACAAATGGTAAAATATTTTAGGATATGCATCTGACACAGAGCTAATCCTTATAGGTGGAAATGAATGAACTTCCATTTGTACGTTTTATTGATAAAGTGTTTCTCACTCCAACTATTTTAACTATGACTTAAACTGTCTGATAACGATTTCATTACTGGATTGGCTTGGCTCCTAGTTGTTTCTGATTTTGCCAAGTTGGGCTATAAGAAAAGCCTGCAGGTATTTCAGACCAGTCATTTAAAGCAATGGTTTTAGCAAAGGTTCACATGCAACAAACAATAGAAAACGACACTACCCAGAGTTCCACTATAACGCGTCTGCGCAAAGCACACGACCGCCATAGGCGTTGGACGAAAGATGCAATGCACTCCAGCAGCATCAGTACCAGCCTAGTAATCAATGTGCTGCAAATAACTGGAAAAGAGAACACGGCGAAGAAAATACATTTTTGCTGATACACCGACACCGGTTCATTGGACCGGCGAGATGGGAGATCAGAAGGTAGTATGCAGGCTTACTTCTCGAACAGGTGTTTTGTGTTTGCGGCGGTAGCAGGGCGTACAAAGAAAGGGGAGCGGGGAGGACTTGGACTTTGTTGCCTACATCATTGCTTGCAATATGAAACGCTAAAATGTTTAATTGTTATTGATTGAAAGGAGGTCCTTATTTCTTGGAGGTAAATCGACAATTTACCTTTCGATGCAATGCATTTGTTCTCTTCTAGAGGACACTCGTTCGTGAGAAAAACTGCGCCTGGCCGTGACAGGTCCCCGAATAGTCATTGATTAAACGTGTTAATGTACACCAATCCAATAAACATTCTTAGCAATCGGTTTACGTTTTTGTTCCTATCTGCCGAGCCAGACGTTGAGATACTATTCTAGTGGGTGCAGAATGTCACATTATACATATTATTGGGGCCTGACGCATTACGCTATATGAATAATATCAATGCCTCGAGGAGTGTATGAACTCACTTGACGGCCGTAGGACTGGACCTTGGAAATATATCTTATAATTTCCTTAAATCTGTTTCTTGTTTTATTCGTACAGTGAGTCAACTTGGCTATGTAAAGATAGGGTGTTCATAATGCCTAAATGATGGGTTAAACACAACCACTGGAAACATAATTAAATTATTGATGCACATACTTACGGTCTTGTAGCAAGATGTACACCCTGGCCTTAGTTAACACAGAAATATATCACAAACATCCTTAGATGCCTTATATTAGATGTAGATGTGGAAGAGTGAAACGTTACTTGACGCCATTGCACGTGGTGAACAGTCTCATATTCAGGTTTCAACCCACCGGTTTTACATTGCCGTCCAAAGGGGACGTCCATCGATTATTCTCAGGCAAACCCTTTAAACTGTATGTCTCTTTCTGCAGGAATCGCTCCGTAAGATCACCACCACCCTAGCTCTGAAAAATGAGGAGATAACAAACTTCATATGCTGTCTGAAACAGAGCCTGGAGAACCTGGAGGTGCACACATATAGACAGCCTATATAGACAGCCTACAGTATTCCAATCGCTAATTATTTTGTCTGTCTGTGCAAGTGTTAAATTGTCAGTATGTTTACAACACAACACTTTTACCAACCTATTATTCATACTATACCATTCAGACTGGGGTGCTCAGATAGTGTATCCATGAACTAATTCCTCCTCTGTTGATCCCAGAGTAACTCCAGCCGTGTCCAGGAGGACTTGGAGGCAGAGTTCAACACCCTCCACTCAGTCCTCGATGAGCTGAAGGACAGCATGGTCACCCGGATCAAACAGGAGAGGGCCAGCCGCACCTATGAACTGCAGGTTAGTTAATCGTTAATGGGCTTTCACAGGAGAAAGATTTTACATGCTTATGCATTTCAATTTTTGAGGTTCCAATATTTCATTTATTAATATTCTACATTATAACTATTTGTATGACTTCCCCAGGGTATCCAATCATAAGATGAACTCATGATCAGTGTAGCATGACTCATTCTCAGGGTCAGAATCAGGATAACTATTTGTGAGTAAAACCATGTGGAGACCTATTCAGGGGTGGGGGGGAGAGATTTTGCAGTGAAAGGCATCATGTGTTGGGGTCCAAAAGGATTGTCCTGTCTGTGTGTGTGATCCTGTTCATCTGTCAGTCAAAGCCACAGCTTATGCAGCTGTGTAATGACATCAAATCACTTGTTCATTTGGGAGGTGTATGATCGATGTCCTCTGCAACAGATCATAGTAGGTTAATTGAAAATGTGACTTGTTAATTCAACTCAAACAACAATTTTTGCTAACTTTTTTCTGTGATGGGAAACCTCTCACACACACACAGAACAGCTCAGAATACGTTTAAGGAAATGTTTGCTACTCTTTCTCTCAGAATCAGTTGAGCGCGTGCTCAAAGGCCTTAGAGAGCTCAGAAGAGCTTTTGGAGGTAGCCAATCAGACTCTCTGCTCCACAGAAGCAAACGACTTTAATCAGGTAAGGCCTGGAAAGCTCTAAAACCAGATTTTCTGCCCCACATTTTATGCAATAATGCCCCAGTTAATTTTATTGCCCCTTTGTCATTCTGTCGTGGTTGTTTGTGCAACAGAGATGTAATGTTTATACTGTAATTGTAAAGCTTTGTCTGCAACTCAGTTTTCTTTGGTCCGTATCTCTCTTCTCCTCCCCTCTGGTTCTTCTCCTTTCCTTCTCTGCTTCTCTCCAGGCGGCCAAAGACATTAAGGATAGGTATAGTACACTGCTGTCTTTTTCTAGAGTATGTTGTTAACCCCTTAACCATCAGCTTACCCAAAGTCCCACATTAAAACCAGATCTAGATTGTAAACCGTCATGCTATAGCAGACCCTTTCATCACCGCTCTCTGTTTCGCCTCTCCAAATGTATAGTTAACTTACACATACAACAACTGCAATTGGAAGAAAATGGTTAATTCAACTGAGAGAAAAGGAAAACTTCAGTCATTTTGGGAAAAACTAATTGTCTCTAAAATAGTACAAAATATCATAAGAACAGAAGGGTTTGGAGGATCAACTACAAGCACAGAAGAATGTAACACCTATAAAAAATGGGAAAATTTTAGTTTAGAATAACTTAGAACCAAAATATTCTCTATCTCTCTCCTCCTCTCTGTTCTGTCTGTCCCAAACATGTGAGTATTTCAGAGCACATGTGCCAGTTCCTCCCAGTTTGGGTAGTGTCAGTTCTGCTTTTCGGTTTCATGTATGTCCAGTGTTCATGAGTGTGTGTGTTTGTGGTGCTGTGTAGGTAGCATACTAGGGCTGTAGTAACCCTATTTTAATTGGTCATTTACTGCACTCACTAACATGTCATTTCAGTCCTTCAGGGGGTTGAATAATGAGGCATGTCTCACTCTCTGTGTCTTTGTCTGGGGGAGAGCAGTGTGACAATGGCCCCAGCCTTCCGTTTGTCGCTGAAAGCCAAAGCCAGTGACAGCATGAGTCACATGATGGTGGACTTCACCCAAGAGAGGGAGATACTGAAGGCCATCAAGTTCCTCCCGGGTCAGTCTGTCAACTGTCATGTCTGCAGAAGCACAACATTACATAGATGTGTTGTCTTAATTCTGTCAAAGGGCTAATAGTGACATTGAGACTGTGACAGTGTTGATATAGATCCGTCAGGAAGCAGGACACCCTCTGTCTCTCTCCACAGTGCCTGCCACCCCGGAGATTTTGTTGTCTGAGTGCCAGGTGTGTGACAACACCGTGACTGTATTGTGGGCTCTGCCGGAGCCGGACGCAAAGATAGATCACTATGACCTGGAGTACCGCCGCACCAACCACGAGGGGCCGCCCAGAGCCCGGGAAGACTACCCCTGGATGGTGGTGGAGGGCATTCGGGAGACAGAGTACACCCTCACAGGTAGGAGTTTAATTAGGGTTCGAGTGAGGAGAGGTTTAGGGTTGATATGGGGTAGGGTTGAGTAGAGGGTTAAATTTGGGTTTGTGACAGGTTTATGTGCACAGGAATGTGCACATGAAGATCGGTCCATACAATGGTCAATGTATAATTACTACAAGCCTATCTTTGGAAGCAGTACCCCGGGATGAGCATATCAAGATGCTGTCGTGTTTGTGTGATTCCAGGGCTCCGCTTCGAGACGCGCTACATGACGTTCCGTGTGAAGGCATGTAACAAGGCCGTGGCAGGAGAGTTCTCTGAGCCGGTTACTCTGGAGACACATGGTGAGTGAACTGGACACGTTCTTTGCCTTGGACTGGTGTTTCTCCACCCTGCTCCTGGGAGCCCCCCTGCCCTGCAGGTTTGAGATAAATCTGCCCTGCAGGTTGTACAGGAAACATTTGTATGGATTTCTGTTCTTACACTTTAGCTACACTGGCCACACACTTTGTGTTGCTATTTAGCCATGTTCATTTTGTATTTTCCCCATCAGAGACAGGTTAAAATACGAAAACCAAGTGTGAATCAATTTTGTTCTTTCAGAGGCAGGTTACATTGCTTTCTATCCTCGAAAAAATTGTAAGGACACAAAGCAAGACTTGCAGTACACCGACCGTTTCAAACAGACCCAAGTTTATTTTTGCATTTGGCAATGCAAATGCTTATTGATGCGCCTGAGCTTTGTGGATTAAATGATCCTTCTCCTCTCCCTGCAGCGTTCTTGTTTAAGCTGGATGCAGGCTCGGCCCATCAAAACCTGAAAGTGGAGGACCTCAGTGTGGAGTGGGACAGCTGTGGAGGAAAGGTTGTCCAGGACATCCGTAAAGACAAGAACAGAACCAACCAGTCTCCCATGCACTCCCCTGCCAGGTCAGAAACACGAATCCTGTGTGTGTGTTTGTGTGTAGAATGAAAGTCGATGCATTTGTTACAACTTGGGCCTCCTCCTACTGACTCTCCCTCTCGTCGCCCAGGACGGCCATGAATTCACCAAAGAGAGTGCCCTCTGCTCGGGTTGGCCGAGACCGTTTCACTGCCGAGTCGTACACTGTCCTAGGAGACACCTTTATTGATGCAGGCCAACAGTACTGGGAGGTGCGGTTCGATAAGGAGAGCAAGGCATTCGCTGTGGGCCTGGCCCTGCGCAACCTTGGCCGCTTTGACCAGCTGGGCAAGAGCAACGCCTCGTGGTGCATCCACCTGAACAACTGGCTACAGCAGAGCCTCACAGCCAAGCACAACAACAAGGCCCGCACCCTGGACTGTCAAATCCCTGACCGCATAGGAGTCTACTGCAACTATGAAGAGGGTGAGACGGACCCCCAGACACACCCCAGACAGAGCTCCTTCCCACCTGATGCTCTAGCACTCGAGCGCCACAACTCAGACTTACATACAGGGCAGAACACAGGGTTCAATCTTCATTAAATAGAATTAAGTTGGTCTGGAGTAAAGATTAAGCCAGGAATGGGTTGGGTAATGTAATCAAATGAACATGTTCATTGGAGCCTAGCTGCTGTCTGTATCTTACTGTCCATTGTTTCTTTCTACTGGTGTAGCTATGCTACTTTAATTGCAAACTTCCACAGAGTTAGTGATTACATTTTTCT
This sequence comes from Esox lucius, assembly GCF_011004845.1. Taxonomy (NCBI): domain Eukaryota; kingdom Metazoa; phylum Chordata; class Actinopteri; order Esociformes; family Esocidae; genus Esox; species Esox lucius. Next base: position 13,765,418 of record NC_047576.1, read on the forward strand.
CTTCATCCAGGTGTTCTGTCCTTCTACAATGCCAGGACCAAGACACTGATGCACACCTTTAGAACCAAGTTCACTCAGCCTGTTGTTCCAGCCTTCTCGGTGAGAAACGTTTCATTTAGTGTACTTTGTTTCACAATCTAACAGTGGTATGAAATTAAAACCACTATCTTACAGTTTTTTTAGTCACTTTGGTACTATTATCAATAGTAGTGTTTCAAAACTCTTAGAACAAGACTCCAAACGGAGATCATACTTGCAAACCATTAAATTAAATCTTGCATTTAAAACTTTCATTTGGATTGTAAACTTTCACTGCAAGATCAGTGGTCCAACCACTAAGCTTTTGGTGAAATACAACGAGATAATTTGTTAATTCATCAACACATAACATAGTGCAATCCTTTCATAGTGCAAATAATTTTAACAATCAGTTAGTCCAAGACCAAACAACATAAGTTTCAAAATGACATGTTTCAAAATGACTCATTGAAGTGCTAAAGGTCTGTTACAGATTAGGTAAAACCTTTCCTATCATAATTGACAGAAAATAATTTCCATAATTTCTATCCCATAATCATTTAATAATGTTTTGTCTAATCAGTTGTAGCAAATACTATCACAAAGAAACAAAATAAATATCATTGTTTTAAACACACTACACTTATTTGCGTCAGTTCTGTCTTTGGTGTTTGGCCATGATATATTGTCCACATCACAATGAATATCTTAATTTTTCATACAATGCGGGAATAGATTTTTTGGCATGGCAAATACATATGTGATATTGGTCACCTTTGATGTCATGACATGGCTTATCCATGAGCTGTAGGAGGGTGACATGCTCATGGGGATGGCAGTCATTGACCTTCCACCTCCATAATATAAAGGAGATTACAGGGCAGGTCTAGGAACAGGAATTAGGGATTGGCCCAAAACCATTCCGGAATCACTTCTGAATGGTGGAACCAACATTATCACACACAATTTCAATGAGTTCCTCAATGAGGTGTGCAACTCCAGCATTGTAAGACCCAGGAAGTGTCACATGTTACCAGTTGTGGTTACCAGTGTGAATGGCAATCATGTACTGTATATGACAGTATGGTGTAGTACATAGGCAGTGCTGTGGTATTTCGTGTCTCACACTACCAACACCAAGGTTGTGGGTTTGAATGCCACTGAGGTCACATACAAATCTATGGCATTAGGGTGGTGAATCTGTACATTTCCATCTGAACATAGTAGGCAAAACAATGTAAAATACAGTATATTTACCAAATGGTTGAGTGATGATTAATTGGGAACAATGAGCATAGCGATAATAAAAGGTATTTTAACAATAGAGAAGAAAATCTCATCAAAAGTTATGCATGTATGTTTCATGTCAGTGTGAAACTTCTTTGTAGATGGTTTATTTCTGCACTCAGTCAATATCCGAGGTACACAGAGTTGTGAAAAACGGTATCTATTGTGGTTCTGTTGTGTTTATCTGATCTGTTGTGGTTTTTGTACTAAGAATGATGAAATATTACCAATATTACTTTTGTGAATATTACCAAAGTGTACCAAAAAAACGATAAAACCTAAATCACGGCTTGAGATTCGTTTGTGTCCTGGTGCCCCCTGCAGGTGTGGAATGGGAGTTTCTCGGTTCAGACGGGTCTGCAGGTGCCTGGTGCAGTGCAGAGTGGCCAGAGGAAGAACAGTGGTACTAGCAGCTCCAACGCCAGCCTCACCTAGACCCAACTGGGTCCCGGCCTCAACCGCTGCAGCAGAACTTTACCCCATAAAGGCCATGTGGTGCTGCCCATCACATGCCCGAATGCCACTACACGCCACGCCTGCCCGGGTTCCTGCTCTGCCTCATCGCATTCAGCTCACTACACTCCCTGTGCCTTCCAGAGGGGCAGTCATCCGCATACACACGTATGCAGAACTGTATCTTAAATTTAATTCATATCTATAATCAAACAAAGGCCAAAAGACCATCACCCAGTCACCAGTGTGTTAAATGCTAGGCACAGAGTTAATATTTCAATGCTAGTGACATAGACCCCCATGCAACTGAAAACAAATCTACAAGTTCATATAACGTGGTTGTCCTAGAGTATTCATTAACATACACTGAATGTTCAGAATCCCATGCTTCTAATTTCACTAGTTGCTTCTCAGTATAGAATCACCCATATTTACCTGCATAACCCAAATAATTTAGTAGCAAAGTTAACCCAACTGCTTAGAACTACTATAAACACTAGGTTAATTCAACATAAGGAATGTATTGAATTCTACATTGCCAGCAGGTGTGTGGATGCAGAGGTGGAGATGCTGTACTGCTGACTAGAGTTGAGGAAGTGTATGTATGGAGGAGCATGAGTCAGATGTACTGAATAGGAGTGCGTTTGTAATGTACTGTAACGTGTTCCTCTATTTTGTCACGTTTATTCCCCAGATGAGCAGCCTTTTATGCTGTTTACAAATGTTAATGGCCGTCCTTATTCATGTCACCTGATGTCTAAACTAAGCGCTGGGGTGCGATGGTTTTAAATGTAGTCCGAATGACATTCTTGTCATGTCGATGCCTCGTATGAATATAACCTGCAATGCAAATGCCTCCACTTGAGTTTTTAACTTTGATAGGTTAAAACAATGTAAATATTCCTTTAATTTTTCCACTACAGTTTGTCATCCACTGAGTTAATAAAGCAGTAAGAAAGTCCTGTGTTTCTCTGTACATTGACAAAAATAAGTATTTCAGGAATATAAATTACATTTTAAAAGACAGGGTACATTTTCTTTGTATACAATAATATTGACAGGATATGGTACCTATGGTTTTTGTCAAGTCTTTTGACCAATCAGATCAGAGCTGAAAAAGATGTGAAAAGATCAGATGTAAGTAATGAAAAAAACTATTAACGGAATATATATCTTAATTGGGCTGCCTGTTTGGACAGCCTAACACCTTCACTGACAATTATCTGTTGTACAACTAGTAGATGGTCCCAGTAATGGTAGATTTTTTTGATCAAGCCAGAAAACAAAAAAGGAACAAACAAAGAAACAAAACTGACAGTTATAGACATATTTGACACTGAAGGCCTATTAGAAAATCTATTCACTTATATAATGTGCAAATATACAAACACTTGGTATGGATAATGTGGCATTTACATGGTGATTTACAGTCCATTCATTTGCTAGTGTGTTGTTTGGACAAAGCGATCCAGGAAGAAGGAATCAATATGGTGTTAATCTTCTAGTCTAGGCTGACACCCAGCTGACAAGAAGCAGAGACTTAATCTTCCAGTCCAGGAGAAAAGGGTAGGGCAGCTCAAAGAGGATGAGTGGAAAAGGTCCAACATGCATTTTCTTTCCTGATTATGTCCATATTCTGATGGTGCACACATTTTAAGACATGTTTGGGCAATTGAAAGCATTGCAATCTGATTGGGATCATATATTAAGTGTAAACCGATCAGGACAAGATCAGGATGATGCATGTTGGTGGCAGGTATAAATGGGGCTACTGTTTTTGCAGTAGTTGTAGGTGGCTGAGGAACAGGTTTGTTCACTGCCTGATTGTCTAAGCTGCCAGAAGATGTCACTGTTCATGGGCACGCCTCTTCTCCAACTTAAGTTTCAGCTCCTCAGACAAGGCTGAAAGATGAAAGTCAAGATAACAGCATTTAGGAATTTAACTTTGGATTTAACGGATGGAACTCTTGTTAATGGTTTGAAAATATAAGGACGGAAAACAAATGCTGGGCTTACTCTGTGCAATAGTGTCTGGTAGGAGAGAAGTCAACCTGGCATCCAGAGTGTCTGTTACGGTGTGAGTGGTGCTACGAGGTGTAACAACCGGGGGCTTCAGGGCCTTCCTCTCAGTTCCTAAAACACAGAGGGAGAACATCTTCACTGATTCCCAAAGGGAATATTCACTGTCAGACAAGCAGCAGATTTTAATAGCAAGACCTAAACCATGGCCATGTGAAAATCTGCATCCCTTTGCCATCTTGGTTGTTCCTATACGGCTCCTCACCCTGAATGTAGATTATGGGCCATGGGAAATTATAATCCATGCTGTTTTTCACCATTACAAACGCTAGCACAAAACCAATGGATGTAGAGTGAGCCATTTTAAAGGGTCTCTTCCTTGTGGAAGAGAGTAGGTTTCATGTATACTAAGAAACGAAATAAGCACACATCTCAGTTCTGTATTATTGTCGGTCTGTTTTATTTGCATGGTTTACATAAAAGATTTACAAATGTCTAACCATGCGTATTCCAGAATAATTTGTCTAAAATAAATCTTGAGTTTTCTTATACTTTTCATGTTTAGGAACAAATCATGTATTTCTGTTTAGCCACATTAAGTATGGGTTTTAAAATGCATTTCTGTGCACCAGAGCAGTAGAGGATACTATCCCACTATGTCTGAGATCTTTGGAGTAGTAGGGCACCAGCAGTTTCAAGACAGTGGGACTCACTTGGTAGACAGAAGGGAAGAGGCTGAGGTGGTTTAACAGGCAACTTGGCAAAGTCCTCCTCCGCTTCCCCTGAAAAAGCGACAGAGTCTGAGGAATTAAGTACTACCTAAAGAGCGTCCGAAGACACGGGCGTTGGGAAGGCTACCAGGAATGTACTCACGGTGATCGTTGAGGTAAAGTCTCCTGTCTGTTTCTGACTGAGACTCTGGAAATGGCATACGATCCCTTTGACCTGGAATAAAACACAATAACCATCTTTTCATGACAACTTATTGAATCTGATAAACATATCCACTTCAAAGACAACACATTTATCATTTGACGCTTGAGAAGTGTTTGTGTGTGTGTGTGTGTGCGTGCGTGTGTGTGTGCGTGCGTGTGTATGTGGGTGCATGTACTGATTTCCGTAATCAGGATGGAGGTCCCAGTTAGGTGGGTATGTACTGTGTACCTGGTTTGGGAGGGGGGGCAGGGACTGTCACAGATGGGGTGGGGGCACGGCGGGTAAATTCTACGCTGTTCTCCTCTCTTCTCTCTCCATTCTCCTCATTCACATGAACAAATGCTGTGAAAACAGAGGATGATTGTTCTGACCGGCATGACGGAAAAGTAACAGAATCACACTAAAAACGTAGAAACAAGCCCTTTCTTACTGATGCTCTCTTCGTAGGTTCCCTCCATAATAAAGGGTGTCAAAGCTCCACCCGTCTTCTCCACCAGACAGCTGATGACATCATGAAGCGTGTCACAGTGGATCTACCGGCAGAACCATTATTTTTAAATAACATATTCCTAACATATTCCTAACATATTCCTAACTCTCACATGAAGTGCACTTGCTATATTCACTTTTACTTGTTAATTTGGATATAAGCATATAAATGTGATTAAGATGTTAAAACTGTTCCCTACTCTACTCAGTGCTTGTTTTCTCACTTAAAAAAATGTAGTGGTCCCTCTCTACCTTGGTCTGTTTGAGGCCAATGGAGAGTGGAGGTCTTCCATCAGACAACAGAAGACTTTGCGGCTTATGTTGACCAACATAAATGTGGCTTTTGTATAGAAAACTATTTCTGGTAAAAGATGTTGTAAAACACTATCATTCCACTATTACTATAGATATACTAAAATGCATTATGTATAATAAAATTCTACATAATGCCCCTTCTGCATGTAAGAAAGCTGAAAACAGACTGTGTCGATGTGAAAATCACATACCGTGTCAGAAATAAATCTAAAATGTTTAAAGATCGGCTAAAGCAGAACTAAGAAAAAGCCACCATGACAGAAAGCACTAATGTAAGTAAGATGTATTATCATGGTGATTAGCTTTTCTACAGAAAGACAGACAACTCAGTGTGTTATGGTTTATTGTCTTGCGAGAACCTGTGGAATGTTTCATCAGTGTTTCCCTGACCTTTCCCTTGCACTGTGTTAACCTGCCGTTCAAAGTCTTTCTATGATCATTCTGATGATCATAGAAAACAAGAAAAGTGGAATCAAAAATAAGTTCAATAAATAATGATGTCATACAAGGTTCTAATACATTAATTACAAAAAAAAAATATTGTTTCAAGTGTGTGTCCAATACATCTGTATTGAGGAAGGGAAAAGCAGAATTGTGGGATTCAGGAAGAGCTCTGAAACACTCACAGGAGTCTCTAGATCAATGGCGAATGCTCCATCCTGGGTCCTTGACACACGATAGTGTCTGAATATAGACCTGACGGGAAAGAGATCCAGTGTCAGTTAGAGGCACATTAATGAGTAGTAAGTAATAATCTACTGTTGTCTAATCGATCACATGAGCAAATCCAGCTCTGGAAAAAATGAAGACCACTGCACCTTTTTCTTTCCTTTCCAAAAAAGTTGAAAAGGAAGGTTTTGAGCGAGGAACGGAAGGGTTAAAATTAACAGACCACTGCAAACTGAACGCTTCTGTTCCTCACTCAAAACTTTCCTTTTCAGCTTTTTTGGAAAGGAAAGAAAAAGGTGCAGTGGTCTCTTCATTTTTTCCTGAGCTGTAAATAAGGGCATGCGCATTCAGGTGGTTCAGCACGTGTATGGGCTATCATGGACACTGGGAACGTGATGTCAGTTTTCTTTGATTCAACAGCAGACGTCATTGGCCAGACGTCATTGGCCTGACGTCATTGGCCAGACGTCATTGGCCTGACGTCATTGGCCAGACGTCATTGGCCAGACGTCATTGGCCAGACGTCATTGGCCAGACGTCATTGGCCAGACGTCATTGGCCAGACGTCATTGGCCAGACGTCATTGGCCAGACGTCATTGGCCTGACGTCATTGGCCAGACGTCATTGGCCAGACGTCATTGGCCAGACGTCATTGGCCAGACGTCATTGGCCAGACGTCATTGGCCAGACGTCATTGGCCAGACGTCATTGGCCAGACGTCATTGGCCAGACGTCATTGGCCCGGAGTGAGGGGGAATAGGGAAAAGCGTACCCGCAGAGTTCCTGTCGGGTGGATACGGCAAACGAGGCGCCGTCCCTGCCGGGCCGCAGCAGCAGGTTTCCACTCTCCGGGTGCTTCTCCAGCACCATCTCTGCCTCAGTACGAGACACAGGATGGTAACACCTGCAACGCAGAGCCTCAAAATGTAACACGTCTGAACAGCAGATATCAAAGGCCTAGACCATCATGCAACTTGAATCCCACTGTCGTCCCTCAGTCCAGCCGCTAGCGTCCACTCACGCTGGCATGTCCTCTATGAGGCTGAGGTAGAGGTTGGAGCTGGATGCTACAGCAGTAGCGGCGGGGGCAGGGTGTGCGGTTTTCCGTCTCTCCCTCTCGGCCTCCACAGTCTCCCTCAGCATATGGATCTGGCCTGGCAGGAGGTTGAGTGAGTCGGGGACTGACAGCTGGGGGTGGTGACACAACAAGGTTTTACCATCATTGACACTGAGAAATGCTGGAAATGCTTCAGGCCGTAATGACTAACATGTGATGTAATGCCATTGCTTCTAATGCCGTCATCATCAAATTCCACAGACAGATAATTACACGGTGTTACATCAACATTCACCCTGAGTGAGACTTGCTCACTTTGCAAAGCAAACTTTAGTGCACCCCCCTCTTCAGTGTCTGAGGAACTTTTTCTTATGTCATGATTAAATAAATCTCATGATCTTCCCAAAACAAGGGTAAATATATATATATTTTATTCAAAGGTCCTATCTGGACTGCCTGAAGATTACTGACCACCACAATATGAATTAATATTATGGCAAAAATTGTTCTGGCCTGTGGAGAGCACAGCTCATAGCCAAGGGATCAGCTCATAGCTTGGGGATCAGCTCATAGTCTGGAATCATGTAGATTACACTGAAATACATTTACTAAATTACAGTATAATCCTGTCTGTACAAAAACAAATGACATCGTCAAGGTCAGTAAACAGCAAGCCTTTCACTATTTCTTCAAATACATTTGTGGGATTGTGGGAATACTGTTTGATTTAGGCGCTGTCGCCGTAATGTTGGTGAACTATGACTTTTAATGGCCAACTGTTTTATTGATTTGACATGGGAATATGTGCATTTCTTTATAATGAATACATCTACTGTGGGAAAAAGATTTGCTTTCTCACCGTGAACAACAATGATTTTCAGCTTGCTCAATGCTATACTTGCAAACTCTCAAGTGTTATTTAAAAGCCTAATTACCAGGCTATGGGCCCAGAGTCAACTGAATTATTCTTAGTTTGCTGACCAGGTGTTACAAGGAAGAACAAGCCTATTGGGACGTATGTGACCTGCTTGTCATCATTTTACACAAACCTCAACTACAGAGTAGATGAAACCTTTCCATAGTTCGCGAGTCTCTAAACTGGGGGCCTGTAAAAGAAAGGGAGTGAGAGAATACATAAAACCACTGAGAAAATAGTATTGTAAAAGACTGAGGAAAAAAATAACCTCTGCCCTTACAGTGATTTTGATTTCTCTGTCCTTCATGTGCAGGATAAGTTTGGCTGCCTCCAGATTTTTGTCCCGACTGCAATCATCTTTCAAGGAGATGAATTCACTGAGATCCAGTTTCTCCACATACTGTTAAAACAAGCCGAGTTGAGCGTAAAATAATACTTGGGAGTGCCCACCACTCCCAATACATCCACCACTGTCACATTTACAACTATCACATGTCCTCATGTCTCTTGTCATTCACTCACAGTGTTTTCTTTGCTGTTGTTGAAGAAAAGAAGAGTGTTTCCACACAGGCATGTCCATAATTTCCGAGACACCTGGATAGACAGACAGAGAGAGGCCTGTTGATCAAAACAACATTGAATGACAGACCATGAGGACATAAATACGCCTTCTGACCAGAGACCATACAGTATGACCTGTTAGACCCTTTGTTTGGCACCATTGTGACATTTCAAGATTTTATTCCGTTTTTTAACTCTTATCTAGAAATTAAAGCAGCTGCCTGAAGAAAGTGCTGGACCATACGGCAGTTTGAAAAAAGGTTGAAATAGAAGGTTAATATGCGATGTTTCAAATGTACAACACACAGAGCCATGAGATACGCTTCCATTCACTGTCAACAGTGAAGCTGTTATGTAACATCTGGCCAACTGACATAGTGTTGAGAGTGTAGCGACGGAACTGTTTTTTTTAAGTTGCGAAAAGAATTCTTGCCAGAATACATTTTATGAATTTCCATTTGAGTGACCAAACAACATTGTCTGCTTTATGTCCCAGTTGTTAGCCACAGTGTCATCGCTAACTTCCTAATCTGGCCCCATTTCCATCATGGTCACTAAATCATGTCCCCCTTTCCAAATACAATGCAAATACATATGATTTTTTTTATTATTGTTTATTAGCTCGATCTTACAGTCAATCAAATCATATGTATCTAAAATTGCCATCAAGGAATAATTGTGATTTTCAAAAACGTGCGTGCAACAATCATTGGCCGAAAATCTTATTAACAAAATCAAATTGATGTATAATCATGTGAAAAATAAGTACACCCCTTGGAAAGTTGTGATACGTAATCTTCATTTCAACATTACTGACAGATAAAGTTAAAGTTTGAATAAAAAATAAACGAACCCCTAGCTTCAATAGCTTGATTTGCCTCCTTTGACTGAAAGAACTTCAGCGCTTCATATTGTGTTTTTTTGTAACTGTCCATCAGTCTCTTACATTGACTGGAAGGAATTTTTGCCCACTCTTCTTTACAGTCCTGCTTTAACTATGTAATACTCAACCTTTGACTTGTCTGTCCAGAACAAATTTTTCCACATTGTTTTTACCTAGGGGTTATTTGAGTCTAGGAACGTCTTTTGGTGAGCTATTGGCCTGGGACGACTTGTAGAATGTAGATTGCCAGTGGTTCTGAATTTTCTCTAATTTGTAAATTATCTGTCTGACTGTGGAATTATGCACTTTGAAATGCTTTATTTTTTTAGTGTAAGTTAAAGCTAATGAAGAACATTTTATTCACAGCCTTTTTTGTTCATTTTTACCTAGGGTTCCAATGATTCTGGAGGGCACTGAATCTCATCTTACCTGGTGTAAGTTCTGGCATAAATTGCTGGCAATAATCACCCAAATGGGTGCTACATGTTTGATGTGGAAAAGGTGATGTTCCCAACTTACTATAAAAATACCTTCAGTTGTCAAAAAATAAACAACATCTTATTATTAGTAAGCTCTGGGTGAGCACAGTATACAGTTACTGATAACTGGACTTCCTTCATGCATATCCTGTTAACTTGCCTGACTCACACTGAGTTCCCATCAAGACTTTGTGGTTTGTAGATTCAATTATGGTAAATAACACACCCTATTCTAAAATAGGACAATAGAGTAACAAAAGAAAATAAGAAAAAGTTTGTTAATCTCTCTCCCTCAGTGACACCAGCCGTATATTTTCTTAATGGCTCTGTGTATCCTAGTAGATAAACCAGTTCCGAAAAATTTCCTTCTGTACTTACAGGGAAAGAAAAACACCCTACCAGAAACCATTTCAAATGCCTGCTCCACCCATTAGCTAGGAATGTCTGAACTTTAGCCTAGGTCATATACCTTACATAAGAAAAGTAAATCAATATTTTTAGTTGAAGAATTGTTTCACAATCAAATAGTTTCATATCGCTAGGCCTGCATGAGCACAGATTTAAACCATACCCAATTGGAATCATGATTTGGAACCGTCCTATAAGATTCTAATGTTTCCATATTGGTCTAGTTCGTATAAGAACCATTCCTATATGATTCTTGGGCTTTTCTAAGAGTTCTTACTGGAACTAATACCATAAGATCTCTACAAGACTTCTCTAGCATAATTTTCATACAACATGCAACATCTCCAGTTACAATCCCAGGATGGTTCCAAATCATCATAAAAATCCAATGCAATTGTTGACTGACGTAGAATCGTTGCAATTTTGAGAATTGCCAATTAACTTGGCACATTAGTGAATCTTGCTTTTTATCCAACCTGTCTTTTGAGACACAAAATGTGTAGGGCGAGGCATCCTGAGTGTCGTCATTTAACTTACACAATTGGGCTAAATGGATTTCCAGTTAATAATTTTGCTCTAAATTACGAGATTACGTAGTCTTGTGTTGAATACAGCAAAATATAGACAGCCCATAATTAAACTACATGTATTAAAAGAATAGCCTCCATAAAGTAAGAACATTATACCTTGTCTTGGAATGATCTCTTCTCCAGGAATCCTTCGTAATAACAATATGGAATCTGGTAGCGCCTGGCTCGCTTCGTGGCCGCCATCAATTTCGTGCGCCCACGATCACTTTACGCAGGGTGATCGTGGCTCCCCGCTCTGTTGGTAAATTGGTTTGACAACGTCTGTGACTGGGTGGACTTGGAAGTAAAAAAAATATAGCAAAATTACCCGTGAGGTAATTGGTTGTCCAGCTGTAGTTTGTAGAAACATTAACTACGTGCGCGAGTGTACTCTGACGTGCGGATTGAAACAGTGATGCTTTCAGTGAATGCTTACGTTTCTAAACGTTCAGTTACAACGTTAACAATGCTGTACTGAACGATCAGTTGAAAAACTGCGGCTTTGGGTTGTGGAACGCCATCGTCAATTCACGCCATAATTCGCCACACCCACCGAACGGGAGCAAAGTAACTGAGTCGGTGGACGACGGAATCAAGTCAATTGGAGCTGAGGCTGCGTCAGTGGGCTCCAGCAACCCTACTTCCCGGAGCTATGGTGATATCTATTTCTGATTCTTAACAACTTGCTCGCTCAACTACGTTTAGACAATAGTCCATGTGTCAGGGGGTATGCACACTTGTTCTCTACCTTGGTTCTGGTCTTCTACATTTATTGAACATTTATTGATCAATAAAATGTATTTATTCGATTACTAACCCCAAAACCTGGATGCTGGCCACCACCCTCCAAGGGTACTATCGACTTATTTGCGAGCAGTAGGCTATTCGAACTCTGGTCTTGCAATGATGCAGATAATTGCGAGGTACTTTACTACTGTCCCACTAAAGGGGGTACAGCTGCATCCTAGGTCAAAACCTTTTAAACTCAGTGGGAAAACGTTAGATAGCCCATAGCTGTAGGAAATTGTCACCATATGAAACTTTGCCCTTTGATTTTTCTATTCTAGTGATTTGCTTTAACCAACACACACTAGCCGATTCTACATGTGTATGTTTAACAGAGCACACCCTCTTTGTGAAAAAATACATTGCAATGTGTTAACTAACAATGTTTTTAACTTTGCTATTGCTAGCTAATGACAATAAGTAGATGATGATAATGGCGAAGTTGTTTCATATTTTATCCTATGGTATGCTTTGTTATGTTGTAATTTGGCTTTTGTCTATACACATTTGGAAATAACAGGAATACTACATAACACACTCCAAAAAGCAATAATGTCCCTAACCAGATACCCAACTGTAGTCTACTTAATTACTAGCCCGACTCTACACACGTGTTTTTTTTAGTTTTTCTCAGAATCCATGTCTTCTGTGTAAGATAAAGAGGATAATTAAAGACATTTGTTCTTAGCATTTTTGCTAATCTTTGCCAAGGGTGCCAACAATTGTTAAAGGCACTGTAAATAAACACTAAATTGACGTGTGGATGAAAACAAAATCTGGGTATAATTCCTTATTTTTGGGGAACTGCTTCAAATGTCTAATCTATCATCCCAGTTAACAGCTTTACTAAATATAAGCCTGGCCTGTGTTATGGTAATCGTAGTCTGAAGCTAATGCCAGGGTCTGATGTGTCTTTCACAAGATACCAAATCTTAACAGGTGGTTAAGTAGGTGGTTCGAATCATGAATGCTGTTTTGGCTTGTATCAGTGGTACATGAGACTGTATGCCTACCCCACGAGTATGATATCAATCAACTTTCTACAAACTGTTACCAAACTGGGTAACAGTTTGTAATAGCAAAAATACATGTCGGGGTTTGTGTTATATGTCCATGAGCTGTGCGATGTGTTGTCCCTAAGAAATTTGAGTCATTATTGTTCAACGCTCGATCGTCCAGTAAAAATAACTCTTGTTGGTGGAGATTTGCTGCCCTCCTCTGGATTTGTTAATTTATTGCTTTTAGAGATTGAGGAACCTCGCGAGGAAAAAATAAGCGAGGGGGAGCTGCGTAAGACTGTAGAGAGGAGGGGTAAATATATGGAAAGTAAGCGCTAGGGATGCGGTTTGGACAAGGTTAACTTATTTATAAAAGGTTTGATAGTAAATGTCTCTTCAGCTAGTTATTTGACGTATTTATTATTGGCATGAGTTCAATGTTATTTTTATTAATGTGTTTTATGTAGAAACATCATCGAATGGACAGACTACCCACATAGCGGCTGGCTCAAAGCACCGAGCGACACTATCTTTCCGGAAGCAGGAATTGATAAACTGAAGATCTAATTCAGTACTTGTAATTACTAATTTACAGATACATATATATTTAAAAAAATATCAAACTATGTCGGATAGCGAGCAGAGATTTGTGTAGTAACCGATGGGAAATGTAGGGTAGCCTAAAATAAAAATCGCTTTAGTTTACGGGTAGAGTGACAAGGACGAGAGTGAGGAGAAAGAAAGGGGAGGGGAAATGTCATTAAAGCAACACAACAAGGAAACTACACTGCAGACACAGACGCCTTCATTTTTTTGTTTTTGAATAGCCTAATAGATAGCCAGCCAGTTTGTCGAAGTGTGTTCATTGAATCTATTCTGAGCATTGCTTTAAAGTGCTCTGAAAAGAAAACCTCTTGACGGAGTCGGAAATAAAGCCGGTTTTGGACGCTTTCAGAGAAATGGGTGAGAATGACAAAATAGTGATTTTAATTATAATACTGGGGGAAATTAATCTCGAGCAGCAGGCCTCGCGTTCCAGAGATGCAGAAATAACCATTGGTCTGAAAACAACAACAAAGAGCATCCATATTTAATCACATTTGAAACCCGGTAATTAATAAAACAGCAAATTAGATAAAATCAGTTGTCTAAAAATTTCCTATATATTTTATTATACTTGTTTTTGTTTAGTCTGACCACACAAAAGGACGGTGTCTCACAAAGGCCCCACTGTTATATACTTAAGGGCTGTCACAAAAGATCACTAGTAGCAACTAATTAGCTATGTCACACAACTTAACTTAATTTTTTACAGATTGTTACAATATATTAACAATGATTTATCTGGGTCAGCAAGTGGCTTCTTAACCTTAAGATTTCATGACCTCTAGTCTACAAGTTCAGATCTTTTTCATTCAGAATCAGGTATATAATGTTATTTTGGATTCATAACATTCTCTGGTAACCCATTTTATGTCAAGGTAATTTGACCATAATCATGATTTAATTTGGACAATGTAATTTGTATACCCCAAGAGTTGGTTCTTTCAAACGTAAGGGCCAAAGCCTACATTACCCACATACTGTATGCATTATCAGTCGTTTTTTAAAATGTATATGTGTTTTCTAAGAGGACACCATTCTGTTGTATAGGGCCAAGGCCTACAATAACTATACATGCATTATGTGTAAAAGTGTGTGTGTGTGTGTATATATCTGTGTTCAAAGGCTCTGAGCCACCCTCATCTCCACAGGTGGTGGAGGAGGGAGGAGAGGAAGAGGAGGAGGAGCTTAGTGGAGGAGAGGAGTCAGAATTGAGGACCCCCTCTGGGCGTGGCTCACTGCTGACAAGGAGAGGCATCACCCTGAGAGTGCTGCTGAAGGACGGCCTGGTGGAGCCTGGAGACGGCGTTCTCACCATACACTACCTGGTAATGATTATAATATGATGTCCATACACTAATAACATGTTTAAAATATGTATTACACATAATAATAGATTAATACGATAGCTTGTAGTAAACGTTCTTATTAAAATGTATTAGGTGTCAAAATGTGTTTTCCATTGGATCTCAGAACACTTTACATTGTAGGACATGCAGTCAATATCCATACTCAAATGTTTCAACCCATTGCATTGCCCTGCAGCAGCCTAAAGATCCATCCTTCTCTCACTCTCTCTCTCACTCCACCCAGGGTAAAAAGTTTGTAGGCGACCTGTTGAATGACGGGAAGATCCGCTGGGTGGAAACAGGGCAGATATTCAACTCTCCCAGTGCCTGGGCCACGCACTGCAAACGCCTGGTCAATCCTGCCAAGAAGTCAGGCTGTGGATGGGCCTCGGTGCGATACCGGGGCCAGAAACTAGTGCAGTACAAGACCAGTTGGCTGCACAAGTACCAGCCCAGCGCAGACATGGTGAGGAGGGGCGGTGCTGGTGAGGAGGGGTGAGGAGGAGTACAGAGAGGATGGGTAGTGATGAGGAGAGTGGGAGGTGCTGAGGAGGGGTGGTGGTCATATATAGCTTGTATAGAGTATGACTCTTGCATCACCAGTATTGTAGGTTCGATTCACACGTGGGGGGTGGGGGTGGGGGTTTTGAATGAAAATGTGCAGAGTAGGAGTGAGAGAAGGGGTGATGGAAGGAAACGAGGGGGTTTGATGATACAGAAACTGTCAAGGAAAAACAGGAAGTGTTGATGAAAGTGGAAAACTGGGAGGGAATGAAATGCCAAAGAACTCTCACATCCCTCCCTCGTCCTCTGGTCAGAGCTTGGTGAGCGAGGGAGAGGATGACGAACTGGGAGATGAGGAGGAGGAAGAGGGGAAGACGGCAGTGACGACAGATGACCGGAACAAAAAGAACAAACCAGAGCTGCATGGTAAGACACATTACAGGTACATACATGTATTCCACTGCCTACTTATTGCTGTACCATCATACAGAGAGTTTTAAAGTGCCATTCTACAGCTTTTTCTTATCTAGCTTAGTCTATGAGCCATGTTAGTTGTAGTGGAATTTTTCAGATATTACAAGCACAAACATTTATAAGGTAAGCAATGGAACTTTGGATAAAACTTTCTTATGCTACGGCACAAAAAGTGGAAAATTAGGTAAAACGTGAAAATAAATTACAAATCCATTAATTATCTGTTAGCAATGGCACTAAGCAATCGAAATAGTGAAAATTGGAGACAATGAAATGGGAATGTTTTAGATGTTATCTAATGTGCTGTCTTGAACAGATGTCAGCCTAGTCCCAAGAAGAGGCGACAGAGAGAGGATCCCCGTTAGATACTGCACTCTGGGTCCTCGGGATGCTGCACGGTATCGTAGTGCTTTTTCTAGCTGAAGTCTCCGTAATGCAGATGAGTTAGCATGAACCCTCTGAAAGACGGAGGCAGGGTACAATATTGTTCTTTTGGGAACAAACATATAAAAATACACAATGTACCTCCTGATGGAAACAAATGATCTCACGTGGTACTGTTTGATATCTTTTGGCTTCATGGGCTGGGACAAAAGAGAAAATGTTCAAAACAGACCACTTATATCAGCAGGCACTTTGCTGATATATGATATAGTTTATTGTTATATGTAGCCTATACTACTACTATTACTTATTTACATATTCAAAAATTCATTAAAAATAAATTTGATAGTACGCAGGGGTACATGTCAGTACATGTACTTGGCTTTTTATAATCCAGTGTTGAAAAATAGTCCGCTGTTATTTGTGGTGCAAATATTCAGAGCATCTGGGTAAAATAAGTCATATGCAGTCGTATGTTGCAACCGGAAGGCAAAAGTCAGCAAGTTAATGTTGACCCTTTTCATATTTTCCTCAAGGCGGTGTTCAGAAAACCCCTATTGGTTCCTCAGACATTCCATGTATTGGAACAATTCCAGAGCTAGCTAACATTCCAAGTAATCAACACCATGACTAGATAAATCAGGACAGCTAATTGAAGACATTTGTAAACATTTGAGGGTCCAAAGGATTGGTTAGAACAAGATATTCAATTAGCTCAAAAGGTACAAACTCCAAATGGAAAAAAGTTACTCTGTGCCTGTAAGTACAATTCATATTTTTTGGAGGAGTGAAAACTAATCCAACACATTGTATTTCACCAGGGATCCACACACGTTGGTGGAGTTATCGGCTTTCTCAGCCATCAACAGATTTCAGCCCTTCAATGTGGCGGTATCTAGCAATGTGCTGCTTCTCATGGTATTTATGAGTCATACAGTAGGAAAAATACTGAAAGTGGAGTTATGGTTTGAGTTGTTTTTGGGAAATGTAACAGAAGTTTGTTTGTCTTCAGGATTTCCATTGTCATCTCACCACCAGTGAGGTGGTGGGCTACCTGGGAGGACGATGGGACACCAACACACAACGTGAATATTTCAAAAAACAGAAACATGATCTGGCACTCCTCAGGCTTTGCTTTAGTAATGATGTGATGACATTCTCTGTGCCCTTTGCTTGCAGTCCTGACAGTTTTAAGAGCATTTCCCTGTCGCACGCGATTGGCAGACAGAGATTCTGCCTCTGCTGTTGAGGAAGAGGTAAGGCGTAGTATCACTGCTACATACGGTGAAGGCCCGCAAAACACCAGCCTTAACGTCAACAGTGAAGAGGCCACTCAGGGATACACTCAGGGATGCTGGCAGAGTTCTTCCTCTGTCCAGTGTCTGTTATTTAGACCATCTTAATTTTTAATGGCCAGTCTGAAATATGTCATTTTCTTTGTAGCACTGCCTAGAAAGCCAGCATCCTTCACTGGTGACGTTGAGACTGGTGTTTTGCGGGTACAATTTAATGAAGCTGCCAGTTGAGGACCTATGAGGTGTCCGTTTCGCGTTTCTGTGAAGGGAGTACTACACATTGTTGTACGAGATCTTCCGTTTCTTGGCAATTTCTCGCATTGGAATAGCCTTAATTTCTCAGAAAAAGAATAGACTGATGAGTTTCAAAAGAAAGTTCTTTGT
The DNA here is from genome assembly GCF_011004845.1 of Esox lucius. Lineage (NCBI taxonomy): Eukaryota > Metazoa > Chordata > Actinopteri > Esociformes > Esocidae > Esox > Esox lucius. Next base: position 13,783,255 of record NC_047576.1, read on the forward strand.
TTCTTGCCATTTTGAGCCGGTAATCAAACCCAGAAATGCTGATGCTGAAGATACTAAACTAGTCTAAAGAAGGCAAGTTTTATTTCTTCTTTAATGAGCACAACTGTTTTCAGCAGTGCTAACATAATTGCAAAAGGGTTTTCAAATGATCAAATAGCCTTTTAAAATTACGAACTTGGGCTAGCGAACACAGATGGCTGCTGATAATGGGCCTCTGTACACTTATGTAGATAATCCATTAACAATCAACCGTTTCCAGCTACAATAGTCATTTACAACAATTTATTAACAATGTCTACACTGTATTTCAGATCAATTTGATATTATTTCATGGCCAAAAGTTTGATATGCTTTTCTTTCATAAACAAGGAAAGTTCAAAGTGACCCCAAACTCTTGAACGGTGGTGTATATGATACACATATGATCCAGCCATAATTGTGAGTTTTTTTAACAATTCCTTTTTCAGATCTGCCAGAATCTGTTCATGCGAGGGCTGTCATTAGTGGGCTGGTATCACAGTCACCCTCGAGGCCCCGCCCTGCCATCCCTGCAGGACATCGACTCCCAGATGGACCACCAGCTGAGGCTGCAGGGGAGCAGCAACGGCTTCCAGCCCTGCCTAGGCATCATCTGCGGTCAGTACTGGGTCATAGAACGGTGCAGTGGAACAATAGGGAGAACACAAGGCAACAGCTGGCCCTTACACTGACATCCCCATGTGTCCCTATTGTCAGGCCCTTATTACCACGGGAACCAAGGTGTGGCGTCCACTATAACGCCCTTCTGGGTAGTCCCACCGCCTGAGGTGAGTGCAGCTTTGACCGGAACAACAGGTTCCTGTAGAGTTCAAGATGAGGTAAATGCCTGTCAACTCGCCACCATTCCTCTATCCACAGCAAAGGCCCAATGACTACGGCATCCCGGTGGCGGTGGAGGTGACCTATGTACAAGACAACTTCCTGACCAGCGATGTCCTCAATGAGATGGTACTGTTTGCAGATGTCGCTGTCATCATAATAACCATACCTATGCAAATGAATTCAGCTGTTGGTGATCTACACCAGTGTTTCCCAATCCTGGTTCTCGGGACCCAAAAGGGCGCATGTTTTAGTTTTTGCCTTAGCACTCACCTGTTTTCAAATGAAAGGCCTGATGATAGGTTGATACGCCACTCAAGCCACTCGCGTGTGTAAGTGGTAGGACCAGGATTGGGAAACGGTGATCCACACTGTTGTGACTGTTCTTGTATTCAATTTCTGGTCCACAGATGCTGCTGGTGGACTTCTACAAAGCAGCCCCTGACTTGGTGCAGTTCCATCAGTTCTGGTGTCCTGACACCACCATGATGGACAAAATCAAGGTCTGCTCACTTTAACGGTTAACAAGAAGATACGGCATGCTGTGACCTTGGGCCAGTATTTAACGCATGATGCTAATGCCTGTTATCTAAATGATCCCATCGCTCACCAGATTTCACCAGATTTCCATCAAACCATATTGTGCCAAGCCCTGGGGTTAAGACTTGTCCTTGAATTCGACATCAGATGTATATGCATCTCATTTGCATGAAGTTTGAGTTGCCAGTTAGTTAGGATTTCCTCCTAACTTGTTCCTTTGTCTTTTTTCAGGGCTCTTTGAGTGGCCATGCCCCCAAAGACCAGGCCTACTGTCAGATCCTGGAGCACGTCTACAACCAGCTCCTCAACACACACTGACCTCGAATGACACCCTGATCCCTAGATAGTGCACTCATTTAGACCAGAGCCAGGTGGCACCCTGTTCCCTAGATAGTGCACTCATTTAGACCAGAGCCAGGTGGCACCCTGTTCCCTAGATAGTGCACTCATTTAGACCAGAGCCAGGTGGCACCCTGTTCCCTAGATAGTGCACTCATTTAGACCAGAGCCAGGTGGCACCCTGATCCCCATGTAGGGCATTACTTCTGTAGGTCTCCATACAGGGAATAGGCACCCTGAGGAGCCTCTCTGATGTCACCAACCTAAATGAATGGTTTGCAACTGAAGCAAAACAGAATGAAAGCTTGCAAGACTTTAGGTGCATAAGGCTTAGATAGTAGGCTCCACACAAATGTTGGTTGTCATTGGTGTCCTTCGTCTAAGTGCTATAACTGCTGCCCTGGCTTCAGACATACTGCTGAACATGCACTGCCCTGACCGGGGGAATGCCCAGGGGGTGAGTGAACAGCTCTCCATGGCCTTTTCTGTTGACGAAATCAACATCAGACTGATGCTTTTACAGTATATGACCGGGTTAGTGCTGTAAATGTGTCCCATACTGTCTGCTGCCAGTGTCTGACGTCAGACTGTTGTTGAAGTGGACTTGGAAATTCGTCCAGTTCTATTACCTGTGGTATATTTATCCAAACTGTGGTCTGTGACATGTGGAAGTACTGATGTGAAAACAAATGCCTTGAACCTGCTGAAACGTAATGTTAGCTAATACATTAAACACACTGGAACTACCTCTGTCTGCTCAGTGTTAGTGCTAATAATGCTTCAGAAAGAGCTACACTGCAACTGTTGGCCCACAAACTATTTAACGTTCCAAAATCATACATTTTACAACAGATTTTTCACTCTGTTGGCTTGTGATTTGAGTATTTCAGTTACTGGTGAACAAATGTGCCCCATACAAGAAAAAATAAATCTAAAAGGTAAACATTATTGTTTAAAATCCACATCCTTTCATACATGAACTGTTTGGTCCAAAGAGTTTCAGTTGATTGACTTCTTTTAACTGACATTTCTTAATCAGTCCATAGACTCAGTTTTTTTTTTCTCCATTTATTCAAAGTCAGGAGAACAAGTACAAATATTTTGATACAACAAGACAAGATATTGCGGTTAAATTTGACATACAATCTTAAAATGACAAACCAAAAGTGAAAAGAACAAACTAAAAGACATACACAGTACTGGATAGACCTACATGCAAAGATTAATTAGGTTTTGTATATAAAAAATAATACTATTGAGTGCCAGAACTAGCTTTCTTTTTTTTTGTTCAAATCTTATTCTGGTTCTGTAATGAATCTAACAGAAAAATACATTTTATGTGTAGTGTGTCAAAGGCACCTGTGTACATTTGAAAAGACCACTTGTACACATTAAAGTGCCAGGCTGGGAATGAACAGAACCTTTGGAACAGAAACGTATTACCATTGTAAGTAGCTTGGTTATTTTGGTTGTATTAGTCTTTCCCTCCTTCCTTTCCCAAAGGCACTAAAGCACCCTTAACTATGACATCTCTTTGTTTTGGACTTGTGTGTGTGTGATCCAGTCAGCACCAAGTTGCTTCTAACCTGTCCACCACTTCACTCTGCTACTGAACCACGAGCAGGCCTGTAAACGTGTAGGAGAGATCTCACATCGGACGGTGTGAGACAGAGCAGAGCGATGCACGGAGGCAGCACACTCGAGGAGAGGAGTATTTTAACTGTTACGATGGATGAAAGTAGCCTGGGCCTCAAAATGGTGGGGAGAAGAATATGTGAATGACAGAATGCACGCTCTGCACAAGGGTTTCTCCCCTCATAGTATGCATCTTGGTTTCACAGGCTTTTCCATCACAAATAAAATAAGAGGGTTTCTTGCTATATATTATTTTTCCCGTTGAGTCCTCTTTCACATCCCTCCACAGTATTTGGCCTCTAATGTGGTCCTGTCCAGCAGTACAAACACAAAGTCCAGTCTAGAACCAAACCCTCAAAGCATGAGCCCCTGGGAGAAACATGAACAGCGTAGTATAATGCTAATACAGAAAGGGACTGGCATTTTACTGATTCCTAAAGATGTTCACAGTCATTAAACACCCATGCACATGAAAACCGCACGTGTTCTATGTGATGAAGGCGCTGCCAGCAGCATGGTTACCTACAGAAGCACAAGAACAAGCAAAATAAACTATTGACTACGAGACGCGAAAACAAGAAAACAAATGGTGTCACCATATCACCGTGAAGCAAATACACTTCGGTATTACTTTTCACTTCGGGCTGTCCTTTAAACGAAAAGACGAATAGACACAAAGTAAAACACGCAGGCATATATGTCGCTAGCGTTACTAAATGTGCAGAAGACCACCTCGGTGGTTCAGCGTTTCTCTTATGTTAGTGTTTGAATGTGGGTCTTCTGTTCTCAGCAGGGGTTTCAGTCTATCATTATGCCTCGGTTTAGACAAACTCTCATTAGAGGCTGAAGACTACAGTCCCTCATACATCCACAAAAGCACTGCAGGACAAAGTTGCAATTTAACGGTTTAGCTCATGCATCCTACTGTACATGAGGAAAAAGAAATGATGAAAGAGGCTGAAACCAGACCTGAGATCAGACCGTAGAAAAACTAAACAATGTCTGAGGCTGTTTGCGCTGTCTTAGTGCTCAGGCATACAAGATGTACATATGGTGTTGTAAATCTGCTGACTGGAAAATAATCGCCACTACATTGCTGTAGTAATTTACTGAGGATGGTTGCCTACACCTGACCAGCAGGAGGCTCTAGAGTCCAGTCAAAATCCACCATTTAATAGGCTGAAATACTTTCCTCAGAGATAAGGGAAGTATTCAGAGTCTATATTGAAATGTGGGACCTAAAGAAATGCATGATGTGCATTAAAACGTCTTTTTAAATGAAAATGAAAGTAAGACTACCAGGTTTTTACTGAGTCAGAACCAGCTAAACAAATGTAAATGCATTTAACTGCTTATTGGTACGTAACTTCACATTAGCTAATAGATTTTGACTGTCGGCATTTTAATTAATTTCATTCCAAACCACCCTTTCCTATAGGGATATCTGTGGATCCAAAACATTTGACAGTAAAACGTTAATAGTCTTCAGTCTGGTTGTTCGTGTCTGTGTCCTTCTGTCCGTCTTCTGTTTTTGGTTTGGGTCAAAGGTCATATTAAAATCTCAGAACTCGAATGTGAGGCCACCATCTTCTCTCCTTGAAATGTCAAAATGACAAAGTGCCAAAGAGTACAGGCAGGTCTGATGATACTGATGATGGTGAAGATGAGGATGAATACTAAGATCTGTCTTAGAGATTCTCATTCCCTCCATCTCCCCCCCCCTCACCTTCCATCCACCCCCCCCGCCCCCCGCCCCCCACCTTCTCAACAGACCATTCTAGTGTGGCAGGGGGACAACGATTTCCACGTAGTTGAGGGGGAAGAATCCTGATTGGCCGTGCAGCATGCCTTCATACCAGTTCTCGTCGATCTGATTGGTCAGTGTGATAATGTCGCCCTCCTTGAAGCCAAGCTCTCCTTCGTTCTCTGGGTCAAAGTCATACAGGGCCTTACAGCAGGGCTGGTCTGAGACTGAAGGACAGAAGAGAGGAAAGAGTGGAAAACGGGTGGAGGTGTGAGTAGATCATACAGGCTAGCTCTCCCCTCCCTTGGCGGGCTGACAGAGCGGACGCAGTGTCACGCTGAATATAGGTGTGGTTCACACTGCAGTTTTAGCATTAGTATGTGGCTGGCTCAGACAGTGTTAGCGGCCGATACGTGAAACAGCGCTACAGAGATGACAAACCTGCTCCCTACCCACTCAGTCCTGTGTTGTTCTTAGCTGTGGTCTGCAAGAGCTCAGGGACTAAAGTGACTGGAAGGAGCACAGAATGTCCACCTCCTAAACATGCCTGTCAGTCTAAAGAAACACACACCCACACACAAACCACACGTGCATAAAGGTAATAGGCAGTGGTCTGATGTCAAAATCCCAGTGACAGTGTTCTGAATCCTCTCTTTGGCCCCCCCCCCCCCTCCCCAGTGCAGTTCTTCTGACCCCCCGTGCTCTTTTCTATCCATCCATTTCTGCCAGCACTCATGGCCATGGCTCCATGTACACACCAGGCTCTGTCTCCAAACAATTTCCTCTTTGTATCAGTTCACCCCACAGGCAGTTGGCACAGGGCAGGACCCACTGTCTATGGAGAACCACCCATCACCGTCTCTGGGACATTTCATTGTGGGTCAGAACACATCTTCACCCCATCACTCTAGAAGCCTTCCTATACACCCTAACCCAAAGATGTATCACGTCTAGTAGAATTATTCAACCCATCTCTCTGTAACAGGCACATGGTGAATCTATTGGAAACTGAATATGCTTTACACTTCCAGTAGCTTTCACACACCCAGCTGGCCTTTTGAGGTGTTGGTTCAGTCCAGGGGCTGTAATGACAGGACTGTGGTCTGGGATGGAACCCCACTGTGTGTGTGTGTGTGTGTGTGCGTGGGTGTTTCTGTGCCATTTCAGAGGAAGTAAGTGTCTCCAACGCAGGTTAATAAACAGCTTTTTTCTACAAAACCTCTATGCTTTTTTGAAAAAAGCTGATAAATGTTGTAATCATCATAAACCTAGCTGTGATCCATCCTGTAATAAAAGTGTCTGTTGTTTTGCCTGACTGCCTCGCCTGCATCCTCTGCTGTAATGCCTCCACCTCTGTGTTCACTTGATTATGGGATAAGTCTCTATATTTTAATTTCTCAATTGTCATTACTGAGCAAAATGTGCAGTCTGCCTACCTGACCAGGTGAGTGTAGCAGATTTAACCTTTTTCTATTTTATACACATTTTTACCTCCTCCTCATCAAATTCGATTTGATCTATGGCCCGGTCTCATCACAAACTTTCCCAACTGTATGTGTTCAGTATGTGTTCTAATTAGAGTTGGTGACCTGGTTAATGTGCTTGGAGTTTCCAGGGACATATCATTGCACAAAAAATTTATTAGTAATATAATTTAATTGCATAGATTATACACTCACCTAAAGGATTATTAGGAACACCATACTAATACTGTGTTTGACCCCCTTTGGCCTTCAGAACTGCCATAATTCTATGTGGCATTGATTCAACAAGGTGCTGAAAGCATTCTTTAAAAATGTTGGCCCATATTGATAGGATAGCATCTTGCAGATTTGTGGGATGCACATCCAGGGCACGAAGCTCCCGTTCCACCACATCCCAAAGATGCTCTATTGGGTTAAGATCTGGTGACTGTGGGGGCCATTTCAGTACAGTGAACTCATTGTCATGTTCAAGAATCCAATTTGAAATGATTCAAGCTTTGTGACATGGTGCATTATCCTGCTGGAAGTAGCCATCAGAGGATGGGTACATGGTGGTCATAAAGGGATGGACATGGTCAGAAACAATGCTCAGGTAGGCCGTGGCATTTAAACGATGCCCAATTGGCACTAAGGGGCCTAAAGTGTGCCAAGAAAACATCCCCTACATCATTACACCACCACCACCAGCCTGCACAGTGGTAACAAGGCATGATGGATCCATGTTCTCATTCTGTTTACGCCAAATTTTGACTCTACCATCTGAATGTCTCAACAGAAATCGAGACTCATCAGACCAGGCAACATTCTTCCAGTCTTCAACTGTCCAATTTTGGTGAGCTCGTGCAAATAGTAGCCTCTTTTTCCTATTTTTAGTGGAGATGAGTTGGACCCCGGTGGGGTCTTCTTCTGTTGTAGCCCATCCGCCTCAAGGTTGTGCGTGTTGTGGCTTCACAAATGCTTTGCTGCATACCTCGGTTGTAACGAGTGGTTATTTCAGTCAGCTTGAATCAGTCGGCCCATTCTCTTCAGACCTCTAGCATCAACAAGGCATTTTCGCCCACAGGACTGCCGCATACTGGATGTTTTTCCCTTTTCACACCTTTCTTTGTAAACCCTAGAAATGGTTGTGTGCGAAAATCCCAGTAACTGAGCAGATTGTGAAATACTCAGATCGGCCCGTCTGGCACCAACAACCATGCCACGCTCAAAATTGCTTAAATCATCTTTCTTTCCCATTCTGACATTCAGTTTGGAGTTCAGGAGATTGTCTTGACCAGGACCACACCCCTAAATGCATTGAAGCAACTGCCATGTGATTGGTTGATTAGATAATTGCATTAATGAGAAATTGAACAGGTGTTCCTAATAATCCTTTAGGTGAGTGTATATCATCGTTATAGATTATCTTTGGGCCTAGGCCAATAAAATTGTGCTGCATTAAAATACAGCCTGAAAATATTTTCATTTTCAACAACTCCACTCTTAAATGCCCAGACTTCCCTCTCCCTAGACACTTCCTCCAGCGTGTCCTAGGTCTTCCCTGGGGTCTCCTCCCGGTGGGACAGGACCGGAACACCTTCCCAGGAAGGCGTTCCGGAGGTATCCGAAACAGATGCCCAACCCACCTCAGCTGACCCCTCTCGATGTGGAGGAGCAGCAGCTCTACTCCGAGCTCCTCCCGGGTGACCAAGCTTCTCACCCTATCTCTAAGGGATCGCCCAGCCACCCTCCGGAGAAAGCTCTTTTCAGCCGCCTGTACCCGGGTTCTTGTCCTTTCGGTCATGACCCAAAGCTCATGACCAGAGGTGAGAGTAGGAACGTAGATTGACCGGTAAATCGAGATCTTCGCCTTGCGACTCAGCTCTTTCTTCACCACGACAGACCGATACATCGACCGCATTACTGCAGAAGCTGCACCGATCCGTCTGTCAATCTCCCGTTCCATCCTTCCCTCACTCGTGAACAAGACCCCTAGATACTTAAACTCCTCCACTTGAGGCAGGCACTCTCCACCAACCTGAAGTGGGCAAGCCACCCTTTTCCGACTGAGGACCATGGCCTCGGATTTGGAGGTACTGATTCTCATCCCCACCGCTTCACACTCGGCTGCAAACCGTCCCAGTGCATGCTGAAGGTCCTGGTTTGAAGGGGCCAACACGACAACATCATCCGCAAAGAGCAGAGACGAAATCGTGTGGTCCCCAAACCTGACACCCTCCGGCCCCTGGCTGCGCCTAGAAATTCTGTCCATAAAAATTACAAACAGAACCGGCGACAATGGGCAGCCCTGCCGGAGTCCAACATGCACAGGGTGTCTGACTTACTGCCGGCAATGCGGACCAAGCGTAGAGGTGATCCCGACTATCTCTAGTTGGAACCTCTCAACCTCACGCACAATCTCAGGCTCCTTCCCCCCCAGTGAAGTGAAGTTCCACATCCCTAGAACTAGTTTCCGTGTCCAGGGATCGGGTTGTCTAGGCCCCCGCCTTCGACTGCCGCCCTATCCTCTGCACACCGACCCCTTATGGTCCCTCCTGCAGGTGGTGAGCCCACGGGAAGGCGGCCCCACATCGCTCCTTCGGACTGAGCCCGACCGGACCCCATGGGGAAAGGCCCGGCCACCAGGCGCTCGCATACGAAAATAGATGAATGTTTAATTTAACTGTCATTAGGACCACTTCACTTGACCCCTGAACTACTGTGCCTGCTGTATGCACCTGGCAAAACAGCACCTGCATACCTTCAGCACCGGCATACCTTCAGCACCGGCATACCTTCAGCACCGGCATACCTTCAGCACCGGCATACCTTCAGCACCGGCATACCTTCAGCACAAGATTTAATGCAAACACGGCAAACCAGCCCAACAGCTGTCAGTGGACACGACAGGAAACAAGCAAAAACGGCTACAATACATTTCCCACAAAAAGATTATCGGAAATGATTAGTCATTAATTAAATATATTAAAGAACAACAGGTGATATTATGAATAGGGGTTTGCTACAATAATAGCAAGGACCAAATTGAAGTACTTGATTTTCTGAGCCCCACACTCATGCACTACAGGCAAAAGAAATCCAGGTGTAAAGCTTTGACACATAGCCTAGCTGTTACCGATGGGCCGGCGTCCATCATTCCACACAGAGCAGCTTGGCTGCAGTCTCTCTGACAAACAAACACATTAACATCCTCTGACTCACGTCTCATTTTGCGAAATGACAATCGTGCGTGGAGGAAGGGTGACTCTGATGATGTCACAGGAAGAAAGGAACAAGGTCAAAAAATAGGAGATCAACCAGCTGATAGCTGCCTGCATCCTCCTCCAGTTCAATGTCTCTCAAACACACACCTACACATACTATAAGACATCCTATAAGACACATACACACCCCTACACATACGCATGGACACATCCTAAAAGACACACACACACCCCTACACATCCTATAAGACATAAACACACCCCTACACATAAGCATGGACACATCCTATTAGACACAAACACACCCCTACACATCCTATAAGACACATACACACCCCTACACATACACATTGACACATCCTACAAGACACACACACACCCCTACACACCCTATAAGACATAAACACACCCCTACACATACGCATGGACACATCCTATTAGACACAAACACCCTCCTACACATCCTATAAGACACATACGCATGGACACATCCTACAAGACACACACACACACCCCTACACATCCTATAAGATAAACACACCCCTACACATACGCATGGACACATCCTATTAGACACAAACACCCTCCTACACATCCTATAAGACACATACGCATGGACACATCCTACAAGACACACACACACACCCCTACACATCCTATAAGACATAAACACACCCCTACACATACGCATGGACACATCCTATTAGACACATACACACCCCTACACATACGCATTGACACATCCTACAAGACACACACCCCTACACATCCTATAAGATATAAACACACCCCTACACATACGCATGGACACATCCTATTAGACACAAACACACTCCTACACATCCTATAAGACACATACGCATGGACACATCCTATAAGACACAAACACACCCCTACACACGCATGGACACATCCTATAAGACACAAACACACCCCTACACATCCTATAAGACACAAACACACCCCTACACACGCATGGACACATCCTATAAGACACAAACACACCCCTACACATCCTATAAGACACAAACACATCCCTACACATACGCATGGACACATCCTATAAGACACAAACACACCCCTACACATCCTATAAGACACAAACACATCCCTACACATACGCATGGACACATCCTATAAGACACATACACATTCATACCACACTAAAAAGTATGCCAGAAAATGTCTGCAGTAGTAATAGTTAAATAATTTACAAATATACAGAAATCTATATTCCCTGAGCTGATACAGAAGGCAGGTAGGCTGCATGTGTCTGTCTTACCAGAGTTGCGGGAGGCCGGTGGTGCCACAGAGCTTTGGTAACCACCATTGGTTGATTGGTTGTCGCTTTCAAAATCAAAGATGGGTTTGGGCTTAGGCGTGTACTCGCGACGTGGTCGGTTTTGGGCCTCGTTCATCCTGAAGAGAGCAGAGAGAGCAATCTAGCAGATCTACATGGGATGGTTTTTCAAACGTTATCTCCCCATGTTCGGACTATCTGTGGGAGGTAGGTGAGTAACAAGGACATTATGCTTGGAAATGAACCTCCCCCTCCACCAGTCCATTTCAGACACGCTGATTTGTCCAAAAACAGAATGGATTCCCATTATTCAGTGCACTATTAAAGCATTGAGATGTTGACGAACAACTGAAATATATTTGAAAAACACCATGTGATCAAGGGCCTTGGATGTGTCCATGCAAATCCACTGAAGGACATGTTGACACAGACTGTGGTGAGGACACGCAGGCTTGCTGTGACTACGCTGGGGCTCAGGGTCGGGCAGGGGGCTACCTGACCTCAGTGTACAGAAATGCAAGGCAGTGGAAGACCTGGCTAAGGGGCGTGTGGAGTGGTTTACATACCTATCCCTGAGTTTATCCGAGAGCTCCTCCAGGATCTGTGTGGCCTGTCGGTGGTACTGCAACTGGGACTCGACCAAAGATGACAGCTGGCTGACCTGCTCTATCTGTACAGAGAAGGCTATGGTTACTGCACTGCAGATGGACAGAGGCCAGCACACTAAAACAGTCACACAGACACCCCCACAAGGACCCAGTCAACGGTGTGGGTAACAGGAGTGGTATTCCCTTGGATAGCCAGTATCATATTGCTGTTAATAAATAATCTGTTGTACTGGGTTAGTGAGAGAAGTGTTATGTATTTACCTAGGGCGGGCAGGTCAGTCATAGTAATTATGAACCATGGAGCTGTTCAGCTCATAAACACTGTATATAAGATATGGAAAATAAGATATTGATTACTGACCTCAGCTTGTTCACAACACCCCATGAAGAAGTTTGCCATTTACCAGTAAAGCTAATTAAAGAAATGAACTTTAGCCCATAGATGGCACTGCTTCCCCCAATTCAAACTGGCCTGTCACTGAGGAATTATGATTTCTTAGGAAATCATAGGCTACATTCCAAATCACCCCCTTCTCCTATTTGTACATTCACTTGTCCTCTGTTACATGAACAAGGGTCCCAAAGCAGAGAAAGCCTAATATAGAAAGTGTAGTGGCTCATCAGAGCCTCCATGGCCACTTCCGACAAGTCTGCAACAATGCAGTTTTTATTAGTAAATTTAATCCCATTCACTATATATTTTACATACAAATGTATACAATGGAAAAGTCTCTGCTCCACAACAGTGTAGTATGTTGTTTTCTGTAGAGGTGAGCCAATTTAGTTGACAGGCTGATTGTTTGGCTCTTGGTTAACCAATCATTTTATAGTCAAGCACTCAAAATTGTTAGGTTGGTTCTGGGTTGACCAACATTTTTTAATTCTAGCAGTCTAAGCTACGTTTGGTTGTTAGGCTCTTGGTTAACCGAGATTTATATAGTCAAGAAGTCAGAATAATGTTTTGTTGTTAGGCTCTTGGTTAACCGAGATTTATATAGTCAAGACGTGGAGGCTGTGGGAGTGGAAACTGCGGGTATGTCACAGACAGGGTTGGGTAGGTTACTTTTTAAATGTAATCCGTTACAGTTACAAGTTACCTGTCCACGTTTCTAATCAGTAACGTAACTTTTATTACTCAAACTCAGTAACATAATCTGATTACTTTGAATAACTTTTAGATTACTTTCATATTAATAGGCATTGGAAAACAAATAGGAATAGCCTATAATCAACTGAACACCTTTTGCGGGATCAATCAATTTTAGAGTTTACATAGCTGGCCAAAAACAAAATTCACATTTTACCTTATGGGTTGTGTAGGCTACAGTGCCATAGGAAATGAGTTGCTAAACCATTGCTTTTTACTTTAATATGATAGGGCTACATCCAGAGGCTTTGCTAGGATCACAATACATCAAATGCAAAATAATCATCTTTTGGCAGAGTGCTTCCCAACACACCTTTTCTCCTCAAATGTCATGGTAAATTCCATATAATGCTTTATCTTGAAGGCAGCGCCATCTAACAAACAGCTATCTAACAAATAGTTGCCTAATCTATTAAACAATTCCTGTAAAAGATATTCGGTGCAACTCGTCCTGGCTGTGTTGTTCGGTGCATTTGACAAATAATCCTTGAAAAATATATAACACCGTGTAGGCCTATTGCCTATCATTGTTCTGAGAATGATGTGTAGAGTAGATAACCAAATAACATTTTATATGACTCTGCTAATATTATCGAAGATAATAAACCAAAACCGGAGAAATGGAAACTATCGCTTCCTCTGTCACTAAACTGGTTATGCGTGTCCACCTTTGCGGATGATGATCACACACAACTGAGGCGCGCCGTCCATATTTTGGTTCAAATAACGATGTTTTCAGAACATGAAATAATAAACTCAAACATACAACGTGTCATAATTATTCCGCGCCCCTATTGTTTTTCAATTGAAGTAATCCAAAAGTAATCATACATTTTTTGGAAAAGTATCCGATTACAATATTTTGGTTGGTAACGTAACAGAATAGAGTTACTGTTATTTTGTAATCCGTTACTCCCCAACTCTGGTCACAGACTATCATTGTAGGCCTGGGGTTCTAGAAATGAATCTACAATTAATGAAATTAAACATATGTAATTATTATTACGCAATCTACTACAGATTCATCTGACAGAACTGGGGAATATTGTATGATATTAGTGGAGAAAAAGGTCCGTGCCCAGTTGACAAATAGCACTGGCTTGAAGTGACAGTCATTTTGGAACCGGACAGAATGCTATCTATATGATTCCTAAAACCTCTGCTGCATTCAGGAAGGCTGTAATATTCTGGTAGTTTTTGACACCAGAGAAGTTACATAATCCCCCTAGATAATATCTGACAAACATGAATGACCTCAGCAGAAAACTGCAAACATATCTTACATGATGAAAAATAATGGCTGATTTTGGCAACATAACCATAGGCTAGATTTTAGCAGCAATTCTGTTTTTGCATTTGAAAGACAGAAATGTCAGGAGTGTAAAGGCTGAATCTGAAATGATTGGGTCTTATCTTGATTGCTCTTATTATTATTATTTATTTATTATTATTATTATTTATTTTTATGGTTACTCTTCAAAAGAGACAGAAAATATCTATCAATCAATTGGTTGTGAGAACTGGTGACTATTGGAAGTTTGTATCTTGTAAAACTACAGGAAGGAATTGTATATCAGAATGTCATGCTTACTCTATTATTTCGGAATTGCATTGCTCAAGTCATCAGTGCAATCTCGTTGCTACTGACAACAGAGGGCCCTCCCACTAAGTTGATCGGTTAAGAGACTGCTTAGATACCCACAGATTAACATCCGATTGGTGGTAAGCTGCTTCTTTATTGGGGGACAGGCCGACAAGCACAGTAAGGTATTCCACTTACGTCAGTCTCCAGTATGTTGTACATGCTGGTCTCTGCCACCTCTTTAGACTCGTGGAACTTCTCCAGGGCCTGTCTCAGCTCCTCGTCTGGGATCTTTCCCTGGCGCTTCTTTTTATAGTCATAGTCCAGACGCCTGCCCTCCAGCTTCTTCAGATGGTGCTGATATATGGAGGGGGAAGGTAGAGGACAGGAAGGAGAACATGGGAAGATTTACACCACACACACAGTCAAGTTGATCCACTCCCCCCCCACACCCCCCACCCCCAGTCAAATTGAGATGACAAACTGATTGCGTTCAGGCTGCAGAGGTGCGTAATGTGTTTAAGCACCTGTATCTCTCTGAGGTCCTTGTCACACAGGTTCTGTAATGGATCGATGAAGTTTTGTTTGACATCAATGTCTAGAGAGTCTTTGACCTCTGCTAGCCTCTTCATGGTCTCCCCAGCGTCAACTAGAGCCCCACCTGGAACACAGCAGGGCTCCAACCTGAGTCACATGAACATACTAAAAACGACACACCATGACAGACAGCGTCCAACACAACACACAGACAGACGCACATGATACGTACCGAAGTTGGTTTCCTCCCCTAGGTCCCGGCCGTACTTCACCATACACTCTCCAAGCAGGCCCTCGGCCTGGGGATACCCAGGGTTCTTCACCTGGCCTCTGATCTTAGACATGGTGTTCAACATTGACAGCTTTGCCCGCGATGCTGAAAGGCAGATGAGAAGGTGGACAGAGGGAGTGGTTGAGAGGTGCTTCTTCAATGTGGGTCCAATCGATAAATGTTATACTCATTTCCACTGGAGGTTGACGAGGTCCTTATCCAGTCCACCTGGTGTGATATCTCACCTGGGTTGGGCTGCAGATACTCAGAGGTTTTGGAGATGACCTCCACCACAGCTTTGTTGGTCACATCTACTTTCTACAAAACACAGGGGAGGGAACATCACTGAAAACCACGAGGAAATATAAAACAATGTCATCCAGTGAATGTCCTCCAAATCACGTATTTGGGATGAGAGAAGTGGGGTGAATTACTGTTAAATAAGACAACATTAACCGTGTGTAACAGAGCTAGCATATGACATGAGTGTCTGCAGTTTACATGTATGCATTGATGTGCCAGGCCACTCTCACATTGGTCAGTGCTGCCATGTTGTTTTAGGTACTAATCTGAAGGATTTGGCTTTGAGCAAGCACAGATGCCGCTATCCACGGCACACAGAGAGACTGATCAATAAGTACAGAAACCATTTGGTTGCAGTGATTTCTGCTAATATTGGTGTAACCAGTCTGAATCTAGGGGGAAACAGGAGTTACTGGGTGTTTCATTCATAAAATAAATATCAAAATGTTGCATTGTTTTGTTCAGGTTCCCCTGTGACCTAATAATAGTGTATAATGCCCAAGAAATTCCAACAATTACAAAACTCTGAGGAAAAATACATTTTCATGGCACTGAGGTATAATGTAAAAAGGCCTATACCCTACATTATATTTAAACAGTAATTTCAAGGGTCAACTTTGGAAAACCACTGACTAGTTGCATTGGTACCAACATTCTTTTGCATTCAAGGTGTGTACACATACCTGCCTCACGTCGACTGGAAAACAGTCTATAGAATGTGTTCCTATAAATATTTCAGGATTACTGTGTTTATTCCTAAAAATACTTTAGGACTTGAAAATCTTTCTTTTAAAATACACTGAGTTAAGAAGCTAAAGATTAAAACGTGTTTCTTTTATAGAAATCATGTTAGTCACATGAGCATAGAAATTAAGTTTTGCAAGCAACTTTTATGTCCCTCTTAGATTATGTTTGATGTGCTATGTATGCATGCCTCAGCTTTGACATAGACATGTACATCTGGATGTAGTCAATTATCCATCCTGGAGCTTTATCACTGCTGAAAATGTTCTTATACTTACTAAAATCAGCTGGGATTCTCAGAACTCTAGAATGGACATGCATTGGTTTGTGTGTTTATATAAAATTGTGATGTAGAAACATCTTGATTAAGTAACATCAAACCTTTGTTGAAAGAACAGTAGTTTAAAAAAAATAAAATAAAAAACTGTCAAGCAATAGAGCCTGTGCATCCCATCAACTAGATTATAGAATAATGGGAACATGTGTGCACAATCAGCACTTGCTTGTAGCGGGAGTGGTCAGTGACTCAGAGGAAAAGGGCTTTTTTGTGTGCTAATGAACATTTACAAATACAAAACCAATATTCACACAAATTGTGTGTGAACATTTTGGGACAAACATGCAGCCACTAAGTACATTCCCTTTTGCCCGATTGTTTAGTTTACTTATCCCAGGTAATTCGGAAACCAGAGCGTTAACCTATTACATCAAGACCGATACTGTGATTGTGCCATTTGTGTTTCTGTGAAATATGTCTCTGGTACTCTATATGAATGTGCCTAATATATGTCATTCGCACAAATTAGCCTACTGTAGGTAATAAAATCAATACCCTTTCCAAATCTTTGAAGTCTTCATCCAGTTTGGTTCCCTCTGCACCACCGACCTTCTCACTGACCATCTGCAGAGCGGTAGGGAGAGAAGCAGGTCAGTACCTAATAACTGAGTTAATCAGAAAGGTCTTTACACAGATACCACTTTTTCCTTCTCTTCCTAGAGCCTTACTCAGTCCAACCAGGAAATGCCTTCAATGGTTTGCATATTTTACCAATAACAGCACTCCCTCCACATAAAAAAAACAAACAGCAGATGCAGAGCGTAGCAATTTCATGCTACAGTTTGGGAAACATACATGTACCGTTACACCTTCACCACGTTCTACAGTTCAAACGAGCCTCACGGTAAACCGTTACTTTGTCGGCACATTTCCTTGAAAAGCTGGAAATTTCACCGCCTATTTAAATTCTAAACGAAATAACTGCTGCCACAAAAACAAGAGAATCAATCCGACCGATTCCACCATTCTCACAGTCAAGGTTCTAATAGCAGACCTAATAACCGTTTACTCTCAACTGACACTGGAATCCTTATGGTGGAATCCTGTAGTTTATTTTGCTGAATGGTAGTAGTCTATCATCACAGCTCAAAACTGTAAACATGCGCTACAGAACGTCCCTCATATTTACTCCAACATGTTGGAACTTGTGGTAAGACACCACTGCGTGTGAGACACCACTATGTGAATGCCATCCA
This sequence comes from Esox lucius, assembly GCF_011004845.1. Classification (NCBI taxonomy): domain Eukaryota; kingdom Metazoa; phylum Chordata; class Actinopteri; order Esociformes; family Esocidae; genus Esox; species Esox lucius. The sequence continues at coordinate 13,801,083 of NC_047576.1, forward strand.
TCAGTTACAGCTGCTACCTTCACCCTCCATCTTGACTCCTGTGACTACTCCTTTTTATACTAGCACTTTTAACAAGGTACATGTGTAAAACAAATGTACCCTCCCCCACCTGGGCTTGTTCCCTACATTTTTCCTTTTTTCTTATTAAATTAAAAGCAGAGCTTCTCTTGCTTCCTCACTGTATCAGACAACAACACAGCATCGCCCCACCCCACGGGATACCCAGTCACACACCAGCAAGGGTCTCCAAAGTGTTTGAACGTGATCACAAGTCAAAAACTAGCTTAGCCGTGGCATATAGGAACACAGCGCTTAGCCGTGGCATATAGGAACACAGCGCTTAGCCGTGGCATATAGGAACACAGCGCTTAGCCGTGGCATATAGGAACACAGCGCTTAGCCGTGGCATATAGGAACACAGCGCTTAGCCGTGGCATATAGGAACACAGCGCTTAGCCGTGGCATATAGGAACACAGCGCTTAGCCGTGGCATATAGGAACACAGCGCTTAGCTGTGGTATACTGGCAATATATCACAAACCTGAGATGCCTTTTATTGTTCTTATAAACTGGTTACCAATGCAATTAGATCAATAAATAGTGATATCATAGCTGTGGTATATGAGACCGTATACCACGGGTATCAGCTAATCAGCACTCTGGGTTCAAACCACCACAGTTTAAGGGAAAATAACTATGGTGTCATTTAAAATCTGAATTCAGGTAAAACTGTTCCTAAACAGTTTTCTCTGGGGTATTTTTCAGTCTTTAAATTATGTTGCTCAACAATAATTGGTGGATTTGGAGGACCCTGGATGAGAGGCTTTTGAGTAATGAACATAAAACAGGCACTGTGAATCCCACTATGAATACCACTGTGAATCCCACTATGAATCCCACTATGAATCCCACTATGAATACCACTATGAATACCACTATGAATACCACTGTGATTCCTGCATCTAACATTAACTAGACTGAATTTAAACAGTAACAAGATTTGTCCCCTCCTCTACCCTAAACAAACAAAAACGTAATAGTATTAGCCAGTCCAGGGTGATTTAAGGTAGGGGAATAGTATTAGCCAGTCCAGGGTGGTTTAAGGTAGGGGAATAGTATTAGCCAGTCTAGGGTGGTTTAAGGTAGGGGAATAGTATTAGCCAGCCCAGGGTGGTTTAAGGTAGGGGAATAGTATTAGCCAGCCCAGGGTGGTTTAAGGTAGGGGAATAGTATTAGCCAGCCCAGGGTGGTTTAAGGTAGGGGAATAGTATTAGCCAGTCCAGGGTGGTTTAAGGTAGGGGAATAGTATTAGCCAGTCCAGGGTGGTTTAAGGTAGGGGAATAGTATTAGCCAGTCCAGGGTGGTTTAAGGTAGGGGAATAGTATTAGCCAGTCCAGGGTGGTTTAAGGTAGGGGAATAGTATTAGCCAGTCCAGGGTGGTTTAAGGTAGGGGAATAGTATTAGCCAGTCCAGGGTGGTTTAAGGTAGGGGAATAGTATTAGCCAGTCCAGGGTGGTTTAAGGTAGGGGAATAGTATTAGCCAGTCCAGGGTGGTTTAAGGTAGGGGAATAGTATTAGCCAGTCCAGGGTGGTTTAAGGTAGGGGAATAGTATTAGCCAGTCCAGGGTGGTTTAAGGTAGGGGAATAGTATTAGCCAGTCCAGGGTGGTTTAAGGTAGGGGAATAGTATTAGCCAGTCCAGGGTGGTTTAAGGTAGGGGAATAGTATTAGCCAGTCCAGGGCGGTTTAAGGTAGGGGAATAGTATTAGCCAGTCCAGGGTGGTTTAAGGTAGGGGAATAGTATTAGCCAGTCCAGGGTGGTTTAAGGTAGGGGAATAGTATTAGCCAGTCCAGGGTGGTTTAAGGTAGGGGAATAGTATTAGCCAGTCTAGGGAGGTTTAAGGTAGGGGAATACAGTCCCTGACAAAAGTCTTGTTGCTTATCTACTTTGTAGAAACACCTGCTATTAACCTGACTTTTAATTAATCAATTGGTGTTAGAAATGGCTCATATGAAAAGCTAAAACCCTCCCAAATGATGTTTAATGCACTGAAATAAATTAGTTTAACTGAAAAAAGATTTATCATTTAATCAAGACCGAAAGGTCAGATTTTGGTAAGACAAAAGTTTTGTCGCCTATACAGAAATTTAACAAATTTACTGCAAATACAAAAATGTGTCAGCAAATTAAGTAGTGGTGCTGTGAGATCCAAATTCAATATCTTGTATGACTTCCATGAGCTTGAAGGACTGCATCCATGCGGTTTGGCAAGGATTCATACAATTTATTGATTAAGTCATCAGGAATAGCAAAGAAAGCAGTCTTGCATTCCTCCCAGAGTTCATCAATATTCTTTGGTTTTGTCTTCCATGCGTCCTCTTTCATCCTACCCCACATATGCTCAATGATGTTCATGTCTGGGGACTGGGCTGGCCAATCCTGGAGCATCTTGATCTTCTTTGCCTTGAGGAACTTTGATGTGGAGATGGAAGTATGCGATGGAGCACCATCCTGCTGCAGAATTTGGCCTATTTTATGGTTAGGAATATAAGAAGTAGCTAAGATTTCTCGGTATTTTAGACTATTGATATTGCCTTCCACCCTGCAGATCTCTCGCACACCCCCATACTGGATGTATCCCCAGACCATGATTTTTCCACCACCGAACTTCACTGTTTTCTGGGTGAATCTCGGATCCATGCAGGCTCCAGTAGGTCTCCTGCAATATTTGCGGCGACTGTGGTGTAATTCAACAGAAGATTCATCTGAAAAATCCACCTTCTTCCACTTTTCCAGCATCCATCCTTTTAGCAGGCTGTGGGCCTTGGCAAATGCCATTGTCTTTTGTTTAGTGCTGGCTTCTGGGCACTGATTCGACCATGGAGGCCATTTCGAGACAGAATCCGACAAACTGTTCTGGTTGACACAGGGACTTCAGGTGACCAGGTCTCGTGGAGCTCTGCTGCAGTGGAAAAGGGGCTGGCCTTGGATTTTCGAGCCAACAAACGGTCCTCTCGAGCAGTTGTCTTGCGGGGTCTGCCTGACCTGGGCTTGTCAAAAACGTCTCCAGTGTCTTCAAATGTTTTTTTTATCCTCGGTACTTGACGCTGAGACACATTGAAGGTGTCTGCCACATCAGCAGTGGATCTGATCTTCATCCTCTTGATAATATTTAAAACTTTGGTCTCGGGGTGAATCTTAGGCATGTTTGCAGAGGTCTAGTTGCAGTTGATGTGAAGGTCTAGTGTACTGGGGTTGTTTTTATACACACCTGAGACCTAATTGATCCATTATTAGTCACAGGTGAAGCTCATATGACAAGGCGACAACACTTATGTCTTTGCAAAAATTGACTCAATGGGCTTTACCAAGCTGTGAATATTAGAATACTTTTTGACAGTTTAGTTTTGCACTGAAACATTATTACAAAAGCTGTTGGGATTAGAATGAGCCATTTCTTGTAAAGACATCCTGATTAGAAATATATTTCAGCGGCACTTCAGCTCAATTTGTACACAAGCGACAAGACTTTTGTCAGGGACTGTAGTATTAGCCAGTCCAGGGTTATTCAGGGTAAGGGAATAGTGCTCTGTGTCTAAAGTGCGTATGAGTCAATTCAAACTGATATACAGACAAGCTTTAAAGATTTAACAGGGAACACCTCAGGCACATGTAACAATTTTGTAGAAAACTTTTAAAATGTTTAAAAATGTTAATGCCACAGTCACTTGAACACTTTCCATACATATATGCAAGTGGCAATTTATACCAAGAAATTGTGTCACAGCTTATTTCAAAGTATTTCCGCCCTTTATTTCATGGAATATGAATCATCACATTTATTCCAACATTGCACAGCAACAATGAGGAGCCGCGAGCACTGTAGCCTAGAAAAGTGATGAAATATTCACTTTTAGAATCCTGCACACTAACATAACACCAGCAAATGATGTCTATTTACCTGGAAAGGTTTATCACAATTAACATGTTCTCAGGTCACATACTGTATCCATCCCAGTTTAAAACCTTCTCTTGCATTATAAACCAAGATATTGTATATAATTGTTAGGCTACAGGTAATTCTCTGGCAATAGAGTAGCCAACATATACCTCCCACTCCTACTATGCCAGTCCGTAACATGGTAAAGACTTAACAAAAAACAACAGTCTACAGGGACAAAGAGACGGTTCTACAGCAGCAGAGAGTGTCAGTAACAAAGCACCACATCTATACGCTACTCCTGCCCTGCCTGAGGCCATAACACCACAGGCCATGTGACCCAATGCCGGAAGAAGTTCACTCTAACAAGAGGAGGTGTGTTAGAGATTTCTACCTCTTTCAGATTAAATCACTGAAATCCCTTCCCTGTGCAAATTCGATATCACACTAATTAGGCTGGTATCAGGCATTTGGTGGGTGCAGTATTTACAACCGTACCTTTTAGACAACAGTAATAAACAGGGCCTTGAGTTTTGTCTATTTGGTGTAAGCCAGAGAATGGATAAACTCAAATAGGCATCTAGCTGTGTTAGTCCACTGAGGGAAGGAAAAGAGTAGGGATAGCCAACTTTGGTCCTCAAGGTCAGAAACACAGAAACAGTTTTTTTGTTATAACAGCCTAGTCAATTGCATTCTCGTTTTGCCCTAGATGTGACTCGTATTTGATAAGGAGTAAATAGAGAAATTATTTTGTAGCTCTTCCTAGAATCTAAAGATCTACTGTGGTAATAAAGATCATAAAGTGGCAGTTTTTGCCTTTTATAGGGCTAAAACTAGTTGGTGTGAAGTGATCTTTAAAATAGCATACCTGCAGGCTAGATGATTAAAAAGTATATTGGAATAACTTGTAATTAGGAATTGAGTCACATTTAAGCTACGCATTGAGGCAGACACACAAGGCCACATAAGAAACCGTTGCTTCTCTGCCCGTGAGATGAAGACGGGAGAGGGCACAGCACTGACGCCTGAAAGTAATATTTATTTGACAGAGAATAGTCTTATTGTATTATCGGAATCAAGACTGCGTGATAGGGAGTCAGCTGCCTACTTAACAATGGGCCAACCTCTGCCAGGCTCTCTCCTATTATACCACATTATAAAACAAACATCTGTCTCACACCTGAATCAACAAAACTCATCACGCAGCCACTCACGTAACACTTCTGACCAAGTGAACATGATACGAATAACGGGATTCTTGAAAAGCTTGTTAACATTAGCAACATCTGAAATATATATTTTTAGTGGTCAACGTATAACGCTGCTATAGGCAAACTCTCGCCTCCCTCTTCCCCACTCCATTGCTCCAATAAAGCACATAATGTAATGAATCTCTCTTACTGAAACTTGTTTTACTGAAAACAAATTACATGGACAAAATGATTGGGACCCAAGATCTTGGTTGCACAGCCTTTGGGAAAGTTAACTACAGGAAAGTGCACTGCTGGAACACCCACAACTCTTGTCAGCTACCCAGTGTCTGGACATGAGGCTGAACATGGCACACACCTTTATTATTAATAGCTGATTTCAAGATGCCTTTCAAAAGTTCAAGTACCTAAGCACCAGAGACAGCAAAGCCTGATCGACCTCTTCCACATTTCACTGTGGTTAGGGTTTTTCTTTTCTTTGAACACTGCATTTGGTATTCTATAAACATAGGTCAAAACTGCTTTGACAAAGATCTCCACTTTTGTTGAATCAGATCACAGCATCCTTTCAGAGAAACATTTAGGCTTGTTTAGATTTTTTTTAGATAGTTTTTTTAACAGACAATATAAAACTAAATGGATTGACAAGAACGCATTTTCTTCAGTTTATATTACAAAGAACTATAGAATTGGCAATATCTGACACTCATGGCATGATCCATCAGTAACAGTAATGCTTTTACGTGAGGCACTGTTTGACTATAAACAAATTCTATGTGCACAATAATATTGTCGGTTTAGTGGTTCTAACGTTACATTAACACGCAGTTCAATCGCGCATTCAAAAAGAACGATGTCTCACTTCAAAACAACTCATACCATAAAGCCAAACTAAAAGGAGCTCTGAAAAGCAGACAATGGTACACTTGTTACAGATTAAAATATGCTGAGCACTACTCAACCTCTGTTGACATGGCTCCAATGTGTTCTCTCAGGTGTGCACGCATCACTGTTGTGCTCCCATGCCATAAAAGTCAAGCGTTGCACATTCTTTGGAAAAATGTCTTCAATGTGGTGCAGAAGAGGAGTTGAAGATGTCTTTCCACTGCCACAGCCTCTGCCATTTTATTTTAATTTTTTTTAAGCTGTGCCCCACACAGATCTGACTAATTGTTTCAACCTAATTTATCATCATCAACGTTGTCAATTCGTTTTTTAACCGCCCTGATCACTACCTTTAAGACTTCTAGGTTAACTGTACTGTGGGTTGTGCTGGGTGAAACTGCTCTTCAGGTCAGCGTGCAGATCATTAGAAAATTGTGCAAGGTGCTTTGTCAGCTGTTTGAACCAAAATTCAACATCTGAGGTGGGATATCTAAGCGTAGCCATATCTTAGCCAGTTCCATGGACTGCAAATGTCTTTATAATATTTGTGGAGTGTGCCAACAGGAATTCCAAAGTCCAGGGAGATCGTCCATGTTTGGGGATAATTTTGTTTCAGACAGTTCTTTACTCTCAAACATCTTAACAATGGTAAAGGGAGCAGAATGTCATGTTGTTCCTCAAACCATGTTAAGTAGCACATTACACTATGTGGGCACCTTCCATTTCACCACAGTTGAAATAAATAAATCAGTAAATAAGGATGACTGGCCGCAAACCTAATTATTTTTTTATTATCCAAATAAATTTAGTCTAGGCAGTTAAAGAGGAATTGTGTAGAATCCTGCTGGCAATGTTTCCAAGACTGAATTTGAAACAATGCCAAGACTCGTCTCCTCTTCCCTTACCAAATGAGACTGGAGTAGTATTTGTTATTCTACATGGAAAATTAGCAGGTTATGGTGGTAGTACTTTGAGTGTCTCAAGCAGGGCTGCCAGACCACGTTCATGGAGACATACTGTCCTGTAGGTTCTCTCCCAAACAGCAGTTGCGAATAACCTGATTTAGCTAGATCTCCAGCAAATTATTATAATTAGGTGTGTTTTGGGTAGGAAAGAAAATCTCCAGGATGGTAGATTTCCAGGAAAAGGATTGGGCGCAACTATGAGACAACAAGTCTGTGCAAACTGATAGACAGACCAGCAAGAACGATTCAGTGGGGAACCTCGCAGGCACTTGGAACAATTTTGCAGAAAAAAATATTTTAAACCTTAACTTAAGACTTTTACTACAGATGTCTGTCATTTACAGCAGTAATACAGTAAAAACCTTACAAATGGTTCATATGAAAACATACCATTTAACTTGATGAAATACCCCATTAAAGTTTAAATTAGTTTATTAGGTAACCAAGACTGAAAGCAGGTCAGGGTTGCCAGATTCTAATAAAATGCACAATGACCACCACAAATAAACATGCCCTATGAATTTTTAAGATTTCAAAGATGACCACTTAGAAGTTAAATACTGGTGAAAAAAAACAACTTATCAAGAAAAACAACACCAAACTGGTAAGATTTGAATTGTGTGTTTCTGGGGAGCGATTGCCCATTTAACCATAATGTAGGCCTATCATAGTACCCTACTATATACAGCAAATCCAACTGAACAATCCTACAATAAAAAATTTATGATACAGCCAAGTATGTGGTAATCAAAGCAGGCCTACCTAAAAATATTATTATTTTGGGCAGGGACACCTTTATTAATGGGTGTTGTTCTTGAACATTTACATAAGGTACAGTCATTTTAAATTGTTCATTTTCTATGGACAGTGCGAAGAGCGCACGTAAGAAACAACTGAAAATCATACCTCCTACTACAGAGCCTATACAGAATTGTTCAAAGTGGACTACCCTCTGCTCTGCCTATTGTTATTTGCATATTCAAGCTTGCCTAAAATATACAATATGGCCCCCCTTAAAGGGCTTATTTACATTACAATCTCAGTAGCTTGTAATAATTTTAAACAAATATTTCTAACATTAACTTATAACATTAACTGCAGATGTCTGTCAGTAAAAATCTTACATATGTCCCCTTCAGTGTATGCTTGAATACAATTGTTACATTGCCATACTCATATGCAAGTTGCAATTCATACAAAGTAAATTGTGTCATAGCTTATATCAAAGTATTCCCGACGTTTAGTTTCATGGAATATGAATCATCACATTTACCCCACGTTTCACAGCAACAGTGAGGAGCAGCAAGCACTGTAACTTAGAAAAGTGACAACATATAAAGTGACAATATCCTCCCCATATAAAGTGACAATTGGTTAAACCACCCATTCATAAATTAATTGAAATGTAGCAATATACCACACTCAGAGTAATACGTTTACACATTACCTTTTAGAAACATTATGTAAAATGCACATTATTGGTTGTTTTTGGTGTAAATATTCAGAGTGGCTGGTATACTCAAGCAATAAATCTACATTATTCCCTGAAATGTATCTAACGGCTTGTTCACATTACCAAACATTTTCCGAAACATATTGAAGACTTGAGACGCTACATTAATTTGTTGCATAAACTTGCTGATATCAACAGGCGAGGACACAACTATCCGAACAAGGAGTATGAACATTGTGAATCATGTGCTATAGCCTTCGCAGCCACCAGATCTCTACCCAACTGAAAACATCTGGGAGATTTTGAAACGACATGTTAGACAGCACTCTCCACCACACTCATCTTCAAAACATCAAATGCAGTAATATCTTTTGGAAGCATGGTGTTCCACCCCTCCAGTATTCTAGAGACTCGTAGAATCTATACCAAGGCGGACTGAGGGTGTTCTGGCTGCCCGACACATTACTGAGATTATTATTATGTTGGTATTTCCTTTAATTTGTGACTTTGTCTGTAGATGTATATTGAATCAGCACCTACATTTCTGAATAATATCAAGTTGTCCCTTACAGGAAAAGTAGAAAGCAGTAACTCCCCCATTACTGACAAATACTTAACCTTTAAATCACATGCATGCTTTCATGTTCTTGGCCTAAAGAGTGCATCCAGTTGTGGGCTGAAATGATGGCTTGTTGGCTTTAGTCAATATAATTCTATTTTTAAAGGGATAGTTTGTCCTAGATTTATAGTTGGGTGAAATAACACTTACCTTGAATTTTCTTGAAGACCCATGGAGTCATCATTCATGACAAGCCATCATTCTCCTCAACCCCAGCCTGGAATTATCATTATTCGAGTCATCCAAATTCATGAATTGAAACAGAAAAAAAAACACTTCAAACTAAATTCAGTAATCTGTTGTGCAGGCATCGATTTTTTGGACTGCATACTGACAAAACAGCTGGCGGAATTTGGTGACATCAAACTGGCATTATGCAAAATACATTCTGTAGCTACCAAACACAGCTTCTGTTATTCGACAATGATGTTATTTGCAGCTAGCAAATGCAAAGTGGTTGTTCTTGAAAAAATCTGTATTGATACCAATTTGTGAACAAAACTGACCGGTACACAAGGAAGCATCTGTTCAGTTAGATTTATATAGTAACAATGAAAACATCATTTTGAGGAACACAACATTGACAGGTTATTTGAGGTAAACTGCACCACTAGTCTTAGTTGGAATTGGTTTGGAGTAGGTTTCCACTTGCAGTGCAACTTTTGTTTTAATTCATGAATTTGGACAATGCTAATTCCAGGCTGGGACAGAATTGAATGTCTTGTTGTGAAAAATGACTCCATGGGCCTTCAAGAACAACTCAACGTGTTGTCAAATATGAATCTAGGACGCTAAGTTCATCCTGCATATATAATCTATAACAGGGGGTATACCCTACAAGGTTTTCTGCTAGTAGAAACCTTGTAGGGTATACCCCCTGTTATAGATTAGGTTTTCTGCTAGTAGCATATGGAAGTGTAGATCAGCATGTGGCTTTTGCAACGTTATATTCTGAAGTGCCTATTCTAAGTTGTTTAAGCGTAACAAATTGTAAATTAAAAAAACAAACCAATGTAATCAAATAGAATATACAAATCCTACTGTCTCTTACCTGGCTTTTTTGTGTGTCTTCTTGCCAAACACCGCCAACCATATAATTACAAAAAAGCTAAGTTAGCTAATGATGCCAAAATAATTATATCCTTCTTTTTTAGTGTGACATTGCAGAGACATTGTTTTTGGGTGCGACCACATTTTTGGCTGGAGCCACCAACTAATAAAAGTTAAAATCACCAGTGCCTCAGGGCAAGGATATTCATGTTGTCATTTGAAACACTGGAGGCAAACATACTCTGCAATGTTTAACTAACTTGCCAAATGTCAAACTCTGATTACATGAAGCTAGAAAGTCACTTACTAGGAACTGGAACTCAAGCCAATTTTAATCATATGCTTACTATCATATCGTCTGGTAGTCTTAGTTGACCACTGGCAGACAAGCTGTCAAATTAGGGTTATTTTTCAGTAACTCAGTTTGAAAAGGGGATAGCATCATAACAATACAGATTATTTAGTCACAAGTACAGTGTCATGGGTAGTTAACATGTAGACAGCGCCCTGCATTTGCTACTAAAATATCCTAAATTAACAGACAGCGACTTTTGTAGCCTACAAAAAATGGCAGGGTTTAATTTATTCTGCTCAGATATATGAGGCAGAGGCTTGGGCCAGCTGAACAGCATGGATAAAGATAAAGAGACACAGGGATTCAGCAGAAGACACTGTTCATAAAAAAGAAAGAGCAGCAACTATGTAAACAGCATAGCAGAAAGCAGTAGAAAGTGCTTGATGTGGAGTGGCACAAAGGCTTGTTTAATTTATTGAAATAAGTAACAAATGTGAGGGATGCCAGGCAATGAAATCATTGCAACATCTCCTTGACTCACAGGACTCAAGGAGGAGAACCATTTCAGGGTATACTACAGTCGAATTGCATAACCATTACAGGGTCAACGTCACTGTAAACGTTAAAGGAGTTTTGCATAATTGGGGAAACATTTTAAGGTTTTCATAAGGCCCGAGATCAACCATCTGTAGACCAAACTGTGACCCACCTTTTCCTGTAGCATTCCAAACAACTTCCCTGTGGATAACCCAAATTATGCTGACGGAAAGTAAAAGGGCTTCAATTAAGTTATTGACAGTCATTAAGTACTATATATGATCCTTGGTGTGTTCAATCAATTTCATGTGCATGCCATGTTTGAACAATGTAGTGAACAGCAAGGAGTTCAGTTAGAAAACATGGGTGAGTGGGGTGCTGCAGATTCTAAAGCCAACTTCCTGCATTCCAGAACATTCGAAAAAAAACGTGTTACAGAAAACAGATGAAACCAGTTCTTACAATTAGGCCCATTTCCAAACACATGCCATCACTGTTAGTGACCGCACTACTACATGCTCCGAATATAGGCTACATGTTATATTGGGCCTTGCAGAGGGGTTTTAGATTTACTGTTGATATCAGGAAATATTGAAGTAGTTGGGCAAGGAAGTGCAACTGCATGCAGTCTAATTAGGAAAATCACACCCTTGTTCATCTCTCAACACCTTGATTCATCAGAAAAAAACAGACACGTGAACAAACCGCAGTTCTGCCCCTCCATATTCTCTTCCAGATAGATCAACCCTTTTCCCTGACTCCTCATATCCCCCTATTTATCTAACCAAAGGGGTCTCCTAACAGGAAGTCGAAGTAGAAAGCAAATGTATTTCCTGCTGAGATCAGCATGGGACAGGAAGAAACTGACTAAAAAGTATTTTAAAAGTCAAAAGAACTGAGATTGGACACAGCTTCAACTGAGGAAAATAAACTAGGCTATGAACCCATACTACCAAAAATGTATTGGCAATCTTATAAATGTAAATAATGATAAGGTATTCTACTTGTCACACTTTTGACTGAATCCAATTCAGAGCTGTAAATTGAATTAATTCCTGGAGATTAAGTACAGTAGTAGTGCCTAGTGACGAAAAACAATGGGTTATAATTCAATTAACACCAAAATTGATATCCGTGGCGTCCGGTTTTTCAAAACCAAATCTAGCTGTCTTTTGCTGATCGAATAAAGTGAAATGCATAAAAATAGAACAAATATTATATTTATATAATAAATATTATATTTTACAACAAGAATGATGTATATGGATGTGGCTAATCCTAACGAATGTGCGAAATCCAGGTAGCTAAGCTAACTTGGAAAAAAGGACACAGGCCAGATCAGCAGTACTGACAGAAAGTCAGTAACTACACAGCGTTAGCAGTGACAGTTGACAAACTTTACATGAACCATCATCATTACTAGCTAGGTAACGTTTAACTCTGCTGTGTAACATACGATACACGGCTAAAATGCTACAGGTACAGTACAGTAGCAAACTAACTTAATTTGCTAACGTTAGCCCGGACCACTGTTAGGGAATAATTAGAATGTAAGGTAACTCGTTGCTAGCTAACACAGTCGTTACAGTGGTGGTAGCTGGACAACTTATTTTCTATGAATAAGAAAACCACCATGTCTAGCTTAACTACAGATTACCAACGTTCACGTCAGAATTACATTATTAAGCATCAAAAGTTCAAGTTAGCAAGCGAAACTCACGTAAACGCTAAGAAAATCAAATACACTTGTTTTTAAATCCAGCGATTGTTGTACAGTATAAGTTAACATTGTAACGATCAGGCTTTTAAAACATACGATTTAGCTATGTATGAATTAAACAGGCTCGCAAAAACGAAATACTGTACATAAATTGTGTATAAAAACGAACTTGCTAACGTTACCAGGCTACTGTATTATGCTAACAACAGTTATTCGGAGTGGAGTACAGTAAAATTGTTTGCTAACCTGGCTGGCTTTATAAAACTGCTTCTTGAAGCCCGCTACAGACATATTGGAGCCGGACAGTTCTTCACTTTTTCCGGAGGATTAAAGTTGAGACAGTATCGTAGCTAGTTGTTGTGCTAAATTGTTAGCTAGCGGCAGTATTCCGTGGTCCTTGTGGAGTGGTCATAGGATTGTGCTATCGTCGATCAAACCTTGGTCAGGAGAACACGGCCAACAGATATCTGCGGACTGAACACGTCTACGAGGATTTTCTGTGGTTCACGAGCCTGACTGCAAATACGCCTGTACGCGCACGCGGATTTCTATACAGTGCAGATAGGGTTTGAAAGCCTTGTCGACTACGTATGAGTTTATCCTTGCAATCTATACGTTTGCAAAGCTGCACAAATCCATCAACTTGACGCCCACAAAAATTCCTGCACTGCATTCTTAAGTCCACAGATGTTCTTTCCATAAGCAAGTGCACAGCGCCCACTATCGCAAGAAAATAACAGTAGCGCTGTGTTTCCGCAGTGTCAGACGTGTTCGTAAATCTTTTCTCTTTCTGAAATACTTTAGTGGAAAATAAATTGTAAGAATTATGCACTGAAACATGATCAAGGAACTGTAACTTTCATGAAAACCACCACAGCCGAGCCCCCCGATCCCCAGAATGCAGCATTGATAGAATCTTGATCAGCTGCTTGACCTCTTGTAGGGCAGCATCCCAATGTCAATAGCATCGGCTTCAGGTGGTGGTGTGAACCGCGGAGTTCATCGCGGGGCCGAGCTCTCTGCCATACATGGCCTCTACACCTGGTGGTACAAGAGGAAGGCCCTAAAAATAGCCAAAAACTCCTGTCTCGGAAGTGGTAGACTGCTATACTAGTGCATTGAAAATGAAGCTTTTTTTCATGTAAGGGCTAAAATCAAGACAAATCATGTCGTACCTTTTTCCGTCTAAGAGTTTAAGTGAGAAAAAAATTGAAGTGAGAAACAAATGGATGATCTAAATAAAACTTTCAATAAAATCAGCTTTTCCAGTAAGATTTCCTTGAAGGTTTCCTGGCTACGTACTGCTGAAATAGTCAAATAATAGGATATTATTGTTGAAAGGCACAAATCAGGAGAAGGATATAAAATATTTATTAGGCATTACATATATCATGGAACACGGAAGACCATCTTCAAGAATTGGAGACAAGGTGGCCCCACCAGGGCATTGCAAAGATGTCCCTCCAAGATTTATCACAGAACAAGAAGAAATCTCATCAGCGAGGCTACCAAAAGCTAACAGGAACCTTAAATAAGCTGCTGGCCCTAACCTCTGCTGACCTACTAACCTCTTAAAATAAAATCTAAAATTATAATAATTATAAAAAAACAGTGAAAAAGCTAAAGATCAATTTTGTGGTTACTTTGTTTAAGATGATTTCTATTCTCATAAGATAATTTTTTAAATTGTAACAATACTAGAGAACTATATAACATTTCTACCATACTGAAGGAACAGGTGTCTTGAGTGTTTGGAAAATGAGTGTCAAGATTGGCCAAAGCCCCTCAATTCTATTGACATGTAAGCTTTATTTAAGATACATTCTGGGTGTGTCCAAACTTTTGACAGGCACTGTATGAAAATAAAGGAAACACCAACATTGTGTCTTAATGGTAACTTGTCCCACCTGAAGTCACAGTCAAATTTGATGTGACATACTAGATTATACACATACCTTGAACTTCATAGGAGGGATGTTGTTTCCTTGAGTATGGTGTAGTGTTTCACAATTTCTCATAGATTATCACTGAAAATGCTACATGTTTTGGTGGGTTCTGTGTTGTTGTCAGATTTTGATTTAAATATTAACAATTAACCTACCTATGTATATTATTAATAAACTTTTATGAATACATTTTTATGGTTAGGAACATTCAAAACACAAGTAAGCACACAACTTTAATTGTAAAAAGACTTTTATTACATTCTGAAATCCACATATCATATCCCCATTGTACAACAATAATGTTAAAAACCTCTTAGGCTTCATATACCTAACATATCTTAAATTATATCTTATTAAAATCTATGTATGTAGATTTCAATAATAATCTGAAAATAGAATGAATACATGATAAACATAAGGATCATGACAAAATAGTAACTTTTATGGTGATATTCTTAAAAATAATCTTAAAAAATAGAATTACAACTCTCCAAGACAAAAAGGAGGACACTAAACTGAGGAGAAAAAAGACAGGACAGAAATAAAGAAAGAAAAGATCACAACAAAACCAACACAGCATTCAAAACCTTAAATTCATTTTTAAATGTCATTACATTTTAGATCCTCTTTCATCTACAATTCAAGCTCTAAGGTCCTGTAATAATATTAATATTAGACAGGGGTAACATCTTTGATACTTCTGTGATCAACATTCACAAGAACATGTAGGCCTACTGTGCACAGTGATGAAGGTTTTAAGGTCCTCTATTGGGTGCAAGCTGTCTGAATCAGCAAACCGATGAAGACACTTAAGGAGCCCAGCTATCTCCCTGAGTGACTGAGTGGAAATCTAACTGTACACCATGAGAACTGCCTCCAAAGACATAACCCTACACACTTACAAAAGCATTTACACTTAGTTACAATCTTATAAACCATGAACTCATGTCAGTTAATACTAGTTCTGTGTATAAGTTGGGTGTTGTTGAGAGAACTTGAAACCTTGTGTGCTGTGCCTTTAAAGGATCTCTGGCTGGAGTGCTTTTCAAGTCTACTGAGCCATCTGTTAAGGCCCTCCTAACTGAAATCGGGAAAGACATTATTGCACAGTCCCATTACGACACTGTTAAGCACCCCAACAAACATATACCACTACATACCAACAATAAGAACAGCACTGTTCCAGCAGTGCAAAATGATTTTTTCCCCCATAAATATAATTGGACAGAAAATATCCAAGGCCTATAAGCGATTGTCTCATCTTGTGGTAAAAGTAATGAAAGTATTCTGTTTTGAGCAGACTGTTCACACAGCAGCATGTCGATGTACAGTCTTTGTACTGACGGCGTTAAGTTAGCATTTTTTTGAATAATAAAAGCCCCTTTGAGAACTGTTAAAAAGTAACATCCTGCCACACCCAATATCCATTTTCCTATACTGAGATGTTTAACTTTGACTTCCTGATAGAGATTAACTAAAGGCTGCTCTTTCATTGAATACTTTTTTTTTTCACAAAAGAACAGCATCGAAAAAATATACCTGCAAAAAAATATGTTTGTTTATGTATATATAGAATTGTCATTGAAATTGCATTGCAAATTTTGAAATCCCATTCTTTCTCATCTGAATGTAGAAACTCAGGGGGTAGCTGATGGTTCTGTGAACCGTTTCTTCTGCCAAAAGTGTTTGGGAAAGGGTGAGGTAAAAGGGGGTGGGTTAGAGAAGACATCATTAACAATGTCAATACATCTTTAGACCAGTCTGAAACATAAAGACTGCTTTTCCCTGGAGGACTGGACATAGTCCCCTCCTGCCCCCTACTGGTTACATTAGATCTTTTCACACCCCCTTCCCCACTGTTATTGTTGCTAAGGCTGTCACACAGGAAAGTGTTTTGCCACCTGTTTTGTTTTCTTCATATCTTCTGCCTCCTTGGACTCACAAACCCTAGGCTTGTAGGGGAGAGGGACTTCCTGAAGCTCTCTGGGAGCCATCTGCTTCAGTGGCAGCTGCCATGCCTATCAGTGGCGGGAGGATGTTACACTTCTGTTTCAGGAGAACAATCAGCAGTTTTGAATTGGAACCCTTAGTTTCTTGGTAGCATAAAAAAAAAAATCTGAATGGAGAGCTGAAGATGGAGGGCTGATCGGTGACTTAGAGCTATTTGTTTTAAGTGCTATTCACCAAATCATTTTCCTTCCCAGTATGGACAGACAGTCTGCGAGACTGGTACACATTCATCACACTGTCCTGGTGAACCCATTTCTTTATTTGTCTTCATTTAATTGCCTTTGTTAAACCAGGTAAATCTTTGAGTAAGCATCCTCTTTAACCATGACTACCTGAATCATTCTATCTTATAAACCTCCTTCCCTCTCAAAATCCCTCTCTCTATTGAGTAAATATACTGTAAGAAACATCTAAAAAATACTTTCAAAATACTTCTGTTACTACTCTCTCTTGCTCTCTCTAAGTGGCATTTGCAAAGGAAAAAGGTAATGGGACTGAGGTCTTTGGATTGTGTCTGAAAAAATAAAGAGCAAAAAATATCAGTGTATGAATGTGTAAATGTGAAATGAATGTGTAAATGTAAAATGAATGTGTAGGTCAGCATAAGCATTTGCATGATAATAGACACCTTGGGTCTCCTTGTCCATGTCTTGCATGCTAAAAACCTTTTTGCCTGTCTGTTTGATCTTGGTCCCTTGAAACAGTTTGTTCATACATACAAAACTGTGGGCACTGCCAAAAAGGAGCTGTGAAACTGCAATGGAAATATAATAAAAATAGACTACACCGCAACTCTTCCATGGCGAAGGTTGGTATATAGTTAATTCCATGTCAAGCTTAGGGCTGCATGTCTGCGAGGTACATTCAAAATTAGCTTAGAAAGACATGGAGAACAGGGAAAGAAGTCAAACTCGTTATAGATGACTTTAGCTTAAGTGAGATCTCAAACTCTCTTTGAAAGAACATCTGAGATTGCAAAATGAAATCTCAGAACTGTTTCACTCCGCCAAAATAGGTAGCATGCACATAGTAACCAGCACCTAGTGTTGAATCGTATAGCATGGACTGGCTTACAGTCCAAGCAGCTCCATAGGGTGGAGGTCTGAGGTGAGAGTAGAGTGTCAAAAGGTGTAGCATGCAGGATTGTCACTGAGCTGCTCGTTGCTTCACTGTTGTCAAGTTCCTCTCCCTCTGTAATTCTCCTTCCCAACAAATTTCTGTCTCTATATGAATCACTTTCATATCTGAACTGATTTTTAACCGATTGTGGAGTCTGGATAGTTGATTTCACTGATGAACACCTCGCGGTACAGTGGTGGGAAATTGTACACTGTCTCTGGGTGGAGTAGATGGAAAAACTCAAGCTTGTCAATGTGGAGATTGCAGATGGACTTCATCGTGGGAAGTTTGGACACCATCTTAAAAGGTAGGAGAGAGAAAGTAAAAAATATTTTTACCACAAATCCATTTACAAACATGAATCATGAATAAAGGAATATGTTATAATTTGTCAAAATGTACCTTTGCCAGTTTCTCCTCTGATGAGCCACTTCTGTGTAGACAATGCTGCAGAGCCAGATAGACTTTCTCTTGAAGCTTCTGTACCTGTTGGCTGTCTGTCAGCCATGGTCGGTCTGGAGGTAACGAATTGAAATAACCAGTTATTCACTGTTGGTTTTCCCTCTAAAATGCCACAACAAGTGGAGAAGAGTCATTTTGGACAAATAGGGCAGAACCCTACCAGTTATTCTGGTATTAATTAGTCTGACATTCAAATACTAGCAAGCAATAATATACTATGTAAATAATAAAACAACATACTTGCTCTCTTTCCCTTCAAATTATTGTCTTGGTACATTTCATTTGAGTAAATAACCAAAAACAGGCGCTTCAAAATTCCACTCTTTCTGCATTGCTCAGTGCTTTCTGAGGAGCTAATAGACAAAACGACTGGTGTAGGCGTTGTTCAATTTCTCTGGCTCTGCTTGATTAGGTCAGGGTCTGTCACTCATAGGTACACTATATCACTATATAATATACTTGTATGCTAGCATAGTGTTGGCCCCTTGGACGATTTCATAAATTTAGTGTTTGAAGGATTTAAAACATTGGATAAGTTTGCCAACAAAATGTCTGACTTCTTGGCCAAATGAACAAAACTGGGGGCAAAAAACAGTTTGGCGGTGCAGTGGTAACCATTGTGATAACCCCATAGCTTTGCTGTTGGGGAAGGTTCAAGAATTACTTATATTGTTTTTATCCATGGTTTACATGATCAAATCACCACTGCTATTTTCTACAGTCTGATTCTGACTTTCGACATTCCACCAGTCAAAGGGAGATGGTGTAAAAAGCTTACCTGGAGAAAGGAGAACAGAAGCACTGAACAGAGCCATCTCCTCTTCAGACAGCTGCAGACGACTCAGGCTCTTGGCCAGGTCAAACACGGCCCCCACAAGGTCATCACAACCTGTGTGGAAGCATGGGGAAAAACAGATGTCATCAAAACCAAAATGCTTGTCTGTAGCTACAGTAATGAACAGTTCATCTAGCATTTCTACACTATGTGGGTGTGTGAATAACTGAGTATATTTCTGCTGGAATGTTCTCAATATGGTTTCATAGGAGAGACTCACCGAGTGCTTTGAAGGTTTGTGCACTGGCAAACTTGCCATCAAACAGAATAGTGTTATTGATGGGGTTGTAGGCGCGACACATGCGAATCAAAAGCACATCCAGACATCCTGAGAGGAGACCATAATAATACCACACACAGGGGGAGGAAGCAGGAAAGAGAGGAAAGGAAAACAAAGTATTGTTCAATGTGTACACACAAATAAAATGTGTATTTATAACATTTATTGAATTTCAATAAATAACATTAAGAAAAAAATATACACAACCGTTCAAAAGTTTGGGGTCACTTAGAAATGTCCTTGTTTTCCATGAAAACAGAATGAAATTAGTTTGAATTGGAAACATAACAAACGGATATGAGATACAGTCATTCACAAGGTTAGAAATAATGATATCTATTTGAAATAATAATTGTGTCCTTCAAACTTTGCTTTTATCAAAGAATCCTCCATTTGCAGCAATTACAGCCTTGCAGACATTTGGCATTCTAGTTGTCAATTTGTTAAGGTAGTTTGAAGAGATTTCACCCCATGTTTCCTGAAGCACCTCCCACAAGTTGGATTGGCTTGATGGGCACTTCTTACAAAACATAAGGTCATAACACTTTTTTCCAATCTTACTCAGTCAAGTGTCAATTGTTTTCTTTTTATTGACCAGTCTGAGACATGGCTTTTTCTTTGCAGGCCAGCATACCGGAGTCGCCTCTTCACTTTTTACATTGAGACAGGTGTTTTGATGTTTTAAATGAAGCTGTCAGTTGAGGACCTGTGAGGCATCTGTTTCTATACTTCTATAATGTATTCCTCTTGCTCAGTTGTCCACCGGGGCCTCCCACTCCTCTTTCTATTCTGGTTAGAGCCAGTTTGTGCTGTTCTGTGAAGGGAGTGTATCACACTGTTGTATGAGATCATCAGTTTCTTGGCAATTTCCCGCATTGGAATAGCCTTAATTTCTCAGAACAAGAGTAGACTGACAAGTTTCAGAAGAAAGTTCTTTGTTTCTGGCCATTTTGAGCCTGTAACCAAACCCAAAATTGCTGATGCTCCAGATACTCAAGACTTAAGTAGATATTCTATAAAAAATCAGGCATTTCCAGGTATAGTAGTCATTTACAAAATTAACAATGTCTACGCTGTATTTCTGATAAATTATTCTGATAGTTATTTTAAAGGACAAAAAAAAGTATATTTTCTTTCGAAAACAAGGCAATTTCTAAGTGACCCAGTAGTGTTGACACTGAACCGTAGCTTATATAGTTACAATACAAATGAATGAACATTTGTAAACAATAATGATTAACAGGAAGTGTGTGTAAGAAGAGAAACAAAAACCGTAGTAAAAAAAAAAGTTTTGTCCAGCAATATGAATGCATGTAAGTCAAATATGATATTGTGTATTAACGTAGCACTAAGATATTGAAATGCAGTTAATTATTTCACCTACAGGTTGCATGAACAGGAATGATGCTTTAAGGTTAAGAAAGAGCTGTTTCATGAGGCCATGGAATGAGTTTTGGAATGTACTCATCCTATGTCCTAACAGTAGGTACTGACCTGCTTTGAGAAGAATGATCTGGTCATTCTGACAGAGGTCCATGAATCCAGTGATACGCTTGGCAAACTCTACCACATACTGGATGGCATTGGTGATGTGGATGGCACACTGCTGCCACATGACCTCTGCAGGCTGAAAGAGATACCAGAGGGATGTGAATGTAAAATATATTTTGTGAATAGCACATAGTGTGATTAAACAATATGGCACAAGAGGGTAAGTGTGTGGCCAACATACCAGTGCTAAAAGCTGTAAAAATACAAGGCATTGCGGAATGCCTGGATACAGCACTTAGCCGTGGTATATTGACAATATATCATAAAAGATGCCTCATTGCTATTATAAACACATTAACCACAGCTTTTAGCTAATCAGCATTCAGCATTGGAACCACCTGGTTTTATAATAGTAAACTGGTCCATGAGCTCAAGAAATTGATGTTACCTTGCTCTGAAAGCTGCGCGTCTCCTCAGGGGTGTACACAGACCAGTACAGCTTCTTTAGCT
Organism: Esox lucius; assembly: GCF_011004845.1. Taxonomy (NCBI): domain Eukaryota; kingdom Metazoa; phylum Chordata; class Actinopteri; order Esociformes; family Esocidae; genus Esox; species Esox lucius. The sequence continues at coordinate 13,822,411 of NC_047576.1, forward strand.
CTTCACTCCCATACTGACTTGTCTCTAGGTGAGACTTCACCACACTTGCTGTTACACACTCTAGAGGTGACGAGACGTGTGGGTTAGCTTTCCACCACCCTCAATGAAAAACAACCAACTGAAAGCAAGACTCACTGGATGAGAGGTCACAATAAATGTTCCTCAATATAGTTAGTGCTAGTAAGACTAAATGTCAATTGCAGTTTTATTTTTTAAATGACTAATGTAAGATGCCATACCTATGTCAAGCATGGAGCACCCCTCAGGTAAAGGGTTGAGCAGCGCATGGGTGAAAAGACCGGACTCATGCAGAAGCTGGTACTCGTGCTTAATGTGGTGGTTGCCGTCTCCAATGTCTAGTCCGTTCTGTTCGGGTGAGCTCTGAGAGGAGGTGCTGCTTCCCCCGCTGCCCCCCATCATCTCCAGATTGCAGTACTCTCCTCCGGCTCCCTCTGGTGTAAGGGGCAGGTCTAACAGCAAGCCGTCCGGTAAGGTGGTAATGTCGCTGAGGTCGCTGAGGGCAGCACTGGAGCCTCTGCTGTATGCCCGGCCGTGACCTCCAACCTCACCTTCCTCCTCGCAGACAGTCGCTAACTCCTGGGAAGCCTGGTGCTTCTGGACCTCAGCATACAGGCTGTCTCTCTGCTTTTTTGACATGCGGCCAAACTTCACAGCTGTATCAGGAAAGTAAATGGAGATTCAGTCAATAACCAGGTTTGGAAGAATAAACTAACTGGAGCCAAAATACAACTCGCTAAATTACAAATATAGAATCAAATCCAGTGATAATTGTATTTCATTACATCACATGCTGTGCCTCTGGGATGATTCCAGATGGGATTTCACACAGTGTAACACAACCCCATAGATGGCCTTTCAGCAAGACCCGGAGAACAGGCAGCCAGGCTGTGGTCCTCTCTGGACTGACCTTGGTCGGTGTGTTGTGTGTGTGTGTGGGAATGGGGGAGCAAGTTCACAGTTTCACACTCACCATCACGACTCATGCCTAGGGCCAGGCACTTCTGCAACCGACAGTGTTGGCAACGATTCCGATTGGTGCGGTCAATCAGACAGGTCCTTTGGCGGGAGCAGGAGTACATAGCATTGTTCTGCTGGCTGCGTCTAAAGAAGCCCTGCATATACACACACACATATTCTCAGAATCTGTTGAAGGTATTTTTGAGGTATGATAGTATGCAGATTTAAAAAGAAGAGTGTTGTGGAGTAAACTGACGTCTGGGGCACTCTTTGGTAGCTCACCTTGCAGCCTTCACAGGTGATTACACCATAGTGAATCCCTGATGATTTGTCCCCACAGATCTTGCAGGGTATCACTTCAATTTGTGCTTGAAAGAGAGAGGGAAGGAATAGTTAATGCATTGCTTACTTAACCCATTTAAACCTGCTAGTTGCATTATTGAGTGGAGCATAATTTGATATTGTAACAGAGAGAAACACATGGAACAGACACAGTGCCAATGTTCTGGGTCATAGGGGGCATTTATTTAAAAAAGTGGTAGAGGAAAGTTAAACGAAACATGAAACTAATGGGGCAGGGTACAGCATCCCACTAGATCTTCTTTCCTCTTCTTCCACTGCTGACTGTGACCAGAGCTGCTTTTGTAGGGCCCCTTTATCCTACCCCTGTCAAGACCTAACTGACAGCATGTGTGCCAGTGTGGTGGCCGTTAATACAGCCCCAAAAGGTTTTGCATGTCAGCAATCAAGAGATTTTAAGATAAAGAAACGGCATGAGTTAAACACATTTTCCATCATTTAAATTTAACATTTTGGGAATTTTAGGAAAAATGGATGAATTAAATTACACTTTTTGGGTGATCCTTTCTATTAAGACTGTAGGACCGATTTAATACTCTGTAATAAAATAGAACTTCTCTATGTGTTGGATTTGGGTTAAGACCTCTATCACATGGACATTTTTTGGTGAGAGTTAGGACCTAGTGAGACTGTGTGAGAAAGTGCAGGACAGGTGGAGCTACGGTTTGAAAAACATCACCATAAAACATAAACCCTATCAAATTGGAAGTCAGTCTTTACTCCAAACTTCTACCCTGACACTGAACAGTATAAACGATATGAACAAAAAACTTTATCAGTGCATGAAGCCATTCTGCAGTGTTTTACTGATAAAAAAAACATTATATGTAGGCAATAAAAATATGAAATGCATTAAAACAAGCAGTTTAACAGTCTGTGACAATGTGTGGGGGCCTCAGCCCTTCAATCTCTGGAACAGACTGTTCTCTTCATTATGCTGTTTATCTACAGTGGATATAAAAAGTCTAGACACCCCTGTAAAAATGCCAGGTTCTTGTGATGTAATAGAATGAGACAAAGATAAATTATGTCAGAACTTTTTCCACCTTAAATGTGACCTATAAAGTGAACAATTCAATTGAAAAACAAACTGAAATCTTTGAGGGGGAAAAGTCTAAAATAAAAAACTCACAAAAACCTGGTTGCATAAGTGTGCACACCTTTAAACTAATACTTTGTTGGAGCGCATTTTGATTTTATTACAGCACTCAGTTGTTTAGCATGGCACATCTTGAAGTGGCAATATTTGCTGACTCTTTTTTGTAAAAGAGCTCCTAATCTGTCCGATTGCAAGGACATCTCCTGCGCACAGCCCTCTTCAGATCACCCAATAGATGTTCAATTGGATTCAGGTGTGGGCTCTGGCTGGGCCATTCCAAAACGTTAATCTTCTTCTGGTGAAGCCATGATTTTGTGGATTTGGATGTGTGCTTTGGGTCATTGTTGTGCTGAAAGGTGAACTTCCTCTTCATGTTCAGCTGTCTAACGGACGACTGAAGGTTTTGTGCTAAAATTGCCTGGTATTTGGAACTGTTCATAATTCCCTCCACCCTGACAAAGGCCCTGATTCCAGCTGAAGAAAAACAGCCCCAATCCTGCCACCACCACGTTACACTGTGGGTATGGTGTCCTTTGGGTGATGTGCAATGTTGTTTTTGCGCCAAACATACCTAATGTAATTATGGCCAAAAAGTTCAATCTTGGTTTCATCAGACCATAACAAATTTTTGCCCGTGCTTTTGGTGGACTTCATGTTTGTTTTTGCAAACTTCAGCCAGGGTTGGATGTTTTTCTTTGTAAGAAAAGGTCTTGCCACCCTACCCCATAGCCCATTCATATGAAGAATATGGGAGATTGTTGTCACATGTAGCACACAGCCAGTACTTGCCAGAAATTCCTGCAGTTCCTTTAATTTTGTTGTAAGCATCTTGGAAGCCTCTCTGACAAGTTTTCTTCTCATCTTTTCATAAATTTTGGAGGGATGTCCAGTTCTTGGTAATGTCTCTGTTGTGACATATTTTCTCCACTTGATGATGACTTTCTTCACTGTGTTCCATGGTATATCTAATGCTTTGGAAATTCGTTTGTACCCTTCTCCTGACTGATATCTTTCAACAATGAGATCCCTCTAAAGCTTTGGAAGCTCTCTGCGGACCATGGCTTTTGCTCTGAGATGCAACTAAGAAAATGTCAGAGAAATCCTACTAGAACTGCTGAACTTTATTTGTGATTAATCAGTCACTTTAAATGATGGCAGGTGTGTAATGACTTCTATTTAACATGAGTTTAAATGTGATTGGTTAATTCTGAACACAGCCACATCCCCAGTTATAAGAGGGTGTGCACACTTATGCAACCAGGTTATTGTAAGGTTTTTATTTTTTTATTTTCACCCCTTGAAGATTTCAGTTTGTTTTTCAATTGAATTGTTCACATTATAGGTCACATTAAAAGTGGAAAAAGTTCTGACATGATTTATCTTTGTTTCATTCTTTTACATCTGGCATTTTAACAGGGGTGTGTAGACTTTTTATATCCACTGTAAGTGCTAGGGCCTTCTGTGGCTGAGAACATCAGGACAATTGCATTTACCAGGACCTATGGTGATAAAGTTTCACTGGTTCTGTACCTTCACCGATTGGTTGTTTTATTGTGTTTGCTTTGACTCTTGGTTGTCTTCTATTATTTCTTTTGTAAATAACTTTGCAACGCATTTAGTAACATTTAATTTGCATTTACCAGGACCTATGGTGATAAAGTTTCACTGGTTCTGTACCTTCACCGATTGGTTGTTTTATTGTTTGCTTTGACTCTTGGTTGTCTTCTATAATTTTTTTTGTAACATTTCATTTGCATTTACCAGGACCTATGGTGATTAAGTTTCACTTGTTCTGTACCTTCACCGATTGGTTGTTTTATTGTGTTTGCTTTGACTCACGGTTGTCTTCTATTATTTATTTTGTAAATAACTTTGCAACGCATTTAGTAACATTTAATTTGCAGGCGACAACTTTCCCAGCTCATCAGGAAACAACTCACACTCATCCAATCACCCGAGGGAGGCTGTGGGTAGATAAGTGCGTCACACACAGGGTGCTAAGCAAATTAATTACCAGCCGACTATGAAGTGGAAATCTCAGCTTCATAGATAGGAAGGGAGGAAAGAACAGGATACATTTTCCTGTTCTCAACTATTACAGCTGTGTCAGTAGGAGTCTTTTGAATAATTTGAGGAGATATTTGAGTGTTTTCCCTGTATAGAATTCCAACTGACCTATCAAGAGCAACTAGGGAAATAAATAAATAAAGGAAGTGGAAAAAAACACTCTCTCTCTGCTTTCGTTCTCTCGTCCCTGGCCCCCACCACACTCCCTGTTATATAACTGAAGTCTGGCCGTTTTCCACGAACACACTCATTCGGGGTAGGTCACCTTAGCAACGCGGTGACGAATCTTCCCCTCCCTTCCCTATCGCTCCTATTGGTTCCCGCGTCCATAGCTTTGTCTCTGATATGCTACCTGACATGTCGTTCAGCTTTGCAGCCCAGTCAGGCTATGAGAGAGAAGAAGCTGTTCTACTCACACACTTTCCCATTCAGCAAGGGGAAGCGCTTTGGGTGGCAGCCTGGCAAGGCTTGTAATCTGATTACTTTCTTTCCTGTTTTAAGATGGAACCAAATCTGATTGAATCACTGACAGGGGATTGGAAATGTTCACAGGCTTAAGAAAACGGTCTGTATTTGATTAGTGAAATATTGATGATCACCTAAGAAACTGTATTGTAAGTAGAGCTGTAGGATATCCACTAACATTCTCCACTTATTTAACACCAGGGAGGTCAAGAGGATTTTCATAGTATCTACCATACAAAATATTCTGAAGGGGCCCTAAATGTAACTCACACTGGTGCCCAACTTGTGGCAACATGTCAACTATTTGAGTGCCGTTTCAGCTGTCTTGGCCCAGTCCATAAATCTATTTATACCTCTAGCATGGCCAAGTGTAATGGGCTGTTTGGACATGTCACAGTTACATAAAGTGCTTATGGCTTCAACACCTGAATACTTTTCACACCACTCCAAAAGACAGCCAGTTAATTTTAGGAAAATGTATTAATCATGTAAAAGTAAATGGCATGTAATGTACACAAAGCATCATTCCGCACATACCACACCTTACTAAGGAAGAATATCTGCAAAATTGCTAGACAGTGTTTCAAGAATTATGAGTTCTTACGAGCATTAGTCAGTGTGTAAGGGAAACTTTGACTTGAAGTCATGCTCTGTCAACAAATGTTTACATAAGGACCATTTCCTTTTACTCTCATGAATGCAATCTCTAGGCAAACCAAAAATTCACAATTCCATGCATTGGCCAGCTAGTTAGCAAGCAATGTGTGTGAGCAGCGTTTCAACATTTAAATAATGTTGAAACGCTTTTGGAACAATCCTATAGGATTCTTATTGTAGGATTTATTCCTATTGTTAGGAAAGTTTTGTAGAACTCTTATAGTTTTTTTCCTATAAAGAAAAAAAAAGAACCCTATAGGACTGGTTCCTATACGTTCCTAATGAAAACTAAAAATCTTATAGGATCCAAATCATAGAAAATCCTAAATGACTTTTTGAATCGGCAATTGTTTCCATTACTTTGCAAGAACTTTGTCTTTTGTGGAGAAATTAGGAAAAAAATATTTCTTAGGTAATGTTGTTGATGTCTGCAGAGGGTTTCTGGTTCGAACCCAGGTTGGGGCACAAAGAGTTGAGAGCTGTTTAACTGATGTCACCACAATCTGCAGACAATGGTGACTGAAGGTGGAAATGGATAACATTTGTAGTGAGGTAAAGCATGTAGTGGTTGTCCTGTAGCTTGAGGTATCTTCTGAGGCAACTCTGTGTCAGTCAGTTTGCTTGTCCCAGCAGAAATGTCTGCAGTTTAACAGACTTTGCTCTCTTATCTTACCTAACAAAACTGCTCAACTGGAGTCAGAAGGTCCTAATAACCTTGCACTTTGTATTTACTTATGGGTGCTTTCTATATAAAACATGGAAAACCTTGTGCGAAGTGCTCTTGTACTAGAGTAACTTAAGCTGCCAATATGTATGCACATTTAATACATTTAAGGCCACTTAACCTATGAAACTAGAGAGCGGAATTCTTGATATGTTTAGCAATAACGTCTCCATATCGTTTGACAAGACTTTAGCCTCTCTCAAAGGTACATGTTAGTTTTCTTTTTTTTGTCGGTAGCAATAAAATAAAAGCACCACCTTGTGTACACAGACTTTAAAATTTGCTAAAAATTCTATGGATAAAACTGACCAAATGTAATCATCCAAAATCCATAAATTACATTGCGATAATGTAGCAGATGCTTTCATCCAAAATGTCACAGTAGTGAATGCATATTTATACGGGTCTGACGTGGGACTTAAACCCACAACCCTGGCATTGCAAATGCTCTGCTCTACCAACTGAGCCACATGGGACTAAAGCAAACATTAACCCTAAAGCAAACATTTTAGCCATCACAGCTACAAGGATGCACTTGCATGATTAGAAACTAGTTTAGAAACTAAAACGTAACTTATAGACATCCGAACACCAACTAAAGTATACTGAAAATATGTGAACTGCAGCCGGATGGTTTTCAGTTTGAATGCCGGTTCTGACGGGAATAATTTAACAAGAAGTAGGCTGGCACCTGGAGGTTGGGTGGGATTAAATCCTAGATACTCTTTCATGCTGTTGTCCCATTGGTCAAGGCAGGTAACGCATGACAACCATTGCTCTACAGGGCCAAGTGGTTGTACCCAGCTTCAACAAGTCCAGCCAGTATTCTATATGTACATGTGTCTTTCAAAGGGGTCACACTCTTCAATTCTGCACAGGAGGGTTCAGTTATTCCTCTTGAAATAAGGGCTGTATGTTAACTGCCAATTATGGTGAATGAGTTAGCAGCTACATTTTAATCAATAAAAACTACTAAATATTCAGTAGAAAGAGAAATTATGTCCCAAAATTCGTCTATTTGTTTCTCAAAGCATCCATATTTTCTGTTTCATTCATACATTTGCAGCTTTTGCTTTGACTGTTTTGCATAGCATTTGTTCTTGGCATGGGTGAGGTTTATGGCTTTATTTTTATGTATCAAATGTTCACTTCTATTTTCCTCTATGTATTTAACTTTACTGATATATATCATCTTGAGTGTGACATATCAATATGCATTTCCCTGACAGTCCTAAAATACACCATAGGTATAATCTTGTATGGTTATCCCCACCACTGGAACACATTTAGGGCTGTGCTACAACCACAGTTCCACACATCATATACACAAGTATTTACTCAGTTTGAAAGGACAGCTTTCCAGCAATGCAGGACATGCAACATGTGCAGTATATTTGAAAATGCCATGTGAAATTTACATTTTCCATGTTGAAATCAACATTACAATTACAATGTTTTGCTGCTGTAGGATTATTTTCATACTGTAGTAAACTGGTTCAAATTAAGATACTCCACCTGTATAATCTGACTCTGCTCCCAGACAAATAGTCTGACTGTACTTTGGGCCAGCAGTTTTTTATTTTATGGGGTGAAACTCCTGGCCCTAGTCTAGTCATAATGAATGAGGAATCAAGGGAGAATGCCATCCAGGCTCGACAGGGCAAAAGTTAAAACTTCAGTGGAAAGTTAGCGGCAAGTTGTTAAAGAGAGGCACCTTCACACATACTTTAGCCCCACTGTGAACATCGGACAAACAATCACTTGGCTTGTTTACATTACACTATATTTTCCGAGACATATTGAAGAAGATGCTGGATTATTTGATGCTGGATTATTTTCTTCAATTGTGAAGGCATTTGTTTTGGAACTGTATCAAGTTTCTGTGTGGTGCGCAGTTTTTCTAGATTTTCCTACGGTTTCACAGACACAATACTGCTTGGCATGTCTTGAACATGCCAGTGTACATTCAAAAGCTGTGGAAATGATTATGCAAACTCAAGATAAGTCTATCTAGTGTTTTTTTCTCCTTTTCGTAATGTAAACAAGCCCTAGAGTTTGATCAACAGCGCCCCTGGGAGCAGAGAGTTGGCAGAGCTCTACTTTGTTGTCGATACCTTGCTAAATTTATGTCCTACATGGCTGTAGCACAGAATGGGTAGTGTCCATTGAGTGTGACTGTGACATTGCCATTGGCAGGATCCATCCAAAGTCAGAGAGGTGTATATGATCAGAGAGAATGCAATACAGGAAAAATTGAATCTACTTATTGATGCAGGCAGTAATTGAAAACCAGTGACATATATTCTGATTGAAAACAATTATTTGTTTTGTATCTGCATACAAACATCCACAATCAGCCAACACATGAAGGGAAGACCATGTTTTCAACTTTTGTGAAGAAATTATTTGCCATAGATTCCCCATTCAATAAAAAAAAGAATCATGCATTCTCTTTTGACAAAGACCTAAATGTATTAGTATAATTGCTTTACCTGAACTACTTTGAAATGCTCAAACGGATTGTGTGGACATTAGGAAACACATTTGTAAACTAAAAATTTTTTTTTATATAAAACTTATTGGTTGATAGAAATGTTTTGCTTATGCACCAGCTAAGGCTCAGTTGTTGACAGACAACCACATGGGCTAGCACATCAGCACATGTCATGAAACCTCAGCTCTACCATCATTCTGTTACCACAGTTTGTTTTCTCCACTGCTTACGAATGTCCACTTTGAACTAATAGACTAATGAAAGATGCCATGCCTCCCCAGTCCCCACACATCCTCCCTGAATGCTGTGTAATCTTCATTGACAGAACTAGGTCAATGGAACAGCAGACTATAACACTGCCTCAGTTCGTCCACAGAGTTTCTAGATGAGTTACTCTCTCTTACACTGACCACCTTCTCTTACACTGGGTCACTGGGATAGAGAAAACAACAACATTTAATATATTGCAACTCTCACATAAAATCAGCATTCTCACATTTTGTGGGATGGTTTTATTTTATCATTTTTATAATACATTAATAAATATAGCCTATGTAATACAATTAAATATTAAGTGGCTAACCAGAGTCACTTACACAGTAGGCCTACTGATTAAGGCAAATAGAGATGAACAAACATAATCTTTGTTAATGTAATAACAAATAGATTACACGATTATATAATGATTCTCGTGAAATGCCATTTCAATCACTCCTCCTCCTCCCCTTTCTTACATAACCAAAAAACGCTTGCCGCCAATTGCTGGCGAAACAAGGTAACTACATCGAAATTCTTATTGCCATCCTGCATGCAAATGCAAACAAATCGTCTTTGAAGTTGATTCAAACAATAGCGCACGTTCATGTATGAAAGCCATAAGTATACATATAACCTATGGGAAGTAGAATTCGCAAGTAAATGCATATAAGATTTGATAACATTTTATTTAGATTATATTTTTTAATTCAGTTGTAAAATGCAATATATGTTATTTTTAGCTTAACTTTGTATATTTAGATGGGGCAGCCAGCGAATAGGTTACTTGTCTCAAAGCACGCTATCTCATGCAAAGCTGCGTCGTCGTCATTTCCATGCGTGGCCGGTTTCAACACACGCACTTCACATCTGACAGTCGCCTACAGCCAATGCTTTTGCAGAGTAATTCCCATACAAATAATCATTGTTCTCATACAAACAATATTTTTTATTTGGCACAAACATAAACCTTTAATGATTAGAATATGTAAACTTACCTCTCATATTCTTGATAATTGTATTTGACTCATAAAACTCCAGATAATGAAAATAAAATGGAGGTATATAAATATGATCTATGCTTTTTCGCTCCAAAAAGGAGCTGTTGAAAAATGTAAAAACAACAAATCCTCATATGTTCACAAGTAGCTGATCTGTGAAACAGATTAAATATCGAGAATGTCTTTAAGCTATTTTGCGAAGTCTATTTACTCCGTGAAGCCCAAGTATTCTTCTGTGACTCAGCGTGGACTTTATGCTACAAAATATTGCAGCGAACTCCAAGTCTTCCAACCTCTTTCCTGGACTAGTGCTCACTGTCTTTTTTTCGCTCGCTGCTCTAACCTACTTTCAGCGCGTGGACTCTCACATGATCTCGTTCTACTGGCCCGCCTCTTGCCCGTGAAGGCCGCGCGCGCCCCTTCCGCGTGCTGGGCTCTCTCGTGCGTGGGAAAGTGTGGCAGTGTGTCACAGGAGCAACTTGGTGGGAAATAGAAAGTAGACTTATTTGAGGGCAGATCTGGTGTCTGACGTTTTTTCTTTTTTTCTTTTCAATGCAGTGAAGATATAGACAACAAGGTGAATGTGGCTTCTCATTAAAGGTGAATTTATAATTTCACTTGAAAGTGTTCACTGTATTTTTGTGTATTTTGTGCATGGATTGCTGAACCACAACGGGTCCGGGGTTGTGGTTCAGCATGGGGGATTTCGGAAGTTCAAGCACACTATTTATTTTCTGGCCTTCTCTTGTTTTGCTTTAATTTAGCAAGTTAAAATATTTAAACATGCTGTTATTCAGAAATGTAAGATATCATTGATTTAAACAGACTGATATTTTCATATCACATATAATTTATTTCTTGCTACTATTGTTATTCGAAGAGAGACTGTATCATTTCATTTGTATTTACCCACAACAGTATTTGCACATTCTTTTAAATTACTTATTTTTTGTTTACCTAAATTTATGTTTTTTGGGAAGCATTTCAGTCTTAGTAGACACCTTTTGTTAACAAACACAAGACAAATGCATCTTGATTTGACTTAATCTTTTCCTATTTAACAGAAGACTACTGTTTGGCTATGAAATAGGACCATGCACTTAATTATTGTATCCATAAATCCATCCTGTCCAAAAACGTAATCCTCAAGCGTTGAAATTATTGCATCCTCTGGTCTTTTAGACTGCTCTAATGAAGGTGGTAAATTACCTTTTAATGTTATCAGACCATGGTTCTGTATCTTTCCTCAAGGTTCTTGACCTTAGCGCTGCCTTCAACACCACTGACCACTCCCTTCTTTTGGAGAGATTGGAAACCCATATTGGTCTACGCAGGAACATTCTTCCCTGGTTTAAATCCTAAAAAACTGTAAGGGACTTGACATTATTAACTTTTTTGGTGTTAATCAGTGGCAAAAACCCTGGATAATAAAATATATCAATTTACATTTCTTGTTGTAACACAACAAAACGTGAAAAAATCCATGGGTGGGTGAATATTTTGAGAGCCACTGTATATCTGACATGCCAGGAGGTGTTACTAGTTTAACACAGCTTTGCACAGGGAAGAAACATTTTGCTTCTGAGAATGTATAATACCTTTGTCATATGAATGTTCATTTAGATTATCCCTTAGGCTACTTGTCTTGGATTACAATGCAGGGTAAAGCTGTGCTGACTCTACTAAGATTCTTATGAAGAAGAAAAAATATATAAAGTAAGAGATACATTTAAAGATCAAATTATAATTTCACAAAATGTATGTTGTGAGGCCCACATGCAGGCCTTTAAATGAATAACTTGTTGGGTTAATGCTAAAGTATTGGAAATAAAAAAAAACAAGTTCCAAGTTAATCTTTGGCAATCAATGGTAACATTGTTAATTTATACTTTTGGCAAGTTGGGTGGGGCTGACCTTACCCCAAAATCAAGTGACAACAGGTTTGAGTCGGGTTTTCTTTTGTAGACAGACACATTTAATAGTAGAAACTGCAACTCTTTTCTGACTTCTAATATTCCTGTGACTTTACAAGTGGTTCCTTCACAAACTGATAAGCAGCACCTGTTTTAAAGGGGTCAGAGAGACAGATAATTATTCCCTCAGTCGCCGTGGGTTATGTGTGATTGCCGGTTACTTACACTGGGCTGCTGCTGGGTCCTGCGTCACCATGGAACTGCCACAGGTAATATAATAACTGTATATAAACAAATGTATACATAGTAATACTTTTTACACAATCACCTCCTCCAAAACCGCTAGCAAATTTTTGACATATTATCCATTTATCTAATTTTAATGTAATAGCACTTAATGTAGTGTAACACACTAAATAGTAGTGTAACACACTAAATAGTATAATACACACACAAAATGTGTATATACTATGTAACGTCTACTCCTGAGACTGGGTTGCAAAGGGGCGGGTAAAATCTTTCTGTCATTTCTTGTTTGCTAAAGTTCTACTCTCTCCTGTTTGCTAAAATTCGCAATTTCTGTTCAAACGAGAAAACAAACACTAAATAGTGTAGAGAATCATTATGCCATTTAAATCAATATGAAAAATTCTACATACTTTCTTTAATAAATGCAAAAAATATATTATCAACATTGGCTTTATATTCAAGTAACTCTGCCCAAGACAAATTGCTTTTAACAGTTTTGTCAGCTGGCCTAAGATTTTGCACAGTACAGTATCTACATGAACAATATTAAATGCTGAAACCTGCATTTTAAGGATGTCTTCAAAAAAGAGACTGGGACATCACAGAAACAACAATGGTAATCACTAAAGTGATTGTTTTGTCACAATCGGAGGGAGGTAGATCACAGGTGCAGCTCAAAAACGAATGTAAAAACAAAAGAGGATATAAACAATGACCAGAAAACACATGAGGGAAGAATTACATTAAATAGGGAAGGTGATCAGGAACACAGGTGAGGGCAATGATGACGAGAAGCATGTTTCATAAAACTCCAATGGAGAAAACCTAAACAATGGCTTTCTAGCACTTGTGAACAGACAAAAACTACAATAATATTGATGTTGAACATAGACACTCGATTGTGGGTGAGACCAATGCTCTACGTATCAATGTAACTGGTTGAGATCTTAAAAAACTGCATGGGACCTTGCGTTCCTCTGGAACCGGACCCTGGTGAAGCACGTGCAATATGTACTGTAGAACCTTCAGAGTTGCCTGACTAGTGCTCTTCTCATCTAGATACTCAGTTCTTGAGGACCATATGATGTAAATGTGCAGTTATAAGGAGAGGAGATAGTAAGTTGGTTAGTGGAATAGAGCTGAAACAGACAGAGCTCCCAGTTCACAACCCTCTATATCACTTTCTCCAAAAACACACTTCTTTCTCAGTTCCACCCCTTTCTCTCATTTTCTTCTGCTTTCTGCATTTTGTTTCCCTGGAGGACCAAATGTGTGAGTTGCTTCAGCATCCACTGATTTTATACCTTCTAATGCCTGGAACATCAATTCAAAAATGTACTATCACCACCCATTGTGTTCTATATTTCAGCATCTCTCACCCTTACACATTCAGGCATTCGCCAGTTTGGAAGAAAGATAACATCAACAAAATTGCATTTGGGTCTTTATTTGCACTGTGCTTCCTTTGCGATGCTTACATTGACGAAACACTGTAAGAATTTTTGCATTATCCTCTTTCCAAACCTCTCCTTCCTCCTATTTATCTTTGTCTGTGAATGTTTTCCTTCCTGTCTGAATGTTTCGTCCTCTTCATCCTGTTTCCTCAATTACATATTCTCAGGATCTCACCTCTCTTTCCTCTGCAGTAGGCAGACATATCCACAGTCCCTATCCTGCATTCACAGACGACGTCATTGACCCCCTGACCCTCGCTGTTATGTAACCACTGCGATGCCTAAATTAGAGCGGGAAAGAGGGAGGGGCCGGCGAGGCTTAAGACAGGCACGTAGGCCAAAGCTCTCCAGATTATTACAGCATGTAACAAGAGGTACGGAGGGAGAGAGGGAGAGAGATTACAGCATCGATAAAAAGGAGGGAGAGAGATTACAGCATCGAGAGAAAGGAGGGTGAGAGATTACCGCATCGAGAAAAAACAGGGTGAGAGATTACAGCATCGAGAAAAAAGAGGGAGAGAGATTACAACATCGAGAAAAAAGGGGGAGAGAGATTACAGCATAAAGACATAGGCGGAAACATGGGTAGAAGGATCGAGCAAAAGCAAGAGAGAGTGAGAGTAGATTGTACCATGATGGAGAGGGGAATCTCAGTGCAAATTGGAAAAAAGGGAAAATCTAACAAACGGCTATTATATGAAGTGCTTAAGGTTAGACGCATGCTTTGACAGGGCAAAAATTATTTTGACCGTTTGGAGGGGGATCAGAGAGCTCTCTACCACCCCACAGTGGATAAAGCACAGGATTATTTTAGGATCCTGCTCTCTGTACTGTAATCCTCTCTACTCCCTTCTCCCTCATCCTGCTAAACCCCCTCTCTTCTCCCGTTTCACATGCACACTAATCCCTCTCTGTTTTTCTATGGGTCTATAATCTAGTTTGGCTCTGCCCCTCCCACCACCTCCTCTAATGGGCTCTGTAGGTCAGTGTGCCATACAAAACAAAATCACAGCAATGACTCTCCTGTCCTTTTGCCACCTCTCCACTCCTTCACAGCCCAAGGGTTTGTGGCTCAAATGGAATGACTGTGGTACTGCATGCATGCTTTGGCAGTCACTGCAGTTTGTATTCATCTCTTCACAGAGGACAAGATGAGCTGTTCATTTGGCTGCACTCAAAAAAACTAGTTATTTAAACTCTTCATCTATGCCTGTTGGGTTTAACACTTTTTTTTGTGTGTGTAGGAGTAGGTTTATCTCAAATAATATGTTTTTGCCACAGCTTCTATTTGCCATGGCCAGTGAAAAGGCAAATAAGAAATGACGAATAAGAATCATCCTTTATCTTTCAGACTGATTCAAAAGATCTCAGACAAATGTAAAAATAAATTGCTAGCAGCTGTCAGTGTCTGAGATTTGTCAGCAGTGATCATGTCATTTATGTGAAATACAATTGAAACGTAATTAAAGTAATAATTATAAACAAAGTAATAATGGTTCTAGCTCCTAACCTCTCAATGCACAAAGTGACTTGGCTATGTTGTATCTTCACATGGCCGTTCTTATTATTGCTAATCAGATGACAACAGTTTGTCAAACCAGGGAGAGTTCTGTTTTCTCCAAGATCTCTCCTTCGCAGTTGATAACTCCATGATGTTGCGGAATGCAAAGAAACATGGCACTACCTTGGACAAGGTCTGTCTCTGCAAACATCAAGATGCGTCCTCCCTCCTGCAGGTTCATGATCTACAACATTTGCTGAGTATGACAGTTCCTTACACAGGGAGCAAGTCCAGGATCTTGTTATAATATGTCTGAACTACTTCAGCTTACTGTTGATTGGGCTCCATGCCTGTTCCATCAATACCCTGCAACTTATGCAGAATGCTGCGGCCCATCCGGTGTCCAAACTTCCCAGGTTTTTCTGTCTCCGTGCTCCACAACTCCTTTCAGTTGAAGTTGAAGTCTAATAAGTGGTGACCATGGTGCTTCCCTACAGCATGGGGAATTGCCCCCCTACATTCAGATATGTACAGTGGGGAGAACAAGTATTTGATACACTGCCTATTCTGCAGGTTTTCCTACTTACAAAGCATGTATAGATCTGTAATTCTTATCATAGGTGAACTTCAACTGTGAGAGACGGAATCTAAAACGAAAATCCAGAAAATCACATTGTATGATTGTTATATAATTAATTTGCATTTTATTGCATGACATAAGTATTTGATCACCTACCAACCAGTAAGAATTCTGGCTCTCACAGACCTGTTCGTTTTTCTTTAAGAAGCCCTCCTGTTCTCCACTCATTACCTGTATTAACTGCATCTGTTTGAACTCGTTACCTGTATAAAAGACACCTGTCCACACACTCAATCAAACAGACTCCAACCTCTCCACAATGGCCAAGACCAGAGAGCTGTGCAAGGACATCAGGGATAAAATTGTAGACCTACACAAGGCTGGGATGGGCTACAGGACAATAGGCAAGCAGCTTTGTGAGAAGGCAACAACTGTTGGTGCAATTATTAGAAAATGGAAGAAGTTCAAGATGACGGTCAATCTCCCTCGGTCTGGGGCTCCATGCAAGATCTCACCTCGTGGGGCTTCAATGATCATGAGGAAGGTAAGGGATCAGCCCAGAACTACATTGCAGGATCTGGTCAATGACCTGAAGAGAGCTGGGACCACAGTCTCAAAGAAAACCATTAGTAACACACTACGCCATCATGTATTCTATCAGAGCAGTGCATGGAAGGTCCCCCTGCTCAAGCCAGCGCATGTCCAGGCCTGTCTGAAGCTCCGTAAGAAGTGGCTCCGTAAGAAGCATCTCAAGGTCCTGGAGTGGCCTAGCCAGTCTCCTGACCTGAACCCAATAGATAATCTTTGGAGGGAACTGAAAGTCCGTAGTGCCCAGCGACAGCCCTGAAACCTGAAGGATCTGGAGTCTGAATGGAGGAGTGGGCCAAAATCCCTGCTGCAGTGTGTGCAAACCTGGTCAAGAACTACAGGAAATGTGTGATCTCTGTAATTGCAAACAAAGGTTTCTGTACCAAATATTAAGTTCTGCTTTTCTGATGTATCAAATACTTATGTCATGCAATAAAATGAAAATTAATTATAAAAAAATTATACAATGTGAATTTCTGGATTTTTGTTTTTGATTCCGTCATTTACCGTTGAAGAGTACCTATGCTTGAAGAGTACCTATGACTTCTACATGCTTTGTAAGTGGGAAAACCTGCATAATCGGCAGTGTATCAAATACTTGTTCTCCCCACTGCACATCACACTGCACATCATCCAACCAAAACCATACCCACAGTGAAGCATGGTGGTGGCAGCATCATGCTTTGAGGTTGTTTTTCTTCAGCTCGAGCCAGGGCCTTAGTCAGGGTGGAGGGAATTATGAACAGTTCCCAATACCAGGCAATTTTGGCATGTATTCTTTCCACAAGAAAACTTACATTATAAAGCAAAGTCTTTTTTGGCTGTTATTCTTTTTCCTACTTCTGTCTTCCCTCATGGAACAATATTGCTTAACATCCAACATGGCAACCAGGCATCCACTTTGTCAACAACCAGAGTTGAAAAGTCAGCAAGGAGGTCAAGTTCAAGGGGAAGAGTGGAATGGGCACGTGTCAGGAAATATGTGAGCCATACCAAGGGTCAGAGGTCTTGTTTTAGGCAGGGCAATGCCAAGTTGGTCTTGCATTAGAGTGCTGTGGAGAAAGAGGAAAAGATTAGATTTCTTCTCAGTATCATCTTCAGAGTATAAGAGAACAGTGTAGAGAGAGGTAGTGGAGAGAGTGAAGAGAGAAATTAGCGTCAACAACCTGTTACTCTGAAGACGATACTGAGAAGAGATCTCGTCTTTCCAGCAGGCTTCCATGACAACACCCAGGGCCCCCAACCCTGTGGCCTGACTGTAATGAATCATCTGGCTTGAAGGTCATCTAACTGGGGTGGTTGTGTTTGCTCTCTTTTCAGAACAGATCAAGTTTAATTTATGGTTACACTATATTACAGTCCCTTAATGAACAAATTGCTGTCAGTTTGTGAAGAATTTACTATAATTTTTAAATAATTCTCTAATTTCTATTAATTAATACACATTTTTAATACAATTTATTTCTTTATTCAGTCATTTCTTTCTTTATTGAGTGATCTTATGAATGTGAGAGCATGTATTTACATATACCTTAGCTGATGCTTAATGTACATTCATATATTTACTAATTATTGATGAATGGTTTTGCTGACCCTAATCTCATAACTGCTACTCAAAACTGGACCAGTGAGCAGGCAAATCCAATAGGTAAAGATGTAAACTACACAAGAAAGAATAATATATTTATTTATTACATCGGAAAGACATTAATTTCAGTTCGGAATTTGCTAAATTTAAATTGAATTGACCCGAAACTTCTGTTTCTGCAATAACAAAATCTCCAAGACATTCAAAGAAATTTTTATCCAGTCAGTTTAAATTCTATAGCATTTCAATCCAGTCAGTTTGAATTCAATCGTTTTTCAATTCAGGATGTAAACTGATATTCCAATATCAACTCAAATTGTTGTCAATGTTTCCTATGATCAAATATTATTGACTGAATTGTAGCTTATTCTAATTGTCCATGACAAATGTGACCAGCTACCCAGACGTGGGGAACTGCCATGGTGATTGGGATTTGTTTATCTCAGATGAATCAGTGTGATATAACCTCTATGACTACTGACCTACTTACCGAGTTGACACCTAAACCCACTATGGAAAATACTCATCCAAATATACTGTATCACATTTATACAATGGCAAACCATAGCGGAGACTCTGAAAACAGTGGCATTTAGAAGTCCAGTGTTAGTCAGGCTTGTGGACCGTGGTTACACAAGCAAATGCAAAAATGGGCACCGGCATCAACACACACACACACACACACACACACCCACACCCAGTTGATAAACGGGAAAACATGCTAGAAATAAGTAATAGGCATATTTCTCTGCCCGCTCCAATTTTCTTCTCCCTTCATCCATACATTTGATATCGCTCGCCATCTCTGGCCCGGTGGCCTAATTCTGTCCCACCTAACCCCCCCCCCCCCACAATCCTGATGCCTTCCAGACACCATCTGGTGAAACAAACTCGGTCAATCTATTGATCTGGTCTCGCTTTCTCTATGCCTCTCTTATCTTCACTTAGCATTCTCAATAATTGTCCTCCATTTTGTTTAACTCTCCCTTTCTCCTCATAAAGCAAACATATGGTCTCCCCTTTCTACTTCATCTGTTTACTGACCTCCATATCAACTCTTACTTCATACGACATCAAATGACTCTGTCAGTACCCCTGCCACTTGCATCCACTCTATCCCTTTATGTAGTATCCAAACAATGAAGTTGTACTTTGAAGTAGTCGTGTCATCTTACATTTTCTAGCCTTTGTAGCCTTAACAGTTTTGTTTTCAAACTCTCTGCAGACTTAACCTTTTTTTAAATATTTTTTCTGTTTCTTAGTTGATGTGTCGTCTGTTCATAGGCTAGCTGGCTATGAATCTGGCTAGATTGCTGTAGGCTTCACAATATGTTTAGTATGCTGTTTCAACCTGCAACGCCTCTCTGGCTCCTTTCTAAAAAGTGCTGCATTGCTCGATTTATGTGCTGTCTTTTCCTCTTGTTTTATTAGAATCATATGATGGAGTGTTTTGGTTACCAGTAGAAAAAAGGCCATTGAAAGAAAGGCCCCTGGCAGTGAGTGGTATGGAGGACTAAATGTGCCCTGGTATGGTAGTTGTCTGTGCGGACATTGGAACCACTGGTCCAACATTAACACAACCAAGACGATTTATGACACACACAAGAAAAACAACATAACAAATTTAATTTTTTGCTAATTGCAATACACTGTTTGCTGTCTTTAGGTTGGATTGCCCATGTGTTTGTTTTTATACTGGTCGTACCAAAAGAAGGCTAAAGGACAGACTAGCAGAACATAAATACACTATCAAAACAATTTATGAGAACTATCCCATGGCCGTATACTAAAAGAAAAGTAGGCCATGGCAATCTAGACCATGGCAATCTAGACAAAATCATGTCCATAGAGGAAACTGCAACCAATAAGAGGTGGGCTAACAGGCTTACATGTCTCTGAAACATTCTGGATGTTCATACTCAAAGCTAATGAACCATTTGGGCTTAACAAAGAAACAGATTTCACCCCTTTTCTGTGACATGTTAATGTCATTTGGTTGAACAATTAAATGCATACACTGAAAATACCTAGATGTATTTGTTTGACTACTTCAATTTTTTATGTACACAACCGTTCAAATGTTTGGGGTCACTTGGAAATGTCCTTGTTTTTGAAAGAAAAGCACATTTCTTAATGGACATTCTATTAAAATAACCTCAAATTGATCAGAAATACTGTGTAGACTCTGTACGCCTATGTAGATATTCCATTAAAAAAAATCTGTTTCCAGCTAGAATAGTCATTTACAACATTAACAATGTCTACCCTGTATTTCTGATACATTTTGATGGACAACATTTCTGATTATTTTAATGGACAAGGACTAGGACATTTTGGACAAGAACTAGGAGAACAACTAGTGAATGGTTGTGAATGGTTGTGTATAGACTTAAACCCTTAAGTAACAAATCGTTAACGTGGGGATGCAGAGGCAGCATAATTCGTTTTTTCATCTCTTTGGGGGAAATTTCAAGGTAGACTAGTCAACTCAAGTTTAATAAACACATGATCCCACTCACAATATAACATGTCCAATTGGTCATGTTTGGGTGTAGAATGGCTGCTACATTTATTTAAGAGTTTTCGCTTGGGTGTGTCATGAGTTATGTAATATTACGAAAGCTGAATCACTACTCTAGAGGAACTGGAGAACTTGCCTTGAGCTGTGTGTGTTTTGTCCAGCCTGCATGACCTAAACTAGCCCTGTCTCTCCAGATGTTTTTTGAAGACTCTGTGACATCCCTTGTCATGACTTGAGAGTGCTGGCCACTGAGCTATAGAAGAACAGTGCTGGCCCTACACAGGGACACACTCCTCTGGCCGTCCCTTCCCACCTTATGGCACACTATGCAACAGCATATGTATTATGAATTCATTATTACACACATTTTCGAAATCATTGCCATGGTGGCCATGACGCCAAAGTAACCCAAAAAAATTGCTAGCAATGTAGCGGACACGGCATCACTGCATCTTGTTCTTGTCTACTTGATGGAGATCTCACTTCTGAACTGCATTAGTTGGCTGTAAAGTGTTCAATCCCAGTCAGCATCCAATATTGCAGTCCAATCAGAACAGCTCAACCTAGTGGAACTAAGTCCCACCCCTATTGCATTTGCTTAATGCAAAAACAAATGCAAATAAAAATGAAAATATAAATTGGTATTTTCTTATTAATATATTTATTTATATTTATATTATATATATATATACAATTAGTGCCCCATACTCCAGACACCTATCTGTGCAGAAACACTTTGAAACATAAAATGAGATATGAGGCTTATGATTCAAATGAGACACATGAGGCTCATGATTCAAATGAGACCATTAAAGTTTCATTATACTAATAATGCAGTGAGTTAATGTACTTTCACAGCTTGAGTCATCTGATCTCTAGGATAAGAAAGCTGAATAAAACCATGCCTGACTGCTAGGAGTGGGTAGAGCACTGAAAATCTTACAAAAAATCTATTACTTTGTAATTTGCGCAAGTGAAGTGTTCTGCTCTTACCAGGGAACAATAGTCACATTATCACACCAGTCAAATGGCTCCTACACAATAACACTGATTTATTTGCGCAGTGGGACATTTCAGATTGAAAGACATTTTAGCTGGATGATCG
The DNA here is from genome assembly GCF_011004845.1 of Esox lucius. Classification (NCBI taxonomy): domain Eukaryota; kingdom Metazoa; phylum Chordata; class Actinopteri; order Esociformes; family Esocidae; genus Esox; species Esox lucius. The sequence goes on from NC_047576.1 coordinate 13,844,010, forward strand.
TATGACATATGACAGTACCCATTCATCATCAAATAAAAAGGACATCACATGGAAATGGAAAACTAAGTTGATTTGGTCTCTTGATCTTCAAAGGTGCAAAATTTACTGTTTTTAAGGTTAATTCATGCTAATTATGCAAATGTAGGTCGGCACTGTTGATACCCATTTAACATTTTAGGTTGGCATAACCACTGGCGAAACCACCGGGTTGGCAAGGGGTAGCAGGTGCCACCCTACAAAAATGTCTTGCCACCCCACTCACCACCCCAGTTGTCAGGAGTGTCTGCTATAATATATTCATATTTAATTTTATTGAATAGTAATCTCTATGGTAACCCGTTCCATAGAGAGTGGGGACTCAAATATCTTTGAGTCCCCCCTTCCCTGCAAAATGGTTGAGTCCGGGAGTCTGCCTGCTCCTGTCACTGTGCTGCTCCCCCTCCCTTCCAGTGAAAACAACACCGTGCAACGGAGCAGTCAGGATCGCACTAGTCTAGCAAAGAAGATACTGCTGCACGTGTTAACTAAATGTACAATACAAAATTTAGTCTTATAATTTTGCATTGGCAGCAGCCATTTATTATAGTTTAGATATGTCTGGTATTGTCTACTAGCTAATGTATTGCAATCGTCAATATTATTGGTTAAGTTCGCGAGCTAGCAAATTTGCAGATGAAGTAGCTCTCCATCATTACCATGTAATGCTTGTCATGATAGCTAGCTAAGGGGCATTGAACAATGTTGATGTAGCTTGCTATGGATAAGTAAATGGTTATTTTCATCTGTGGAAAAAGTTAAGGTTTATTTACAAGAATTCTAAATTAGACATCTCTGGATATCTATATAACATCAACAAAATGTGATATGGTCATATGTGATTAACAGCTGTAATTTAAGTTATGTTAGTATATTAAACTGCTACTCTATAACTTCAGTAGCCTATATTTAGTGTTTGCGTATTTCAAGCAATATAAGGCATTCATTTTCAGGATGCATTGATTTATGCTTCTGCACCAAGCGGCGAACTTCGAGACTGGAAAATGAAGCCTACCTGGAAGTGCCAAAAACTGCAATTGATCGAATGGCCACGTGAGGCTGGCCTCCAAAAGAGAGCAATCTCCAGAGATCTATGGCAAAATGCCCAACTTTACAGCAGAAGTAAATAAATGTTTACAGCCTGGTCCAACATTTTTTTGTGTGTATATTGCTTATTTCCCCCTTTTTGACAACTGTGGGGGGAATTTAAACTCATCCGTTTAAATTATATTAAGTCTTATAAATAAGGGGTGTGACCTATTGAGTGACTGGTGTGGTGCTGGCACTGTCACTCGTGTCACTCCTTGCGGTTTTTCCTTTCTGGTATCGCTCCACTTCTGCTTCTGCTTCTGGAAGCTAACTCCAGTCACTAACAAGTAACTTTATAATCAAGTGACATCCAAATAAACGACTCATGACCACACAGTCTATGCTCATAACTAAAGTAATGTGAAAATCTTACGTCTAATCTGTGAGTCTCGTCCTATTTTTTACAGTCTATCGTCTCGAAAAAATCTAGAGTTGCAAAATTACCACATTTATATATAAAAATAACACTGAAGCATTTTAAACAAACATTTCGTTTTGTTGTATAGTTTCAGGTTAACTTGCCTTAAGTGTAAGGTGGTAACTTTGCGGTGACTGTCTACCAACTGCCGGCTAACAACAACTAGCAACGCAGAGTCGCATACTGGTAGCATTTAGCCTAGGTTCTTAGCCTTTGCTAACTTGATACCTTGGCAACCAGGCACCTCAGCTGCACCCATTTTCCACCTCTATTCCCATTTTTGGTTATCCGGGAGATAGGCCGAGTGATGCACTGCCAAAATGGCGATGGCCATCTAATACAAAAATCTGCTTCAAAACAGGTCTTCAGACACTTATGGGTGACGTCACAGTTACTACATCCATATTTGTTTTACAGTCTATATTCTGCACTTGGCAGAATAATATAAACAATGTGTCCAAGTAAAATACTGCATCTTTTTCCTCAATTTGCAAGTTGCATATGTAATACTTAGGAAACTCTCAATACTCATAGAGATCTTGCACATTCGAAAGTCTCCTACCAAACACTGAACACATAAACATCGAAGTGTAGAACATGTGTGATACTTATTAGCAAGACATTCCACTGTCCATTTTCAGAAGCTGGATTTAAAATGAAGATCCTGTAAATAAAATGGACATAGCCAAAAATAGAATGATATGCCACCCTTGAATTTCTACTTGCCACCTTTCTGACACCCCAGTAATGTTTTTCAGAACCACCACTGGGCATAACCTAAACATGTGAAACAAAGTCGGTTTGGTCTCTGTAGCTTCAATGGTTCTAGAGAAAGTGCAAATGTTAATATCCCATTAGTCAATGAAAAATTACAATGAAGAAATTAATGTGGACCAGTCTACATGTTTTAAAGTTTGAACAGCTATTCTATGTTAAATGTGTAAGAGGTGATCTTTTCAAATAATAATAATAACTATGAGAAATATGTAGAAGATTGAACTTGGGTCTCTTGCTACGTTAGCCCCAGTAATTTACTTTGGTGAGAGTACAAGTACAGCCCACAGAGAGTGACTGGAAAAGTACTAATTTCTCAACGAACTTACTTAAATACATGTAACACATTACTACCCATCTTTGCTGACTATGTAACATACAGTGTGGGAGCCAGTTAGGTTGTGTTTTGGCTTTGAATTTCCCTCAATACAGAAACTCAAGTGTTGGTTTGGGGTTTTGGGGGGCCAGAGCTCATTTGTTAATGTCATCTTGAATGCACAAAATAATTTTAAAATTACCAGTCAGCACAATTGTCTAGGCAATAATTACAATGTCATTCCCCCCAAAAATGTATACACAGCATGTCCAACAGGCAAAAAACACAGACTCCCTATAATTTGAAACAGATTGTACAATAAACTAAGACAAACTTTACCTCATTGATGTACAGCAAATGCAATAAAAGGTTGATTTAGTGTGGTATAGAATAAAACTCCCACTCTTGAATTTTGTACATAGTTACTGTATGTATGTTAAAGGTGTATGGGGTTTGAAGTGAGTGATACAGGATACCATACCCTGCCTCTTAAACTCAGTAGAAAAGCATGAAATGGAGTAGAAGCGTGGTCTCACACACCAGAAAGATTGGAGATGGGAGCTCTGACCTACTTATAGCACAGTTCTGAGGAAACGTACCACACATATACACTCAAGAACACACACACACGCACAGACCAATGGTCAATAGCTGGAATCAAAAGTCTTAGAATTGAATGAGTGAATCAGATTTTCTAAGGCTGTTGTTGTAGGATTGACCTGCAGTATGAATGTGTTGTTGTGTAATCCTCAGCCTCTGACAGATGTGAAAAAACCTTACCCCTTTAGCATTTATTGGTGATTACATATATATCATGTTTATTTGTGTGGTAATAATATTATTATTACTTCATATATGTGTATGAGTACTGCTCAAGCTATTCTCTTTATTTTTAGGCACTTTCTTTTTCACGTTGAAGAGAAAATATTATTACGAAAACAATTGAGTGGGTATGTAATTTCCTGCTCATAAATCCTTAACGTCAGAAATGTCCTAAGAGAGCTTAATTTAATCCTCGGTGGGGAGATTGAATTTAGAACAAGATTAGATCCCCAGTGACACTACAGCCACTTTATTGTCTTTTTCATTCTCTGCAAAGAACAAACAGGTACCTGTTAGACTTGACCGGAGGGATCCAGGCTTTTGAGTGTCCTTTGAAATCAATGCTCTCATTCTGTAATAAGCTTACTTAACGTTAACCTCCTTGTGATACTACACACATAATCGCCTTTTTCCTTCTCGGTTTGCCCCTATCCAACACATAGCTAGATCTGCTTTTCTGACACACAAATCCAAAAGATTTTTCAGTTATATATACTGTAGTTCAATTTTATGTAATATCTTTATCCACCTTTTGCTCTCGATTTTTATTGGGAGAAACATCCTTTGCCAGTCTCTGGTAGTTTGAGCTATCCAGAGAAAAGTAAGATTTATTTACATACATTTTGTGAGTAGTTTTTCCTCTTTTTCATTAGTTTAGCTTGATGGAAGCCTTGCCAGAAACTCAGAATAATAGATTAGTCTTATCAGAGAATGACTTAGGTAACCTGGATGAGGATTTCTTTGTTTCTCTAGACCTCTGGATAATCCATAGGTCCTAAGATATCCCTGCTCTCTCATTGCCTTTTCCAGATGCAGGATCTTCAGTGGATCACTCAGTTGCCAGATAATCTTTTTGACTTTTCAGACTTATAATCGCTTACAAAAATGCCCATTAAATTTAATCCAAATCATTCACATCTTGTTTCAGGATGATTTCTCTGCAATAGAAAACTGTCTGTAATTCAAATACTATGTGTAGTTATCTACAATGCATAATATAAAACAGATAATATCCAATCCAATATGAAGTGTAGCCCAGACCTGACAGGCTAGCTCTGAGCAATAAAATCACACAACAACAAAGGATGCACTGTTGTGTTTTTTATGTTTTGCATAGAGGCCTTGTGATTGTTAATAATCTTGTGATCTGATCTTGTGATCAGTTGAACTGTCTGTGCAGTGAGTGTAAATATTAAGATTCTACACTGTGTTATTACTCTTTGAGGTGTGAAAGTGCAAACCCAATGATTTCCATGGCTCTTAAGTGGTTAATTATAAATCATTCCGAACTGCAGGTTGAGATAACTGAAATGGACAGCGAGTGCCTTATGAGCAATGCAATGCAATGTATATATGAATAATCTGATAACAAATATACAGAGAATCAGAAAAAACATTTAATTTAAAAGGGGAGACAACAGGGTCTGACGCCGCAGCCACTAATACCCCTCTCGTTACAAGCCAAGGTCTTTCAGTATCCTTTTGATATCTGTCCTCCCTCTGTTCTCTTCCTCTCCAATTCTATCTTTCTAATCTATTTTTTATTATTACGGCGTCCATGTCTGTTTAGGTTGTTAGTGTGCTATCGTTATATTTCTCTGTGTCACAGAGACATGAAATGCCTCTCCGTTTCACTCTCAGAAGATATCAAAAACACTTCCAAAGGGTTGTTTGGCCTACAGATATCATACACAAACTTTTTTGGGTCATGTAGAAACCTTTTCACAGACATGGAAACAAAAATATCTCTACATGAAATGAAAAGTTTGGAGGCAGAAATATTCTATACCAGGAAGAACTAGTTTACCACAAAGAACCAGAAGATTCTGAGAATGTAATGCCTCTTCCTACATTTCTGTGTATAAGAATATACTAATGGAAGGTTTTCATCTCTGCTGCTGTTTTATATACTGTACACCTGTTACTAGACCAGTCGGCTTGTGTCTTGCATTGTCATGGAGATGCATTCTGTTTCCATGCAGTCACTGGTGGTCTGGGTGATTAGAAGTTACATGGAAATCAATGACCCAGTACATCACTAATTAGCCAAGTGCTTCTGGGTAGCTGTGCTGAGATAAAAAACCCATCATTACATCATCCCAGGCGTCATGTTTGCTTAACATATGCTACAATAGAAGGTGCAACAGTTCTTGGTTAGTCATTAAGTAGGACACTGACAGAGTTGTTTCTCCTATTTTCCTACTACAGTATATAGGCTTACAGTATAAGGTCAAAGCATAATTTTTTTTTATCTTACCCAATGTATAATGTCACACAGCTGAGAATAATAAGGGATTATTTAAGTGGTTATACAACCATGTTTCATAAAATGCAAATAAAAACAGAATGCAATGATGTGCAAATCATTTATCCCTGTATTTAAATGAAAATAGTACAAAGACAACATATCAAATGTTGAAACTGAGAAATGTTATTGACTTTGGAAAAATAGATGCCCATTTTGAAATTGAAGCCAGCAACACATTTAAAAAAAGATTGGTCAGGGGCATGTTAACCACTGTGTTGCATCAGCTCTACTTTAACAATACTCTGTGAGTGTTTGGGAACTGAGGAGACCAACTGCTGCAGTTTTAAAAGTGAAGTGTTTTACAATTCTTACTGCTGCTCAACAGTTAGGTGTCTCATACATACATACATCTTCTTCCGCTTCATCCGGGGCCGGGTCGTGGGGGCAGCAGTCTAAGCAGAGATGCACAGACTTCCCTCTCCCCAGACACTTCCTCCAGCTCATCCGGGGGGACACCGAGGCGTTCCCAGGCCAGCCGGGAGACATAGTCCCTCCAGCGTGTCCTAGGTCTTCCCTGGGGTCTCCTCCCGGTGGGACGGGACTGGAACACCTTCCCAGGAAGGCGTTCTGGAGGCATCCGAAACAGATGCCCAAGCCACCTCAACTGACCCCTCTCGATGTGGAGGAGCGGCGGCTCTACTCTGAGCTCCTCCCGGGTGACTGAGCTTCTCACCCTATCTCTAAGGGATCGCCCAGCCACCCTGCGGAGAAAGCTCATTTCGGCCGCCTGTATCCGGGATCTTGTCCTTTCGGTCATGACCCAAAGCTCATGACCATAGGTGAGAGTAGGAACGTAGATTGACCAGTAAATCGAGAGCTTCGCCTTGCGGCACAGCTCTTTCTTCACCACGACAGACCGATACATCGACCGCATTACTGCAGAAGCTTCACCGATCCATCTGTCAATCTCCCATTCCATTCTTCCCTCACTCGTGAACAAGACCCCTAGATACTTAAACTCCTCCACTTGAGGCAGGCACTCTCCACCAACCTGAAGTGGGCAAGCCACCCTTTTCCGACTGAGGACCATGGCCTTGGATTTGGAGGCCCCTGGCTGCGCCTAGAAATTCTGTCCATAAAAATTACAAACAGAACCGGCGACAAAGGGCAGCCCTGCCGGAGTCCAACATGCACTGGGAACAAGTCTGACTTACTGCCGGCAATGCGGACCAAGCTCCTGTTTCGGTCGTACCGGGACCTGACAGCCCTTAGCAAAGGACCCAGGACCCCATATTCCCGAAGCACCCTCCACAGGATGCCGCGAGGGACACAGTCGAATGCCTTCTCCAAATCCACAAAACACATGTGGATTGGTTGGGCAAACTCCCATGAACCCTCTAGCACCCTGTAGAGGGTATAGAGCTGGTCCAGTGTTCCACGGCCCGGACGAAAACCACACTGTTCCTCCTAAATCCGAGGTTCTACTATCGGCCATATTCTCCTCTCCAGTACCCTGGCATAGACTTTCCCGGGGAGCCTGAGAAGTGTGATCCCCCTGTAGTTGGAACACACCCTCCGGTCCCCCTTCTTAAAAAAAGGGACCACCACCCGGTCTGCCATCCCAGAGGCACTGTCCCTGACTGCCACCCGGTGTTGCACAGGCGTGTCAACCAAGACAGCCCCACAACATCCAGAGACTTGAGGTACTCAGGGCGGATCTCATCCACCCCCGGTGCCTTGCCACCGAGGAGTTTCTTGACTACCTCTGTGACTTCAGCCCGGGTGATGAACGAGTCCACCTCTAAAACCGCATCCTCTGCTTCCTCAATGAAAGACGTGACGGCGGGATTGAGGAGATCCTCGAAGTACTCCTTCCACCGCCCGACGACATCCCCAGTTGAGGTCAACAGCTGCCCACCTCTACTGTAAACAGCGTTGGTAGGGCACTGTTTCCCTCTCCTGAGGCACCAGACAGTTTGCCAGAATCTCTTCGAGGCCAGCCGATAGTCCTTCTCCATGGCCTCACCGAACTCCTCCCAGGCCCTAGTTTTTGCCTCCACAACCACCAGTCCACTTGGCGGTACCTGTCAGCTGCCTCAGGAGTCCCACAAGCCAACCAGGCCTGATAGGACTCCTTCTTCAGCTTGACGGCATCTCTTACTTTCGGTGTCCACCACCGGGTTCGGGGATTGCCGCCTCGACAGGCACCGGAGACCTTATGGCCACAGCTCAGAGCGGCCGCTTCGACAATGGCGGTGGAGAACATGGTCCACTCGGACTCAATATCTCCAGCCTCCCTCGGAATCCAGTCGAAGCTCTGCCGGAGTTGGGAGTTAAAGATCTCTCTGACAGGAGACTCGGCCAGATGTTCCCAGCAGACCCTTACAGTACGCTTGGGTCTGCCGAGTCTGTCCTGGTGGTGATCAGTTGACAGCTCCGCCCCTCTCTTCACCCGAGTGTCCAAGACATACGGCCGCAGGTCAGATGAAACGATAACAAAGTCGATCATCGACCTACGGCCTAGGGTGTCCTGGTGCCACGTGCACTGATGGACACCCTTATGCTTGAACATGGTGTTCGTTATGGACAAACTGTGACTAGCACAGAAGTCCAATAACTGAACACCGCTCGGGTTCAGATCAGGGGGGCCGTTCCTCCCAATCACGCCCCTCCAGGTGTCACTGTCGTTGTCCACGTGGGCGTTGAAGTCCCCCAGTAGAACGATAGAGTCCCCAGTCGGAGCACTTTCCAGCACCCCTCCCAGAGACTCCAAGAAGGTCGGGTACTCTGCACTGCCGTTCGGCCCGTAGGCACAAACAACAGTGAGAGACCTATCCCCGACCCGTAGGCGCAGGGAAACGACCCTCTCGTTCACCGGGGTAAACTCCAACACATGGCGGCAGAGCTGGGGAGCTATAAGCAAACCCACACCAGCCCGCCGCCTCTCACCATGGACAACTCCAGAGTGGTGAAGAGTCCATCCTCTCTCAAGGAGTGTGGTTCCAGAGCCCAAGCCGTGCGTAAAGGTGATCCTCTAGTCGGAACCTCTCAACCTCACGCACGATCTCAGGCTCCTTCCCCGCCAGCGAAGTGATGTTCCACGTCCCTAGAGCTAGTTTCCGTGTCCAGGGATCAGGTTGTCGAGGCCCCCGCCTTCGACTGCTGCCCGATCCTCTCCGCACCGACCCCTTATGGTCCCTCCTGTAGGTGGTGAGCCCACGGGAAGGCGGCCCCACGTCGCTCGTTCGGGCTGAGCCCGGCCGGGCCCCATGTGGAAAGGCCCGGCCAACAAGCGCTCGCATACGAGCCCCAACCCCGGGCCTGGCTCCAGGGTGGGGCCCCGGCTGTGCCATACCGGACGACGTCACGGTGCTTGAAATGTAATTCATCATTAAAGGGTTTTGAACCGCTCTTAGTCTGACCTGTCGCCTAGGACCTGTTTATATATAGCATATAGCCCCAGACAACATAGCTCCTAGGGTCACTCGGGTACTCAAACCCCTCCACCACGTTAAGGTGGCAGTTCATGGAAGGGCAGTTCGGGGTCTCTTTTTTCATATTTTTTTCCTTTCATAATGTGCTAAATGTTCTCAATGGGTGACAGGTCTGGACTGCAGGCAGGCCAGTTTAGCACCCGGACTGTTTAACTATGGAGCCCTGCTGTTGTAATACATGCAGAATGTGGTTTGGCATTGTCTTGCTGATATAAGCAAGGCCTTCCCTGAAAAAGACGTTGTCTGAATGGTAGCATATGTTGCTCCAAAACCTGTATATATTGTTCAGCATTAATGGTGCCTTTACAGATGTGCAAGTCCCCATGCCATGTGAACTAAAGCAACCCCATACCATCACGAATGGTGGCTTTTCAACTGTGTACTGATAACAAACTGGATGGTCCCTCTTCTCTTTAGTCTGGAGGACGCGGCGTCCATGATTCCCAAAAATAATTTCTTATTTTGATTCGTCAGACCACAGAACAGTTTTACAATTTGCCTCAGTCCATCTTAAATTAGCTCGGGCCACAGAGTGGGGGGCAGTGTTTCTGGATCCACCTATATGTGGTTTCTATGAGTTTTAACTTCCATTTGTAGATATAGTGACATACTGTTTTGACAGACAACGGTTTTTGGATGTGTTCCTGAGCTTGTGTAGTGATGTCCACAACAGAATTGTGTCTGTTTTTAATGCAGTGCCCTCTGAGGGCCCAAAGATCACTCCCATCCAATATTGGATTTTGGCCTAGTCCATTACTTCAAGAGATCTCCCCAGAATCTCTGAATGTTTTAATAATATTATGTACCGTAGATAATGACATCCCCAAACTTTAAGCAAATTTTACGTTGAAAAACCTTATTCTTAAATTGTTTTCACAGAGTGGTAAACCCCTCCCCATCTTCACTTCTGAAAAACTCATCCTTTATGAGATGCTCTTTTTACACCCAATCAGGTTACTGACCGGTTGTAAATTAACCTAATTAGTTATGAGATATTCCACTAGGTATTTCTTAGCATTAGACAATGTTTCCTGTCTTTTGTTGCCCCAGTACCAGCTTTTTTGAAACGTGTTGCTGGAATCAAATTCAAAGTGGGCACACATTTTTCAAGCAACAATCACATTTCTTAGTTTCAACATTTGATATATTTTGATATGTCTTTGTACTATTTTCTATTGAATATAAGGTTTAAATGATTTGCACATTATTGCATTCTGTTTTTCTTTACATTATACACAGCATCCCAACTTTTTTGGAAACTGGGTTGTACTGTATATCAGCATTGGTAAAATGCAATTTAAATGGAGGCACATTTCCCACACTCACTAAGACATTCTTGTACAGTGCAGATTGGTGTGAAATAGAGAATCCTGTACCTACGAACTAAGTAGCACAAACATTTGCCTGGTACTGAACTGGCCCTCTGCAAATGTAGTCAACCTTAGTCTACAGTTAAACTGGCTCTGCTCTGCAACCTTAGTCTACAGTTAAACTAGCCCTGCTCTGCAACCTTAGTCTACAATTAAAATGGCCCTGCTCTGCAATCCTAGTCTACAATTAAACTGGCCTTGCTCTGCAACCTCAGTCTAGAATTAAACTGGCCCTGCTCTGCAACCTCAGTCTAGAATTAAACTGGCCCTGCTCTGCAACCTCAGTCTAGAATTAAACTGGCCCTGCTCTGCAACCTTAGTCTACAATTAAACTGGCCCTACCCTGCAACTTTAGTCTACAGTTAAACTGGCCCTGCTCTGCAACCTTTGCATGCAATCTTCAACTTCCATGCTTTCTACCGACATTACAATGAATGTTTAGTTACAGTAATGTCTTCTTACTTTAGGTTATGTCTATGTTTTGGAGATACAAGCTTGGAGCTCCAAGTAATTTATGAGCTGGACGACTGTGTCACCATCCACATTCCCCTTTTTGAGTTGCTGCACAAAGTGCTCCTCAATGCCTGAGGGAAGCACCTGTCGTGATTAGCATTAGTGATGCAATTCAGCCCACTGAAGAACCCTGCAAAAAGTAAGGGCAGTGTGGCCCGGTCCCTGATAAGGGTAGTGTGGTCTGTGAAGAGAACCCACTACATAATTTACTTAGAGCTCCTTTCGGTATTCCTATTTCTAAAGCATGTCTGACTGTTAGTGATGGGCCAGCATGTACTGGTAAGGACCCATAGAAAAGCGATGGTGGTTCAATCTGTAGGCGAGGAGCCCAAAAATGACATCGCTTTCTAAGTCTAGGGTGTAGAGAAGTGGATTTTCCTCTAAGAATTTGCCTGTGCTGTGCTCCATTCTGTTCTTTTCAACCATTTAAAAAGTTTGAATGTTAAACACAACCAAACCATGACATAACCTGCTTGAAAATAAAGAGGCAGTTACAGAATAGTTTGTAGTGTTTAATTTGTCCCAAACACTAGGTAACCAAATTGTTTCATTATTACTTCAGTGCCATGGCAGATACCGAATTTTCTGGATAATTTTTCTGTATATTTGTAGTCTCTTATTTCCTTTGCTGTTTAAATCGTTATTGTGGCTTTACTATAATTTTTGTAGGTCTGGTATTAGTTTTCTCCCTTTACAGCAATTTAATTTTGTTGCCATTTTAAAGTCACCCATGGCCTCATGGTGACATTCCTGAGCAGCTTCTTGTCCTGCCACTTAATTTAAAAGGATGACTGTATCTTTCATTAATTTGTGTGCTTTAATGCATGATCCAAATCATAACATTACTGAAGGGGTATAACTACAAATGAGATTTGTCTAAGTTTATAAATCACTTGAACTTGTTGGACTCTCTATGCATGCTCTCTCTGGGAGAGCAGGGTCAAGCTAGCACGAGTCAGAGGGTTACATTCCTCTCCCCACAAGTGGATAATTTACATCAAAAACAAATGTTTTTTCAAAGTGAAAACACAAAACTGGGATTTCCCAATCATTCGTGGTACATACTATACAGATTTTTTGTGATGAATGTTGAGAGTTTTAAAGTTGACCTTTTCTAACATTTCCTCCAAAGACTTGGCTTTGGCAGTAAGTCTTTGTAGTTGAATCTGTGCTTGAAATGTAATACTTAAAGATGCCTGCCAGGACCAAAAATGTCTCAGAAAATGTCTTTGCAAATTGGAATTTCATGTTTACCTGGGGTATGATAGTGATTCTACAGATAAAAAACATATGACATACCCTACATAAAATGGGATGTTTTTAAAAACTGTTTGTAATTCCAAGAATCTTTCTGATGTTGGGCCTATCTGGGTGAGAAGAAGGGTTAGTCATTTCAAACGTAATGTCAACTTCTATCATTTTACAACTTAATAATACTGCAAATGATATATGGCCACTTGTTATAAATTGGGTGCTTCAAATCCTCATGCTGATTAGTTGATAGCCATAGTATATGAGACCATATACCACAGGTAAGACATCACTTTTTAATGCTGTAATTGCAGTTGTAACCAGTAACAGCTTTATTTTTGCCACTCATCCCTGAAGACCACTTTTGTGAAGCACCGGGGCTACTGTTACATTATGCACAGTGTCTCCCACCTCAGCCATGAAAGACTGGAACTCCTTTAGAGGTGACTGGAACTCCTTTAGAGGTGACTGGAACTCCTTTAGAGGTGCCCGGAACTCCTTTAGAGGTGCCCGGAACTCCTTTAGAGGTGCCCGGAACTCCTTTAGAGGTGCCCGGAACTCCTTTAGAGGTGCCCGGAACTCCTTTAGAGGTGCCCGGAACTCCTTTAGAGGTGACTGGAACTCATTTAGAGGTGCCTGGAACTCCTTTATAGGTGACTGGAACTCCTTTATAGGTGACTGGAACTCCTTTAGAGGTGCCTGGAACTCCTTTAGAGGTGCCTGGAACTCCTTTAGAGGTGACTGGAACTCCTTTAGAGGTGACTGGAACTCCTTTGGAGGTGCCTGGAACTCCTTTAGAGGTGACTGGAACTCCTTTAGAGGTGCCTGGAACTCCTTTAGAGGTGCCTGGAACTCCTTTAGAGGTGACTGGAACTCCTTTAGAGGTGTATGGAACTCCTTTAGAGGTGCCTGGAACTCCTTTAGAGGTGCCTGGAACTCCTTTAGAGGTGACTGAAACTCCTTAGGAGGTGCCATTAGCCTCTTGGATGCCTCCCTGACTGTCCTTCTAACCCAGATACACATTTCGTTTTTTTCTAGACAGATTCACCGTTATGCCATATGCCAATGTGTTAATTGCTTGACTTTTAATGTTAATTTCTTGACTTTAATGTGCTCTGGGGGTTTTCAAAGTCTTGGAAATATTTTTATATTCTATCCCAGATTGGTGCTTTTGAAGAACCTAATTCCGGGTTTGCTTTGACTATTCCTTTGTCTTCATGAAAGGTTGAAATCATGTGAAACAACTGCACACAGGTGGACTCCTCTCAACTAACAACTGACTTGTAAACACAATTGGTTGCACCACAGCCCATTCAGGTGTCCCATAACAAAGGGGCTTCTGCAGTTTATTATTTTCTGTTTTGTATTTGTAATGAATTTAAAACATAATTTGTTGATTTTTATTTTGTTTTGACATTAAGGACTTTATAACTTACTTTTTCGTCAAGTGAAAAGACGAGAGAATTGTGTAACATGTTTGTCTATCCCTAACAAATCCTAATGCATAGTTCGAAAATCCACCAGAAATAGTTGCACTATCAGTAAACAGTTTCATTTTGGCCTTCCTATATAGCTACTGAAGGTTGTTGCCAGCGAAGTGTCTATCCAGAACAAATCCTCTTTTGCACTGGCCGTTTTAACAGCTAATTAGCCATTCGTGAATGACATTATTAAATTTCTATTAAATTTACATTCGAATGCAATTCTGCCTGCGCCGGGTTCCTCCTCTCCACCATCTTGACACAATCAATAAAAATTACAATAACTTACTTTTTCTTCAAGTGAAAAGACGAGACAAACGTGTAGCGAAGTGTTTGTCTATACTGAACAAATCCTAATATCTACCCGGACTGTTATATTCTTGGCTTCCAATTACGTAGCTACTGAAGGTTGTATAGCTTGCGAAACTTTTGTCTGTCCTGAACAAATTCTAAGGCATAACGTGTTTTGATTGTGATGGGAGTCAAACGCTGGACCTGTTTTTCTGTGATCCGCGTCTCTAACCACTACGCTATTTAACAAGAGTCAGTCACTCGCTCTTCTAGGCCGGCTCCGCTTACGTGGTCTGGCAAAAAACAATAGTGACACGCATATATATATATATATAACAGTATATATATAACAGTATATATAACAGTATATATAGAGGAATAAAGGCTAAATTGTATTAGCAAAAGCCATTTGTAGTGAGTGCCACCACCGTCAGTCAGCAACATTTCTTAAATGTAGATTTGCATGACCCGTTCTGCTGACTCCACTGACCTTCAATGATTGAATGTCTCTCCACAGTCACGACTAACAGTATAGTCTTTTGTCAGCCAATTGTTTTAAGACACTCATCTCTTCAACAGCAGATGGACAACCATCATGTTAAGTGCCTTTCAGTGAGACTAGGGCTGTGATTGTGTATTGTGGTCAGCCATTATCTTTCCAACTGGAAAAATGATATTAGGATTTATCACCTATTCTCATTGAGGTTTCTTATGAATCAACATGGTAAATGTCAACAAGAAAACCTGGAAGCCAAACCCAGTTCAGAAGGGATTACTTTTCAATCACTCAAACACTTATTAGATTACAACATAACAATAATCAGCAAGCCAAATCCTGACACAGTGACACACATTCCCAGCAGCCTCAAAGCCCCCTGCTCTTTAAGTAACTCTATTGTGAGGGAGTGAATTGTGTCCTTGTTTTACTGGTGAGCAGTAAAAATCCCTACAAGAAGAGTAAAACAAGTCAAATTAGACCTTGAGGTGATGGACACAGGGGACACAGGATGGAGCAGCAGCATTGTAGAATATTACAGTATTAAAACAAAAGATCAGCTGGTCAGAAAAGTACAGGTTTGTGGACCATGGTCAAAAGAGAAGAATTAGGGTCGGTAGTATTTAAGTTGGTAGAACGAAATTCTAAGAAGTTAATAGAACCATCAAATGAAGTCCTTACAACCATACTGATTGCAAGAATACTGAATGATCTAGCTTTGCTCCAAATCTTTTCAGCAATAGACAATTTATTCTCCCATTTTCTGTCTCAGCGTCACACTTCTTCAGAAATCTGACCTCTGAACTCAGTCTCCATGACGATTCTTTTTTTCCACACCAACCTACTCGACCAGACAAAGGCAGAAGCTGCCTGTAATCATAGTTTGTCACATAACAGATAAACACCTTTGTCTGACTAGCTGTAACAAAAAAAGAGGACAATCATTTTCTTTGAAAATTGGAAATGGTGAGGGAAGAATGAGGTTCTGAAAAGAACAAACATCAACCCGGCAAACAATTCAAGGTTGTGCGAACAATTTTATGTCACATTTAAGGTGGAACACCCTACAAGCAGATGTTCAGAAGCAGAGCCAGAACAAAACCCAAGGCTGCATACAGCCATTTTGAACACCCCTGAGTCATCATGTTGGGGTAACTGAGGTATATTGTGCTCTCTGGTTGTCTTTTGGAGATTCCCCCAAATCAAATGTACAGTTTTTTTAACCAGTAAATTCAGTCTGTTTTAATGCTGTCTACTTGTTAAAACTGCAAGGAGTCAAACATTTGCTGCCCTCTTGACAACAGACATAGGAAGACTGTGGTTAATTTGCATTTCAAGGTATGGAACTGTGTAGCTTTAATACCACCAGATAAAAATAACCAAATGTATTTGCTGTGAAAGCCCTGAAATGTTGTATGAAATTACTTTGTCATTGTGCCCAAGCACATTAAGAGTACCTCAATACAATGTGGTTTCATTTGTATTGTCTGTACTGTGATAAATCTAGACCAAGTCACATTTTGGTTTGCCGGTTAACATCTAAAATGCTTTGGTTCCTGAAACACAAGCTAAGATCTGGCTTAGTCAACTGGAGAAAAACGTGTTTCCATAACAACTGTAGCCCATAATTTAGTATAGGCTGCATAAGCAAGTAGGCCTCATGGCATGATCTAAAACACCATAGAAATGCATTCCTCTGCTGATAAAATGTCAGTTTCCCTGCAGGGAGACATTGTTCAATGCTATTCAGCACCAAGTCATCCAAGTAATCATAAACAGTGAGATTTAGGCCAAACATCTTAGGCCTGCTGTGTAAAACAACATTTTCATTGGGCATAGATATATGTTATTACTGGACCTCTCTGCTTATCATGTTTGTTCCTCATGTCATGTTTTCACAGTCCTTATACATCTGCCTTTAACTGTAACCAGTTGTTATTTTAACATGGGTGTCAAATAGACAAACCTTTTGTAGTGAAATACCCCCTTGGGGAAGAAGACACTCCTTTTGAAGGACTTCCCAGGTACAAGCAAGCAAGTACATTAAGACATACCTTGAATCCTACACTTATAGTGTATAATATATGACGGATGACTATTGAAGCCCTATGTGTTAAACCCAGCCAGTCCCACAGTCTGTAGCACTGACTGGCATGCTTTGAGAAGGACTCACTTTTTCCAGTTGGTTTCATTCTGACTATGGATTTAGGAATTAAGATTTCATTAGGGGGCTTTTTTAGCAACTGTCAAAAGCCGCCACTCTTCCTGTGATCCACACAAAACAGAATAGAAAAGAACATAACATAATACAACATCTACAGACAATGTGTAAATGCAGAAATACATACAATTCAAAATAACAATACGTTAATAGAAGTTAAATGATAATACATTAAAAGACTACATGGATTTGAAATTATAATACATAAATAATCACCGCAACCAATGATCTTCTAGTCCTTCAGGGATGTCCTGTCCACTTCATGGCCTCTTCAATCACTGTTGACAATTCCAGTGTCCACCATACTGGGTATTTAAATATTGGGCAAATATATTTATTAAATACATATATATTTCTGTACAAATATTCAAATTAAGCCTCATATTTACATGCAGTTGGCTATCATTTTTTAGTGAAGAAGTTCTGCAAGGAGCTGATTCCAGGAAGATCCAAGAAAAGACAGAACCAAGACTTACTCTCTCAGAACAAGAACAAATTAATTGCTTTCTTTAAAGGAAATATACGTACATCTGTATATACATATTAATTATTCTTAAAAATAGCCTGGTTCCACAGAACAATTTCCTACCATGTAGGTGTCGCCTGAAAGGAATAGTTGTACAACGCTTTTGTAGATCTAACATTTTGGCAGGCTAATGTCTCCCTCATGTGTTCAGGTTGGTCATTTCACCCATCTTCTGCTCGGTTCCTAAAGTACATTTCCATTTAGATTTGATGATTGATATTGACATGGTTTGTATTTAAATATTAACATTCATATTCTTTGTATAAGAATACTGAAATGGTTTCTAAAATCAGAGAATTTTTTTTGAGACAATGTAAGTCAAAATCAAACATAGCCCAGATTCTGGAGAGGACTGTTACAAGGAAAGCCCTAGAGACTACTGTGCTAGATTAAGACCTGATCAATATCCAAACTCATATTGATTGTGTAATTCTATAATCCTTTACCGGATGCATTGTTGTCAGTCTTACTGTAAATTTGCCCTGGCCTTTGTGTATGATCTGCTCTGCATGTTTGAATAATGTGTAGGGAGCCTCTATGTCTGTGTTGATGCTGGAAAGCTAACCAATAGATAAAGCATTAAACCAAATGACCTTTTCCTTCTTTCTGAGATGCCTGATGATTATTGGTGTGATTTTCTTTGAAGTGTCTCAGGTGCTTGGAGCTGTTCTTAAATTCAGAGCGTTGGCAGATTGTCCATTTGTAAATACTGAGTGATTCACCCTTGGAGTCAAGCACCCAAACTGAAGGTCGGGTTAAAAGTTACATTTTGGATGGACCTTGTTTAGAATTGACAACAAAAATTGTTCACATTTTTATGAAATCTTTTAACTTTCAGACAGAAATGAGAGAACACCTCACTTAACATTTCACTTGTCCTGGAAAAGCTAGTTATACAGTTTTCATGTCATGAAGTGGATTTATGACCAACTGTGTTACTGGCAACAATTTAATGCAGTTATTTTGCCAATGTTTACTTATGCCTGCCATACAAACGGGTGTCAGGTCATTTGTAAATCCATCCATTATGTTGCCACCTGGCACTCAAACCAGAGTAGACTGAGATAATTTACGAACGCAATCTACGCATATCAGCTAGAGGGCCATCAAATTTCACCCTGTGTCTCTGTCTTTTACTATATATACTGAGGATGTTTACCCAATTCCACCTGAATACTAAAATAATCTGAATACACAGAACAGGGCCATGAGCGCGTGAGACCACAGGGAGCTCAGCTTCGGGTCGACCCAGCAGTGTCTGCTGGGCTGGCATTGGTCCAATCCCTTCAGCTTCATCACATGAATGTGCCTCTGGCTTGGCTGATTGATTCTGAGATTTATGAAAACATGTGACACAAGCGGGGCAGACAGGGCTCCGGCTCCATGCTGCAGCACAGGGGCTGGACACCCATAAAGCACCGGGGGAATGGGCGCTCTGACAGGCCTCCCAGCCCTGTGACCACTGCTTCCTCTCCCCTGAGAGACAGAGACACAGGTGTGTGTAGGAGAAATATGCTGTGCTCAACAACCACTCTGACTTCTGACAAGGCTATTCGGGTTCATTTTAATTGTGTTCTAATGTGTTTGGCCGGTTAATCCTCATCGTCTTGAAATGTGTTGTTACTTTGGTGGGGTTCGGTGGACTAGAGGTCTCAAAGTACAAAGCTAAAGTACTTGCTGTGTTCACCAAATGAAGAAGGTTCCTGATTAACTCCTAAATGACCAGGTTTAGAGATTTAATTTAGGTCTGAATTTGGAACCTCTCTCATCTGGAGAGCATGGCCAAGTACCAGTGAAGGCTGGGAGATTAACTTGACTGTGTGCTGTGTATAACCTCTGTGTAAGACAGGCTTGTGTATAACCTCTGTGTGAGACAGGCTTGTGTATAACCTCTGTGTAAGACAGGCTTGTGTATAACCTCTGTGTGAGACAGGCTTGTGTATAACCTCTGTGTGAGACAGGCTTGTGTATAACCTCTGTGTGAGACAGGCTTGTGTATAACCTCTGTGTGAGACAGGCTTGTGTATAACCTCTGTGTGAGACAGGCTTGTGTATAACCTCTGTGTGAGACAGGCTTGTGTATAACCTCTGTGTGAGACAGGCTTGTGTATAACCTCTGTGTGAGACAGGCTTGTGTATAACCTCTGTGTGAGACAGGCTTGTGTATAACCTCTGTGTGAGACAGGCTTGTGTATAACCTCTGTGTGAGACAGGCTTGTGTATAACCTCTGTGTGAGACAGGCTTGTGTATAACCTCTGTGTGAGACAGGCTTGTGTATAACCTCTGTGTGAGACAGGCTTGGTCCAGGCTTTATCTTGACAACTGTCACAGGCTGTTGATGGAACAGTAGCACTCTCCTCTGGACACATTGTGTTTTGATACCAGAAAAGTGTACTAATGCATTCAACACTCAAAATGCATATCTAAATATTACATGTTAATGTGTCTTCCAAATTATGTTGAATCAGTAGTCATTAGTTCCAGTGTAGATTGATATGTCACCCCTTTAGGAGGAGAATAAATATTCAAAAGAACCCGAGCAAAAACAATCACCAGGAAATGTCAACGTCTGAGTGGTTTATTAGAATAAGAAGGTTGACAGAGAGCAAAGTCTCCATGCTAAGAGACAGGCAGAGCTGAGGACAATGTGGAAATGATGTTCAACTGCCGAAAGGGTGTGTGTGTGTGTGTGTGTGTTTGTGTATGTGGTGTGTGTGTGTCTTGCGCAGTTGGAGGGTGCATGCATGTGTTTGTGTGACAGACATATTTGCAGACACAAGCATACACACTTGCATGTACTGTACAAATTCACATGTCGCTACTTCTGTACACACAGAGGCTGTGTCATGCAGCTACTGCACTTAAATTCCATTTAAGCGTTTTGAATATGTACACACAGGGACACGTGATGTCATTTAATGACAGTGGCCCTGGACACAGACAGGGACAGACAGCCTCTGGTGAGAGGACTGCAATTAGTCACAGTAGCAGGAGACTCCGAAGGAAAATCTGGAAAGTTCTCTTGTCGTGATTTCAGTCTGCATAAACAACTCTTGTCCTCCTCTTCTCCTTTAAACGTGACCCACACACACATCACAGAATTCAGAGTGGGAGCAAATACTGAGGGGATGTTCACAGTAGAGAATCATCGTTATCATCATCACAATCTCATCTTCGTCATTAAGTTCCTCATGATCGTCAAACACACACCAGAGAGCAAATTAAAATTCCAATACAACAAATCCAAAAATCTCAAACCAAATATTACCACTGAAACAAACAGAAACCAACCGAAAACAAAACAAAACATGACAAGTATGATCAGTGCAGACTAAATAGTAGAATGTTCTCCACAACTTTACAAAAAAGCAACAAAAAAAAAAAACAATATTGTGCTTATCCTTTTATGTATTTAGCTGGAGGATGAGTAATAAATCTGCCACCAGTGTACATTCCTATGGGCAACATGTCAGACTAGGGAAGGTCCTCATTTGGTGTGGCTCTTTCCAGGACGGCAGTTTCTAGCTGAGGGGCTTTAGCTAATTCACCAGGCTACCGAGGAAACTAGACAACACAACAACTGCGTGGTCTTAGGCTCACACACAGTCCATGATATTTACACACACAGATCGGGTTGAGTGTGGGGATATGTGTGTGTACATGTGTGTGGTGAGTGTGGGTTGGGAGGTCGTGGGCAACACTGTGAGCTACATATCAAACTGATCCAAACTAGAAAAGCTCAACAGAAAGTATTGGCTTCCAAAGAAAACAATTTACTGCATCAAAGGATTGAAAATGTATGACAAATGTTGAAAACATTTAAAAACTGATTAAAAACAGATTTGCAAGCGCTTCACAGTAAATTACCCAGATTTCTCATTCTTATGTCACATTTAAAACTGCCTCTGTTTTTGTTGCTACTAATACAGAATGTCAATAGAGAGGCTGCTTATTAGTTTTTTTTTTATCTTAAGTGCAAGCCATAAGTGCTGTATAAAGGGAACCCCAGATTACTTAACTGTGGAGTCATGGTGGACTGTGATAATCATATTATCGTGGAGTATGAATCCAAAGAGGACATCCCTGGGTCTGAACCACCAGTCCCTCCTCCCAGCTCACTGGCCTTGGGATGACAGCGGAATGGAATTCAATTGCATCCTGGATTTGGTTACAGCGTACTGTGTCTGGTGTATGAGTCTGTGTCTAACTGTCCATGCAAGTGTGTACATGCGTGTGCATGTGTCCGTAAGTGTGTGTGTGCTTTTTCAGTGTGCGCACGTGTGTGCGCGCGAGCATGTGCAGAAGGGGATAGCTGCAGAGGAGCGTGGGCTCTCATCTGCCTCTCAACGTGTCTCTAGTAATCTTCTCAGGGGCTCATCACCCCATTAGGGACTGGGATGTACTTTGCTTAATCAACCATGTTTAGTGAAACAGTGTAAGGAGCGCGGCTGGCTGGGCTGGCAGAGCAGCTCTCATTCACACACCACACTTAGGGGATGCCACAGGCTGGAAGACACCAGGGGGCCCCGTGTTCTCAAACAACGCTCCCCTCAGGGCTGTGATGGAGATAGGAGGAGGACAGCACGTCTGTACTGTTTAAACAATCCCACCAATCCACTACTTTATTCTTTCATGGCGACGCTGATTACAACTGTACTACAAGTACTGTACCAAGACAAACGCTCGCATGAAAGCACGCATGCACACATCCACGGCGGCACCAGAACACACTCACTTGCTCAGCTGTTAAGTTGTTTCCATGGATTCAGCCATGCGTGGACTCTTTTACCCAGCTAGATCATGTGCTTACACTTTATTCATATCTTTCTGTATTCTACTTTAGGGATTTTGCCCTTAGTATAAAAGGGGAGTTTTTTTTTTACGTGGCCTTGTTTTCTTTCATTCTGGGGTTGTAGGTGATCCTTCAAAAAAAGAGCTCCTGCAATATGCAAAATGCCTCAGCATGTTATAAAAAATGCTGTAAAACATTCTAAACCGGCTCATATTACATCATTTTATTCAGAATAATTAAAAATGGTCTACTGTGCCATAAATTAATGTTTGAAAGACGCTGTTAACAACAACCGCGCAAAATAATATGCAAATATGGATTTATGGGACAGGAATTATTCGGGGGAAAATTAAGTCCTGAGACACTATCCAGAATACATTTGTCAGGCGGTTTGGAGTGTTTGAAGCATTTCATAACGTGCTTGGACACTTTCCCTTTAAGAAAAACAAACCCACCGCCCAGTCTGTCTTCTCAGCCACTATACAGATGGCTCTCTACACAGACCAGGTCTCCTCCTGTCTAAGCCCTGCACAGATGGGTACATGTTCACTGTGGTGTGCTGGTGTGTTTCTCTATCCATGCCCACTGCAGTCCTAACACATCTCACATAAGCCTCTGCTCCTCCAATGCCCTTCAGTACGTCTCTCTTCAGCTCTGCTCCTCCCAAACGCACAGAACTGCTAATTAAGCTAGTCTATGCGTTCCCATGCGTGTTTCAGAATGGGGCCCAGGGTAATGGATGCAGTTAACCCTGACGTGAATGTTTGGGGATTGTGCCAGAAATCATTCAGGTAATGTCTGATGGGCCAGAGATCTGAAAAGACATCCAGTCCCCATCCTGACCCTGAAACCGAGCAACAATCCCACCCACGAGCCACACAGAGAGAGAGGGCGGAGAGACGGACAAAAGGACATCAAACAGGAAGACGCCAACCCAAACGGTCCCGCATTTCCTGTGTTCAGGCATCGTCCCTTGTGTGGAACTTCTGAAACAGCATAGATGGCATTCTGGGTGATGCCAGTCTACCAGTCCCGGTCTGATCTGCCCATCCTTGGCCCGCCACAGTGCCTGGTCCCAGCCCCGGTCGGTGGCTGTGAGGGTCCTCATTGATATTCCACTGGGCTGTGGCGCTGGGTTCGTCCCGCCGGCCCTGACTCTTAACGGTTATTTGTTGCAGCCGTCTCCTCCTGATCTGGGGCACAAAGAGGCTCACTGTCAGCGAGAGCCTGAATGGAGCTCCCCAGTGGCAGGGCCTGGGGCCCGCTTGCTCCCACAGCCAGGCTCCCGTTCCCTTACATGGCCGGGGAACTTTCCTCTCAGCCGGCGAGGCAGCCCGGGCCTCAGGTCAGGGCACACAGACCCAGGGAGAGACAGACCCTGTCTGCCCTCTTTCTATCTTCCCTCTACCTCTCCAAGGAAACTCAGAGATATTAGAAAAATGTTTTGGTTGGTTTTAAATTAACTGGAATCATGCTGTCTTATCTCCTCTGCTGGTGTTTCTCCACCATGACATGTTAAAGCCCTTCACCATTGTTGGTAGATCTGGGTTGGTAGATTGTTGGGGATTTAACCGTTACACGGTCTGATTTAAAAACACATAATAGAGCTTAAGAAACACATTAGAAATGTGTTTTTTTCCCATGATTGTTAACACAATGGCAAGGATTGTTGACATCAGCTTATTTGTATATAAACAGTCTGTATGATCACATTAAGACGGGAAGCCACTCCCACACTGCCTGCCACAGTGCCCTCTGGCATTGCTAAAATCTACCTAACACAAGCTGATTGATAGAGCTGGCCTGTAAACCAAGGAGAAGCATGTGGTTGTCTGCTGGATTCTGGCAAAGCAGAAATAAAATTGTCACACAAAGAATACTACAAGATAGTACACGGCTGAATGCAAAGTGATCAGTGAAGCGGTTCTCAGTTTTCTTGTCATTCCTTTTTCACAAAATGTCCCTTCCCTTGCACCCCTTCCAATCTTTGAGGCCGGTCTCTTGGTGTCCAGTCCCAGCTCCGTGGGTTAGACCATGTACGGAGAAGAGGGGTGCATGTCTCAGCGAGAGAGCAGAGCTGCAGCGGTGAGATAAACAACCTCCTCTCTTTAACTCTCCCTCTCTTTCTCTCTCTAAACTGCTGGTTTCTGGAAGCCCAGTCTCTTCAGTCAGCCAGGCTCCATGCCGGGGGGATGTCAGAACATTGAATGACAGTGAGAGAGGACACACGGGGCGGGTTTTGGGTCAGGAGAGTGAGTCTCGAGGGGGATATCAGTTTCTTAGGGGAAATGGGTTTCAGAGAAAGGGGGTTTACGGCACTCTCCTACTCACTGGCCACTGGGGTTACGCTCGCCCACGCTCTTGCCCATCAGGTGACTGAAGTCGGCCAGGCCGTGGTGGTTGGCTCGGACGAGGCCGGGGCGCTGCGAAGGGTAAGGACCTCCCATGTGGCTGTTATAGTTGAGCCCCTCGTGGGTCCAGCGGGGGGGCTCCCCATAGTCCATCTGGGTGCTGGGGGCGGAGACCACCCTCCTGCGGTCAGGTGAGTCCTGCGGTGTGGCCGGGTAGTTGTACTCACCTGCAGAGTTCCTCAGGGCGGTCCTGGGTTGTCCCCCGTGGGGCTCCCGGTGGCTGGCCAGGACCAGGTAACGCGTTCGCTCCGTGTTGGGCGGCCCCACTTCTATTGGGTCTTCGTGCCGCCCCCCCCGCTCCTGCAGAAACTTGGAGCTCAGGTAGATGTCGGAGTTGGTGGGACAAGGTGTCCCCACCGAGGTCAGGAAGGTTTGACTCTGATCCCAGTCTCCGTCAGGCAGACGCATGCTGGGTGGAGGCCGTTTCTGCTGCAGCGGGGTCGGTTCCGGAGTCGGCAGACCCGGGTCCATGTCTCCTTTAGGCCAGCCATTGGGTGTCACAAAGGGGTTGTCTGCCTGGGAATGTGATCGGGACCTCTCACTGCCGCTAGTACGAGTCACACTCATCACCGAGCCACTCCGCCCCGGACCCAGCATGTTCTGCTCCTTGTCCCCTTTGCGGCCCCTGTTGTTGGCTCCTGCCCCTCGTGTGCGGTGGCGATGGCTCATGATCCAGCAGACAACCAGGCCCGACAGCACTGCTCCTGTGGCAAAGGCTGAGACTGCAGACACGACCAGCAGGTTGACTGATACCAGACCATCTGGTTCATCAATGAAGGACTCCTGTAGCAGGCCTACAGGCACACAGACGGAAAGAGAGACAAAAAGTTAATTACTACAGGGAATAGTTCAGACAGTCTCTTATGCCGTCTGTGCTGCCCTCGCCCTTGATCATGCCCCCAATTTTCCTGAAGAATTAGCAGACCAGTCTAGCGCCCCTCTGTCTGTCTCCCTGTCTGATACCTTCTCACCACTCTCTACCCCTACATACTAGCCCCTCTGTCTGTCTCCCTGAATCCCACCTCCCCTGGAAAACACATCCCATGGAAACCAACACCCCTGGAAACCACCTCCCCTGGAAACCACCTCCCCATACCCCCGCACTGTCTCCACTTGTACCTCTGACACCGTGATGTCATCAAAGACAACTACCTGTCCTCTTGATCCCCTTTCCACAGTTCTTTCTAAAGCCTGCCTGCCTGTTCTTTGTCCATACCTTACACAAATTGTCAATCTCTCACTGACCCACAGCACTGCTCCCTCCATCTACAAAACTACTGCAAGTTACCCCAATTTTAACAAGATGCCCCCATCCTTGATAACTTCCAAACCATCACCAACCTCCCTATCCTTGCCAAAACTCTTGTCCACGCTTTCCAAAAACACCATGCTGCTTAGTAGTTATGCATAAAAATGTGTATTTCAATTATATTAGCACAATTATATTAGCAGAAATATAATAGTTACCTAATATATTTCAATTATTCAAGGAATAATTATTGACCAACTGGAAAAAAAAATCTATCCTTTTTCGAAAGATCACAGCACAAAAAATACTGATCACGCATCACTGGTATCAATAAAACATACGCCAGATCAGGCAATAGGTGGTGTGTAAATCATTTATTCATGTAATTATTCAGAAACTCTCAACATTTTGACATATAATGAATTAAGATACTTCCATATTTAGTAATGGACAAATATGATCAGTGAGAGAAATAGACTTTTTAAGATTACGTTGAGCTTTTTTCTCAAGAGAAATTCCTGAGGGGGACACCAAAAGTAGGGCTGTAATACTGTTTTAGTTTGC
This sequence comes from Esox lucius, assembly GCF_011004845.1. Classification (NCBI taxonomy): domain Eukaryota; kingdom Metazoa; phylum Chordata; class Actinopteri; order Esociformes; family Esocidae; genus Esox; species Esox lucius. The sequence goes on from NC_047576.1 coordinate 13,870,373, forward strand.
GCCATTGGTTTGCTCACTACTGTAGCTATGCAAATTCAGCTATTGTGTGTGTGAACCCTACCAACATGACTGGATTAACACCACGTTATCTATGTGCACTGAATGCCTCTCTGATGGTTGACACGAACACAGTCACCCTGCCAGCTAGGGATCACTGCATACATTGCATCGCAAGTTTCTCATTGACTCAAATTCTCATTGACTCAAAAATCATTCTTTAACCAGTTATTATTATTATTTATTTTATCAACTCAATGTGTTTCTGGTGCAGAAAAAAAGTTGTTAATAGGAACAAGTTCTGCTGTCTACTTCTGCTCCTAATATAACCTACACACAGGCACGCTGTGAAAAACACTCAGTCACAGTTAAAGAAATAGGAGTTGCCTAGGTTACCTGCGTGTTAATGAAAGAACGGAAACGAAGCATTGTTTGGGGTTATTTCACTCCAATAGTGAAGCAACATGTGATCTTCGTAAAAGGTCTGCACAATATTATGGTAATACTACAAATATGTTAAAACACAAGAATCAACCACATAAAATAGCATGATGAAGTACAGCGGAGGCGATCAGAGGAGAGAACACAGGCAAATACCCCCAGATCAAATGACATACTGAGGCAGTTGTCTGACACAAGCCATATATACACAGTATAGTATATGTGTATAGATAATATATTTTTTTCTTTTGCAAAATTGGCTATCACAGTGCAGAATATTACAGTGGGCGCATTTACATGTAAATCAATATTCTGATACACTGACTAGGGTTAATATTCCCAACTATGTAAAAGTTGGTCATATTTTCAAACAATATCTGAATTCATTATATCAATTTTGAGGAAAAACTAATATGTATTGCTCAGGATTTCTAAAACAGAAAATATCTCATAAAATGTTCTCAAAGGAAATATCTCAATGATCTATTGGGAATACAGCTCTTATGCCAGCCATTATTTTATCACTAAAGTGTCACTTATCAAATTGTGTAATGCATTTTGGAACTCTTAAATTCTTCAATAATTGCATGTAGCTACTTCTAACCATTTTAGGTTGTATGTTATACAGTCCAGAAAGACTTAAAAACATTACATTTAGCTTGTAGAATTTTCTTTCAATAGATGACTCCCAAAGAGCAGCAGAGATCACAATAAACCTGGGAGAGATGAATGTGAAGGACCTCCAACCAATCTCGATTGTTGAAGACAGAGGTTTTAAGCCCAACCCTGTTCCTGAAGGTTTTCGCTTCAAACCATTTTGTGACTAACCCGGTTAAGCTTTTCAACCAGCTAATTATTAGATTCAGGTGTGATAAATTAGTTAGAGAAAAACCTACAGGACAGTAGATCTCCAGGAACAGGGTTGGGCCAGCCCTGTTTTAAGGTATTTGTAAAGTCCCTTGATTAATTAAGGGCAACTTTACAATGTTCAGACAGTTGTTGGGCGGGGGGGGTCACAATCTTTGAAACTTAACGCGCTATAATCAGCGTGCTAAAATCAAGTGCTTTCATTGCGTGTTATAAATATTATTGAAATTACATAATTATTTTTACAGTGATATATTGGGGAGGGATGAATCCTAGTTTTCCCAGGATGGCAAATCTGTCCGGAAGATGAGCAAATGGAAATGATAATCTGGTCTCAGATTTACTCATTTTAACACCTTTCTTTATCTTTGGGTGAAAAACAAACATAGCAGCGACCTTAAACGGATTAAGTAACTTTTAGAATGTTTTTTCACAATATTTTGACCAGTTGTCAGCTCTCCCATTATATGGCAAGATATCAAGATATCTCCCAGTATATGGTTCTATTCGCTAATATCATTCGTTTTTGTGTCAGCCGTATTATATTTCTTTTAGAAAAATATGGTTGCTAGTATTGGCTGCCTGTTAGTACGTAACCCAAGTCACAATTTGAACGCTTGCTACCATGTTAATATCATAATGTAGATCTTCAAACAATTACAATGAGGAAATAAAGTTGTAAACACTGTTTGCGCTAAATGTGAGTAAATAAAAGTGCGGTCTGACCAGTGATCGTACGCTTCAGGGACCAATCTAGCCTGATCACACTGGTGTGATTGTATGCTTCAAAGGGTGAAATACCCTATAGAAAAATAGCACAAAAAAAAGATTAGCCCCCTCTCCATTTTTAACTGCCCCCTCAGTCACTTCATCCTGGCGCAGAGCCTGCCCCAACACATGCTTTCATATCCTCTCGTCTTCACTACTGCAATTGCCTACTCTACGTCATCAACTCATCATCCCTCCACCAGCTTGAAATCCAAAACTCTGCAGCCCGTGTTCTCTCACCCACACCAAGTCCTGGCAACACATCACCCCCGTCTTCCATCAGCTCCACAGGCTGCCTGTCTATCAACGCATTACGTACAAGACCCATCTGATAACATACAAAGACCATCCGGGACTCTGAGTCAATCACCACCTTCCAGCAACGCCTCAAGCCCCATCTGTTCCGAATTGCATTCCTCCAGCCCCCCCTACGTCCCCTCCTCAGGCTCTTGTCAAAATATCCTTTATCTTATTATAACACGTCTTGTGTGTTTTTGTTCTGTCTATCAGTGTGCCCTCGCTTTTGTAAAGCAACTTTGGGTCCCGGGAAGGCACCTGGCAATGTAAGTATAAGGTGTTATTACTATGATTGGAGAACAAAGTCTGTTAAAGACCTATATAAAACAACTAGACCTATTTTGTATTTAGCCATCATTGTTCTGAAGATGGCTAAATGCATCAGTGGACAAAGATAAATCCAGAACCTCTCAGTTCAAAGAAACGCGAGAGTTTACAGTTTGACAAAGTGGCCTATTTTCCTGTGTCACAGTGGGAAGGGAAAAGGCTGTCCTGTGAAGGTACGCAGTTGGTGTAACAGCTAATTGTGTTCATTACCTAAAGTGGATGGTGATTTTAATGACTGTAATAACTGTCTTCCTGATTGAGAATATCTTCCAACCCCGAAACGTTGCGGAACATTAACTTCGCAGCGGAAGAGGCCTACACGCTCTGGAATTAATACTGAGTAATTGCACACTGTATTTACACATGAATTTCACAGAGTAATTTTCTTCGAACAGTATGAGAAATGATTCACAATATGTACAAACACTGACAGCAAATCTGAAACGAGGCCTAAGACAATATGTAACTTTTCCCCACAAAGAACATGAGAGAAGCTCCTCTGGAGGACAGAATCTATGAATTATTGAAACAGTGAAAACAGGAGAGCACAAAGCTGCTACCATGGATCAATTAAGAAAATGTCAAGAGAAAACTTGTTCTTTGCAGTGCAAGCACCAGGGACCAATACCAATAGAAAACAAATAGCTTACGCCCAGCCAGAGGAGGGAGTGAGGAAAAAACAGAGAGCGAGAGATGGAGAGACCAAGGGAGTGAGAGAAAATAGGCCTAGAGCAACCTACTGCAATAGAGGCCCCAGACAAACACAGTAAATGCTTTCTTAAATTACTAGAAGAGCAAAGGGACGGCGATGCGTGTGTCTGGGAGAGGAGAGAGGACCAGACAAATAAAACGGGCCCCACAGGAAATGGATGGATGTCATTAATGGTTGTTGGGAGCCTCTCATTCACCCCGCGGAGAAGAGGGAGAAGGAACATTCCAGAACGCAGGGAGCAGTGGTCTGCCTTAAACAAACATACTTTTATCGTCTGACAAATTTATTGTAATGGAGACAAATGGCAACAATTAGAAGCAGGTAGGAGCGACCGGCGAGTAGTTAATTCTAGGGTTTTGGGGCACGGTGTGACAGAGTATTATTCTCCAGACCAGTGAAATAGCTAAGGCCTACAGTACATTAAACACCACAACAGAAGGCTGCACTTGACAGGCCACAGTGAAAAGGATTTAGTGCTAATCAAGTTGCCATCTTGGTCAATCAATGTCCTTTTGTACTCTAATTAGTGTTTTATCACTTATCCAATAGACCCTGAAGACACATGAAGGATGGATGACTACAAGAGTTACATTGAATTAATGTTCCACACTGTTTACATGGCTTCTTCAACTACGGACAGATCATCGATAGAGGAACTGTGTCAGTACCTACATGTGTTTGTGTGTGTCACATTAGCAATGATCAATAATCAGTTTCCTACTATTGCTTTTGACTTTCCTTCCGTTAGTCAGTCCCATGGTTCTGCTGACAAAGAACAGCCTTTCCCATTGTGTCTGTCTGTTCCACTTAACACTCATTTACATATTTGTATTGAATCTGGCATGTTTTTACCAGGGCTCACTCCCTCACTCTCCTGAGACAGAGATAAACACATTGTCACCATCATCACAGCATATCCCTGATTTCAACTATCGGGTCAATATTCATCTTGGAGTCACTCTTAGTGTCTACCATCTTACAAAGAAAAAAGTAATGTGCTCCTCAAAGAGTGTGGTCGGTGGCAACCAATCAGCTGAGAGACAGGAACAGATTGAGACAGAGAGAAAGAGAGGAATTTCCGTCTCGGGCTATGGTACTTCTGTAATTTATCAATTGTGGTTGTTGAGTTATAAAACAGTGGTAATGAATTGGTCCTTGGGTTAGGTCATTCCCAAAAAAATCACAAGCCTCTAATCAACGTTGGACCGTGGCTCTTTTAACAACGTTGGACCATGGCTCTCTTAACAACATTGGAACATTGCACTCTTAACCATGTTGGACTGTGGCTCTCTTATCAACGTTGGACCGTGGCTCTCTTAACCACGTTGGACCGTGGCTGTCTTAACAACGTTGGACCGTGGCTCTCTTAACCATGTTGGACCATGGCTCTCTTAACCATGTTGGACCGTGGCTGTCTTAACCATGTTGGACCGTGGCTCTCTTAACAACATTGGAACATTGCTCTCTTAACCATGTTGGACTGTGGCTCTCTTATCAACATTGGACCGTGGCTGTCTTAACAACGTTGGACCGTGGTTCTCTTAACCATGTTGGACCGTGGCTCTCTTAACAACTTTGGACCGTGGCTCTCTTAACAACGTTGGACCGTGGCTCTCTTAACAACATTGGACCATGCTCTCCTAACAACGTTGGAACGTGGCTGTCTTAACAACGTTGGACCATGCTATCTTAACATCGTTGGACCGTGGCTCTCTTAACAATGTCCACATATGAAATTGCTCACTTCACTTACACAGATGAGGATTACTCTATTCCTTTCAACCTTTCACATTTCCCTGAAAATGCAGGAGCAGGGTTCACGATGGCACTTCAGATTACATTCTGCACGATGCAATAATACGCTGTCGCCTCGGTGCAAGGGAGAGGTCCTGACGAGCCTCCCTGGTTCTGCCGGAGAATGCGGCAAGGAGGGCTGCCCTTTCCTGGTAATGAGACTGAACAACCATTGAAATGCATCGTCCAATCTGGAGCAGCACCATTCCCTTCCCATTCAGGCCCAATGCGTCTCTCTCCTTCTCCACACAGAAAGACGATGCACATGGCAGTCTGAAAGGCCCAGGCCATTAGTGAATGTCGCCTTTGGAGCCACTCTGCTTTGTGGCCGTGGCTGGGGGAGACAAAGCAGCTGGAGTAAGGAGGGGTGAGAAGAGAGGAGGGGGGCAGGTCTCTCTGTCCCACCGGGCTGACAGCAATCCTATCCTGGTTGACTCACTTATTAAACCTTAATGGAAGCCGCCCTGATTGTCAGCCTGACAAATACTAAGCACGTCTCGGGCTTGCAGCTCCAATTACAGGAGAACAGTGGCAGAGGCAAGAGCAGTCTAGTTAGAGCTGTGGAGGAATGAGCCAAGATGGAGCCACTGAGGCCTACTGACTATATTCCATGTGTTTGGATTCCTATCTGTGTCTTTACCACGGCCGCAGGCTCTGTTTTCTGTGGTGCCGTTGATTTCTACTTCATATGCCCATCCACCCTGTATTCCCTGGCCTTTCCTGACCTCTTTTTCATCTTCACTCCTTTCTGCATCTCCAGGGATACCCTCAGATTTTTTCGCCCCATTCTTCTACCCTCCATCTTTTTCCTTTCTTTAACCCCCCCCCCCACCACCACCCATGGGCCCTGGCCCCGAGAAAGCCAGACAAATGAAAAGCCACAGTGGCCGCGGCTCTTGGTTAAGATCCCGTTCATTAAAACACTGGCAGCGTATGGATTTGCTCTGCCCGTGCTTGCAAATTGGCAGGCCTTTCAGTGGTGGGGTTATTGATTTTCCAGCCCAGCCCAGTGTCAGTGAGGCCGGCTTCGCGGTGACTGCTGGGAACATGCCGTTATTAACAGTGATGTCGGCTGCTGGGGGACAGGGAACTACCGTGCCAGCGAGTGGGCTGACTCACACATGAAACACTTCCCACCTTGAAACCGCAGAACAACAACAACAGCTCATTCTCAATGGACACGCGGTTGACGCCGATACATCCGACTTCGAGTGAGATACGCTTTATTGGTGTATTCAGGAAGGATCTGAGGGGCCTTCGCGGAAATGATGTGTTCTCTCAGTGTCTTCAGTATGTACTGTGGGTGTGTACGTGCCAGGCCATGTGTGAACTGTAAATGGGCGTGATTTTGTGTGTGTGAATGTGTGTCTGTACAGTGTGTGTGTGTGTGTGTGTATATATATATACAGTACGTGCGCGAGTGTATGTTGGTGTGTATACAGTACATGTCTGTGTGTATATACGTGTGTGTGTAAATGTAATACATGAGAATAAGGGAATATAAGCCCTGCCTGCGCTCACGGCTCAGTGATTTAGCTCATTATCCTCTCTCTCTCTATCTCGTTCTTCCATTCTTCTCGGTTAAAAGAAAGACGGCGGAATCTATCGTACTGGCTTTTTGCTCTCGTTTTTCCTCTCTCGCTTCATCTGTTGAAGGACTGGAGGCCCTATCTAAGCCTCTCTCGCTCCTTCTCGCCCACCCCCACATCTCTCTTTCTCTCTCTCTAGTGTGGCTTCCCTCCCTCTAGTTAGTGGTGTAGGATGGCGGTGCAGACAACGTGGAGATCCAGAGCCGAAGCCTAGCTCCGTAATACCTTTCTGTGTTTATTCATGGGGCTGATGGCATTTATAGTTCCTATACTTCCTGCATTTTGTCAGGGCAGAGCGGTGAATGAGTGGGTAGGCGGTTGTGGAACCATATAAGGGCAGGTCTACAGTACCTCTACTGATCAATATGGTAAAACACTTTACCAGCATGGATGAAATGTTTTTTCAATTATAATCCCATTACATTTTCAAAAAAATCGGCTAATAGAATCACGTTTTAGGCGTCCTATTAGGACAGAGTCACATGTTACAGGCTCAGGCTAAAGGTTTCTAATTCCATGATAATTGCATCCACACAGTGCACCTACATGGTCACTGGAGTAATGATGGAGTGCGGTTGGTTAAAATTATGGCATGTGTTAAATGAATATCCGTCGGAGGAGGCTGACTGCTTCTCATGCTGTGCACATTTGTTGAAAGGCAAACCATTGGTCAGTTTAGTGGTTCCTTTGTGTTTTTAAACACCTTTATTCACACACCAGATAAAGTATGTTTCACTGTAGTTTGGCTTCAATTAGTGGGCCTATATTTTGAGACCTTGCTATTATTATCCTGCAAATCTTTAGCAACAACTTTAGGAATAACAAGGTTGTTAGGATTTTCAACTGCACATTTTCAGATTTACCAGCTGGACTGTGGACTCTGTGCTGAAATATATATATATATACATATGTTTCTGAGGGAGGGATGATGTTTGTTTTACTCCCTCTCCCACTACTAACATTGGTCATTATGTAGGTTAGCATTGGGCTGTAATTCATATCCTAAGTTAAGGTGCAAGGGAAAAGCAAATGAATTCACATTGAGAAGATACGTCAAAGGCAATACATTCAGTACAACTCTGGCAACTCCGTGTCTAACAATCCACCAGGGGTTACAATCCCCAACCATGTACCGTGCAATTGCAGCTTAATCGTTCTCACATGCTAAAGACATAAATCTAGCACGCCATGGCTGTACACAGCGCAACGTATGACTTCCAGCTGAAAAAACACTACTATTTGTTTTGGAGTTAACACAGCCGTGGTGGAGCTCTGCACTGGCTCCCATGACACACAGCTGAGGGTTTAGTGGTGCGATAATCAAACCATCTAGCCTTGGTCGGGACTCAAGCCCATCTAGTTGGCTGATTTAATCTGCTCTGCTGATTTATGACATAGGTTTAATAAAATGTCTCCTGCGCAATACCTCCGCTCCTCCACAGGGCTCTAGAAAGACCTTATGTACACAGTGTGACCAATCCTTTGCTAGATGAGGAGCAGACAGACGGCTTCTCTGGTGAACTGGCCCAAACCCCTCTTTAGGCTGATCGATATGGTGCTTGTGGAGACATGTGGTGATGCCCAGTGTTGCCTGGGGACAGGTCACAGGATTAAGAGACAATCCCATGGGTTTCAGCAACAGTGTCACTCAGGGAGTGTTAGGAAGAAGGCATCACGAGGATTCGTGACCAACGATGCCCTGATTCAAAAGAACTTCTACCCTGTAGCGAACTAGAAAATATGGAACTTCCTTTTTGAAAGAAACTTCCATATTGTGCTCCGGCAAAACGCTAGACCACGCCCTCAAATGGTTGCTCAGAACTCAGTACCTCCCACATAATCTCCCACATAATCCAAACGTTCTGACTTGTCTCAGAAACTGAGGATGGGTCCGGAGACAGAACACACAGAAAACTGTGTCTTTGGTTTTGGTACTGTATCTGATTGCTTTAATACTCTAGCTTCAATTGATTTAATAAAGATGATCTAAAATAATTGCTGATGTCTCTTGTTTTGTACTACATCTGCCATTTTCTATCTCCTACAAGGACAGCCTTGGAATGAGTGTCAGACTGAAATATGAAGTGAACAGCAGATGATTCTGTTTGAGTCTTCAGGCAATTCAACAGGGGAACCCCGCTCATAATTTCTTCTCAGTTACACTTGACATAATCCAGTGTCTGAACTGTGCATAGCTGCTGTTAGAAGACCGTTTCTCAGCCATGCAGCGTTGTGAGGCACAAGAACACAGCCGACTGAAGCAGTTACCATCCATCATCAGATCAGCACCATGCAGCCCATCATGAATGGGTGTTTTTGGAGTTCTTTATAAACTCTTGACACCAGTGGCCCAATGCCTCTGAGTTAGCCGGTGACAGGGCCCCTCAATGCAGCTGCTTGTCTTTGTATTCTCTTGCTGATCCCAGCTGATGTATGAGAGGAGCCTGCCCATCAGTTTCCACCCCGCTCTCTTGCTCTCTAATTCTCCCTAAGGTTGGCTGACAAGGACTCTCTGCTCATCCTGCCTCTCTCTCATCAGCACACTTCTAACAGGAGAGTTCCCCATTAAAGAAAAGAAACCTTTCAGAGAACTCACCCCTCTAGATATTCAAGGGCTGATGCCGCGCTCTTTAAAACTCACTGCACCCGCCTCCCCACCAACCCCTCCCTCCTCTGCAGAGGCACGAAGGCCCCGACATCTCACAAACCCACACCTCTCATGTACCGAGATGCATCAGTCAGAGCTGCAGTTTAAGCGCCTCAGATCTCTGCTCTGTGGATGAGATGTGTGTGACTGGAATGAAGGCTGGCGTCCGGGTAGCACCCCCCTCTTGTTGTGAGAGGGGAGGAACGGTTGACGGTCGGACCGACTTCAGGTTAGTCAAGGTCACCAAGCCCTCGGGGAGAAAAGCTCCCCCAGACTGGGCCGAGATAGAATGCTGCAGTGTCCCTGTAAGGTTCAGAGACCGGGAAGCCACATTTGTCGTCTAGCGGAGTAAACGCACTACTTTCCCAACGTAACATAAACATGGTGTTCATCCAATGTAAATTTGAGCCCCAGTTTGTTAGTGCTCCTTACAGGTCTCAGAGAGGAACCCTCACTAATCCAACCCACGCCAGTTACAATGACCCAGGGTTGTACGATTTGCCGACAACTTTCTTTTCTCCTTCCCACAAAGTTGTTTCTCCACAGTTGTCACCCACCAACGTGACGCAACTAGGTTGGAAGTCTAATGCTCTCGCTTCATTGATGTGCTGTGGACCTCAATTAAACTGTGATTGCAACCCACTGTTCTCTAAGTCAAAATACTGCCTTACTTCGGGAAATATTTTCACAGCGCCATAATTGCTTCCATCTGTAACTGCTTCTCTTGCTGTCGAGGGGATGTCATTATGCCTGAGTGCTTTCATGGTGGCAGGGAAGACGTTGGTGGTGAGTAAGCTGCAAAGGAGCGTAAGCGTCGACTGTTGCCTTTTGTCTTGGTTGGCGCCGACGGAAACTCAGTCTGGAGATGTAATTCTTGGAAAAGGAAGATTTGAAATGCATTGACTTGGAACAACAAGGAAGTATGCCAGTGTGACTCAACGAGACTCTCTCCTGCTGTGACAGCATCCTCTCCCATTTGACGCCTGGTTTAACAAAGTTGACTTTAGCTGATGAGCTTTTTGTGCGAATGCAAATTTCTGTTGTTTCCCGAGCCTCTGCGAGAGAAGCCACTGAGGGCTTCTGAACCATATGCCTGATACCACGCAAACGGTGGGGCGGTTGTGAGGACGACTTAAAAGGTTCCAGTCTTTTTTAGTTGTACTTTGCTTTCAATTTTGTCAGAGTTAAAGGTCCCTTACAACAAACAGAGCAGTAGACGGTTGAAGTCTAGTCCGACACTTAGGCAAGCTCACCCTGCTGAAATCAATACTACCGCCAGGCAGGTCGTGACCTGGAAAAGCTGGACTGGCCCAATAACCACTTGTAAGTGGAGCTGACACGTTAGACCATCCGTTGACGCCCAGCCTCAAATCCGGCTATTGTGTTTACACTGCTGGTATTTATTACCTGACACGTTTAGAGGGGGTTTTAGAGCTGACTGGGCTCAACTCAAACATGATTAGAAGTTCAAATCCAGCGTTTGTCTTGGGCTGCTCTGGGGATGGCATGATTGAGCTGTAGGCTGTGGACTGACGCGCGGTAGGCTAGGCCCTCTGCATGCAGATTCAAGGGAATGCAAACAAACACACATTCTCACGTACATGGAGAAGGCTTAATGAACTAAATTACTGAGCCATTCGTGCAGTCAGTGCATATGTTAAAAAAAAAAAAAGATATATATATATATATGCCCTTATTCTCAAATATTACACATACACATATTTTGGTACATAGATACAGGCGCACACACACACACACACACACACTGATCTGATTGGACAAATCTAACTGAGCAGCCCTTCACCACAGGTCAGCTCATTAAAAGCTGTGATGTCTACATCTGCTTTGATCAGGTCTGATTTAGAGGAGTCAGGCATAACAAAAGCCTGACATTTCAGCTGGGAAATCACAAGCTCCTGGGCTGACAGGATCTCTAATGAAGAGCTCTGTGTTGATGTGAACAGTAGGAGTGAAAGCCCTGAACTGGCCTAAAGTAGACCCCCAAAAGGAAACACTGTACTGAACTGACCCCCTCCCACTCCCTTGATACCAAACTGTAGCGGTAGACCAGGTGAGAGGGAGTAGGAGGGAGAAGGTGAGTGAGGTGAGAGTGGAAGCGAAAGCATGAGCGGGCAGTCTCCGCGTGTCACCTGGCAGAATGACTTCCCCGTCAGGCTGTCGTTAACCGGAGCAGTGACACCTCCGTGACACCGGGGACTGAGGTGGCCTTCTCAACCCATTTGTCACGCTCCTGCTGAGGACCTCGGGCTCTCCATGTCTCCATCCTCACCCCCTGCTGCCCTACCCCCACGGCCCCCTTCATCTTCCTCCCTCCAGGCACCAGACTACTCTATAGATTCACTCCTGATATTTATTGAACTCACATGGAGCCAAAGAGGAGATGAAAATCGATTCCCCCACCAGCGGCAACTGTTCTCTGGCTAAGGAGAGGGAGAGGCAGTCGGAGGGGCTGTTAGCAGATCCTTCCATCCATCTCCCTCTGGGGGCCACCAACAGGCGTTGGGGGAGGTAGTGGGGCCTCTCCCAGACAACGTGCGGGGGGGGGGGGGCACCACCAAGATGCTGCTGACCCCAACTTCCCCCAGGGAGACGGGGGGAGAGGGTGACGAATGCTGCATTAACTCACAGACAGATGGATGGATGAATGAACCTCCACTGTATCTGCCCAGTGATTCAGAAAGGTGTGTGTGTGTGTATGTGTGTGTGTGTGGGGGGGGGGGGGGTCACGTCGTAGATATACAGTGTGTTTATGTGGGCGCGCGCATGTGTGTATGGGTGTCCATGTGCGCGTCTGATGGAGAATTGTGAAAATGGAAACGATTGTTCACAGGTTTCAAAGAGTAACGCTATGAACGATGAAATGCCATAACCGGTCTTATTTCTGCTGCAGCTTTTTGTCTTCCTGAGACTGTCTGGTGGGTTGATATTTCCGGAGATCTGTGAAGACTCTGTGAGTGATGAACACAAGGGAATGTATCTGTTGTAAAAACCTAACTAGCATCAATATCAGAGGATGAAGAAACTGAAGCGCAGGTTCATCACTATCTCTGAGACACAGCGCCTAATGATTCTGGCAGCCAATCAACTGATGCTGGCGCAGCCTTTTGGCAAGCAAACACAGAGCAACCAGGCTGCATTCATCTTGTGCCATTCAACAGCACCTCGGTCAGCAGAAGTCAGGACAGCCACACTTTTGTCCGGTCAGCATCAGACAAGTGGAAGAAGAAGACGACGGGAGACCCCTGGCTACATAAATGAGAGGCTCAGGATCACGATACAGACGGACACACGACCGGGCAAGCTTAGAGGAAGAGACTACTGGCTCAACACCTCCAGACAGACAGAAAACAGGACAAGGCGGGATCCATGAGAGGTCACAGGGCATGACAGGAGCTACAAAACAAGCCCTCTGGAGCAGGAACAGGGACACGCGTGTTGCTGCTCCGTCATTTTCATCTGTGTGTCTCTCTGGGTGCACTGCAGATGAACTTGAAACTTTGAGAGGTGAAGGGTTAATTTGCACGACTGCCTCATCAGAATTAACGTTGAGATCAAAGGAGCCATGGGAGTTGAGACGATTTCAGTTTGAAGGATATCTTTGCTTTGCTGTGCCGCCTTCATTTTCATAGGAGAAAAATGAGGTAAACAGAACGGCAAGTCCACCTAGAGCTTCATAATCCACCTAGAGCATCATAATCCACCTAGAGCATCATAATCCACCTAGAGCATCATAATCCACCTAGAGCTTCTAGATCGTAAATCATAAATATGGTTTCCACATTAAATTATTTAAACAATATTTAACCTGTTAAGATCCTCAATACTTAACTGTTTTGTGGACTATTAACTTAAAATTACTTAAACATCAATATTTCTTCAAGAGAACATAAAAATCTAGGGTGCCTTCTAACTCAATTAAAAGCCTTCATTAAGCATTTATTTGAAATGTGGTGCTCATCTTTCATATTTGTCATTGTTTTATGTATTTGACGATTTGTCATTCCAACCGAACTTAATCATGCATAGTGCTCATTACTGTAGCTGTAGCTGGAGATAGAGCTATAGGCATAAAGAGTGCTACATAATCCTCAGTGGTGCACATTATTTTGTGGTGGCAATGACTTCTCCATATTGAACACCAATAAATTCATCATCACCAATTACACATCATAGGACAACATAGTGCTGAATACTATTTCTGATATTTGGATTATTTTCTAAAATGCATACAGCATGTTGATACAAAAATGCTGATTTACCTATGATCCTCTAAAAACACAGCCACTTTTCAGTTTCATTTATAATTTGAGATATTTTATACTCTATCTTAACATAGAGATGAAGCAAGTGATATATACCAACATAAAAAAAACATTATTTTAAGACATTTAAATGTTATATTGACCTAAAAGTATAAAATGCTCCTTGAAATAAACTCAGAAAATCTAGATTTAGATATTTGTTAACTGTACTCAAGAACATCAATTCATAAGAAAACACATTGACTTTTTACCAGGTTTTTGATTTAAATCCTTCTGGTTGTTGGCGATGTTTCAGTGGCCACTACTCAGTTTCTTTAAGAGGTCACATAATTACTTTCATTATATATTATTATACAAGTAATGATTATATAATACGTTCTAACCCAAAGAACACAGTTATGAAAGGAAAATAGTATCACAACTAATATGTATCAACACACAATGAGATGTTGGTAATAAATAGAAAACACATTTCTTACCGTCACAGTCCCCCAAGTGGGACACATTGCCTTGTTCTACGTCTTGTTCAAACGGCAGTCTAGAAGAAGGGTCAGACACAGTTATTCATCAGTGGACCCATAAAAAATACATACTGTAACTGCTTTGGTCACTGATATAAACCTCTGCTTTTCTCCGGTAAACAAAGGAAGATAAAATGTCTGCGGATCCTTTTGTCTGTGGAGTTCAGAATAACAATAATTCATTGTTCTGTACCTCCCCATCTATGAGTGCAGGTCTGGGTTTGATCTTGTTTTTTATTTTTTTATTTTACTTTGTCCTGTATGCTGTGACCAGGATATGAACTATGGGTTACAATGATGTCACTGCACTGAGATGCAGTGTCTTTGACTAGAATTAATCTTTCCCCTCTCCACTTTGAAAATCATTTACCATTTCTATTTTGGTAATAGGAGACCTTGGAAAATCAGACATTATATGATTAAGCAATGAAAAACAGTGAGTTCCAACTCCAGGAAGACCAAACCAGGTGCATTTTACATCCCGGGAGACGGCAGGCCACTCTTAGTCATGGCCCATATCCAGAGGAACATCAGCTGGCTATTTTAGACAGTGAATGTATACCATAAACGCGCTCTAACGAGGAGAAATGGCTGCCGTTTGGGTTTCAAAATGGCCCCTGTCCAATGCTGTAATTTAAACATGGGAAGTGCCCAAGGCTAGAGGGAAGGCTGCTCTGCGACAGCCAAAGACCGCTCACTGAGACGTCTACCGCTCAGCGATCGGCAATTAGTTAAAAAGCCTCAGCCAGGAAGCAAGTCAACTGAGTGTTTTACTGCCTGAGAGTAACTTAGAGAAGCTAGTGGTTGGAGAGTTATTGTAGGTACTATGTTACCCTCGATGGGAGTTAGTGGTTGGAGGGATTATTGTAATATAGAGAATAAAAAGCTGGATAGATCTTTGTTTGCATTATCATTTACATAGCGCTTGAATTTAAACAGGCATGTTCGAGACTTACCACACAGGATTGTGGCCATCAATCACGGGAGACTTGAGCGATAAACCCCCTGATAGGAATTAGTGGTTGGAGGGGATATTTCAGGTATAGTGTTAACCTTGATGGGAGTTAATAGTTGGAATGATTGGTGTAGATAAAGTGTTACCCTTGATAGGAGTTAATAACTGGAATGATTGGTGTAGATATAGTGTCACTGCTGAGTTAGTGGTTGCATTGTAGAAGTAGTATAACTCTTTATATGGTGAATTGTGTTGAATAAATACAGATTGTAATCAATTGTGTTGACTGCAGGCTGTAATCATTTCAGTAGCTAGGCAAAATGGCAATATTTTGTTACTATACCCTTGAATGAAACAATGAAAAGTAGTTTAAGAATGAATAGTCCCAAAGTCTGCAGGAGCCCAGATGAAGGTGAAGTGGAGCCGTATAATATGAAGCCTGATAAACACACACGAAAACAACTGCTTTGATAAAACAACACAACTCTAGAATAATAAGTAAGGAACCTAATTATCTTTGTTTCAGTTGATCCCTGTTGCATCTTTACTACCTACTAAGAGTATCTTCATTGCCCAGGATTGTTTTTTCACTTTTCTAAATGGAAGTTATCCTCAAACTAGACCCAGGGCATCACTCGATACCAGATCGATAGGCAGGTTGACTGCCCTTGCTAAATCAAATCACAACCAACACAGGAGCTTTAATTGTATAACAGTGAGGAGGTAAGGCTGTTTTTAAGGCTCTGTTGTCTGATACTGCTGGCACTGTACCTGTGTTTGCACACGTAATTCAATAAGCGGCCTCTCTAAAGAGAGATTTTATTTCACTCGGCTGGGTGGATGTGAGGAGGAGCCGAAATTGAGTGGGAGGCTTTACAGGCCAGAACAAGAGGTGAGCCATCAAGACAGGCAGGGATATTCCTGTGACAGGCGTACAAGAGCAACACAACCCTGACGCAGACATTCCAGATATCAAGTTGCGTTGAAGAAGGCGGCACTGTGGTGAAAACACAACGGCAAGCATAGCAGACGTCATGGGTGAATGACTGCTTATAGTTCGATGCGCCGGCGTCCCTAGTGCTGAGGAGTGTGCAGGCATAACACACTAGACGGGAATAGAGACCAGACACAGAACCCCCCCCCCCCCCCCCCCCCCCCCCCCACCTCACCTGGTTCCAGGCCTGAGGAAGGAGCAGGTGCTGCCTCTGGTCCAGCCACAGTAGGGGTCCCTGGAGGCGATGCAGTTCCTGGTGGTAGACAGAGTAAACCCAGTGTTTAGTCATGCACCATCCAGGGCACACAGACATCATAGGCCCATTCACAATGTGCAGCGGATTACACACATGGAGGAGCCACGAGTTCAGTGACCAAAAAACACACACTGTGTGTTACGCTTCACTAGGTCACGAGACTACTAGCATCAAGACTATTAGACTCAGTGGTGGGTCAGCGTAGGCCGAAAAGATGAAAGAGTAGGGTGTCTGTGTCTGTATGCGTGAGCAAATTTTGAACTAGAGTGCCATATAGAAATGTTATGTATCTTAGTGTTCTGTTATTGTGGATTTACTGATATATATATATAAAAAAAAGTCTTTCAGATGGTTTCTGAGTTGGTAGTGTTTCTGCTTAGGCAGTGTGACTGACTGGCGGAGGGGTGTGTGGAGCGGAAAGGTGTGTGATGCATGCGCGGTGTGTAGGTGTGACTCACTTCATGCAGCGGGAGTAGAGCTGGCATCGTGCCACAGGGACCCTGACCACGCAGGATGGGAAGGCCAGAAGCAGTGAGTGGCTCAGCCGATCCAGAGTCAGGGACAGCAGCTGTCTGGCCTGTGGAGAGCCCTCCCCACACCTGGGCGCACACACACACACACACACACACGCACACACACACAGGGGAAGAGAGGGTTGACGCAGCTACACTTCATCACACAGTCGTCTAAACCTCATGTTGACCTCAAACATCACATCACAACACCACAGATACCTTTAACTTTTACACCTAATGCATTGTAAAGTGTAACTCAACTGTCCTATGACAGTACAACAGTATCCGTTAAAGGCTTTTTGAAGCATGCCAATGCATCTCTTCCATGCAGTGTCATGACGGTTAAGTGTTGTCTGGGGCTACATTGGCCTCACAGCTACCAGCGATGCTCTACATTAGCCCTAATTAGAACTTAACGCTTCCATATTATCTAAGCATCTGCCTTCATAGGCTGGAGTTATAACACATTAAATACAGATCCAGACAAATGAGACACTTTCATTTTCCATAAATATTCCACAATGTTTTTGGTTGAAATTGAAAAATAACGTTTGTTTTGCCAACTTTTGGACAACATGTTATGGACATGACTCGTCTCCTCAAAGTCCACCCTTACCGAACGAGGCTGGTACAGTACTAGCTAATCCAGGGTGGTTTAGGGAGGATGGAAAGTACTGTGTCTAAAGCAAGTAAGGACAATGCATGTCAATGCTAAATTATTGACGGACCAGCAACAAAGTTTAAATGGGGAATGTGCCAGTCACTCTGATTAATTTTGTATAAAAATATTATTTCAAACAATAACTTAAAACATTAACTGCAGATGTCTACTGGCCATTTCTGCTTGTTTTTATGCTAGTAGTACAGTAAAAATCAGACTTATTGCCCCTTTAAGATGACAATTTATGTTTAGAAAATGACAAGGACAAGATTATAAGCACCCTTAACTTGGTTGCACATTCTTTGGCCAAATGTTACTTCCCATGAAAGAGATTGATGCCCTTTCTTCTGGCAAATACTTTTCAGGAGCAAACATTAATTTGTCAATGTTGGAGTGATGCCCTTCACCAACTGCTGCACTCAGCTCTCACAAAACATCTTGGATGGGATAGAAAGCTGGACATTCCAGTTGTTTTAGCAAAATAAATGTGATTAATATTATTATTAATAATTGTATACAATTATGTCTTGACAAAATTGTGAATGATTTAATAAAAGTGCAAGGTTATCTATATATTTGGCAGCATCTGTGTACTCATTAAATAAATATGCATCATATGTGCACTCATGCATGGGCTTGTTGGATGGCTTATGGTAAAAAACATGGCTGAAAGCTGAGGAGTCATTAGGGGTAATTTATCACACACTATAGTATGAAATGGCCAAGCTGTGAATCATACCTCACAACTATATAAGAAAACACAAGGTCGGACAGAGAGAGAAAGAGGGGGACAGAGAGATGGTGAGAGGGAGAGCAAGACAGAGAAAAAGAGAAGAATGAGAGCAGGCTGGTGAAAGGAAGGAATAAGTGAGAGAATGGCTAAAATGGAAACAGGTAGAGAAAATAACGAAGCTGTGGCCAATTAATCTCTCTGTTTTCCCCAAGTCATTTCCTGGTTCCTCATGGCATGCAGCCAATCACTAGGCAATTTGGGCTTTGTGGATCTCTATCTTTGATGTCTTGTGTTCCTTTGGCCCGGGGATGGTGGTCATGTCCTGTCCATCTACCCCGGGCCCATTAGGGGAGATGGTCAGGAGTTAAGGAAGGGAAGGCTGTTAGAAAGCTGAGCTGATTACTCTATTCCCTCTCTCATGATTAGCTGGATCCCTGCTCTAGGGAGGCCTACTGGCCCAGTCCCAGCTTCCCCACTGCACTCAAGGTCCGCCACCAACACCACGCAGCTAATTTCCCCCCACTCATTCACTGGCACCAAGCGGCTACGGCTGCAGCCTTAACTAATCGCTGCTCTGATCTGACTACTCTGATCCCCATTTTGTCATTTGCGGAATCGAATGTCCCGCCGACGCTTAAAGGATTGTTTTGAAGATTAGCGAAGTCATGCTTGGAACGTGCTTTCACCTTCTAGGTTTGTGTTGTTCCGCTATCGTGTTTTGTACAGTAAATTAGACCGTTTCCCCCCTCTGTCTGTGGAGAGTGTAGATCAGGAGGCACAATTAACAATGCCATCGCCGTAGCTCTGGGTAGGAGATTCTAGCCTAAATGTTTGTAATTGGCTCAGTGAAAGTTAATAACCAACTAATATGCCATCTGTTTAAACTGATTTCCCCCCTAAACCCCATAACCCCCCACTTCCCCCACCGCCCCCCCGCGGTCCCACACACACGTTACAGTGATATACACAGAGGTTATTAAAGAGACGATTAGACCCCTCTAAAACACATTATGCCTTACTTGTCAGGGTTGAAGCCCTCCAGCTCCTCCAGGAAAACATTGCTGCCGGACACAGTGTTGTCCCTGTTGGGGACGATTAGGAACTTGAGGATTGTGCCCCGGCTGGAACCCAGAAAGAGCACTGTGCGGTTCTTGTAGGGGCCAGCCTCTGTGTCCATCACCATCTTATTCAGCTGGTACCTGGATGGGCAGAGGACAAAGACAAAGAGGAGACAGAGACAGTCAATCCAGTCCAATGCTGACTCCTAGTTGGGATCACCCAGTTGGCTCTAGTGTGGGATCCACACGTCCGGTCTTCAGTCATGCACCAACCTGGGAATTATTTGGATTCATCAAAGTAGCCATTTATAAAAGAGTGTGATAAAAGATTGAGTAATTTATCTGTAGTTATGAACTTATAACACAAAAATATGATTACCTTGTTCATTTTGTGGTTTTCAGAGATGTATCCATAGAATGTAGATTTTATTAAACACAATGATCACCCAAAGGAGAAACAATTGAGCTGATTACTACAACTATTTAACATTACCCAGGAAGTATGCTTATGGGTCATCAATTCCACATAACCTTGTGTCTGGATTATCAGCTTGGGACATACACAACCCCCATCCGGTAGGTACTCACCACTGCTGACCGGGAGTACCCCACAAGCCTTGCCATTTTGGAGATGCTCTGACCCAGTCATTTGACAATAACTAGTGGTCCCATGTAAAAATCGTTCAGGTCTTTACTCTTCCCCATAACATCTCCTGCATCCAACATGTTGACCACAAGATTTGATTGTTCCCTTTCACCTGTGGTCATAATGTTTTTGCTCAGTGTATAACAATAATTTCACACTAATCTCTATAAAGACCAAACTTAATTTCCGTGAAAAGTGAGACAGATAATCAGCTATGATGCAGTGAGAAGGCGGAGCAGGAATCTTCCCCTCCTCCATGTGAGAATAACCACAGACTAGCAATGCTGCTAAGTATTAACACAAACCTTACTAGCAATGCTGCTAAGTATTAACACAATCCTTACTAGCAATGCTGCTAAGTATTAAAACAAGCCTTACTAACAATTCTACTTTTCTCGCCAACTTTTAGCTCACAGAAAGATGACTAGGTAACAAAATGTCTAGCTAAATACAAATGCCAGTTTTGAAATGATTTGGGGAGTTTTGGGGATAAAATCAATGACCCAGTAGATCAAGGAGGCACAGCTTACAAAATTTGGAAGCAGGTAGGTGCCTGCTATTGGTCCACTAGTAAGAAGATTGACACATTTTTACATATAAGCATACTATAAATAGAGTTGTTTCGTTAAATGGTTCAAAGAAGCAGGCACCCAAATAAAATCAATGCATGAGAATGATATTAAGAATATGATTAAGTATGTCTGGAGGTAACATTGTCTTTCAGGATTAATGTACACTGGTGGGCTTGATCGAAAAATCTGTCATTCTGTTGGTTGTCAGGTGGTTCTTGGAATAAATGTAACTAATGTGGTTGTGATCTGTGCTGATCTCTACCTCTCACCATCCCCAGAATTTAAACTCAAACCCAATAAATGAGATTCAGTTCATAAAATATTAATCCAATACAGAACTACTAATTATCAAGAGTAGTAATTTATACATATGTGCAGATGAATGGAATTGTCTTGAAACAAACGCAACATATTCAAACTACACAAGACCTGTGTGTTTGAGTCAGTGATCCAAAATAGAAGTCGTTCCACTGGGTATTTAATATTCCACGTACCACAGTAATCTTCTTCCTCCTGGTCAACTCTGGACTGGCTGCTGGCCAGTTGGGATTGATGAATATTAGCAGCTTCCCTCCTGCAGCTAACACTTACAGAGAGTTGACAAATCCACCGACCAGCACCTTCTCGTAAAACGGTTTAGGTGTCAAATTATTTATTATTAATGACTGTGTTAGCAAGTCCTATACCAGAGTATGTGAGCTGAGTTGAGTTGTTGGAAATCCCGCTCAACGCGCTCGGAGAGTCGGAGTGAAGGTTACGCTCCGCTCCACGTCTTTCCCATCGCTCCGCTCAAAAATGCTCTTCACTCTCAGAAAAAACAATTGCACGCCAAATTAGCTCCATTTATTTTTTGTTCAGTCATAATTCAAATATAATCCTTCAATTTTATGATTATGTCAAGTATTCATTTTAGAAATAAATATATAACCCATATGCCAGTAGCCTATTGTAATTAAGGCTAGCTTGTATCATTAACCACCCGAAGGGATAAGAATACAGTAGGCCTACTAGTAATCATCATTTCAAATAATCTACAGATGTGTTTATCAGTCTTTTAACCAAAATGTATAACCTACACTCAAACAAGTAGGACTATACTGTAAGCCTAAAAGACAACGAAATTGTGAAGTATTTCCGATAAACTATCGGCTGCTACAAAAATCAAGTGTTCAGAATGTTTAAACATAATTTTACCTATCGAAACTGCATATTATCTGTAAAAAATGTGTCTGTAAAAATTTTATAAAAAATTTACTTTAAATGAAATATTGATGTTATACAACATTTCTGTCAATAGAAACTTCTAGAAACACTGTTGCAGCAGTGTAAAGTATGAGCCATTGCGTATGTCTCTAAACTGGTTATGCACCTGATCATCCCTTATCACCCTCTCGGTTTTAAATTTTGAATCCAAGACAGCAGCCAGGACAAGATTTATAGTAGCCTACCATGCATAACCAGTTTCCCAATAATAGGCGAGCCGGCGGAGGCAGTGTGATCTTTGGGCATTGTTCTGCTGGGAAACCTTGGTTCCTGCCATTAATGTGGTTGTTACTTTGACACGTATCACCTACTTGAGCATTGTTGCAGAACATGTGCACCCTTTCATGGCAAAGGTATTCCCTGATGGCATTGGCCTCTTTCAGCAGGATTATGCACCCAAAGCAGGATTATGTGCAGGATTTTGCGCCCAAAGCAAAAATGGTTCAGGAATGGTTTGAGGAACACAATAGCAAGTTCAAGGTGTTAACTTGGCCTCCAGATTCCCCAGATCTCAATCCAATTGAGCATCTGTGAGATGTGCTGGACAAACAAATCCGATCCATGAAGGCCCCACTTCGCAATTTACTGGACTTGAAGGATCTGCTGCTAAAATCTTGGTGCCAGATACCACAGCACACCTTCATAGGTCTTGTGGAGTCCATGCCTCGAAGATTCAGCACTGTTTCAGCGGCAAAAGGGGAAGCTACACAATATTAGACAGGTGGTCATAATGTTATGGCTGATTGATGTGTGTGTGTATATAGTAGGGCTATTTTTTAAGATAAATGGTCATATAAAAACTGAATCTTATTGTAAAAGTCAGGCTAGTACCTTTGGGTTGCAAACAAAAATACCCTATTCAAATGCAAATAGACAAATAAAACAAAAATTAACTAAACTTTTAATACTTTGCTACAATGTTGCAAGTAGACCTAGCTACCCACTTCGTTCCTTTCTGAAAACATGTGCTTGTATTTCATAATGATTCTTTAGTTGTGGTTACTTACATCACTCTCCTATATGTTCTTGGTTCTCCTCATTCCTGTAAGTTACCTTTTATTTTGCACCTGTGTGTTTTTTCTTTATTGCATTATTTAGTTAACTTCATCATAGCTTAAGCGACAAGCTAAGTAAGACAGAAGAGTCTTTAAACTGCATGCTGGAATGAGCATGCCCTGACCATGTGAAGTGAGCGCTTCTCGGAGGGGTATTGGAGCGGTTCTTGAGCGAGAGCGTTCTGGGCCGCTCAAACAACGCTTCTCACTCCAGTCAAATTAGGGCCGCTCCGCTCCTTGGTCCGCACACATACTCGGTCCTCCACACAGTTTGTCCCGAATCATGTAGCTCAGTGGTAAGCCTCTATCTCAGTCTGCAGTAATAACTCGGGGCGTTAGCACAACACATGTGAAAGGGTTTCCGTCCTCCGTTATGTGATGTCCCCTGACCTTGTGGTAAATCCTCACCTGACCATGGTCCTGACGATCCAGGGCCTCTGTCCCAGGGAGGGCACAGCCTCGTCCATCAGGGGGTGGGTCTTCACGAAGTTCAGCATCTCATCAGGGAAACCATTGGACGAGTTGAACCGGGAGCCCTGGACAGCACACCCTCCTGGCCTGCCGGTCAGAACACAGGGCTTAGAACAGGTTATAGCCCACACTAATAGCACACTAATGTTATTATTGCTGTATGTGTTCAACTAATGGTCTCACACCATTAGACTGGTAGTACATCAATGAATACCTTGGTTTGGGTATGAGCTCATCAGGAACAGGGGTCCAAATAGACTCGGGTGATTTCTGCTCCTTGAATCTCCCATCAAACACCCTAGCCAGCTGTTCCATGTCAAAGGCACATACAGCCGAACCAGGAATACTACAAAGAGAAAAACAGACACAATAGATTAACATACACTGAAACAACATAAAAGCAACATTTATTTTGTCAGGATTTTTTTGCCAATGAATCCTATAATGTCCAATGCCAAGTCAATAATGTCAGGGTGAAAAATAAAATCATCAAATTGTTCTAAATGAATTACAAATATAAAATAAAAAATAACATTACATTATTAATTTATTGCTCCCTGTTGACAAAGATACATCTGAATGAGCTTTGGTGGAACCAACTGTCTTCATAAGTCACATCATTTGTTGAATTGATTCCATCTGTGCGCAATTAAGGGGTTTCACATTATACCAGGGTTATACACCTGTTCCACAGTTCATCAGTACACATTCTAAGAAAAAAACAAAAGTCAGTAGTACCAGTCAGTAGTAGGAAATAAGAAAATTTCCAAATCATTGAAAATTCCTGGGAGCACAATTAAATCCCAGTTAAATAGAGAATATGGCTCTCAAAAACAGAGTAATTGGATGGGAAGGGCACTAGTCAGGATTAGAGCACTAGTCAGGATTATTATTAATGGACTAGGATTAGAGCGAAAGTGGCCTCTAGGGGAGTATGGAAAAAAGAAAGCCATTGATGAAACAAACTCAAAACCATCAAATATTGGCTAGTGTTTGCCGGACAGCATGCTTTAGACTGAGACCAAGTGGAAGAAAATTCTAGTCTGATGAGACCAGTATAGAGCTTTTTGGCCTTAATGCAAAACAAAATTTTTAGAGCAAGCCTAACACTGCACATTATGCTGAGAACACCACCCCTACCATGAAGCATGGTGGTGGCAGCATCTTGCTACAGGGATGCTTCTCTGCGTTCGGAGAGTTTGTGAACACCGAGAGCAAATTGGATGAATCAAAGTACAGAGAAATCCTCAAATATCTGCAAGAGACCTGGAATTTGGGAGAAGAATCATCATGTTGTAGCAGGACAATGATCCCAAACACACACCGAAGCCACAGTGAAGTGGCCTAAAAAAAAAGAGTACATTGCCCTGGAGTGATGCGGTCAAGGCTTGGACCTCGATCTAATTATTAATATATGGAAAAAGTCTAAACTTGCTGTTTAGACAAAGATTCCTATCCAAATTGCTGTGTACAGATTTGCAAATCTAGTAGAGATGTTTCCAAATAGGTTGTATTTCATGCCAAAAAAGCCTTTATCAAATATTGACAAATATTGAAGGGGAAATATTTACACAGTTATTGTTAGTTTTGTATTTGTAATGTATATAGAATAATTTGTAGATTTTGTTTTTCTCTTTGACATTATGGACTTTTATGTGTTGATCAGTGACAAGTATTAAATCCATTTTAACACCAAAACTAAAGAAAGAAATAAAGAAAGAATAAATACTTCTAGGAAATACTGTAGTGCACGCAGCATGTTCAAGTAAAAGGCCTGCACACCTTGGCTGCTGATAAACTGCTCTTAAACTCGCTGACCCAGAATGGAACATCTGCTGTGAAAATAAGCTAAGTCCCCACTCTTGACTGAGCCAAACCCTACAGTGCAAACTACCACAGTGTCAAGTGTAGTAGTTAATGATAGTGCACACTAGAGACAAAGCAACAAATATTAGGACAACAGGGGTGAAATAACAGCATCTCTCTTTCTATCTTGTCTCCTGCTCCGTTCCCTTTGAGACCTCCCCGTTTCCGTAAAGAGGATGTGTGAGTGTGCTGTGTGACTAAGGATTTCTCTGGAAGCTTACAGCACAACTTCAACCTGAAAGAGTGACTCAGCTACCTCACTCCCACTACCTTTCTTCATTTTCCACACTATGCCATGAGGCAAAGTGAAGGGAAGAAGAGAAAGAGAGGAGCAAACAATACACACAGTACAGTATGTAAGACAGGAGGCTGAATAGAGAGAAAGAAAGAGAGGTGAAGGGGGAGATAGGGTAAGGACGAAAACGTGAGTGGGACGAAGATGCGGAGAGTGGGAAAGGGAGGGGGTGTGATTGTGAGACATGGAAGACAGAAAGGGACTGAGACTGTTCTTCAACACTCCACTTCAGGTCTTGTCACATACTGACAGATAGTCAGTAGAGCTTATAGGCCCTTGTGCCCCTAGGCTGGTCAGGAGAAAGATTTTCAGAGATCCCCAGAATGCTTTGTTTGGGTAAGCTGTCTGAGGTTTGCCTCTCAGCTGAGTAACCAGAGGCTTTTTCTAGCGGGGTACCATGTGAACATAATACTGTACAATATTTGATCAGATCAACATTTCTCCTTCTCATTTGCTACAAGGAATGAGAACATGAATGCCTGCCTGTTTTGGCATCCGACAAACGACAGACCTCTCACAGGGGAAGCACCAGATGTTAGCATGTGACACAGCTGCCAGAGGTAAACTGGTCGTAGTGCGCCTCCCACTCTCTCTCCACTCCACACCTATCCTCCTCTTTGCACACATCTGTTCTCCCTACAGGTCAGCAGCTCTCTGAGGCTCATTGTCTGTCTGACCCCAGCCTGACTCTGGCTTGTTCTCTGTTTTACTTTATAGTGTCTCCTTCCTTGCTCCCTCTATCGCCTTCATCTCTACTCTTTCATCCTCTGCTTCTCTGCTGAATTCTCTGATTGTTCCGTATCTCTTTGCTTTTTGCTCATTTACTCAAATCTGAGCTATATATAATAGATACTGAATGGTGGTTTTACTACTCTCTGTGTTTCTCCCTCTGTCAAGGGGTGAGAGGTGAGGGGGCGTACACTACTGTGGAAACATTAATGGACTAGATATATTATCTCAGTAGCTATGGAACAGGGTGAAAGAACACAGCCCATATTGTTTCTCTATCATGTTATGGCCCTTATTGTTACTCACTGTCCCTCATCTTATGGCCCTTATTGTTACTCACTGTCCCCCATCTTATGGCCCTTATTGTTACTCACTGTCCCCCATCTTATGGCCCTTATTGTTACTCACTGTCCCCCATCTTATGGCCCTTATTGTTACTCACTGTCCCCCATCTTATGGCCCTTATTGTTACTCACTGTCCCCCATCTTATGGCCGTTATTGTTACTCACTGTCCCCCATCTTATGGCCCTTATTGTAACTCACTGTCCCTCATCTTATGGCCCTTATTGTTACTCACTGTCCCTCATCTTATGGCCCTTATTGTTACTCACTGTCCCTCATCTTATGGCCCTAACGGTCACTGTTAAACGTTTGTTTATAATATCAGATTTGGGAAATAAACGTTCTCTGATTATTTTGTATTTTGTACATTTTACAAAGAGGGGCTCTCTCTGTATGTCTTTGTGGACTCGTTGACTGGCAGGCTGTTCCGGCTGAGCTCTGTACTGTAGGAGGCGTTTGGAGGGGGTCAGACTTCATGTCAGACCGTATCCTCTCAGTTTAACCAGCAGCATGACAGATCTCTACAGCCCATTTCCAGTGACAGCATGATGGCTGATGGAGGCAAGTACAGGAGAAGGAGGTCTTCAGTCCAGGGCCCAGCTCATGGGGAGGCGATAGGATTGTTTATTTTACAGCTTCTCTTTCCTCTCTCCACCTGGGGCGTAATATATTTTTCTACCTCTCACTCTCCCCATCTCAGTCTCCACTCTCTGCACACAAACTATTTGTCAATTCTGGTCATATCTGCTGGCTCTGCCTTAAAAAAATAGTTTAGCCCATTTTTCTACCCAAATTCATGATATCCTGCTTTATCACAGCAACTCCCTGTGGACTCGGGACAGTCAATATTGAGATATTTCCCTTCCAAAACACATCTGATGCACATTCTGGGTACTGTTTTCATTGAGCCCGAGCTACAACAAGGAGTCATGAGATCACAGCAAGTCAAGGCAAGCGTATCTGACTACTAAACTCCAAACAAAGACTTAATACTGTAATAATAGTCACTTGTAGAGTTTTGTTACATGATTGCCAGACACTTCTGCTTAATATACAGTACAGATTACAAGAACACTATAAATATATTCACATACACTCACATTTACGTACGCACATACACTTCTTTATACAGCTCTTATTTTCTCAAAATTCTCAACTCTGTATATTCTGTTTATTGCCCTCTCTTTCTCTCTCCGCAAAAATATCTAGCCTCCCGTAATCCATGTCTACCGAGAAGCATTTCTCTCTTCTCCTTTCTCTACCCATGACAAATAACAACCTTCTTGTAACATTTTTACAACTTTTTTTGCTAACTAAAAGCAGATGCCTGTGGCGACTACATTTCCCTATTCCAGAACTTGTCTTTTCCCACATCCCCGGTGGTCCCCCTGTTTGTCCGAGCGCATGTGTCTGTACCTGTTAGCAGGGGTGGAGAACACCCCCAGGATGATGTCCCTGCCATGCATCCTAATGACGGGGCTGGTGGAGTGGAGCAGATTGAAGTAGAAGTGGGAGTCTCCAGGGACAGAGCAGTTCAGTCGGGCCTTCAGGAACGACGTCCACTGCTTTTCCAAGACCCTCTGGGAGCCACCCAGGTCGCCCTTACACACGCGCGCCACCCGAGACACCTGTACCTGAACGCATGTGCACGCAAGCACGTGGAACGGATGAAACGGTCAGTGACCCAGCACCGTGTACACGGTTTCTGTACTAGGACAGTTCGAAGCAAACATAAAATATTATTTCAAATTTTAGATTTGACCGTTGAAAGATTAGTGGGCTCATTTGTGGATAATGTAAATAAAGGCTGATAGATTAGTTAGCCTCAGGTTTTGTATGAGGCAGAGGGATGGCCCTGGAAAAATGGAACCACTTAAATTCAAAGACAAAGGTATAGCTTCAGTGATTGACCATCTATTATATCACAATTATAGTTTCTATCATGTTTGACGTTACAGACTGTTCTCATTGACATTATTTACAAACAGGTATAAAACAAGCACATTTTGGGTCAGCGGATGGAAGCTCATGATATTGGTATTTAGATGTTCTCAAAGAAGAAATGGGCATATATAAATAATTTATAGGTCAAAAATAAATGTAGCAACTAAGAATTTTAGCTTTAAGTCAACAACAATAAACACTTAATGAGTAAAAAACTATTTGGCTCATAAGTGATCTCTTAGAAAAGTTTTTAGCTCCTAGGTGATCTCATATAAAAGTTTTTAGCTCCTAGGTGATCTCATATAAAGGTTTTTAGCTCCTAGGTGATCTCATATAAACATTTTTAGCTCCTAGGTGATCTCACATAAAAGCTTTTAGCTCATAGGTGATCTCATATAAAAGCTTTTAGCTCATAGGTGAGCTAATATAAAATATTTTAGCTCATAGGTGATCTCATATAAAAGCTTTTAGCTCAGAGGTAATCTCATAAAAAAGCTTTTAGCTCATAGGTGATCTCATATAAAAGTTTCTAGCTCATTGTTAATCTCATATAAAACTTTTTCGCTCATAATGATACACATTCTTTTTTAAGTATTTGGAATGCATACTACCACATTTGACAGATCTTAGTTTTAAAATGATAAATGAGTATGTATTATTCATAGATAAGTCTGTGCATTTCAAAACAGCTTCTTTGAAGAATCTCCCACAATACAAAATCTGCAATTTAATATCCACAATACAATATCCACTTTCTTTGAGCCCTTTAAACATACAAAATCAAATGCCTTCACCAGCACATTCCCACCCAATGTGAATTGCTAATTTTATTTGATAAAAAGGCTTCTTGTTACTGTCAGATTTTTTATGAACACGTAACCTGAATCTGATATGACTGTTACCAGCTGGAGGTGTTATGAAAAAGTGTTTCCCTGTCTGATTCAGTTTCAGCATTGTTTCTCAGTCCACCATTATTACATTATATATGCAGAAGCAAAAAGACACAGTTACAAGGAAAGGGTCATTAGTAGAAACATTACCAGCCTAGCTGTATTTAAACCGTCAGGAAGGCAAACACACCACACAGGAGGTTCTTCAAAGCTTTACCATTTTGTCTCGTACCTTCTCCAGGTAGTTAAACTCCATGGCCATCTCACGAAAGAAGAAGTAAATGTGAGGACCCCATTCTACTGAACTGACAAAATAGGGCTCTGGAAAGGAGAGGAAAGGACCCTGTTATACAGTGATAATGGCTCAAAGAAAAACACCTCCAAAGTGCTTAAAAATACTTTTTGGGGAAAACTGAGGTATCATAGTGAAGTATCATATAGCGGTTGAGGTATCATTGTTATCATTAAGAGTTTGAAATATCAAAGTTATCGTAAAGTGGTTGAGGTATCAAAGTTATCATATAGAGGAGGCTTAATTGTTGGTTTTGGTTTTAAAAAATGCCTACTGAACAATACTCAGGCCCTTCAGCCACACAGCCAGAAACACAGACAGAGAGAAACACAGACAAACAAAGACACATATATATACAGAAAGAGACACAGGCACACAAAGAGATCCACAGAAGGACAGAGAGACACACAGAGAAGCAGAGACACACAGCACACTAAACCCTCAGCCCAGGTTTCTCTGACCACAGCACACTAAAGCCCTCAGCCCGGGTTCCTCTGACCACAGCACACTAAAGCCCTCAGCCTGGGTTCCTCTGACCACAGCATGGGAGGCTGCTGACTAAGACT
Organism: Esox lucius; assembly: GCF_011004845.1. Classification (NCBI taxonomy): domain Eukaryota; kingdom Metazoa; phylum Chordata; class Actinopteri; order Esociformes; family Esocidae; genus Esox; species Esox lucius. Next base: position 13,900,720 of record NC_047576.1, read on the forward strand.
CATGTAGTGAGTCTGACACAGATATTGATCGTCATACTAAGTGATGTGGTCATAAACAGTGGCTTCTAACAACAATACCAGAGACAACACCGACAAATATAACAAAAACAAACACACACACGCAGCCATACAGAAATACACAAACACACTAGGGCTGCAACAACTAATCAATAACATGGATAATAAAAATACATTTGCCAACAAATTTAACTATTGATTTGTTCATGTATGAAAACATTTCATGGCTGGTAGAGTATTTCAAAAATGGTTTGAGTGGGGTGGATTCTTCTCTCATTTCCATTATCAAGGCATTTGTTGGAGATGCCCTCTCCACAGGCTGTTTTTCCATGAGCATCTTATTGGAATAGCAGTGGTTAGGTTCCCACACAGTGTAATGCTGAGGTATAGTGAGTCCAGAGATTTCAGGAGATAGAGACAATGGTGTATGGCTTGGTACCTGAACATGGTTGCAGATCTGTGCGTGTGGCATGGAGCTACCTTTGTGTAATACGTGTAGCAGGTGTTCATTTGTAACTGAATCATATTTAAAACACTTTAAAAAAGAATAATCATATTGAATGCTAGAATTATATTTTTATCAAAGTGGTAATTAACAGATTAATCAACTATGAAAACAGTTAGTCGCTTTCCTAAAACAAACACAATTACATCCAGCAAAACATGTTTATATGAGAGGGGCAAGAGGTACCTCTGAACCATTTGGAGTCATGTTTGACTGTGCGGAGGGCAGGGCTGTCCCCCAGGCTGCGGTAGATCACTGCGTCTATTGCCAGGAAGTCTGTCACAGTGGCTGTAAACAGATTTCCCTCTGGCAAAACATACACTCACAGAGTGAGTTACATTGGGAAATCAAGACAACAGTTTATCTCACCCCACAGAAGAACACTGCAGAAGATAGTTTGTGTAATGACAGTGCAGTAATTAAATGCATATGAACGAAACAATGTATAATTACATTACAGAATTATAATGGAGCAACAAAGGTAGCTAATTCATACTTCCCTTTCATTATTCAAGCAATGCTTTATAAAACATGACAAATGTAGTAGTGAATTAAAAGTTGCGGATAAAGTTTTGAATTATACAATATAAAGTACACAACATCTTGACCGGCATCACAGTGCTGAAGCCTTGGGTTTGTAAAAGGGCACTGTGGTCCCATACTGCAGAACCATGTTTATTGGTGTGTGACGTTTCTCAAACCAAGTATGATGGCATAAGAGTGTCTGGGCCCTTCCATAATACAAGACATACAAGGACAAAACAAGTGAGCCGCTCCTTTAAAAAGCTTGAGTGTTTCCTCACCGGCAAACAGGGCCACGTTGGCATGTTTAGGGTCATAAGGGCAACGTGCCATCCCACTGACCGTTTCTCCCACCATCTCCAGAGTGTCTCCCTGGAAAACAAACACTTGTTTTAATATATGTGTTGATATACTTTTTTGGGGTTCAACGTTTATTTATTATTCCAACTGACCCTTACCCCAAAATCTGAAACTCACCTTAACCAGAACCCCAGCCGAACCCTAAACAAAAACCTCAACTTAACCCCTAAACCTTTCCTAACCCCAAATGTAAACTTTACAGTAAACCACAGCCCCATGATTGAAATGATGTATTTCCTTGCGGGGGACCAATGAAGGACGTTCAGTCTTCACCGGGTTAGTAAAACGTAAACCCACACAACACACACTTCCCTGTACACACTTCACATACAGGAAACACACTACATGTCCTTAGAGTATGGCCATTAATGCAAATAATAACACTCCCCCTCTGCATTTATGCAAATGAGGAAGACAACAGGAGAAACACACCCCCCCCAGCCCGGACGCACGCACAAAGCCAACCTTTTGAAATCCATGCAGCTAAACAACCACAGGGGAAATCAGAGTCACACAGACACACCATCACCAAATGAAAATGAATGAAATAAATGTTGTGGTTGTCATTAAAAACTGCTATAAATAAACCGTAAGTTTGTTAACTAGTCCCAGGAGAAGCCGTGAGCACGTCAGCCCTGCGCAGGTCTAACCACTTGGTGTCATTAACAGACAGAGATAATAGGCCAGGTATGGAGGAGGGAGACAGTTTGAGATGTGACAGACTGAATGTAACACTTATCTGAAAGCTTTAGTGTAGATACTGAAACCAGACCTCCCCCTCCCCCATTCCACCCTCCTCCATCTCTCTGCAAATAGATATTCCGGAAGAACTTTGAGAAATCGGCTGAGCAGATGATTAATATTCATGCAAAGTCTTTTCCTGTGGTTTTCCCACTTGTTAGTCTGACCAAGGATGTGGTATTCTGAAGCAAGGTAGACGACGAGTAGCTCCGAGGTGGACACCTTCCCGAGCAGAGTGGTGGGCACTTTCAGGTACATGAGCAGAATAACCACTTATGGTCCTCCTCCTAACTGGCCTGTCAGAGTTTCACCAGAGGGGAAGAAACCAGCTAACCAGACAAATCAATGAACCTCCCCATAGTCGGACTGACAGTCTCCCAGCCTCTGTACTCTGATCTTCTGCCTCTCAACAATAACAAACTCCACATCCAAGCATGGCGTAATAGCTGCTGATATTTGAAGAAAGCAGTCCTTTGTAGCCGCTTCAAAAGGCTCTTTCCCTCTCTCCCCTTGCCTCAGGTTTTGAACAAATGAGGGAAATAAGTTGTACATTTGTGAGTAAGCAACATGCCTAATCTTGTTTGGGAGCGGATTCTAGGTTCCAGAAAAAGAAATAGTCTATTTATCAGTGAAGCACTAATCATTAGACTTGATGCATGGGTAGACTGCTGACAGGTATATAGGTGCTCACCTTCACCAAGCAGTAATGTATGTTGCTTGAGTAACAGAGATTGTGTGGGCTTGTGTTTGTGCGCTCATGTTTGTGTGCTTTTGTGCGTGTGTGTGCATGTGGGCGTGTGTACGTTCAATAGGTACTTACAGTATAGTTGGCACACAGCGGATTGAAGGCATTGGTTCCACAGACAAACAGACCTCCTTGTCGACTCAGCAAAACCTTCATGAAGTTCCGACACTCGTCCTATTGGGTGAGAAACGAAGAATTTAAGGGGGTAGAAATAAGAATGGCTAGTCTGTGACTTATTATCGTGCTGCCAGGTGAAATGAGGCTTGTTAATGCATGATGGGAGGAATTATCGTATCATTAACACTGTCAGTCACTTCCTTATGTAGACCTATGGAGGCTCCCTGTCTGCCTGGGAGCTGCATCACAAACTTGCCATTGACTCACACCGGCAACTGATTGACAGGCGGCAATTCCAGCAAACCCAGGGCTTTCAGATAGCCATCTCCTTACCGCGTTACTACCGCCCATATTACTGTGATCGCCCAATGCCGTGTTAATTAGATTCGATTTGATTCAACTTTGTTGTCGCTGAATAAGTTCAGGCACAGAACAACGAAATGCAGTCACGAAAGAGCATGGCAACGACCAGCAGATCCAAGTCACTGTTGAATGGTGACTCAACGTAAAACAGAGCTGTGTATTTTATTCCTGTCACCTGTGCTAGTGTCCCTGTACATGTGACCCCCCCTTTCGTCCCCTCTCCTGTCCCAGCCAGGGTGGCTCCTGCCAACCCCCCCCCCCCCCCCACCACCACAGGGGTCTACTCAACAGGCGGGGGGGGGGGTTAGTGTTATTCCAGATGCTTCAGGCACCATCAGGGTTCTCGTTTTTCCACGGCGAGTAGATCAGTGGGGGATTTCGGGGGAGCCGAGGGGTGAGTGGGGGGTGGCAGCGTGTGTGGAGGGAGATGAGGTGACAATTCCTGGCACTGCAGTAGTATTTGACAGAGACCGGGGTGACATACAAGGAGACACTGCTCACTGACACTAAATCATGTCTGTCTGTCTGTCTGCATATTGAGCTATGTGCCTACGTGCGTGCTAGAGTGTGTGTGCGCTCTCGCGTGCGTGCGTGCATGCGTGCGTGCATGACACTGCACAGATTCAATGTTCATGTCAGTGTGATTTGCATTTTTGTTTTTCTGAGCAGAAAACAAAAAGCCAGATGTAGCTGCACAGTGCACGCTTAATGACAGACCAGACAGTGCCAAAATATCAGCTGAAATCGTCCAATAAATACTTATAAGACCATGTAAGCCTAACTATCACACAACGTGTGGGCTTTTGGCAAGGCCCTGCAGCGGCAATTAAAATACAGGATGTCTGCAGTATAAACAACAGGGATTTATACTCTCATCCCCGACATTCTCATCAGCCATGGTATATCGCTTTATTTGCTTGACTTTTTATTCTTTTTCCGTTGATTTTCAGAGTCTGCCTCCATATTTAGCATGTATTTGGATTCCACATTAAACCCCCCCAGCCTGGTGGTTTCACTCCTCTCTCCCCACTCACCCCTCCCTTTCCCTGGGCTCACTCCAGACAAAGCGCCACCTGTGCTGGCTGGCAGTTCTTTCACACGCCCCAGACGATCACAGCTCCACTTCTGACTGTTTCTGTTACACCACTGCATTATTTATACAGAACAACCCTGATGATTTAGACAGTCCGCCACACATATTGAATACAAACATGCTGTATTTGTGATTGCGTGTGCTTGTGTGGTGCGTGTGTGTGGCTGTCTGTGTGGTGTGTATGTCGGGGGGGGGGGGGGGGGGTTAGTGTTATTCCAGATGCTTCAGGCCCCATCAGGGCCATGGAGGTGGTAGCGATGCAGTACAGTAAACGGAGCTGAGCCAGATGTGTGTGTGGGACCAAACACAGAGTTCCTTCCTCTGTAGATGTTTATCTGAACAAGTGTCTTCCTCTCCCTGCTGATTCCCAGCCCCCGTCCTCTGTATGCCTGGACCTGGTCAGAGGAACCCTCTGTGTCCACAGCAAGCAAGCAGTCACATACCTAACCCTTCCTGCTCCTTGTGCATCTGTCTGGTGCTGATTTAATTCTCCACATGACATCACCAGGATGGCTTCACTACTGGTCAGTGTTTCCATTAATCACATAAATACATAATCTTTACAGGAAATATCTACAATACCAGGTAATAGCACATGGATATAGATCAAAGGTTGTGTTTGTTAAATAACCTAATTTTGCTAACCGTATTACATACAATGTAAATTTGTAAATAGTGTTGTAAATTTTTTTTTTACATACTATACATACAGTACCAGCCAGAAGTTTGGACAAACCTACTCGTTATATCTTTATTTCTTTATATCTTTTATTTTCCACATTGTGAAATGTTAGTAAAGACACTAAAACTATGAAATAACACACAGAATCATGTAGTAAACAAAAAATGTAAATACATTTATATTTTAGATTCTTCAATTTGCCTTGATAAAAGTTTTGCACACTCTATCAACCTGCTTCATGTAGTCACCGGAATGCTTTTTTAACAATCTTGAAAGAGTTCCCACATATGCTGAGCAGTTGTTGGCTGCTTTTCCTTCACTCTCCAGTCCAACTAATCCCAAACAATCTCAGTTCGGTTGAGGTCTTGTGATTGTGGAGGCCAGGTCATCTGATGTAACAGCATCACTCTCCTTCTTCAAATTGCCTGGAGGTGTGTTTTGAGTCATTGAACTGTTAAAAAACCAATGATAATCCCACTTAGCACAAACGAGATGTGATGATGCAGAATGGTGTGGTAGCCATGTTGATTGACTGTGCCTTAAATTCTAAATAAATTCTAAATAAATCACCCAACAATGTCACCTGCAAAGTATACCCACACCATCACACCAGATCCTCCATGCTTCACGGTGGGAACAACACATGCAGAGAGAATCTGTTCACACAAACTCACCCAAAATCTCCAATTTGGACACTAAAATTTCCACCAGCCAAATGTTTTTCTCATGTTTCTTGGCCAAAGCAAATGTCTCCTTCTTATTGGTGTCCTTCAACAGTGGTTTATTTGCAGCATTTTCCAATTGCATTTCAATCCTACCTCCTCTCAGCACAACAGATCAACACATTAAGAAGGAAACAAATTCCCACAAATTAACTTTTAACGAGGCACACCTGTTTATTGAAATGTATTCCAGGTGACTACATCATGAAGGTGGCTGAGAGAAAGTTAAAAGTGTGTAAAGCTGTCATCAGCAAAGGGTGGCTTCTTTGAAGAATCTACACAATGAAATGTATTTGTTTTGATGTCTTCACTATTATTCCATAAAGAAAACCCCTTGAATGAGGTGTGTCCAAACTTTTGACTGGTACAGCATATAAAAGATTGGAATTAGGTATTACGTAAGCATGGCGACTTAAGGAACCACTAAAATAATTAACTTCTTTGAACTGTTTTCACGAAACTGAGGATGAGCTAATTACCATAGCTGAGTTTAGTCACGCTTGAACGACATGTCAGCTACGCTGGTCCATCTCAGGATATTTTTAGTAAACAGCTTCTCACTAAAACGTTCAAAGTTTCCATAGCATGCATGACTGGGTCCATCACTACTGGGACAAGCACAGAGGAGTCTTAGCCAAGAGTTTCAAGAGAGCCAGACACTTCCCACACTGGCTATTCCCCTCTGTTCCTATCCCCCATCTGCACTCATCTCACCTCTGTCTCCTTGGGTGATCTACGCTTGACTCTGATCATTAGCAGCAGGCCTGTCATTTCAAGGCAACATTCTGACTCAGATTTTGACGTAAGGAAGAGTGACTGGGGCACGAGCGGGGGGTGAGGGGGGGGGGGTTTGGGCAAATCCAGAGGACAAATTAACAGCAGTGCTAAATTAGCACAAATTTGCCAGTAAAAAAACAAACAAAAAACCACTTCCTGCTCGGGTCCTCTCTTACTCAGCACGTTAATCTGCGTCCCTCCCTGAACTCACCTCATCTCCCACAGTGACTGTTTGATCCTAATGCTGACTGAATTCACAACAGGCCGGCAACCCACCACGAAGATGAGGAACTAGAGGGAGATTCATGGCGGCCATGAGGCAGTGGTTGCTGGGCCACCTGACGGGTGACCTGGACACTGCAGAGTCAGCTCCCTGTCCAATACGCTGCAGCCTTTCCTTGACCAAAACAATTAACCCAAATGACTGCATTATGTGTCCTGTTAAGAACTCTGAAACATGTTCATCAGTCCAAGGTTGTTTTGGGCAGCTGGAGAAACACGGCTGATTTAAGGTCACGGCTGCATATGCAGAGGTTTTCGTTTTAGCTTGGTCTGAACCCCTCAACCAAATTGGCTGACATAAGGTTTGTGACCTATGTGGCAGCTTCATATTCTGAAAAGCTGGGATGAAAACGTAGCTGTAACTGGAACCAACACTCCCAAAAAGGTAATAAAGATATTGCTGTAGGACCAGCAACCCCCAGTCTATGCATTCTATGGAATGATTCTTTTTTTTATGTTTAGTTATGCTAAAAAGACTTGTCAGACTGCCTGTTGTGTTTATGTTTGCAATGGATTACTGTTGAAACAGAAAACGAACTAAATATATTAGAACTGCTTTTCATGTCAAAGCCCCATCAGAGTCACAGAGTGAGTGAGCAATAAAAAGTAGCTTGGAGACTCCAAGGCGGCAACAGATCATTTTACAAAAACTACAAAAACCTAAATTCCCGAAAATTCACAACCAAAGCCATACATTAAACATAGAGATAATGAAAAGGACAAGGAGGGTGGCTCAAACCCTCAACAATCTTGCTCGAAGCCCTGTGTGCTATCGGCTGTGCCACAAAACTGTGCACAACTTGAGGAGTTGATATCCATGCTCATAAATCAGGGTCGCTAGAATACAATAAGCTGTGCAATCATATCATGGTGAGAACAGTGTTGTCTGTTATAAGATAGAGCCCCTCTGAGGCTGAGTATCAACAACATATTGATCAAACAATCTCACTAAGTGCTGCATATAATAATGCAAAACTGCTCTTTAAAAAGACGTCTACATGGAATTCCTCTGTTTGCATACTGACTGGTCGTGCCCTGGTGCTTGGCATTCAGCCAACAATGGCCAGAGTCTCTCTTCAGATCCTCTCTCTCTACCTCTTACACTCTTAATCTCTCTCACTCTCAATCTCTCTCTTTCACTCTCAATCTCTCTCTCTCTCACTCTCAATCTCTCACTCTCAATCTCTCTTACTCTCTCTCTTTGTGTCTGTGTCTAGGCTGAATACAGCCCAGGCCAGCTCTCTGGGGCTCAGTGGGAGGGAGAAATAGAGGAGGAGAAAGAGAGAAAATGTGATGGAGGCGTGGAGCCCATCTACATTGAGCTGGACAATAAAATGTCTCCGTAAAGATCCCCCAGGACGCGAAAAGGCAAAGAATTGGGATATTGAATTTCCCACCCAATTATGGGAATATGCCCTTTCTGATCAACCAACTGGAAACATTTAATTACAAAACCAATTACTGGTGGCAAATGTATCACATCTGACAAAAAAATCCCGGGAGCAGGACAGGGCATTTCCAGGAGTTAAAGTGGGTGACTGGAGGTTGGGGTTGGAGGGTGGAGGGTGGAGGGTGGAGTGTGGAGGGTGGAGTGTGGAGGGTGGAGTGTGGAGGGTGGAGGGTGGAAGGTGGAGGGTGGAGGGTGGAGGGTGGAGGGTGGAGTGTAGAGGGTAGAGTGTGGAGGATGGAGGGTGGAGGTTGGAGGGTGGAGGGTGGAAGGTGGAGGATGGAGTGTAGAGGGTAGAGTGTGGAGGATGGAGGGTGGAGGGTGGAGGATGGAGTGTAGAGGGTAGAGTGTGGAGGATGGAGGGTGGAGGGTGGAGTGTGGAGGGTGGAGGGTGGAGGGTGGAGTGTGGAGGGTGGAGGATGGAGTGTAGAGGGTAGAGTGTGGAGGGTGGAGGGTGGAGGGTTTGCTTGAGCGAGTATCTGTATGTGTGTCCGTCTGTCTGCCTGTATGTCTGCGTGTCCATCTGTGTGTGTCTGTCTGTGTGTGTGTGTCTGTGTCTGTGTGTGTGTGTATGTGTGTATGTCTGTGTGTGTCTGTGTGTGTGTGTGTGTGTGTCTGTCTGTGTGGTTGTGTCTGTCTGTGCGTGTGTCTGTCTGTGTGTGTCTGCGTGTGTCTGTGTGTGTCTGTCTGTCTGTGTGTGTGTGTGTGTCTGCGTGTGTCTGTGTGTGTCTGTCTGTCTGTGTGTGTGTGTGTGTGTGTGTGTGTGTGTGTCTGTCTGTGTGTGTCTGTGTGTGTGTCTGTCTGTGTGTCTGTCTGTGTGTGTGTGTGTCTTTGTGTGTGTGTGTGTGTGTGTATCTGTGTGTCTGTCTGTGTGTGTGTGTCTTTGTGTGTGTGTGTGTGTGTCTGTGTGTCTGTGTGTGTGTGTGTGTGTGTGTAGGTAAGGCACATAGACCAGGGAGAGGGGCCTGGTGCTCTTATCTCTGTGTGACTCACTGCATTACCAGAGTCATTAGAGGCAGCTTGGCCTTTCATTTCTCTACGTCAGGCCTGTGGCTCTCTGACTGCACCTCCTCCTATTCATCTCCCTGCTGTCCATTGTGCCTTTGTCTCTGGCTGACTCGCCCAGATTTGATGTCAGGTGTTATTTTCAGTGTTAAATCAGTCATTTTTTACTGCCTGGAGCGTACCCGCTTTGCGACTCTCCTACTCTTTCAGTAACGCCATGGTCGGTTTGTGTGCGAGCCGTGTCGATGTGTTTCAAGTCAGAAGGGAGAGGCACTGATGCGCTGTGAGGTGGTCAGGGGGGACGCTGGGTGTGTGAGAGGCAGGCTGGGTTGACTCATGGGAACTGTTCCACACTTCATTCATCACCACATCTCAGCTCACCTATTTAGTTTCACTGCCCCACCCACCCCATTTTGTGAGGGCACACACTGCGACTCGGGTGGGAGAGCTGGACTTGGGAAGTGTGTATTGGTTTAGGTTAGCAGGAACACTGGGGAGTGACACATGGATTTGCTGCCTCCATTAGCCAAGCCAGCAGTCAAACTATTGGGACTCTGAATGCCTAGTTCCAGGTCGCAGTGTCGGGTCAGGCCCATGATCCGGTAAGTGTGTTTGTGAGTGGGCGCGGCCTATCGTACATTTGCCCCAGCTCACCTCGTGTTTGCCCTTCATCCGACAGGTCCTGATGTCGTTCTTGTTAGACTCCCACGTACGCTTCTATAGCGGAGAGACAGAATAGAGGAGAGAGTAGTTGGCCACGGAGATTCCGGACCTGTCAGTAAAGCTGGATAGACTGTGCTGTGAGCTGTTAATGAGGTGTGTGTGTGCATGGAGAGGGCCTCACCTTGCTGTAGAACATCTCGTCTCCCGCCACATTGTCCAGCTCCACGCGAAAAAGGTCATCTCTGACAGACAAAGAGCATGGCAGTCAGCCAGCAGAAAGACAAAGCTAGGTCCTAGACAGGCACTCAGCTGCACTCCACATGCTCTCACACATAATGGATCTACAAATACTCTACTGTTTTATGGACAATTCTTGACAATGCTACAGAATAATTGTCAGAGAAGATTAAATGTTTGAGATCCGTTCATGTTCTGAAGGCAGTATTAACTATGTAACAATTACAATACATCTGAATGAAATCGATTTTGGATTCAGTTCTGTAAAATACGGTTATGTAACGTGACACATTTCAGCCCGTGGATGTAAAATAAAAGTGTAGAATTGCATAACGAGCGCTCTTTTCCCCTTGGTTTTGTTTAGTTTCATTTGACTTGACTTTGGTTTCGCTGGGATGTCGGAATTTTCCATATCTGTCTCACTCGTGAAGAAACTGAATTAATGGATGATTTAATCAAGCAGTTTGCCTGCGTTCATAACCCACCCACACAGACACACACTGACGGCATACAATGCCAATGAGAAGCCTCCATCATATAATATCATGTCTCCATGCTACTCAATGCCGCGCACTGCACTCACTGCTAATGTGTTAATAATTATTGTATAACCTTGCTGTGTCTCTGTGAAAGTGCCTTTAGAAACGGAGTTGGGGTGGGAGTGTTAAAGAAAACGCTAACAGCTGATGTAGCATATTGATCAGGGGCCTCTATCTACTGTGAATCAGCTGGAGAGGTTCTGGTTGTGCCCAGCTCCTTTCAGACACCAGGCTTTGAATGTCCTAATCTGCAAATCTGCCGTGGCCATGTTTATTCTGCAATATCGATCTTATCTCCCAGATCCAGTTCTGACTTCCATCTCTGCTGCTCGGCCCTACTCCTCCCGTCAGCAGATGGCGGGTTCTTTTGTGTGCATGCGGGTGTGTCAGTGTGTGATTGTGAGCGCGTGTGTCAGAGTGTACGTGCATTGGTGTATGCGTACGTGTGTTCGGTGAAGGAAAGGAGTAAGCCTACTGAATAATTCACTTGTGGCTTCTTTCAGTTTGTTAAAAGATTCCCTCTCTAGGTCACCTACCTCTCAATACAGGACAGTGGCAAAGCGGTGCGGATAGAATTACCATACACTTACTCTGTGCCTGGCTCATTTGGCTTGGTCAAAGTTTAAGCAGGCTACAAACAATCAAGTAGGGCAGAGAGTGTGGCGTAATCACATCCAGGGCACTTCAGGCCCGTCCGCAGTGTCCAGTATTAACATATGAAAATGTGAAGAGGGCTTCTAGTCAGTGTGGCAGACAGCCAAGCCAGTGTGAATGTTGCTCTGCCTCCTCTCCTAACTCTTGTGGTCCCCTCCAGGCTATACGACGGGTGTGAAGAATGAGGCCTGCGCTCCCTCCGCTCAACTGTTGCCTTCCACATTGTTTATGTTGCAGGACGTTCACGAGGTGGGTCGATCAGTCTCTCTGCACCACACCCACACTCCAACTGGCATTTAAGGAATACAATATGCAGGTGGGTTGCCAGTGATTTCATATTTACAGACATGAACCAGAACTATCCAAGGCAAACTTCTGAGATGTTATTCTCCACTCCAGTTCTTTTCTTTTTTTTGTCAGTTCTGACTGTGAGTTCCTTTGAGCTGTTCTAAAATGTCAGACACTGTGTCTCCGCAGAGATTGCCACAAAAAAAGGAAGCAAAAAAGTTGAGGTTTGCGATCAATCATTGAACCTGAGTCTCTCTGTGCTGAAGGGGTGCCACTCTCCCTGTGCGCATCCTCTGCTGCTGCCATGTGACTGCCTGCCTCTGTATGGACAGATATGCCCAAGGCAGCGCCATTCTGGAACATCTGTGGTGACTGGTTAATTGTGCTTATATGTGTCACATGGCATCAGGTCACTGGATTACCTCCCAGCAACCTTTGGAGGTCAGCATCTCTCTTAGCATGACCAGGGCTGGTCTGGCAGGATTCAGTTCAATTACAGTTGTGGTCAAATGCAAAGAAGGTCCCACCAACATTTCATTTCTGCTTCTAACCCAAACTAGAGAGGAACAGGGTGCTGCCCCATGTACCTGTGGAGTAATTATGGTTAACTGCCTTGCTCAAAAACAGAACGACAGATTTATCCGCTTGCTTGCTCTGGGAGCCACCTCTGGTTTATGGATCAGATGCCCTAACCCCCTCAAAGTCTGGACTTCAAAAGCCAGCTCCACTCTGTTGTTTCATTGCAACCCTATAATCAGGGACCTATTAAGACCAGGGACACCAGGTGGGAGCAATTAATGATGAGGTAGAACAGAAAACCATCAGGCTCCAGACCCGGGTGGGTAAGAGTACCCCTGTCAGACTCACCGTTAGTCTTTATATAGCACTCCTAGTGTTAGCCAATTGGCTCTCTAACTCTCCCAACTATGAAGGAGCTCGAATGTACCCCCTCCCAGATGGCAAAATCCTCTTACGGGTTTACCACAATTGTAAACCAATTAATCATGTACTGGCCACGTTCCTCAGTAGCTGCTCTCATCTTCTGATAAACACTGCTCAATTGGTTTATTTGCGTGGATTAGGCCAGGGAATCTGGATCTGAGTGACGGGCCCAGGGAGTCCAGACATCTGCTTATAGAGAGGAGTACTGGAGCACGGTTAGCTAATACCGCGGAGTGACAAGGAGTCTCTCTCTCCATCTTTCACCGGTCCAGTAAATGAGGGAGGACAGAGTGACAGAGCGACGTAGCTCCCAAGCAGATGCTTGGAGCTCAGAGCAGGGCTTTAATAGTCCTTGCTGTATGAACACCAATGCTAATGGTGACAGGATTTGGGCTCAGAGAAGCCTCTTATCAGGCCAGCCACTCGGCTGCAGCTTTCAGCCAATCAGCCAGGCCTCCCACAGGTACTCAGACGCCTTTGCACTTTTAAGTCTATCTGCTTGGCTTCGACGGCTTAGCTAAACACACACAACCACACACACACACACACACACAGGTAAAATCCCCAGCTTTCTCCTCAGATCACTTCCTGTTGGGGGACTGTGAAAGGCTGCCATTAGCCACTTCTTATTAATAGAAATGTGCAAAATGTATTTTTTACACTTGTCACAATCCTGGTCAGGCTGCTACATTGCGCCGTTATCCAGATCACCGTGACATTGGCATTCGCTGACTTTTTAAAGTTGTACAACTGTAGTTAAAACATAAATCAATGTGTCTCCTGAATGTGGTTGTGTTTAATCGCTAACCTGCAGTCTGACAGGCCTCCTGTCTTTATGCTTTGGGTTTTATTATTAGGCTGTGTAGCCAGAGTGGCTGGAGCCGAATACTGCAAGATTTGACATTTATTATTAGGCCTCTAGTATTTGATGTTGGAGAAATGGATAGGGACAAAGTCTAGGGCATTTCCTGAACCAGCATGGGGCTCCTTATTGAAACTAGCTACCTATTCTGCAGTAACCACCACCATATGTCGGTCCTACATGGAAATAGGAGTCCTTTTAATAAGTTCCCATTAAGAGTGATTTTTCCCGCGACATACAGTCTTCTGCAGTATTAGCAGAGCTATTTCTGGTTAGAGGGCAAACGGAGTTGAACAAACCTCCTCAACCTCGGTGACCTCTGGAGCGACCCCTCCACCACTCTGATTACTGTCTAACTAAGGTCAGACCATTCAGCCCCAGGGACGGCTCTACCCTGCCAGACCCTGTGGGTGGGGGGCAAGCTCTCACATTTTCGCGCCGCCGCTAACACTCACTGGCTCAGAGAAATGTCCTTGGAGAGCTTTTAAATGCATTTGATAAACATGTATTCAAATTCAATGACATTTACTTTAATATGTGACTTACGATACACAGACAATGTATGCAGGATTATAAAAGAGGGTTGAGTAAATACATGAATGCTAAAATCTACCTGGCTCCAATGTAGAGTGTCCGGTTAACCTTGAGAACTCTCTGAATATGCAGCGGCTCCTGTCTCAGGGATGAGCGATGTGGCCGACCTAGAAATACGGGGTACTTCCGGACCACTGTTGAGAGGGAGAGATAATGAGAGTGACATCACGTTGTGACCATGAGGTAGTTATCTGAACGGACAGGGGACAGGGCACTGCAAGGACACAGGGGAAGAACTGCTGGGTCTAGCTGGGTTACCATGGGAGACATGGGTCTTCCTACTCCTATTGGTCATGACTGGAGTGACTCCTCCTTCTGACCGGGTCTTCCTAGTATTCTGTCCATCTGTGTTCCCCTGCCCAACCTTCACACACACGTCGGCACACGCTAGACTAGAGGTAATTTTAGGATGTAGGCTGTGGGAGAAGGGTCAGGGCTGCCATAAATGGTGTGAGAAAGTGGTTTGTGAGTAAGTTGTAGAGGTGTGAGGTCAGAGTTAAGTTGAGGTCATGCCGCACCCATGCAGACAGCCAGACTCTGAGCCTCCAGGTTTGGACAGTTTGCAAAAACAGAAGACAGATAAAAGCCCCAGTCCATGTTTATCTGTGATGGGTGGATAGCGAACAGAGAGTGCCTTGATATGAGACCGGGTAAAGAGGAATCGCCTCCCTATGTGCCCTGTACTCTGACAACTGTCCATCTCTGTTCGCTATCCACCCATCACAGAAAAACATGAACTGGAGCCCTTATCTGTCTTCTGGTTCTACTGGATAGCCCTGATAGCCCTGATAGCCCTGATAGCCCTGATAGCCCTGATAGCCCTGATAGCCTGAGAAGTATCACCTTTGAGGTCTATGGTCAACACTGTTGAGTCACGATCAGTCATGTTTTTGCAAACTGTCCAAACCTGGAGGCTCAGAGTCTGGCTGTCTGCATGGGAGCGGCATGACCTCAACTTAACTCTGACCTCACACCTCTACAACTTACTCACAAACCACTTTCTCACACCATTTATGGCAGCCCTGACCCTTCTCCCACAGCCTACACCCTAAAATGACCTCTTCATTCACACTATTCAGACTACTCTAGACCATACAGCCTGTTCTGATCCTGTTCCAGACACGTTATGTGGGAGACCTGGCCTTGACCCACTCTGTGTGTGAGAGACAATTGTATTGTAAACTGTGTGTGAGAGAGAGACAACTGTATTGTACACTCTGGGTAGGACCGACAACTGTATTGTACACTCTGTGTAGGACAGACAACTGTATTGTACACTCTGTGTGTGTGAGAGACAACTGTATTGTAAAATGTGTGTGAGAGAGACAACTGTATTGTACACTCTGTGTGTGTGAGAGACAACTGTATTGTAAAATGTGTGTGAGAGAGACAACTGTATTGTACACTCTGTGTATGACAGACAACTGTATTGTACACTCTGTGTAGGACAGACAACTGTATTGTACACTATGTGTAGGACAGACAACTGTATTGTACACTGTGTGTGAGAGGGAAAGTGTTACCTTCAGTGGGGATGAAGTTCAAGGGCCCTGGTTCCTCTGGAAATGCAGTGCTGGCCAGTCGCACGAGCCAAAATAGCAGGAAGAAGGGTGGGTCAAGGGGGGCCATGACAGCAGCACACAGGCTCTGTGAGGATTAAGAGAGAAAGCGGTCAGTCAGTTGAAGATTGAAACGGTCAGTCAGATGAAGAACGAAAGTGGTCAGTTAGATGGAGGGAGAGTGTGGTCAGAGTCAGGGTGACAGGCCCACGCTACAGTGAACTACAAACACTGACAAACTGTCAAGAAAGACCAGGCACCATGTGTCCACGCCAGTAACATCTCACTCCATACAGCCAGGAGATGGGCAGACTCAGACAGAGATGAAGCCTTGCACTGATAAAGAAGTGCACAGTTATGATGAATAGAAATACAGTGGAGGAACCATGGAGGAGCAACCCTGGAGGACAGAAAGAGAGAGAGAGAGAGAGAGAGAGAAAGAGACAGAGAGAAAGAGACAGAGAGAGAGAGATAGAGAAGACCTGATAGAGAAAGGAACTTTGCTGATAACTTAAATACATTGAGGATAACTTTCTCACTATGACTGTAATATGTGGTTATCTTAAGAGGTGTGCACTATAAGTCTCTCTGATAAGAGTGTCTGACAAATTTCTATGTAATGGAAAAATTGAAAATGAGAAAAAGACAAAGAGAGAGAAAAAGATAAATACATAGAGGCGGTAGAGAGTCAAGAGACTGTTTACTCAAATTAAATCCTTGCTGTCAACGCAAATCACATCTCCGGCAGTTGGGTAAACAGCAGGTATTTTTCATGGGCTATTACAGCAACCTGAGCCAAAAGGAGAGACTCTCAGAGGACGGAACGGACATGGACATACAAATGATAGCAAAATTAAGTTAGCACACTCAATCCATAGAGAAAATTACTTCTGCACTTTGGAGGAGGAAAGCCTTGGGGATTGCAATTGACTGTTGTCATAAACCTCAAACCGCCTCGCAGAGCAGCTCTTAGTGCTGGAGGTAGGCTGTGAAGCAGCGCTTTATTGTGGATGACGGATGGAGCACTTTCCATTCTTATCAGTGTGTCAATCTCTGCCTGACTGCTTCTCTTTCTGGATGATTATGCTTACTGTTCTTTTCACATGAAAACTCAGCATGAGGACGTCTACAAAAATGTGTCACAGAGGAACAAAAACACGTGCCATTCAACAATATTTGTAAGGCGCCACTTATTTTTCTTTTCACATTCTTACTGTTTCTTATGTCAATAACGCCTCAGAAAATCATTAGGAGGGAAAAGTCAGTCGGCGTGACTGAAAACACAAGACAAATGATTGAATGAGCTGGTGTTACTTAGTGGTGCCACTATCATGGAGTGTTGCCACTATCATATTTGAATTGTCAAGGTTAGATTTCCTTATTCAAAACCATTTTCGCACTTCACCGTGGTTACAAACACATTGTATGGCGCAAATGCAAATCCAGGCACTTGGATACACTCCCCACACGGCCTGACTCTCCTCAGCCGAGCCACACAAGCAGCCATTGTAGAGACCAAGCAATCTTTCTAATGAGCCGGTGACACACACACACAACTTTATCAGGAGATCACATCTGAACAGGCCATTGCTCAAATTCCTCCCATTGATGTCAAAACAAGAGAAGACTCATAATACTAATTGCTCAACACTCAAACCACAGAGTTAGAGGAGGATGAAAGAGGAGAGTCACAGGCAGAAGAAGGAAGGTCAGAGGGAGGGAGAGGGAACGAGAGAGGGAAGGACAGAGGGAAGGAGAGAGGGAACGAGAGAGGGAACGAGAGAGGGAACGAGAGAGGAGAGGACAGGGAATGATTGCAGGGGAAGGAGATAGACGTACATGCGGAGGAGAGTAGAAGACGTGAGTCCGCATTGCCAAAGATTCCATTGTTTCTTTTTATTAATAATATATGACTAAATGTCAGTCTTCATGCATTCAATTACCATAATTAGAGACAGAGGGCTATAGGATTTCATGGGACAACAAGCTAGGCTAGACACTAAAGATGTCCAGGGGCAGCACCAGCATTCAGATCCACAGCTAAATGTTTTCATAATGATGACAAATGGCTGTGCTGGACAGGGCTAGTGCATTTATTAAAGACCAAGGCCCTTCTTTTAACTGTAGCACATTCTACAATACAGCATTCATTATAATACCACAAGGCTACAGTGTATTTATTACAATAGCCATTCACTACAGCAGGATTTACACGCAGCCATTATTCATCCGTTCCCACAGACCCAGATCAATGTAATTACAGACATTTAGCCTGGTCATTTCCTAAATAAAGATGTTAAGAGATCATTTAAGGTCTGAGAGGGAGGGGAGGCCGGGTGCTGTCTTCACGATGACCAGCAATGAGCCGCCACTGATGGCTTAGATAACAAATCACTGAGTGAATCAATGACGCCTCAAGTCTTTAGAAATTCTTAATGAGGAGTGATATTGTCTTGATAGCGCGGAGAACAGAGGGGCCTACAGACAGAGGCGAAGTGGCAGGAAACAGGCAACACGCAGGCGGGGTGGCTCGGGCTGTGGCGGCTCCGGGTAAACAATCAGGAGTGAGATGTTCAGCATGCAAATGACTCGGCTCATAGTTGTCATTGCTCAGATGCTCCGGCTTTCCAATGACTTTGTTCCTCATTACGGTCGCCATGGACCCCCAACCCCGTCTTCCTCCCAGCTTTGGCGCTAAGTGTGTGCTCTGAGAAGGTAGGTCCATTACTGAGCCCGGAGCCACTTGTACTATCTATAAATCACACGTATGGGTTGGAAAGCAAACTCAGATTATGCATGTCCTAGATGGAGAAATGGTAATAGATGACGAACAGTGTGGTTTGTAACAGTATTCAGCTGCAGGAGATGAGTTCTTATAATAGAGAAACACTATCTCCACTGGGGAAACACCTGAGCTCTGGTAATAAAGTAGCCAAGCACTAATGACCAGAGTGGGTTTATCAGTGAACTTTACAATCCAGCGATCTAAACTCAATATTACGGGTCAATATTTGAACTGTCTCAATAGTATTATACAGAAGGACTTGATGGGTAAGAGAACATAAAAAGGCTATGCCAGGGAAATACTCTACTCAACTTTTTCCACTATGAGTAAATCCTTTTAATTGCATCCTACAAGCCCCACTTCAAAGATCTTATTGAGGCTAATTGTCATATTAGAAAGGGGAGGGTGTGCTTTATGGAGTGTGTAGAATCAATGACAGGCTAGACTCATCCAGTTTGGATCGCTTTCAAGTAGCAATAACACCACACAGCCCCAGAGTGGAAGGACAGAATACGGACAGATGGGGAATTGAACAACAGAACAAGGAAAACATAGAAATGGAGAGAGAAAGAGAGAATAACGAAAGCGGAGAACAGAGGGTGAAGCAAAGTGCAGCGAGGGAATCACGCTGGATATGTGGAAAGTGAAGCCAAAGTATGTTAGGAATGCTTTCATAGGTCGGAGTCTGGGAAAGGCACTGAGAGCGGAAGAGCACAGAGCCAAGAGTGGACTGATTCTTTCCTGAACACGCCCTAAATCTGCTCAAGTGACCCGGGATGCTTAACCTCCCCTCTTCTCTTCCTTCACTCCCTCCTCGTTCTCCTCTGCAGGGACAAGTCAGCTCCAAACATGAGCACCAAGCTATCACTCTCACTCACGGTTCATGTAAATCACTGCAGGAATCCAGTCCACTCAACCAAAACACGCTTCTCTGAATGAAGACTGATGTGACTAAAGGCCGCCCCCTAGACTTTCTGCCTTTGGAATGAAACTGTAGAGAATATGCTCGTACCATAGCACCATCAGCTATGCAACGGGATTTGACCCAATTCAGTGTCATGTTTGGTTGCAGCCATTTCCCATAGTAACATAGCTATGTTTACAGACATGGGAGACATGATATGGCCTCTTGCAGCATAACTCCATCACTCAGCGGCAGAGCCTGGCAAACCCAATCTTCACTACTGCTAATGTCAGTTAGCGGACATCATCCTACAGCAGTTATGTTCAGAAACCAAGCTAGAAGTTAAGGGCATGACTGCATTAAGATCAGCATTGCCGCCAGTCCGGTACATGTCTGACGTTTGAGGCTGTGAGAGGAGTACTTAGCAGAAGTGCTGATTTGTTCCTGGTGAGCTACAACAGTAATACCTGGGCTGTTTATTGATGAGTTCTACTGTATCTCCAGGCAGCCTGTCTAGCCCTGCGTCGCTCCCATTGCTCGTCTAACTCGTCATCACAACAACTACCGAGGGTTTGACACTGGCTAGTGTGAAGGGGCAGAAATCAAGCCAGGATACCCATGTCATTGTCTGAGAATGTCTGGAGAAGGGTGTTTGGTTATTGTGGGTCTCTGTTTTTTTTAAGTCGTGTCATCCTAAGCAGCAGGCACTTCACGCCTGCAAAAGCTCGCCAGATAAAATTATTATTATGACAACATTTCCAACTAGAGGTCATCACTGTGTCCATGGGTCCAATGTGAACGAATGTTCTATAAGAGACATAAACATGTTGCATCTACAGGTAACAGTGACCCAACTTTTAAATCAGGACCTGGTTGCAGCTTAAGTATCATTAGTAGGTCAGGGATCAAACTACTTTACGCAGTGAAGGCAAAGAAAAACAGAGAAACCTGCCTAATGTTCGGGAGGTTTGCCGCACCACAAACCGCCGAGCTACACTTGATTATTGTCTTAACATTCCTCAGAGATCTTGTATTATCTTACATACATAATTCACAGGGACACAGAGCTGATATCCCAGCTGGCTCCCATCCAGCCATCATTTGCCCCCTCGCTCCATGATTTACCAGGGAGAAGGATTTATGGAAATGGAAACAACAGTCCGGGTCTGTGCCTGTCACAAGAATGGGGGAGAGAGGAAGGCGGGGAGCCTCAAAGCTGTCAAGGTAAGCAATTTCTCTGTTCTCTTCAGAAGGGGAGGAGATGCCAGGAGGGTAAAAGATACGGCAGGGAAATAGAGAGAGAGGGAGGGATGGAGAAGGGAATAGAGAGAATACAAAAAGTATCTCATCCTAAACAGAGAGTACACAGAATACCAGACCACCATGGCATCACTGAGCAGCTATCAAAAGGCCACCATCGGCAGACCTGGTCCTATAGAGAAAACAGGCTCTCCTGAAAAATGCAGCAACACATTAAAGACACGTTTCAAAGAATTTAAACAAGTTGAGCACCAATGACATCATAGATATAACCTTATCCATTTAGTAATTTCCCCTTCATGTTAATTATCTGCACACTGTCAGAACCCTATACATAGCTAAAATGATATAAGATTTAGAAAGTCTTCATCCTTCTGAAACATTTGCATGTGCAATGTCAATTTAAAATTCTGCATCTTTATTTTTTCATATTTGTTATTTATTATATTTATGTAATCTTTCTTATTTTCCACCAGCTTCGGCAATGTAAACAAATGTTTCCCACACCAATAAATACCTTTAAAGGGAGACAGGCCTTAACAGATTATGGGAATCTGAATGTCACCTCAGCAGTAATTGTGTTTTTAGTTCTACCAAACGTGCTCATCCTTCCTTCTCTCCTGGCTCTCCCTTCATCACTGCTGACTGCACTACATAGTTCGGCCTTCAGCAGCACATTAACACGACAAGAAGAAACCAGCCTAATGGTCAGGAAAGAACAACACAAGAGCCAGGCTAGCAGAACACGCAAAACTAACAGAACTTAATAATGGCTCTGTCATCTACATCTATTTCAGACTGTAATAGCATAATCCAAGAGGAAATCAGCTCAGGAGAAGACTCACTCTGACGCAATAAAACCAATTCCCATCTCTGACAGTCTGGTTGGAGTCATGAACGACATAGAAATCCGGGAGATTCTCCTCTTCTAGTCACAGCACTGGGATAAAGCAGAGACAGCTGGAGAGAAAGGAGGACTGTATAGATTCTACTGGCCTTCATGACACAGTCTCTTGCTGCAGGCAGTCTGTCTACCTCTGCACATGCAGTCAAACACCATCCTGGACATATTTATTCAGCAGATCATTTGTGCATCTGCTCCCCCCATTTCCTCCCTCCCTCTTTTTATCCTGTCTTTCTGCTTGTCTATCCATTCTATCTGTCTCTATTTCTCTCTTTATCTGTCTCCCTGCTCTCTCTCTCTCTCTCTCACTCTCTCTCTCTCTTTCTCTCTCTCTCTCTCTTGCCCTCTCTCTCTCGCTCTCTCTCTCTCTTGCTCTCTCTCTCTTTCTCTCTGTAGAAATCACCCACCTGCTCATCCTATTTAGTGAGATAAATTCCCCAGTATCTCTTTCAATAGAGGAGTGTGTTGTCCTGTCTGCCACTGCCTTCATTCAATTCTGAATCTCTGCTTTACACTACCCCTCCCACCCATCCACTCACCACTGACATTCAGTTGGAATTAATGTCAGGTTTCAGACGATGGTGAGTTAATGTCATGTTTCACACTATGGTGAAATAATGTGATGTTTCAGACAATGTTGAATTAATGTCAGGTTTCAGAAAATGTTGAATTAATGTCAGGTTTCAGACGATGGTGAATTAAGGTCAGGTTTCAGATGATGGTGAATTAATGTCAGGTTTCAGATGATAGTGAATTCGTGTCAGGTTTCAGACAATGTTGAATTGATGTCAGGTTTCAGATGATGGTGTATTGATGTCAGGTTTCAGATGATGGTGAATTGATTTCAGGTTTACAGATGATGGTGAATTGATGTCAGGTTTCAGACAATGTTGAATTAATGTCAGGTTTCAGATGATTGTGAATTGATGTCAGGTTTCAGATGATGGTGAATTCATGTCAGGTTTCAGATAATAGTGAATTGATGTCAGGTTTCAGATGATGGTGAATTGATGTCAGGTTTCAGACAATGTTGAATTAATGTCAGATTTCAGATGATGGTGAATTAATGTCAGGTTTCAGATGATGGTGAATTGATGTCAGGTTTCAGATGATGGTGAATTGATGTCAGGTTTCAGAAAATGGTGAATTGATGTCAGGTTTCAGACAATGTTGAATTAATGTCAGGTTTCAGACGATGGTGAATTCATGTCAGGTTTCAGATGATGGTGAATTGATGTCAGGTTTCAGATGATGATGAATTCATGTCAGGTTTCAGATGATGGTGAATTGATGTCAGGATTCACACAATGTTGAATTGATGTCAGGTTTCAGATGATGGTGAATTGATGTCAGGTTTCAGATGATTGTGAATTGATGTCAGGTTTAAGAAAATGTTGAATTAATGTCATGTTTCACACTATGGTGAATTCACGTCAGGTTTCAGATGATGTTGAATTTATGTCAGGTTTCAGACAATGTTTAATTGATGTCAGGTTTCAGAAAATGTTGAATTAATGTCATGTTTCAGACGATGGTGAATTAAGGTCAGGTTTCAGATGATGGTGAATTGATGTCAGGTTTCAGATGATGGTGAATTGATGTCAGGTTTCAGACAATGTTGAATTGATGTCAGGTTTCAGATTATGGTGAATTAATGTCATGTTTCACACTATGGTGAATTAATGTGATGTTTTAGACAATTTTGAATTAATGTCAGGTTTCAGACAGTGGTGAAATAATTGCAGGCTTCAGGCAATGGTGAATTAATGTTAGGTTTCCGGTGACGCTGAATTAATGTCAGGATTTGGACAATGTTTAATTAATATTAGGTTTCAGACGATGGTGAATTAATGTTGGTGCACACAGTACAAGTACACTGGAAACGCCCACATATTGTGTCAATCAAGTAACATTGTACTTGCTACTAACAGAAATGCACACACACACACACACACACACACACACACACAAGAACTACACACAAGTATATACACACAAACAGACCAAGCCTAACATATATTTGAGCTGCATCTCTGACTGGTAAGGTTCTTTGCACCAGGACATAATAATCAAGACAGAGGGCTACAGCTTAGCCATGTCTCTACTGGTCTCTCTCTCTACCTGTCTCTGTCCGTCTCTCTCTCTACCTGTCTCTCTCTGTCTCTCTCTCTGTCTGTCTCTCTCTGCACCTGTCTCTTTCTGTCTCTCTCTACCTGTCTCATTCTGTTTCTCCCTCTCTTTATCTGTCTCTCTCTCTGTCTTTCCCTCTCTCTGCCTCACTGTCTTTATCTGTCTCTCTCTATCTCTACCTGTCTGTCTCTTTCTCTCACTCCCTCAACATGTCTCTTTCTCTAAGCTATCTCTCTCTTGGTCTCTACCTATCCCCCTCTGGCTCTTCACCTTTCTCTCCACTCTCAACCCTCTACCTGTCTTTTTCTGTTTCTCTGTCTCTAACGGACTCAACATGCATTTATTAATATCTCGATTGATCTCTGTCTGTCTCTCTTTATCCCTCTCACTTCTCATCCATTTCTGTCAGTCTCATTCTCCTCCCATTAACTTTTTTAACTTTTTTAATCTCCCTGTCTACCATTCTGTTCCATCTATTTATTCTCTCCTTTATTTATCTTCTTTCCCCTGTATTCCATTTCCTTTAAAAAAAAAAAAAAGCATGTTTCTGTGTGTGTGTGTGATGAGCTTTGTGCTGAGAGGCGTGGGGGTCCATTGTTTATTTAACTTTGTTAAGATACCTCACTCTTTTCACTCACTCTAGCTGACAGTTCATTCCTCCTGGCGTCTCCTTTCACCTCCCTCCTCCCCTGCCCTCCTCTCACCTCCTCCCTCCCTTGCCCTCCTCTCGCCTCCCCCCTTCCCTGTTCTCCTCTCACCACCCCCCTCCCCGGCCCTCCTCTCACAGCTCTGTACTGTGGTGTTTGCTACAGTGTTAGTAATAGACATCGGGATAAGATGAGCAAATCTTTGTGGGTGGGGAGTGGGTTGCTGTAGTGATATCAATAGGGGTGTGTGTGTGTGTGTGTGTGTGTGCGTGTGTGTGTGTGTGCGTGTGTGTGTGTTTGTGTGTGTGTGTGTGTGCGTGTATGTGTGACTCAGAGAGTTATAGAATGAACATGTCAGTCAGTCTTGACAGGAAGTTTGAGTGGTGGGAGAGAAACGGGGGATGTACAGGAAAAACTGAAAAGGTTGAATAAAATCCAGGTTTAATGTTTACTAAGCCTGTTGCTAGGGAGATGAGAACCCAGGGCCAAATTTAGTCATAACAGAAGCATAAAACTGATAAACCAGCAGCCATTCAGAAAGAGAAATAATCATGCACATATTTAGACTTGGGAGGGAAGGAGAGAGGAAGACAAATGAAGGAGTAGAAAATGTTTAAGGAAAAGAAAGATGCAAGGAGTGTGGTGCCGAGAAAAAGAAGGACACAGCGACCAGTGAATAGCTCAGTTCAAACGTGTGTGTGAGTGTGTGTGTGAGTGTGTGTGTGTGTGTGTGTGTGTGTGTGCGCGCGTGCGCATTTAGAGGAGATTACAAAGGACACACACTAGTAAACAATGTGATGGGCTGAGTGGAGGATTAAAGGAGAAGATGTAAGACCTCCGTGACCCTGACAGACTCTGCTGTGTTATTATGGTTCATTAGCTTCTCGGCTCAGTCCGCACAATACACAGGTTTCAAATGACATCCTCAGACCCTTCCAAACAAAATCAACGGTTCTTTTATCGAATGATCCCATAATATCCCCAGATTTGCATAAAGCGGTGCTCATGCTCCTCACCAGATGCAGGGTTATTCGACAATGTCATTTACTACCTGGCATCTCAAGGAGTGGATCAAATCAATAAAACCATTTCCCCCCAAACGCAATGGCCTCTGCTCTGGTGGTAATTCAATTCAATAAAAAAGGAAAAAAGCTGTAGGAAGTCTCTGTGGGGTCTAGGCTTTACGTGAGCCTGAAACTATTGAAGAACAATAACAGCACTATAACATGTGCAGCTACTCCATTCTGTATTCAGTCAATACATATGATATTAAAGACAAACAGGTCCGTCCTTCATGTTTCACATGAATGTTTCAGTGTCTGCGACATCCAGCTGGGTGGGTGGCCTGCTGTCTATATAGTTAACAGGAATTCAGTTTCATTTAGGTCTTAATTACAACTACAGTGCCACATAATCTCATTGATCAGCTCTCATGAAGCCTTAAAAGACCAACGCTTTAAAACACACAGCCATTGTTCTCTTAGTTCAGTCCTGAAGACGAGCGTATGAAACGTATTTGTTGTTAAAATCACAGGGTAAAAGAAAGTTGCCATTGATTGGTGTTTTCCCAGGGTCTTCTCAAAGACAACAGGCCAACACAGAGCAAGCCAAACACACTGGGGGTCCCCTGCTGCTTCTGTTGATGGATGCACGGAGTTAAGTACACAAAAACAGAGAGATACACAACCAAGACAACACAGCTATGTCAAGACACCCACATTCCGGAACGTTTTCTCACAACAAGACTGAATTTCCATTCAACCTGTGTTGCTCATTGAAGTAGATAAATAATTGGGCGATTCCACGCAAAGGTCAACCTGAGCATCTTCTATTATAATTTCCAAATGAATCCTTATCTTTAAGGTCTCTAATTCAGAGCGCAGAGTGCAGGGTTTATTTTACTAGTGTACGTAGGAAGGCAAATTAATTTGAGTAGGTGGTCAAGTCTCAAGTAAGTCAATCATATTTAATGGCTTTAAGAAAGGGATCCATGTTTTTACATGTACAACTGTCTGCAAACGTAGTTCTGGAGATATTAACAAAAGTAACAGATGAATTTCAAGTGTTTTCATGTTCTACAGTCTTAAAGATGGGTGTGTGACTGGGACAATCATTGTAACATTCATAAAGAAAAAATACATAAAACATTTTCCAAGGTTTTACGGTGGTTAATCTCTTCATTGTCATTATCCTTTTTTACATCATATAATATCTGTAACATCCTTACACTTGTAAATATGATAGATAATAATTGTAAATGTGATAGCTAATTATTCATAATATTGATCATAACAGTTCTTTCACATTTTACTGTATATTTGAGTCAAAACATCCATATCGTTTTTTTTGTCTCTGAAATGATAATATAAATATATTTTCAAAATTGTGTTTGTGTTCTCTCAAGCCTTTTCTTTGAACTTAATACTAAAATGCTACTCAATTCTCATTTCATTGCACATCCTAATGCTACATTTTGCTCTTCATTGTGTCAATTTAAACATTGAGTTTAGTACTATAGACACATATCAATTGTTCCATTTCAAATTAAAGTTGCAGTTCTGCATTCAAATAACGTCCATAATCCCAAAATTGCTAAATTCTGTTTGTACTGTACTATTGATAAACAGAAGTAAAATAGTGAGAGAACAGTACCATGCACAGTGTGATTTAGATACATATTCTAGATGGTGGAAAGAATGTATGGCACATATGCCAATTACAGTTCAAACATTGCTCAAGGCCCAGTAAACACGACTGATTGAAAACATTGGCAGGCTATTTATTGACGGATCTCCAAAATCCAAATTAAGCAGAGAGCCCAGGGCATTGGTGCCATGCTGTGTATGGAGCTACAGGCTAGCTTTCTGGGTGTAGCAGGTCCCTACTATTCAATATCAGCTACTAATGACCTCCTTAACCTTCAGTCCACTGGTGCCATTTCTCACATTACCAGGACTGTTGTCTTACAGCACAGACTATGGAGATCGAATTAAATGAAAAAGATTGAAAGACACTGCCCTGCTTAGGTCTGACTAAAATCCAAAGTCAGCCCAACATTCCCGATCTTCAAAATGCAGGATACCAAGACAGGAAAAGTCTAATTTGAACTCTCATTTGAACTGGATATGAATTTACAGAGCAAGACAGGAAGGTAGAAAGAGGGAGCGGATTGGAAAGCGTGATAGAGACAGGGAGCATAAATGAAATTTAGAGTTAGAAGGAGATGACAGAGGGAGATAAAAACACAAATAGCGGGAGCTGGTTGGAAAGCTGTAGAGACAAATGGAGAGATAGGAGAAGGCAGTCTCCCCTGCGCTGTGGTAATAACGTTCTCTCTCGCTGAAACAATTCTGTCCATGACAAGATAAGGACAGCCATCACAACTTGAGCCTCCATTTTTAACTCATCCTGAGTGGCGGCTTAATAACACTGCCTCATTCCTCTTCTGTCTAGTCTGCTAGCTATCACATTCAGCTGTTGTTCTATCTAGAGCAAGATGGAAAAAAACAGAGGGAGAGGAGGCAACTTATTAGAAGCAACACTGGCATTAAATGGAATTGAATGGCCATTGTTGTAGAGCACACATTGAACATCAGTTTCCACTGCGCTGTATTAAAGACTCTGGTTATGAGATCCTTAACAATGCATTAAAAGAGAAACTCCAGTGCTTTCTCAATTTTAAAACAGAAATTCACTGTACCTTTGGGGGTAAATCGATTCCATACGATATTACCACTCACCAGAAACATTAACTGGGCTTTTCTGAAATTCAAAATCCTCACATTCTCTTTCCTAAACACATTGGATGATGAAACCAGAGGTCTTTTGAAAAGGCAAGAAGAGAGGACGCAATGAATATGAAATTGAGAAAAGGCAAGCTGTTTTGTTGAGTAAATGGTTTGTTAGCCAAGTTAGCATAGCTAACATTAGCAACGATGAAGATTAGTTTACCGTAGCTGATCCCACTAATGATATCTTGACGAAGAGGGAGTGAAAAGTCTGATTCACATCTACTTTTTCCAAGCTGCTCATTCAAATTGGGTATGTAACGCATCATACTGTAATGGGGAGAGAAACCCAGGGAACGGCCAGAGGGTATGTTCAGGGCCCTGGAGGGTGTTTTATTAACTGATACAGAAAGGTGAGTGGAGGAGGTGAGGGAGAAAGGAAAACTAAAGAACACACTTTTGGGAAGGCAGTGTCTACTCTGAGGCAGCCTCGCAGTGGAGGTTTGAGAGGAATGGGTGCGTTCAGCTGCCAGGTAGCCCTTAAATACCTCCTCTGACAAGGTCCCAAGAGGAGGCAGTTGTGTAGGGGTGGGGCTGGCCCAGCTGGAAGCCGCCAGAAGGTTGCAGAAGCTAAGAGCAGTTTCTGTTTGGCGCATTGGTTCCAAGCAGATTTTTGGAGTTTGGGCACGTTCGTACCACATTTCCCCCACTAAGAGTCAGACCAACCCCCCATTGACACTGCTGGCTGCTGCTGGGGAGTGGCTGGTCCTCTACTCACAACAAATTCTAAAAACATTATGGAGCGCATATTTAAAAAGTATCACCAAAAAACGTATGTTTTAGCCTTAGTTAAACATTTAAATACTGGAGTTTATTTGGACAGTTTGTCACAAGTGATACATCTTTCCTTGTTGTTACAGTAAAATTACGTTTGCCCCTAATGGTTCAAACTCATTCCAAGGTGCCTTTACATTTGTCATGTAAAGGCACCATGGAAGGTACTCCAGAGTCATCTCAAGTGAGGTGTTTAGGCATTTGCAAGATAATAAATAAGTGTAAATCCCTCTAAATGCTTTCAGATGCAAAGACTAATTGGGTTGAATTACCCTTTAAAAGTAGACTCAGCAAAATGACGCAGAGCCCGAAAGTAAACAGCATAGTGGCTCAATTTGAGGACAGAGCTCTGAACCATGACCTATACATTTGTGGCAACCATGCCCTTAAATCATCGAATCTGTGCACCCACACATGTACGCTGTGTAACTGCATAAGACCGGGTGTTTCATCTAGCTTATCTCAATATCTGCGTGGCTGCTCGTGGCCATGTCATTCCGCTGAGTTTACCTTTAAGTCCTTAATAACACAGCCTAGGTCCATTCCTTTCAATGTGGATTGGCAGGGCTGAAGACCAAGGATCAGCCCTGTGAAATGCGTCGGTTATTATGAGCTTTGAAATGGCTTCCCGCTGCGGCCAAAGAGGCGTGATCAGAATAATTCCTGCCCCAGAAGACGTGTATTAGGAGGAGAAGGATGAGGGATGCAGGGGGAGTAGGGGAGGACATTTCCTCACAGCTCTGATGTTTAATGGCTGCAGTTTACAAATGAAAGACGGAGTCATGGTGCCTGATTCCCGGAGTCCATCAGGGGAAGACCACCCCCCCCCACCCCCCCAGCACACCCCAGCCCCCCCATACATCTGCTGTTCAGCCAGAGTTGCTGCGTCCACATTGCCAATGGGCGCTATGGCAACAAGACATTCCCTCTAAGTATTTCAGCATACATGAGTATTAGTGTGAGTCTTAGTGTGTGTGTCTGTGTGCGCGCGCGCCTGCATATTTGTTTAATACTACGCCTATTATCCTACTGGCATGATGTGATAGGGAAGTAATGGAAAAGGTGTTACGGTTGAGTATAGGCTAAATACGGTTATATAAGCTAAAAAAAAAAAAACGTGGAGAGAAGAAAACATCTTCCATATCCCATGGGACAAGCCATTTCAGAACATTTGCTTTAAAAGGCTGCTTTTTTAATGGTTTGAATATGCATTGAGTGTTTTAATATTCATTAACAGTCAACATTTCCTGCATCAGCTTTTCATCCATTATCCTGCCCTGTCCTGCCCAAACCTAGTTTGGATAGTGTTGTATTATACTCTACTCTCTGTAGCCTCCAAGGTGCCTCTAATGATCCCAAACTCCCCACAGCATCGTTGACAATTCTCCTCTATTGAACCCGTTGCAGAGGAGGTGAAAATAAACACAGTCTTTTCTTCTTAACATTTGGATTTTGATCTGAGTTTGTTTTCTTAGAGGAAAAAAACAGTTTAGCCCCAGTAACTAGTAGGCTTCAAACTGTCTTTCAAAGCTGTGAAACACTGGGGGCAGAAGGCTGCACTCACACTGAAACATGCTCCAGCAGAAGACACATCTGAAGGGCCTGCAGGACACTTCATAGCCCAGGGAGAGAGTTTTCTGGGGCAAAAGAAGCAGAGTAATGAAGCTGCCTGCTACTATGGAAATATGGCAAGATGTTCCACACAGAGAACACCCGGGGCCTAGAGAGAGGCTTTCAAGAGATACCAAGAAGATCCTGGCTCTGGCTGTCAGGCAGCGACGGTGATGTTAATATGGTGAATGGAGGTTTGTCAGAAAGCACACGTTTTTCTGATCCGAGACGCAGTTATAGTGAATTAGGAAGTAATGAGGCTTGGATAGCACAGAGTTCCTTCTCCAAGCTTTGATTTCATGAATATCAAAGGCACCAAACAGAACTATGTGACTGGTGAGTGTCAGGTGAACAGTTTGCACATGAAATTACAAAAGAATACTACTGAAATATAGCCTGCAGTCTAAGGCCAGTTATATGTAAATGTAGTTATGGTGGATTTAAAATAAAATAAAAGTAATGACAAGTGGAAGTTTAGTTTAGAATGCAAGTTGTGAAGATGACAGACAAGGTTGAAAGTCTCTCTTTTCTCCCCCCCTCCCCCCTCCCCCCTCTCCCCCTCTCATCCCTAAGTGCACAGCAGCACTTACTGACTCACCATGAAACACATCTGAGGTCTGATCACGCTCTCCGTTACCACATTTATCTCTGAGTAAAGATGCAAATTGCCGTTAAATCTCTGGAAATGGGGAGTATTAGGGAGGCTGCCAATGTCCTGCCGGGGCCGGGTTCTCCAGGGCATGTTCTGCCAAGGCCAGGTTCTCCCCTGGTCATGTTCTGCCAGGTTCTCCACAGGGCATGTTCTGCCGGGGCCGGGTTCTCCACAGGGCATGTTCTGCCGGGGCCGGGTTCTCCAGGGCATGTTCTGCCAGGGCCAGGTTCTCCACTGGTCATGTTCTGCCGGGGCCGGGTTCTCCAGGGCATGTTCTGCCGGGGCCAGGTTCTCCACTGGTCATGTTCTGCCGGGTTCTCCACAGGGCATGTTCTGCCGGGGTCGGGTTCTCCATGGGGCATGTTCTGCCGGGGCCGGGTTCTCCAGGGCATGTTCTGCCAGGGCCGGGTTCTCCACAGGGCATGTTCTGCCGGGGCCGGGTTCTCCACAGGGCATTTTCTGCGGGGGACGGGTTCTCCACTGGGCATTTTCTGCCAGGGCCGGGTTCTCCGGGGCATGTTCTGCCAGAGCTGGGTTCTCCGGGGCGTGTTCTGCCAGGGCCGGGTTCTCCGGGGCATGTTCTCTGTTCTCCTCTTCTACCACACTGCAGTATCAACTACCAAACCCTCTCCTACTGGAGGGCAAACTTTGCAATCCTGCAGAGCGTTTACAATCTTAATCATACCATCAATTAACAACACCATCTGAGTTAATCAGAAGATGACTCAGTGTCAGTGTGAGGTGCTCTCATCTTCCTCCTACTCACAGAGGGAGGCCCAGTGGTGTATCACGGAGTAGGCTGCTGTAATACATTGACAGGTTTGGGGAGTGAAACTTCTAAATCCCATTTGTCAGATGGGTCAGTTGGTCAGCTGAGTGGCTGCTAAGGTCTAGGCTGTTACACCCTGTGTATCTGTCTGTACATTGGTGAGAGCCACTTCAGCTCTCAGTGGGGTGACAAGCTAACCTTGTCATTCAGATATCAACCCTGCTGCGGAGAGAGCAACAGGAACACAGAGAGAAACAGGAGCATAGAGATTCAGACACGGAAAAAAAGACAGAGACATATAAGTCATGTAGGGAGAGAGACAGAGAGAGAAACAGAAACATAGAGATATATTGACATAGACATGTAACAAAAGACAAAGACATTTAGAGGGAAAGAAAGAGACATAGAGACAGAACGAGAGAAACAGAGAGACTGAGAACAAGAGAACAAGAGAGAAACAGACAGTGACACTGAGACAGAAACATACAAAGGCACATAGAAACCAAAACATAGTGACAGAGACACACAGATAGAGAAAG
This sequence comes from Esox lucius, assembly GCF_011004845.1. Classification (NCBI taxonomy): domain Eukaryota; kingdom Metazoa; phylum Chordata; class Actinopteri; order Esociformes; family Esocidae; genus Esox; species Esox lucius. The sequence goes on from NC_047576.1 coordinate 13,933,200, forward strand.
AGACATAGACACAGAAAGACAGACACATACATATGTATACAGAAACAGAGACATAAACATAGAGACATAAACATAGAGATAGAGACATAAACATAGAGACATAAACATAGAGACATAGAGACATAAACATAGAGACATAAACATAGAGACAGAGACATAGAGACATAAACATAGAGACATAAACATAGAGACAGAGACATAAACATAGAGACATAAACATAGAGACAGAGACATAAACATAGAGACAGAGACAGAGAGACATAAACATAGAGACAGAGACATAAACATAGAGACAGAGACATAGAGACAGAGACATAAACATAGAGACAGAGACATAGAGACAGAGACATAGAGACAGAGACATAGAGACATAAACATAGAGACAGAGACATAGAGACAGAGACATAGAGACATAAACATAGAGACATAAACATAGAGACAGAGACATAGAGACATAAACATAGAGACAGAGGCATAGAGACATAGAGACATAGAGACATAGAGACAGAGATATAGAGACAGAGATATATTTGATGACTATATTAAATGTGATAAACACACAACTGAGATTCAATTTTTCACACAAAGCTGAATTAAAACTTATACCTACAAAACATCAAAATCCAGAAAGAAATGGTTATATTCCCAACAGATCTTTCATATGAAAACCCTCTACTAAAGAAAGATTAACCTAGAGAAGAGACTCCGAAGCAAATTGAGCCCAAGAGAACAACACAGTTTGACCCAACTAAATCATGAGGAAAACAAAAAGAACAATTTGGTGCACTGGAAAGAATCAATTAAGAATACATTGAAAATTGGAACGCTACCTTGCCCCACTAAAACAGTTCACTCTGGCAGAATACCTGTCCATAGGACAAGGCCCCGGCAGGACATGCCCCAAATACAGGCTCTGTGCACACTGCCCACAATATGACATGGGAACTGAGCTGCCTTTCTTAATCTCCTGCAACATGTATGACTCCAAAAGAGACACATTGTCCTCAGATCATACAGACCACAAAGATTTGAAAATCAAATCAAAGTTATGAGTGTGTAATGTTAAATATTGCGGTTTGCCATCACATAAGCAAGATCTGTGACCCGTTCCATGAAAAAATGGTAACCAATGTTACACAATAACATTTCAACCAAAACATTATTAATAGTTTTTTTTTAAACACTGTATATAGCTTATATGACTTTATCCTTTTTAAATGTTTACTTGCAATTCAAGATTCATAAGTCAACATATATGCAAATAAATGTTCCCCATGCATACAAAGCCCCTTTATATTGAACATGAAAATGTAATTGATTTAGAGAGAAAGAGAGACATAAGAGACACATAAAGAGAAGAACAGAGACATTGAGAGAGGTACAGAAAGAGACATAGCTACAGATAGAAACTAAGAGATGGAAAAAGAGAAAGACAGAGACAGGGAGATAGAGGGAAACTGCTGGAGTCCTAAAGGCCTATTGAAAGGAGGAGGAGGAGTTCAGTACTCGTGCATTCAGGCGGTCTGGCATCTGCCCAACCCTGGGCCTGTGTGGGGGCGGACTGACACGATTTCTGATTCAACCAATCACACTGTACCAGCCCTCCTACCAAGCAATAGATGTCTTGCAATGTGCGAACATACAAAACCCACTGCCCTCCTAAAAATCCAAAGCAAAATGATGAGCGCCATCCAATCAGCCCCGTCCAGCCAGCCCCCGTCAAGCCAGCCCCCGTCAAGCCAGCCCCCATCCAACCAGCCCTGTCCAGCCATTCCCGCCCAGCCAGCCCAGGTCATCCAGCCCTGACCAGCCAGCCCCGGTCCAGTCCCCCCCGGTCCAGTCCACCCCCGTCCAGCCCACCCCCATCCAGCCCACCCCCCGTCCATCCAGCCCACCCCCCGTCCATCCAGCCCAGGCCATCCAGCTCTGTCCAGCCAGCCCCCGCCCAGCCAGCACCAGTCCAGTCCACCCCCGTCCAGCCCACCCCCATCCAGCCCACCCCCCGTCCATCCAGCCCAGGCCATCCAGCTCTGTCCAGCCAGCCCCTGTCCAGCCTGCCCCCGTCCAGCCCGCCCCCGTCCAGCCCGCCCCCGTCCAGCCCACCCCCGTCCAGCCCAGCCCCATCCAGCCCGCCCCCGTCCAGCCCACCCCCGTCCAGCCCACCCCCGTCCAGCCCAGCCCCATCCAACCAGGCCCGTCCAGCCATCCCCAGTGCAGCAGGCTGAGCTGTCCACTAGGGCTCTAACTGATCTCTATTGATCATCCCATTTCCTCTTTATCTTTAATCAAAAGCCTGAGAAACTCTGATGTTTAATTAATAAGGCACTGCGAAAGGCCCACTCACTGGCTCAGAGAGCCTGCTTTAATTCATTATTAATGAACGCACGCTAATTATCCAAGTGCTGTGCCGCGCCATGGTGGTCGGAGGGGAGCGCCGAGAAAGGGAGATGAAGAGAGAGAGATGAGGCTCGTCACCTGTCCCCTTCCTCCACATCCAATCCATCTGCATTTCATCACCACTCACATCTCCACTGCATCACAAACTTCTTCTCTCTTCTTTTTATCTGCTTATTAAAGCATTCCAACTTTGATATGCTGGGGAAGAAAGAGAGCGAGAGAGAGAGCGAGAGAGAGAGAGAGGGAGGGAGAGTAGGGGGATGTGGAAATAAAGAAGAATAATGCATCAGGGCCCATGCTCTGTGTGGGAATATATATATATATATATATATATATATATATATATATCTGGGCTCAACTTCTCTTTCAATATCCACTCATGAAATCATCAGGACATTTTTCACAGCACCGAGGTTGTAGAACCTTAACGTGATAAAGAGATGACCTGTTACGGGCCAGAGGCTAAGGGACGGGCTGATCCTCTACAACACGGGTCCGTGTGTAGGTATGGCGAGATGTTGACCACTGGCTAATGTACACAGGGGTGCGTGAGGGTGCTGTTGGGGGGGGCCACAGGACGACCACGACAGCACATACTGTAAAAAGCCCCCAACTAACCACGGCCGGAGAATCTGGGACCAGGTGTGTGTCGCAATCCTCTTGAGAGACACAGATGCAACATTCTATCCTAACATAGTATCTATGGGAGACTTATGTCACTTCACGTTGTTATTGTGCCATGCGGGAGTTCTGACATTCCCTCCATCCTTCATCCTCCCTCTGCCTCCCTTCTTTCCCCCAACCGGACAGACATGATGTGGAAGAGAGGGGCTGTGACGGATCCTCCAATAGCATTGTCATCTCTCAGTCAAGCTCTCCCAGTTCCATCTATTATCCTGTCCTGCACTAACAAACAATGCAGACTGCCCTCCTTCTCTTTGTCCAGCTCCTTCCAGTCGCCTTGGGCACACCGAGGCTCCTCTAACCCAGCTATTCTCAATCTCCTCTGTACATCTCCACGCACGGCTAATGTCCTCTCTTCACCTCCCTTCCTCATTCTTTTCTCCTCGCCCTGGGCCTCCATTCACCCCTGTCATTTCCACACACCCGCTCGTTCCTTTCCCAGCATGCATTGCATATCATCCCACTAACCCCTCGACTGACTGTGACCTTGGCTTCTTAACTGAAATGAAAGCCAAAGTCAGATAAAAATCAGAAACCCACAGAACCATCATATGATCTCAGATTACCTTCCAACAGTGCAGACAGAGGGACCGGCGCAGGCAGAGGTGACAGTGAAGGAACAGGTTGAACATTTACGAGATACAGCCAGATAAAGGTTAACAGTTAATCTGATCTCACCCTATAACATAACTGTGCTCCTATAGCTACAATAAACATAACACATCATATACATTGACCCTATGTCCAAGACTGTGCATTAAAGTTAAAGGAATTTCCCCCAAACAAGCTATAAAATGGTGTTCTTTCGCTGTGAAATCGAAATAGCTCAACCCCCACCCCCACACCACATTGCAATTGGAGCCCGCTAGATTATTTTATTACAGCAGGGCCAATATGTCAGAGTAATCAAGAGCTATCTGCTTGCCCCGCGTGCATTGCCACAGTGAGCAGTGCTCTCTTCGCCTGGGTGCTAGAAAGGCACAGAGGTTCTAGCTACTGGGAAGATCCTGCCTGGTGTCACAGTGTATCCGTTCCCCTCTTAAAACTACCACGCTGGTAATGTTGATGGCTTCTCCTGAAGCTGCCGTTACTCAGCCGCGGGCAACATTGCCACTGTCTACAACAGACAGTAAATCCAGATGTATAATAGGCGGCTCTGTGCTAGATTACAGTAAACATATTTGTTTTCAGTTGAGACTATTTCTGGGTAAAAAAAAAAAGCCCTCCCAAGGCTCCAGCCTGAACTAACACAGCAACACAGTCAACAGAAGAGAGGCCTTCTGAGAAACTCTGGAGACCCAGCAACAGTGTGTAACAGCGAGCGTCTCTTCTGGGGCTCCCAGCCCTGTTCTGTGGTCCTGTCCCACTCCCCCCACCCTGACTGTGGGCTATATATAGTGGTGGGCTGGGGCTTGGGGTGTGAGATGGGCTCCATTATCTCACTGTGGGTTCTTGTGTTCTTCCATGATGACTGGTCCGCACCTGTCTCCCACCGACCTCCTGAGCATACAGTCAGGTCAGCCTAAATATAGCCCTGCTCCCCATCCCAGTAGCCATTTCAAACCTCACTTGGAGCTAGGTAGAATCCAACTTAGGGTCACACTATCTGTATTACCACACTTACAAAGACACAATGACATTATTCGGTCTATTAAAAAAAGCACCTCCATTGGTAATGAGGAGAGCAGGAATCTCCAGCACAGCAGGCAGAGAAAAAAATCTGCGCCCAAAGAAAAACTCTGCAGTCGAAGCCAGACGTGAGACTTACTTTCTGAGGTAGATAAGATGGAATGACTAGGAATATGGAGTCCCTGCAAGCCGCTTCTCTGCCTTATTCGTTACAAATGCCCGTCGAGGTTACTACAATGACCAACTGCTCATACCTGCAGATTCACTATAAATGCATTCTGGTGGGAATGCTTAAAAGTAGTTATATAAAATGGGGGAAATCTAATTCTGATTGCAGCAGTTCCCTTTGTAGACCTTTATGTTGGTGTTATGCTGTATCAGTCTAAAACATCCCAATGATAAAACTGTCTTCACCATACCACTGCACTCACAGCCCATTCTTCCCTGTCTCTGTTACCGTGGAAACTGTTAGCAGTGTTGGAAAGAGCAATTCTATTATAACGAGAGGAGGACAGACACCCGGTTCCAGCTCCCTCAGTCAGCAAATAGAACTATAAAACATGACTTAACAGTCAGAGGGAGAGATAGGGGAAAACAGATAGTTAGAGAGAAGAATGGAGGGAGAGGGAGAGAGTGTGAGAGAGAGAGAGAGGACGATGAAAGAGAATTTGAATAGAAAGAGGATGTCTAGCAGAGGCTGTTATGAAATTCAATCAAACCTAGTCAGTGACAATCAGAGAGAGAGTGATGAGGTGTGGGAACATTAAGGACAGGATGTGATAAACAACAATGACATCAGATAGAGAAACACTTTTGCAAAGGCTAGCTACATAAAGGACTCCTATTACACATGATTACAGAAATAGTACAGCAGGGCTGAGCACAGAGTATGGATAGCCAGGAGGACTAAGCTGGTTAAGCATTGTCAAATATATGCCTTTCTCCCTCTGTCTATTCACAACTATTCAATGCCTCATCTTTACCACCCATCGCTCTCGTCCCCCTTCGACAATGGGTCTATTGAATCATTCCATTTGTCTTCTGACTTCTGCCCAAAGCCAAATCCCCTTTCATTTGCTCTTTCGTTCCTATATCCCTCACTCTCTACTTAACACCCCCACCCCCGCTTAACACTATCCCCATCCATTAACTAGTCGTTTCACTAGCAGAGAGGAGAGTGCCCACCGTCCTCAGTACATGTTCTGTGAGGGTAGAGCTACTGGGGACTATCAACGGGTGGAAGGCAGGCAGCCTGGCAAGGTCACAGAGGTGCCCCAGGGGGAAAGTGGAGGGTGGACAAGTCGATAGGATCAAATGCTAATCGATAACAAGAACATGTTCTCTGAGGGCTGGGGTTCAGCCGTGTCCCCTTTACACTATTTCGGTGATGAGCACCATGGATCAGGTTACTTTCCTGTGGACCACAGTGGAGAGAAAACAGCTCAGTCTCAATGACATCGCCTTTGAAATGCATGCTGTTCCCATATGACCCAGGATTCCCGTGAATCATTCCAAGGGGTATAACGTTTCACACCCAGTTGTTCAGACCCACAGTGTGTGGTGGCTGAACTATGAGCTGTTTAAGATGGCCTTCTGCTCCGTCTCTGGACCTCTGATAGTATACCTGGCATTGAATGTGTACAACCAAAAAACGGAAACAACAGTTCCCCCAAGTAAGGCTGCTGGATGCTATTATTCTGCATTGGTAATTGTGTTATGGGGACAGGGTCAGAACCAACCGTGAAAAACTGAATATTCTTTATGCTTTAAATCATTTCATTTGGAACCATTTCAAATAAATGCAATCAAGGTTCCCCCTATGCTGTGCGCATTCGCGACCGCACGCTTCCTCAAGGATTGCCGCGCAGAACAATTGACAGCCCGTGCAGACCCACGGGAATGTTGTCAGACCCTTTTCAATCAGCGCTACAGACAATCGGAGTAGAATCCTATTGACGTTTGCCCATGTGGTCTTTCCAACCAATGACATGAAGCGCTCATGAGGGTGCATTATTCAGATTAAAGCGCCTCAGATCAGAGTCCACGTCAAGCAGGTACAGTCTGATTGTTCACGGTTACTGCACAACGTAAGTCCCACAGAATTCCTACGTCCAGAGGAGTGCTCAGTGCAAAAAGAATTGAAAAGGAACATTGCATGTAATGTATTTATTGACCACTTTATTGGTGTTTTATTTCATTTAAGTACATGAAATAGAATTAAAACATCCAACTGTTGAAGTGCTACTAGTGTGCATCGCTATCTAGCTCAGGATCATTACCTTAAATATTAAAAATCATCAGTCCCACTGCAAATATTGGGGTCTAGGGAAACGCTTGCTTTTAATTGATCTTATTGAGCTAATTAGGAAATTAGAGATTCCTTTTCCCATCCAGTGTATAAACGCATCTCAAATGCAAGTCCCTGCTCCCGTCAGCCAGCTGGGGGCATTTAGAACGTACAAAGGATTTAGTATGAGGTATAATAGTATGGCAATGGCCAGACCTGTGTGTTATTGGCTGGCAGACCGGCTCACTCATCCAACAGCTGTATGGATTTCTCCGCCACACAAAACGCCTTCATGCCTGTGCATGGGGCAATGTTAGGCATGCTGAGTCCTTTCAGTGGGCTGTCTATTGTGGCTCCCTTCACCTAAAAGGGAAGGCTCGTTTGGCTCCCGAATGGAACTTTGACAAATGTACAAAAAAAATTATGCAGAGACATGAGCAAATGCCAAATCTCCAATGTAGAGACCCAATATCCCATTATGTCAGATTGAGCCTTATCAAAGCCGACTGAGGAGGATAAAGAACATGGCAGTAGGCCTACTCTAATAATTTTTTATATATGCTACCTAATGTAGCCTATGAATGTACGTCTGGATGGTGGAAACTGATAAAGGATTCCTGTCTACAACCCATTCTGTGCGTTTATAACCCTTTCTGGCATATGCCAATGTAAACTGAAATGCCATGGAAACGATGAAGTAATAAGACATTGTTCTTTTTCTTCTTTATTTGCTCGATCATAGTGTAAAACAAAATTCTTAGGTGCATAGGTTGTATTATTTATAATAGAAATAATGTAGTAATACATTATTTACATTAGCCAAATGTACAGTGTTTCAAACTACTACATGAGCGCGCAAAGTAAACATTATCAATAGGCAAATGCATTTTCTGGTAATTGATAGGAGAGCCAAACCCAAGAAGGAGGGGATATTAATCTGAACTACATTGGCTACATGATTAAGTTTGTCAAGGTAGCCTATATATCATGAAAAACGTAAGCAGTTACTTTGTAATTCTGATGATGGAAATAAATGTATGCAGTTGTTTTGCATGAATACTCATGAAATGTGTCATTCTGGCGCCCTACTAGAGGTGATGATCCAGCAGGATGAAAGGGCGGGCCTAAGTGAAAACGTTGGGAAAGCACTTTAATAGACCAATGAATATTCATCTGGGTAAGACCATTTCATAAGCTGCATAAATACTATATATTCAAATTTGTTTCCTAATGCCCAGAAAATCAAATGAAAGGAGGCTTAAATAAATGGATGAGAAAAACATATATGCTTAAGTGTTTCATTAAATATAAAGGGATTTAACAACAAAGACGACAACAAAGACGACATGAGGACTGGAAGTGGAGGTGTGTGTGAGAGTTTAGTTTGCGTATGTGAGTATTTAGATTTACAGTATGTGAGTCAGACAAATCAATACTTAGTTCATGTCTTTGTGTGTGGGTGTGATTATAAACCCAGGCAGGCTCTGTTCTTTATCCACATCTATTTCTGTATTGTATAATGTACTGTATCCAATACGCACAGAGAGCCACAATGAAAAACGCTGATACGTAACCTAATCCTGGCCCTCAGAAATCTGGCCTCAGTCGTACTTCTATACCATTCCCTGTGCCTGCCCTGATAGTCCCGGCACGACCCTATCCCCCGTCCCGCTGACCACCCTACCATCCCCATCCAGCCTCCATCCCCATGGTTTCTGTAACTGACTGTCCCGATTCGGGCTCCGTTCCCCATGCCCCCCATTCTAATCATGTGTCTCCCTCTCCACCCACCGCTCTCCAGTCCAGCCTTTCATCACTCTGCATATCCCGGGTTTCGCGTGTCCCCTAGAGCTGGAGGCATGTACTCTCACCCAAAGCCCCATACATCCTCAGCACCAGTCTGCCTCTCTGGAACTGCAAAACTCAAAATGACTGAATGTGACATACTCTTACCGATCGCATCCCCTCATCTAACATGCTCCCCACTTACTGAATGGTACGGTGAACTTACTGTACGCCGATTTAGTTTAGTCTTTCCCTATATATTGTCTACCACCTACAGAACTTCACAACAAGTACGATTCTGAATATGCGCAAATGTGCTGTTCCTACATCAAAAGTGATTGCGATTCTATGCATGTCTTTCTCACTCCAGCCACGTAGCCACAGCCCTGTCTCTCTGTGTCCCCCAAGGGAGTTGATCTGATGCTTCACAATGCAGCCCTATAATCAGTGGCTTTGCAGGGGTTTCGTCTCAAAGTTTCTACCGCGCACAGAGACACTACCTGGAGAAAGACACCTACATCTACTCATCCCCTTTCTTTCCCAGGTGGAGCAGAGCAGAAAATGCAACAACCTGTTCATAGGGCTGCAGGTACGAGAGGAATACAAATGTGCCAGTAGCCTCCAGTAGGTAACAAGGCTCTGTCTCGTCCATCACTGGCTCTTCCATTTTTCAGTCCTAGTCAGTCCCATCACCACTTGTAGACATCTCAGCACTGTGTACACATTGGGAGAAAATGAATCCTATATTTGATTTTCATCTTGCCCTGTGACCTTGCCTTCGCTTTCCATTCCATACAGGGTTTGGCTTGACATTGTGTGATGGGGAAGATTGAAAAATATATGTCTGATCTCTCTGAATAATTGTTCTCTTGAAACCTTTTATAGGGAATTTAATTGTTTTGGGCTGAGTCTTGCTCCTTTACAAACAGTTATTATAGCCAGGCAGTCTAAGAGTTGTTTGGGACTTGGTAATCAATAATCCAGTGAGGTTGTGCAAAAAATATCTAGAAATTACTCAATTTAACAACAAATAGAGTACATGACACATTTATATTTGCTCCATGTGCTGTTTACAGTGGACTTTGTGGTGGCATTACTTAAAGTAAAAATGCTTTATACTCAGTGTATGAGTAGCAAGGGATTTAGTCAATCAATACCCAATATGTACAGTTGGGATATAATTACATGTTGGAGTAAGAACGATAAATATAGTAAATATATAATGAATAACATTAATACATCTGTACAACATGTATAACCATACTATACCAATCAGAAATTAGACAGATCTTATAGACTTAGCCGTTCAATAGGATTTAAATTCTCAAATAGTACATTTTTCAACTGGAAGACAACCAACAATGGAAGACAAATGCTCCATTTAGTGGCAATGAATCCACCTGCCACCTGTGGTACCAGAGCTGGGCGGGTATTCTCAGTGTGAGGTGAATTATTTCGGCAGTGTGAAAGGCAGGCACACACTGTAGATGAGTTGGGGAAGCAGTGTGACAACTTCCGTTGTCTCCACTTACTCACAGGAGGTGAAAGATGGAGGAGGAGGAGGAGAGAGTGTGCAGGGCAAGAGGGAGGGAGCAGTGAGGGGGAAAAAAAGAGACTGACATGGAAAAGCCCAAACCCCAAAGCAGTATGTCTGTCTTGCAACCTTTCTGTGCCACCTGTGCTGGACCATATCTGTGAATGGGACCGGTGATTAGCAGCGTGTCTCAGTGGGGGAACATGTTGTGGGTTAGGATGGAGCGGGGGGGCTGGGGGGCTGGGACCGTGGAGAACAGGGGGATCCATCATGGCGCAGATGAAAGACTTGTCTGGTCTGACTGCCTCGGGCCCTGACAGGATTAACATTAGGTGGAAAACCTCTTCTCACTTTTCTACGCCTACTCTCTCTTTCTCTCAGCCACACATGCACATAGAAACATACACACAAACACACACACACACACACACACATAAACATCCACACACACATATGAAAACATGCGCACACACATTAACATGCACACATACACATACATATAAATATAGAAACACACCAACAGACAGACAGAGTTAAAAGCAGAGGGGGTAGGGGGTAGTATAGATAAAGGTAGTAGAGGTAGGGGTAGTAGAGGTAGGGGTAGTACTGGTAGGGGTAGTATAGATAAAGGTTGTAGAGGTAGGGGTAGTAGAGGTAGGGGTAGTACTGGTAGGGGTAGCGGAGGTGGGGGTAGTAGAGGTAGGGGTAGTAGAGGTGGGGGTAGTAGAGGTAGGGGTAGTAGAGGTAGGGGTAGCGGAGGTGGGGTTAGTAGAGGTAGGGGTAGTAGAGGTAGGGGTAGTACTGGTAGGGGTAGTATAGATAAAGGTTGTAGAGGTAGGGGTAGTAGAGGTAGGGGTAGTACTGGTAGGGGTAGCGGAGGTGGGGGTAGTAGAGGTAGGGGTAGTAGAGGTGGGGGTAGTAGAGGTAGGGGTAGTAGAGGTAGGGGTAGCGGAGGTGGGGTTAGTAGAGGTAGGGGTAGTAGAGGTAGGGGTAGTAGAGGTGGGGTTAGTAGAGGTGGGGGTGGCGGAGGTGGGGGTGGCGGAGGTGGGGGTAGTATTGATAAAGGTAGTAGAGGTAGGGGTAGTAGAGGTAGGGGTAGTAGAGGTGGGGGTGGCGGAGATGGGGGTGGCGGAGGTGGGGGTAATAAACGTAAGGGTAGTGGAGGTAGGGTTAACAGAGGTAGGGTTAGTAGAAGTAGGGTTAGTAGAGGTAGGGTTAGTTGAGGTAAGGGTAATAGAGGTAGGGTTAGTAGAAGTAGGGTTAGTAGAGGTAGGGTTAGTAGAGGTAAGGGTAATAGAGGTAGGGTTAGTAGAGGTAAGGGTAATAGAGGTAGGGTTAGTAGAGGTAAGGGTAATAGAGGTAGGGTTAGTAGAGGTAGGGTTAGTAGAGGTAAGGGTAATAGAGGTAGGGTTAGTAGAGGTAAGGGTAATAGAGGTAGGGTTAGTAGAGGTAAGGGTAATAGAGGTAGGGTTAGTAGAGGTAAGGGTAATAGAGGTAGGTGTAAATAGTGAATAAAACAGAGTCGTCGTCGTCCCCACAGGCAGTGGGGTTTAGCAGACTGGCCTTGGTCCTGACAGCCCTCACACTGGGTACTTGTGCATCTGTGCTAATCACACTCAGTTCTGTGAAGCAGCTCAATGAGTTCCTGCCCAGAACAGATAAATCCCCATTCTAAATTAACTTGGTTTTGAATGTGAAAAATTCATACATATTCCTTACATCTTTTATCCAGAGTATTGCAGCATCAAAATACAGATGGAAACTTACATAAAATGCTGCCAACTTTTCAAATACTTCGCACTAGTTTTACAAAGTATGTCCTGTGGTGAAATCTATTCTATTTTATTCATGGTATGTTGATGTAGCAAGAGTTGCTGTAGACCTGAAATCCCAAAACATTTTAACATTAAATTTAGAACATTTAGAGATCCAAACATCTGTTATGCCAAAATAACTCTGTCTCACTAAGTGGCCGAATGCAAAGCTTTTGAGTTGAGGATCAACCAGACCAGGGAGAGGTGACACAAGTTAAATGACTGCTGAGGTAAACAGTCAACACACACCAGCATGTACATCAATCACCACAGCTCTTATCAAGGAACAAGGATATATTGGGCATTATAAACCAGTTCAGTTCAGACCCGGGAATGCTGATTGGCCAGTATACGATGACTAACAGCTGTAACCAAGATCTATGCGTAGTATCAAGACTACGAACCGCTCCTAGTCATGTTATATTGACCACATACCACACCCTTTATGCATTATTAATTAAATATATCCTAATTTCCCTTGTATCCTAAATGTATTGGAGAGGGCAAAGGAGAAACCACGTTCTCATTAAATATCCTACTACTCCATTCAATTGCCAGGCAATTTAAATGCTAATGTGCAAGTTAGCCTACGTCTACATTAAATTTCCTATTGCACTCATGGGTTATCAGAGGACAAATTGAGGGGATTCTCTGCATGCTTGGTCCATCTGGGCTATTTGTCCAATTACACTGAGTGTCTATGGGTTTGGCAGTGTGATGATGGAGCACAGCTCTCTCCCCATCCCTCCCCTCTCTTCTGCCACACCACGCCTCCCCTCCTCTCCTCCAAGAAGTGACATGAAGGAAATGGGGGATCTGCAGAGTAAACAGAACCTCTGACACCATTTATCCACAACTCCAGAACAGGATGACAGTTCAGCACCCCCCTTCAACCAGCCTATAAGAAGCAGGCATTTCATTGGAACTTTCAGCCTGGACCCGAAGGAGGTCAAGGTATGTTGAAATGTGTGAGATAGAGGCCTTTTTTCTGCCTTACAGAAAATAAAATGTCTGGAAAAGCAGACAGCAATCTGGTGGGATAGAGCCCAGTGGTATGAACTGGAACCCTGGATGGGGAGGAATGAGGAATGGTGACTTGTGTTCATGTTGCTAGAACATTAAGCATGCTTCTCCATAGTCATGGAATTTCAGGCATGACCCCATTAAAACACACCATTAGATATTGTAGAAGAGTGCTTGTACAGGAACACTACCAGCAGGAAAATGTGGGATACCATCCCGAACATCTGGAGCCCTCCACTTCCAGGTTGACTTTTTTTCCTAAATCAGAGCTGTTGAACCCCAGAGTGTGATACTTAGAAACCAATCCACTAAGAGAGAGAACAGACCTTAAAGGTAAAGAGGAGCTATTGTAACATTCCACCTGTAGATGTGAGCAGGGCTCAAGAGCCTGAATAGGTCCTCTGTCACCCATTTTAACATTCTTTAACAGTATAAATGTGGTGGTCACACTGTATGTAGTGCAGCTTGTACCGCAGCTGATCAACAGTTGGTTATGGATAACGTTGAACTTTGTATTTCACTGGCCTGGTGCTGGAGGCATTTTGGTGCATCTCCCAGCTCCCGAATAGAAAGACGAAAACAGGCAAAATACTTTATTTCAGGTGTGGAAATAAAGTTTTGTCAAAATCCGTGGTACTAAAAATACTATCATTAGGATGTTTATTTTGCAGCGCATTTCCTAATTCTGAGAACTCAGCAAAGATAATTAAGACCTACCTTTTTACCACGTAATTCTGACTGGAGCGTTAATCTACATGCATGGTTAGACATGTTTGCAGCAACAGTTCTTAGCTCACCTTTTAATGAATCTCTCCATGTTCATTAAAAATCTTGACTTATTCTACAGTTACTTTTTACATGATATTAGTCAAAGTATACAGCAAAAATAACAACGCAATGCCAAAGCAAATTGACATCAAAGTTAAAGAAAGACTAATATTTAAGGACGTTTGACTTCAATAAAAAATCTTCAATTAGAGCTACATTTGAGCAAATTCAGAACTTGCAACTGAAAGTGATATTAATGACCGCTAATCCTGTCATGTACCAGTAATATGTTACATTATTCAAATCAGATTACAGATATATTTGAACAAGAAAAGGATCCAGGCAAGCCTACTTCAGCCGGCCCGTGATTAGAAGGGATGAATGTTGTTGCCCTCACTGGATTTAACCCAGGGTCTCCTATGTAAGAGCTTACGTCTTCAACCACTACACCACAAAGCTAGACGTGAGCTGAGTCTCGACATTAGATCATTTTGTCACACATTAACATCACGTCAAGTTCGAATATTTCGCTAGACACCATTAAGCATTGTGTTACACTGACTATTGTTTCTTATTAAGTTTACATCCATCACTAATAGCCTCTATGAACTGTATGGCTTTCGCCCCTGGCCGTTTTAACAGCTTATTAGCCAGTAATAGGCTTACTAGTATCTACTAACATATTACTTGGAGTAATCATAAGAATTGAGCAATTTCTAGCCAGCCTGAAGATTAACATTACACTGTGAAAGCTATTTCATTTCATGGCACAACAACACCATTCTTTCATTCTTGAATGACATTAATACAATAATTGTCAATATAGGTGACAATAACATATTTTTTGTCAAGTGAAAAAACTGCCCAAGGGGTTGTGATATAGCCTGCATTACCCCAAACAGCATGCATGGATGCATACTTTGAAAATCCACCAGAAACAATTGCAATATAACCGTAAACAGTTTTATTTTAGGCTTAATATAACGTAGGTACTGTAGGTTGTATCCAGTTAAGTTGTCTATCCTGAACAAATCCTAATGCATAATTTGTTTTGTGCAATTTCATTTCAAGGCACAACAAGTTTTGTTTTTCTTTCATTCGTGACGATAACTGACTTTTTCATCGAGTGAAAAGACGAGAATCGTGGAAACCTTTTACTGGGCAAGGGCTTGTGACCTATTGTATATTACCCTAAAAAGCATGCATGGATGCGTACTTCGAAAATCCACCAGAAATAGTCAGAATACAACCGTAAACATTTTATTTTAGGCTTAATATAACGTAGCTTCTGAAGGTTGTGGCCAGCTACGTTTTTGTCTATCCTGACCAAATCCTAAAGCGGATTTGCTTTAACAGCCTCGAGGCTCAAACACCGGTCCCCTGCATGAGTGTCTACCTTTCTAACCACTACAGTGTTTAACTAGGGGTAGTCAGTCAGTCTGTCAGTAAGAGACATTCGCTCTTCTTGGCTGGCTCCACGTATGTGGTCTGGCAAAAAACTAGAAGGTTACTCTGAATATTTTTAATGCAGAAAGAATGTGTGCATTAAATAATTATGACACCTTGCCTGTTTGACCTGGTTTCTAAATTTGGCATATAAGACTGCAATTAATTATTCTATTTAAAGCATTTTCTGTGCCTCACAACCAATAACTAAGTGTGTGAGTATTCAACGACGTTTGAAAGCCATGGGTCCTCAGCGGACTAGGATAATCTTCCTAAGTTTTCAGGTTATGTTAAGGTTTTAAATATATATTGAATAAATATTTTAATTCAAATGTTTTAAAGACCAAGTGTAATTTTATCAATTGGAAACAAATCTGACAAGTTGTCACGTGAGAGCCAAAGCCCCCCCCTCATCTTGTTTGCAGTTATTGCCCTCACCTGCGCTCCTCATCAATGTTCCTCCTGTCCTGGTGTAACTTGTCAGTCATTGTTTTGGATTCCATTCCTTTTTGTAATGTTGTTCTGTTCATATCTTGTTTTAGTTTTGTTACACCTAATTGTTTTTTAATTGTCTCTTCATAGTAAATCAGTCTAAAAGGGACCATAGTCAGATAACTTTGCTGAGTTCGAGTAATCCAAAAGTTACGTTACTGATAAAAAAAATTGGAAAAGTATCTACAGTGGTAAGAGTAACAGCTTCCATTCAGATAACTTACCCGAACCTGTAATCGGGACTCTTCAGCGAAGTAGCAAAGACACTGCTGCTGCTGATGCATGTTGTCTCACGCCTGAAAACACACTTTATTAAGGACTATATTAAAAATTCACGCCCTGTTGGTGTGAGTGTTTTCATTTCCACTGCAATCTTCTGGAACTGGTGTGGCTGTGGGGGGGTTGGTGGGCATGTGAGTGGCATCAGAGCATGCCTGGTTGGCTGGCAAGGCTGGGTGGAGCTGGCTGAAGGGCTCTCTAGTTCTTTCATTTCAGCAGAAGACGGTTGAGCCATCAGCAGATGCTCCACTGTGTTTACAGGAAGGCAGAAGTTAAATGGAAAAGCCGAGCGAGGCCACAGCTCTGCAGTGTGCAGTACGTTTGTCCTCCAGTGATGAATGCGGGATTGGTTAATGCTGTGAGATAAAAGGCTATAAACTAATTCACCGGGCTCTCTGCAGTAATCAGCTGCGTGTCCAAGAAGGAGGAAACAATGTGTTTTTAAAAGAGCTGGACTGTGAGCCCGGTGACAACGAAGGGTTGTACAGACCTGAGCAGAATGAAAGCTCAGTAGAGCTCATTATCGAACCACACGATGTACAGTACATTTCCTCTGAGGGGCGGTTTGGTTTGCTGGGCCACTTGGCAGTACAGGAATGGTACACCTCAAACAGTGTGGAAATAGGCCATTCAAGTGCCATCACACTGAAGTCTGGCTTCATATGTACATTTGTTTTTTTTTGCTCAATATACTACAGGGAGAGCCATAAAGTCTTTGCCTTTTCTCCTTCATTTGCAGTTTGTAACAAATTAATATGTAATTTAATTTAGATGGAGCTAATTTACAGTGGGGAGAACAAGTACTTGATACACTGCCGATTTGCAGGTCTGTAATTTTTATCAGAGGTACTCTTCAACTGTGAGTGACGGAATCTAAAACAAAAATCCAGAAAATCACATTGTATGATTTTTAAAGAATTAATTAGCATTTTTTGCATGACATAAGTATTTGATACATCAGAAAAGCAGAACTTAATATTTGGTACAGAAACCTTACATATCAGAGATCATACATATCTTGTAGTTCTTGACCAGGTTTGCTCACACTGCAGCAGGGATTTTGGCCCACTCCTCCATACAGACCTTCTCCAGATCCTTCAGGTTTCAGGGCTGTCGCTGGACAATACTTTCAGCTCCCTCCAAAGATTTTCTATTGGGTTCAGGTCTGGAGACTGGCTAGGCCACTCCAGGACCTTGAGATGCTTCTTACGGAGCCACTCCTTATTTGCCCTGGATGTGTGTTTCGGGTCGTTGTATTGTGCTCCTTGAAACAACCACACCGTCTTTTTCCAGAGCAGCCTGTATTTCTCCTGAGGTTACCTGTGGGTTTTTCTTTGTATCCCAAACAATTCTTCTGGCAGTTTTGGCTGAAATCTTTCTTAGTCTAGCTGACCTTGGCTTGGTATCAAGAGACCCCCGAATGTTCCACTTCTTATTAAGTGATTGAACAGTACTGACAGACATTTGCAAGGCTTTGGATATCTTTTTATATCCTTTTCCATCGTTATAAAGTTCCATTACCTTGTTACGCAGGTCTTTTGACAGTTCTTTTCTGCTGTCCATGGCTCAGTATCTAGCCTGCTCAGTGCATCCACATATGAGCTAACAAACTCATTGACTATTTATACACAGACAATAACTGCAATTTAAAAAGCCACAGGCGTGGGAAATTCAACTTTAATTGCCATATTAACTTGTGTGTGTCACCTTGTGTGTCTGTAACAAGGCCAAACATTCAAGGGTATGTAAACTTTTGATCAGGGCCATTTGAGTGATTTCTGTTATCATTATGATTTAAAAAGGAGCCAAACAACTATGTGATAATAAAATTAATATGATCACTTTCCTTAAATAAAATATATTTTTTTGAATGATCAGTAATATTTTCCAAATCAATGCCAAAATTGCACAATTTCTGCCAGGATATGCAAACTTATGAGCACATATGGTTAGGAAATTGTAAACATTTTCGTGACTTTCTTATCTAGATTGTATTATTATGTGGAAAACATAGAAAACCGCACATTCTGTGCAATGCAACATATGAAGTCAGGCAGACAGTAAAAAATGAAATATGTTATGACCACAGACACACATGGACAGGAACATCTTTATGTCTCCTAAAAACCAACCAATAAACACAGTCACACAAACAGACAAGGCTTTTCATACAGTCACTTACAGACAAACCAAACCTTAACAGCAAGGGTTCGGAAATGATGTGGGTGTCCACAACATTTACCCCAGAAGAGGCAAACAAAATGTAATGTCACTACCTAAGCAAAAGGAGCACATACACATGGAGCCACCCGAACACTGAGGCACCAGGCTCATTATTACAAAGAATACATCTAAGGGGTTGACCTCTCTGTATTTTCCCCAACTCAAGCCCTGTTCCTGTCCCAGCACAGGTGAAATCTCTAATGACTACAACAAACTCATAAATAAATGAAAACATGGACCAGCCTAAGACGTGAAATATATTCCATGTATTTACTGGACACCAATTTGTTGGCCAGCACTGCCCAGCTTGCTGAACATCCTCCTCAGTAAAACTTAGCTCAACCACTACTTCAGTTTGCCAGCCCCGCAACTACATCTGATTGCATGAGGAAAGGAAATATCTGATTAAAGCTGCACTAGGTAGGATATTTTTTTGTCCCCCTATAAAAAAGTTTGTCCCCATATAAACATGTTGTGTAAGCTAATGAGGTTCTCTAAGAGTTGTTTAGCAACATAGAAACTTCAGTGCCAGTGGAATGTCAATTTATACTTTTTGGTGCCGGCTGATATTTTTCCAGCCAATTCTGTTCTAGGAATTCTGTTCCAGCCAATCATGTGGTCCTGTGATGTGGTCCTTCCTCCTTGGCTAATTTCGAGAATGTGCATTTTACCTGGAAGATATATATAGCCATAGGGAGAAAAGTTCACATACTGTAAGAAACAATGTCAGCTAGAGACCAGGACAATTCTTCTCTTGTCTACAGCATACACTACAAAAACTGCAAGGAAGCAAAAGAAGATTTAGACCTGCTTTCCATAACTAGCAACCATGAAGTCTAAGCTAATGTTAGCAAGTCTTAGAATAACATTGAATTCTGAGTTAGTGCTTTTTTTGGGAACAGGTAATTCTATTTTTCATATTATTACACTGAACTCCATTCTCTTTCAGGCATTGGTGTAGAATTGCTTTCTGACTGGTGAGTAATTGCAAAATGCTTTTTTTTTTTTTTTACTGATAATCCTACATAGCGCAGCTTTAAGGTTTTAGTGTATAAAACGTCTCAGCTCATAAGTTCTCTTCACTGTCATTGAAGTGGTGGGGCCTGGCTGGCCCTGCACAGTCCCTGCTGTGAAAGAGTGGGCTGAGGACCTGGGTAAATACTGCAACTTGCTGTCCAGGATCCCACAGAATCACAGGAACACTCTCACAAGCACTCATCTGACTGTGCCTGCCTGGACAAAGTGCTCAGATGCAAAGTGTTGGAACAGCATTCAGATGTACATTAGATAAATGAATGAATGCTTTTTAGGTATATGGAGAATTCCAAAAATGAAAGCAACAACTGCAACAACGGCAATAAATCCTGCAAAATAATGAACTTAATCCAATAGTGATTGTATCATTTCAGATCCAAAGTGCCGGATACAGAGTCAATACAAAAAATGGGTCCCCGTCTAAAAACTTGTTGGAATTCACTGTCGATTTTTTGGTTGCATAAAGGACTATTTTGTTATTAATTAACAGTCAAATATAATGTGAAATTGATCATTTATCATGTTTTTATTGGTGCTAAATTCGAGGGATAGCAGTTACCAAAGCAATTCAAGAATTACCCATTTGATTTAGTACAGTATTCCTTTTCATTTATTCACAGTTCTGAGCTCTGACATCTATGCTTTTAACACTTCCTGGATGATATGACACATTTTATCGCCTAAGTAGAGGAATCCCTGATATTCATCTCCCTCATCATCTCATAATAGCTAATCCCTGTATTATTAGCTTCAGTTCTACCCAGGGTACAGGGGCCAGCCTGATACAACGTTCCATCACGCCAGTTCTTTGAACAACAGTGGAGTTGGAGAAGAGTGAGAGTTTTCATCAAACAACACCCCCTACCTCCTTTACCCAAATTACGACCCCCTCCACCACCCTCACCAAAGTGGATTTACAGAAAATGAGGCCCAGTAAAGCAGGCAGGGGTTCCTGTGGGGCGGCGCAAGCGTTAATCATTTCCACCAGAGCTTTACATGATCCCAGCATGTACTGTCTGCTCAGTCCCCCGTGTCGCTTATTTACCTACAGTCATCAACATTCTCCTGCTGCGCTGCACGCAAAACACACACACATGGCCTAAAATCACAAGCAATCGCCCGTGAATGTATGGTATGCACAAATACCCACAAACCATAGGAACCGTGCCGTATCAGACGATAAGAATGACATGTATCACTGGCAGAGAATCCATCAATGGAGTCATTTATTGGATGATGTTTCATATTTATCATACGTCAGAAAACAAAGGTGAAATCAGCAACACCTTCTCATACTAGATAAGATGCCAACAGTTAACACCCTTTGTTGCCGACAGAAGAGTGAAGAAGTCCATCTCCCTGGTGGAGGAGTGGGGGCGTGACAGTTCCTGCGTGTTCCTGTTTATCACCCTGGCGAATCAGTGTAATGTTTTGGTTAATTAACTAACTGGTGTCTCCAGGGCTCGTCTGTGCTCCAAACTCTATCAAGCCAACCAAGCGACTCAGAACCTAGGAGACCACCGCTGGAGTCAAAGTGGTTTTGTTAAAGCAACACACAGACACAAATGTGTGTTAGTATACGCACATCCCATGAAAGACTTTCTCTCCTCTCTCTTTCTGACACTGTGTCATTCTCCCTCTCGCTCTCTCTCACTCCCCATGTTGTGTCATTCTATTCTCTACTCTGACTTCCCCCAGCATCTTTCTGGTTGAATGGTGCTCTGGGTGATGGTTCATCTGAAAACAGGCCAATATTGTCCCTTTCTCCTTCCACTCTGCACTCCATTCTTAAACTCCTACATTTTCACTCCTCCCTGGCCTTGGCCTAACATTCTTCCTTAGCGCTCAAACCAACTTCTACTGGCCCGCTTTAAACCTTCACTCGGGGGCCATTAATTTCTTAACTTTCCTGGCGGGCTGTACACAGTCTCCTTCCAAATTTACTAAAGTTGCAGTGGAAATAACTCTGGAGCCTCTCACCAGTTCCGATCAACCCAGTACAGCTCCACAGGCAGAACACTGCCTGGCGTGGCCACAGGCCAAAACCCCAGTCCCGGGTCTTAGTCCAGTGAACTGGAAACACCCACCCACACACACACACACACACACACACACACACACATAGTTACAGACTCATACAACACTCGTCTCTCAAAGAGACACTCAGCACAGCGTTGTCCCCAGGTCCCCATGCAGAGACTTTGAGACACTTGTTCGGCCACTCTCATTCCGAATGAACGCACATGTTACCAGGACGAAGGCTATTATTCCTTTCCATCACAGATATTGACCTGGGTACTCCTCTTGGATTTTGGTGCTCAGCAAGGCGTGGCTGACTCTGTTGATGCAATCTATATAATTGTCAGTGATAGCAGGTCTGGTTCGGGAAGGGGGTGTGTGTGTGGGGGGGGGGGGTTCCTCTGGTTGTCAGGGTTATTCCGGCTATCTAGGTCTTGCCACGGGCACTGAGCCTTCCGGAGAAGTGGCTCTATTATAGCCCAGTAAAAGGGTCTGGCTGTACTCCACACACTGACACCCACCATTACATTAGGAGAACTGGTGGGGTAGTGGGAGGTGGTTTCTGTTCTGGTTGAAAGGATGCGTTTGTATCTCTATATTAAGCAGCCCTGTTAATGGCTGGGGTATCAGGTTGTGCTCTATATTAAGGGGCTCTTATTTAAAATACACATGACACAATACAGTCCTAGACCAATTCACCAAGCTATTCTGAGGGGAACAAAAAAAGCACTTCCTAAAATAACAGGCTATTTAGAATGTGTTACGGTTGTAATAAAATACGTTAGCTTGGGCGATGGGATGGCTCTCTGGTTTTTCTATTTTGGTTTCTGTTTGCCTTCTCTCTAAAATCTCTCTGCATTTTAAACAGTTGTGCTTCTCACTGGGCTAATTATCATAAAATTGCTTACTTAAAGTGTTATGTTTATGTGGCATCACTTACCAGCATGAATTAACAAGTGAAAGTAAAAATATTTTCATTTTTAGTTTCACCTCAGTTGACAGCATAGTGTTGCATTGTCATTCTCCCTATTGTACAAAACCCACAAAAAACATAAATGAAACCCGTACTTCCAGTATACACATTTTTAAATACGCTGTCCATCAACCCATAGCGCTATAACCCCAATGTGACACATCCTGATTGGCATATTTTCACTTACAGGATGTGTGCTAAGAGATAGTGGTTTAGAATACATTTATAGACTTCTAAATTCACAGGATTCACTTCCAGAGGAGGGTTACCAATAAGAAGCCAAACTGCTTTTAAAGAAGTTACGTGATAACCATAGAAATAACACCCCCACACAGCAGCACTCTATACCATCCAACCTCCTTAAACACGCTATAACAAATATTGTACTTGAGGAGACATTCTTGTGCAGTATAATGGCAATTCCAAAAGTAAATTCCAGCCAAATGTGTTATGAATTTCAGCCAATTCAGAGTAGGATGCCAAATCTCAAAAAGACATTCCAGTCATATCTCAATGTCTTGTAGAAAGGGCTGACAAGGCTTGTTTTTCCACTTGCAGCTGTCCCACCGTGTTAACTATGACCAAATTAAAAAGTGTCTCAAGTTCAGTTTGCATGTTCAACAGTTTTGTGAAGATAAGGGATACATGTGACAGATAATGTAATATCCATTCAAACATTCTAGGAAAGATTTTTATTAAACAAAGACATTACATCAGATCATCTTGTCTGTGTAAAGCTATAGTGAGGTGCAAAATATTTGGAGAGTGATGTGTTTTGTAGTTTTAGCTCCAATATGGGCACTTTGGGTTGAAATGATTAGGGATGTCAAATTTAAGAAATTAGTAACACATTAATTCAGTACATTTTAAATGCTATGCATTTTTTGGGTACCGTTAATTGCAGGGATCCATTTTAAGAATAGATTTTTGGTATTAGACCAGTTCACTGGTTTAATACTATTAGGAATAACACAAAGTCCATTTGGACTGAGTGACTCTGTGGCAGCTGCTGTTGTAATGTAGCTACTGCAGTGATGTCTGTAAATATTACTGTATTTAACTTAAACATCAGCAACTTTGATGAACTACAATTTTGAAGGAAAAGCTATATTTGTTTTAACTCAGTCCTGGCTGATTGGTTATTGACAGCGATTCATTTCTTTAGTCAACACTTCAGTAGGAAATTGAGAAAACACTATTAGAATGCCTTTAGTTTTAACAGTACTGTGTGAGTGTTTGTGTATTGTCTTTCTCTATTAATCTGTCTTATAAGAAATATTGGGAACATTTTGATTCTGATACAGTTTATTTTTTCTTTTCTTGTATCGTACAATCAAAGCATAGTTTGCTTGTAAGTACCTGCTTTCTAAAAGGAAAAGCCTGTCTTCGAGGCGCCATCCAAGAAATTAGGTCAAGACTCAAACTGTGAAACGCTGGGCTTTAGGGAGTTGTAGTTTCATTAGTAAAATATGCAACTTTATTTAGAGCATTAACGGTTTTAATTTACAACAATTACCATAACCCATCACATCTGGCTAAATGACTCAGACAAAACAATGGAAATTGGGACACACAAGCAGCAACAAGCGGGACAGAGTAAGGTTGAATTGTAGTAGTAAAAAAGCAGTCTTAAAAATGATGACTGATGAAAGCAACTTTACACAAACGAAATAAGCATTGCAACAATAGGCAGCACCTCACTTTTGGGGCTCTTATCAGTATAATCTTTTTTTGTGTTTTAACAGCATTCAATTCACTGTCAGGAAAAAAACATGTGAAGTGCGAGGGAGGAAAGAAAGGTGGTTAGAAAAGAGAGGAGAGAGAGAACGGCATGTCAGCATCATATGCGATGCGTCTGAAGAAGAAAGAAAGGGAAACGGTAATATGCGAAATCAGGTTTAAGGCAGGGAAAATTACCAAACCCACATTATTTAATACAATTATTTCATAAGACACATAATGTAGAACAAACATAATAAAAAGAAGAATATAAGCAAATCTGAACAACTGCTGAAAAGCAGTTATCTTACAGCTCTACCTTTTGGAGAATTTTTTTTTTTTTTAATGACTATACATTATGATGGTTCCTACTATACTAACAAATCATCCAAAATGAATTTCTTATCGGCCTTTCCTAAACATTGAAGTATAAGTATCTCTCATGAAAGATCCAGAAGTTTCTGCAAATGTATTAATTCTCTTCTATGTTCTGTACTTCTCATGTAGTCCTTCTTTAAAGTCTCTTAACTATCTGCTGTGGAACTTCTGCCCTTCACAATTACAGTGGGGAGAACAAGTATTTGATACACTGCCGATTTTGCAGGTTTTCCCACTTACAAAGCATGTAGAAGTCCATCATTTGTATCATAGGTACTCTTCAACTGTGAGTGACCGAAAAATCCAGAAAATCACATTGTATGATTTTTTAAGAATTAATTAGCATTTTATTGCATGACATAAGTATTTGATACACCAGAAAAGCAGAACTTAATATTTGGTACATATTTGGTACATATTTGCAATTACAGAGATCATACGTTTCCTGTAGTTCTTGACCAGGTTTGCACACACTACAGCAGGGATTTTGGCCCACTCTTCCATACACACCTTCTCCAGATCCTTCAGGTTTTGGGGCTGTTGCTAGGCAATACAGACTTTCAGCTCCCTCCAAAGATTTTCTATTGGGTTCAGGTCTGGAGACTGGCTAGGCCACTCTAGGACCTTGAGATGCTTCTTACAGAGCCACTCCTTAGTTGCCCTGGCTGTGTGTTTCAGGTCGTTGTCATGCTGGAAGACCCAGCCATGTCCCATCTTCAATGCTCTTACTGAGGGAAGGAGGTAGTTGGCCAAGATCTCACGATACATGGCCCCATCCATCTTCCCCTCAATACGGTGCAGTCGTCCTGTCCCCTTTGCAGAAAAGCATCCCCAAAGAATGATGTTTCCACCTCCAGGCTTCACGGTTGGGATGGTGTTCTTGGGGTTGTACTCATCCTTCTTCTTCCTCCAAACACGGCGAGTGGAAATTAGACCAAAAAGCTCTATTTTTGCCTAATCAGACCACATGACCTTCTCCCATTCCTCTGGATCATCCAGATGGTCATTGGCAAACTTCAGACGGGCCTGGACATGCGCTGGCTTGAGCAGGGAGACCTTGCGTGCGCTGCAGGATTTTAATCCATGACGGAGTAGTGTGTTACTAATGGTTTTCAATGAGACTGTGGTCCCAGCTCTCTTCAGGTCATTGACCAGGTCCTGCCGTGTAGTTCTGGGCTGATCCCTCACCTTCCTCATGATCATTCATGCCCCACGAGGTGAGATTTTGCATGGAGCCCCAGACCGAGGGAGATTGACCGACATCTTGAACTTCTTCCATTTTCTAATAATTGCGCCAACAGTTGTTGCCTTCTCACCAAGCTGCTTGCCTATTGTCCTGTAGCCCATCCCAGCCTTGTGCAGGTCTACAATTTTATCCCTGATGTCCTTACACAGCTCTCTGGCCTTGGCCATTGTGGAGAGATTGGAGTCTGTTTGATTGAGTGTGTGGACAGGTGTCTTTTATACAGGTAACGAGTTCAAACAGGTGCAGTTAATACAGGTAATGAGTGGAGAACAGGAGGGCTTCTTAAAGAAAAACTAGCAGGTCTGTGAGAGCCGGAATTCTTACTGGTTGGTAGGTGATCAAATACTTATGTCATGCAATAAAATGCAAATTCATTATTTAAAAATCCTACAATGTGATTCCGTCTCTCACAGTCTACCTATGATAAAAATTACAGACCTCTACTTTGTAAGTAGAAAAACCTGCAAAATCAGCAGTGTATCAAATACTTATTCTCCCCACTGTATTAATTTACTGCGATTTGCGCAAGATTATGGATCCTTTGTTTCCGTTTCATATTTCTGGAAGAAAATAGATAAAAACCCTGTTTGTAGGACAGAATATTCTATATCTGTTTTAACTTGGTACTGTAGTAGAAAAATCAGGGCACAGTCTACCCACATTTGGCAAAAACAGATTAGCTAACCATCACAATGCCATGTATGAACGTCTCTAAAAAAAAAACTTTTACTGTAATTATTTTCATCAAAACAGGATATATTTTTTAGTTCTCAGTTAAAAATTAAATAAATAAATACAGCTTTAAATACAGCTTTAAATAAACTAATAATTAAAGCTGTATTTTGTAAAATACAGTCCACACTTCAGTATGAAGTTGAGAGAACACTTACTCAGGATGTCTTTTTAACAGGTTTTAACAGTGTTTTAACAGTGCAGTGTGAGTGTGTTTTCCATTAATGTGTCTTGTACATTTCATTGATAAGAAGGATTATCAGGGCAGTTTACCCACACTGCATTTGGGCAAAACAAGTTTAATGTTACTCTATTTGTTGCAACGTTTTTATGTATTCTTTATGCTGTCGTGTGGGACGAGTTATTGAACCCTCCATGGTTTGCAGACAGCCTAATCTTGTCATTTTGTGAGGGTTTCAATATGTTACCTGCCTATCTTTTAGATCTGCGGCCTGTATGGTTTAAAGCTGTTTGTTACTCCCCATCAATATGTAAGATAGAAATGACTGCTATTTGCTATTGAATTACTGCAATTTGTCATGTTGTTGCCTGTGTTAAAGAACCCTATACTCTGAACAGCCTATCTGCCTCTATTAGACAATAGTATCTTTATTGTTAGGATGTTCATTTCAATAGCCAAAGAGTTTTATTTGGGCCGTTTAGCTTCCCCTCCCTACCTTCAAGCGATTTTAAATGTTTAACCCTGCATCCCTAAACAGCAGAGGTGTGGACTTAAGTCACATGACTTTGACTCGAGTCAGACTCAAATGCAATCAAAAAAGACTTTGCAACTTAACTGTGACTTTAACACCAATGATTCATGACTTTACTTGGACTTGAGCCTTTTGACTCAAACTGACTTGATACACTCCCCGAGCCCAAATATATGTGTTCATTCAACAAATTAGTTTGAATCTGACAGCAGCCATTCAGTTTGTGCCAGCGGAAGAGAAAGTTGCGCGCGGTAGAGCAGAGGAATGTTGGTGAATTCAGACCTAGTATAGAATGTAGGCTAACGTAACGCTAAATCAATCGGCCTCCACACAATCAGTCAATGCGTGAATGTGACCAATACACCAAAGTTTGAGCTACAACTGGCGAGTCAGTTGTAAGACTAGATCCTGTCTGATGTCACTGCTGTTCCTAAACCCATTGATATATGTTAGCCTACTGTAACCACACACAAAGAGGGTGTGTGTGTGTTAAGGTTGCGCGATTGGGTACAACACTACATTGTCCAGTTGTGCCCCATAGCGATCCTCGATTGTTGTTGAAATTGTAGGCCTACTTGAAGTTCAGTAGCAGTTGTTTTGATGTACC
The DNA here is from genome assembly GCF_011004845.1 of Esox lucius. Lineage (NCBI taxonomy): Eukaryota > Metazoa > Chordata > Actinopteri > Esociformes > Esocidae > Esox > Esox lucius. The sequence continues at coordinate 13,960,983 of NC_047576.1, forward strand.
TTTTAATAAATGATGATAATGTAATGGCTCTTAAGTGTCTCTAGAGAATATCTGGAGAGTACTATAATATTTAGTTTTTTTCGTTATCATATTGATGTGTCTTTCTCATGGCTGCCCATGTATTGCCATGGAAATATAACATTTATTTGGAAAATAATAAATGTATATATACACATTTAAAAACATTCATGATTTGCATTAATGTAATATACTCACTATTACTCTTGTTAAAAATATGAAATGAATACAACATTTGGTGAAGAGCACATTATGACTTGTTTATGAATACATTTTTAGGACTTGAGACTTGTCAGTCTTGACTTGAAACTTGACTTGGGACTTGAATGGTAAGACTTGAGACTTACTTGTGACGGTTCTGCCACTCACCCCTGATCTCGTCTCTCCAACCCCTATGGGAAGGCAGCTCCCGATTAGGCATGTCAAAACTACTTTCTGTGGAACCAGCTTCCCTTAGGAGCTAGAACAGCAGAGTACCAGCCCACACTCAGAAAACCTCTGAAAACCTACATTTCTGTAAGATTTTATAATAACTCCCCTGTCTCAGCCCCAAGGTCTAACGCTGCTATATTATTGTGCTGGGGGAGAAGGGTCAGTTCTCCTTCTCCACTATAAATCCTTGTAGATATAAGGAATGCATTTTCAAAATTTTCCATGTCACCTGCCGTTTTAAACATGAGGTCCTGGCCCATACCTGAGGAGTACCTGTCTTGAAAGACCCGTTGCTGTCCCTGTCCAAAGTCCTCCTGGTTGTGTTGCAGATCAAGAAGATACCTGACGATTTCAGCTGCCACTGTGCTGACACCTCCCCCTCCCCTGTGTTGTCCCTTTCCTTGTCCATCTGGTCATGCTTCTGAACTAGACTAAGTTTATATAGACTCTGGACTCAGCCCACATGCATTTATTAATTATTACAATTTGTACTTAATATGTTCACCTGGTCAGCCCTCTGAGACTGGGTCCTCTCTAGGTTTCTTCCAAAATTTCGTCCTTCTAAGGGGGTTTTCCCTAGCCACTACTTTTGTTTGCTCCTTGGGGTTTAAGGCCGGGTGTTTTGTAAAAGCACTTTGTGACAGCTGCTGATGTAAAAAGGTCTTTATAAATAAATGGGATTAAATGATTGATTGATGACTTCACAAATACAATTAAAGTGATTACAGAATCACACACTATTTTGACCCTTAATTTATATCAGGCGCAAAAAAATAGTACCACATGCATTCACATTTGTACAGTCAATTTTATTTGCTCAGAATACAAAATGCTAAACCTGTCAGGTCCTGGCTGGGGTGCCTCTAGGCATCTCTATGCGCCCAGGGCCCACAGCCAGGGCCTGAATATGGGGATGCCTCTAGGCATCTCTGCATTTCTGTTTTCCATGCTTCCCAATCAGAGGCAGCTGCACCTATTTAAGTTGCTCTTGGTTTGTTTTAGTTTGTGGTTCATTGTTTGTGCTGTTTGCCTCAGTAGTTGGTTGTGCCGGTTCTTTTGGTGGTTTCTGTTTGTGTTGAGAAGAAGTACACTAAAGGGATGTTAACCTTTGACCGTGACAAAACCAGTGATTCCACTGTACACAAGTACCGTAAAATTTAATTTGTCCAAATTCTTCTCGATCCCTAAAATGGTGGCCTATGTACAAAAGCGTGATGTAATCTCCAAATGGTTCACCTAATATGAATGATATACCAAATGAAAGCTGACGGCTGTATTATGTCAAATTCAAAGTGGTATACACACCCCCTAAAGCAGACACACATATGCAAATGTAATTTCTACTTTGGTCGTCAATTCTCGGAAACATTCAAGTTTTGGTTTGTGTGCAAATGTAATGTTCCTAATGCTGGAATCAACCGCTAATGACTAATTGGAAGACAGCCATAACACACAAACGCGAGTTGTTCTATATGAAGATATTAATATATTTATCAGCTGATAAAATTAGTGGCCATTCTCATTTCACAGACTATCTGGCCAGTAACTATGCATTGGCTGGGAGGCTTGCCTGTCTTCTTTGCCGGCCTGCTGTTTGGCTTGTTCCTGAAGATGTCTGAGTTTATAATCATTCACATTAATGAGTATGGTAATAGGATGCAAAGAAATCACTCAGGGTCTGTAAGGTCTCAGCGGTCTAAAGAAAACTGGCTGGCTGGCAACTGTGACCATTACTACTATGCCAAGGGTTTTCCTTCTGTGACGCAGCGCAACAATAACATATCCTTGGTTTAGTGACACTAATTTACACTGACAAAAGGGACATAATGTACTTATAATAACAATATCTGCCTGTGAAACTAGTTTGACATGTCCAATATCAGCAAACTGCTACAGTTTTGATTTTATTGCTTTGGCACAATATTCACATGTATGGAGTTAATAAAAAAATAATAATACAAAACTCCCAACTGGTTTTGACTTGCATGTACATTTAGGTTCTTAGTCTTTCTGATGAATGTTCTGATGAAAGCTCCATATTCATTTACAATTGCATTTGAAATTGAGTGTGCAGGAATCCTCATATTTGTTTGTTTGTCTTTCACCACACAACCATTGACTAAAAATTAATTGCATACTTTTACTTAAAGAGTACATTGGTATAATAGTTAAAACACAACATAATAATTTTTTTAATTTACATTTTTGAATAACCAATTTATCCAAAAGCAGAAATGACAAGATTTGTTTGAAAATTGCTCTTTGAATGTAATATGCTATAGAGGCATAAATTAAAGTACATTTAATAATTGTCAACATAGGTAAAACACATGCCGTACCCATTCAAGTTGACTAAGCACAACATTTCCATCATTTTAATCCCATGTTCTGCCAGTTTAAATGTGATAAACTGGCAAATCATGCTAATTATTCTTTGTTAGCCATGACATTCTTAACATAACCAAAGTTTGGATTGCAGTAAATCTCCGTACAATGTTTGTAATGCAGAAACTACCATCTTGAATGTTTGACTAATTACTTTTTTATTCTTCAATGTGACTGCTTTCTGTAATTTGTGTTTTCATTCTATTGTTATGTTTTTTATTTGTTGTGACACAGGGCTGAAATGTAAAAAAGACCTAGGTACAGGAATGACTTCTCTGTGTGTATATATATATATATATATATATATAAATGTAGCAAATCTGGAAAACTGCATGATTACATTCTGGTTCCATGTGTTAGAAATTGAGAGTTAGAGTTTGTGATCATCACACTTCTGAAAACTCTCTGCTGAAGCTCCCCGGCTTTCTTTCTGATAATTCCCCCACACACACGTCAGTCAAATTTTACACACCAATTTTCCCCAATTTCCAAAATAATAAGCAGCATCAGGCACTGCTGGAATGTCTACCAATGGAAAGTCAATCATTTTGTGAGAAACTACACTGGTCATACAGAACATGATAAAAGTAATTCATGAAGTAGAAGTAACCAGCACTTTAGATGAGGCCACACAAAAACATATAACTAATGATTATTAAATGGTTCATAATGATCTTAATTAAATGCATTTTATAAATGATGAATAAACAATTTACTTATCCTTTATAAATGCTTCATTGTGTATATTAATTAGAATGTACTACCAACTAGGAGGTAACCTAAAGGTCAGCTGTTCTAATCACAGAGCTGACAAGGTAGCCTAAAATCTGTTGTTGTGCCCTTAAGCAAAGCACTTAATCCGAATTGGTCCCGTAAATCACTCTGGATTAGAGTGTCTGCTAAATAAATCATATGTACTGAAACGTGTGTGCAATGTAAGCTTTTTAATGTGATAATGAGGTATTACAAGCCTTACAGAGTTTTGTATTAAGCGCTTTAAAAATTCCCTTCTACCACTACATACTACTGTAAAGATAGTACCAAGGCAACAAGTACTGGACAATCCATGGCTTTAAGATGGATTTCCATAGCAATGCTCTCCTATAGGATAAATATCCCCAATATCACCCAAATGATGTGTATGTGAGGCTGGGCTCAGCACTGATGTGCTCTTGTTGGGCTGCCTGCCTTGCTGCTGTAAATGGAGTATAAAGTGGGTCATGGGAGCTCTGAGGGGAGGTAATAAGCTACACACTGTCTCAGCCTCACACCCATCAGCGACTGGAAGAGGAAAACCACGTGGCCCTGCATCTCATTAATGGACATTCACAGCAGCATCAGACAGGACAGGTTAGGCACACGGCCACAGACCAGCAAGGTATAGACCATGATGCCCCTTTTTACCATGTCAGCCCAGGCAGGGCAGAGGTGATTTATCCCCTGGCTGGCATGCAGGCATTGGTCAAAGGTGTGACTCATTAACATGCACACACTAATGAAGGGCCTGGAGTGAGACAGCAGGACACAGATGAGGCTCCAATGACACACCCACATACACATCAACACACACACACCCACATGCACATCAACACACACACACAAACATAAAGCTCCAGAAAAAGAGTCCACTGCAACTTTTTTTTTTTCAATTTGCAGTGGTCTCTTAATTTTAACCCTTCTGTTCCTCACTCAAAACCCTCCTTTTCGACTTTTTTGGGAAAGAAAAAGGTGCAGTGGTCTCTTAGTTTTTTCCGGAGCTGTATACACCAACACACACACAAACATATACACCAACACACAAACAAACATATACACCAACACACACACACAAACATATACACCAACACGCAAACAAACATATACACCAACACACACACAAACATATACACCAACACACAAACAAACATATACACCAACACACAAACAAACATATACACTAACACACAAACAAACATATTCACCAACACACAAACAAACATATACACCAACACACACACAAACATATACACCAACACACACACAAACATATACACCAACACACACACAAACATATACACCAACACACACACAAACATATACACCAACACACACTCAAGCCCAGCATGTTTGGTCGGGCACTCCTGTTGGAAGTCTAGCATTGTTCCCTAAGACTGAGGTGAAACATTTTAGATCTAAAAAAATTGAGATTGTGTGATCATGTGCACAGAAGCAGCACCTTCAGCCACAGTGGCGCAGACAATGACTGACATAAGCTCTCCATGTGAACAAAACACTAACGCAGACTCTCCATGTGAACAAAACACTAACGCAGACTCTCCATGTGAACAAAACACTAACGCAGACTCTCCATGTGAACAAAACACTAACGCAGACTCTCCATGTGAACAAAACACTAACGTAGACTCTCCATGTGAACAAAACACTAACGCAGACTCTCCATGTGAACAAAACACTAACGCAGACTCTCCATGTGAACAAAACACTAACGCAGACTCTCCATGTGAACAAAACACTAACGCAGACTCTCCATGTGAACAAAACACTAACGTAGACTCTCCATGTGAACAAAACACTAACGTAGACTCTCCATGTGAACAGAACACTAACGTAGACTCTCCATGTGAACAGAACACTAACGTAGACTCTCCATGTGAACAAAACACTAACGCAGACTCTCCATGTGAACAAAACACTAACGCAGACTCTCCATGTGAACAAAACACTAACGCAGACTCTCCATGTGAACAAAACACTAACGCAGACTCTCCATGTGAACAAAACACTAACGTAGACTCTCCATGTGAACAAAACACTAACGTAGACTCTCCATGTGAACAGAACACTAACGTAGACTCTCCATGTGAACAAAACACTAACGTAGACTCTCCATGTGAACAAAACACTAACGTAGACTCTCCATGTGAACAGAACACTAACGTAGACTCTCCATGTGAACAAAACACTAACGTAGACTCTCCATGTGAACAAAACACTAACGTAGACTCTCCATGTGAACAAAACACTTACGTAGACTCTCCATGTGAACAAAACACTAACGTAGACTCTCCATGTGAACAAAACACTAATGTAGACTCTCCATGTGAACAAAACACTAACGTAGACTCTCCATGTGAACAAAACACTAACATACACTCTCCATGTGAACAAAACACTAACGTAGACTCTCCATGTGAACAAAACACTAACATACACTCTCCATGTGAACACAGAAACTGGCGTAGACTCCATGTGAACACAGAAACTAACATAGACTCTCCATGTGAACACAGAAACTAACATAGACTCTCCATGTGAACACAGAAACTGGCGTAGACTCCATGTGAACACAGAAACTAACATAGACTCTCCATGTGAACACAGAAACTAACATAGACTCTCCATGTGAACACAGAAACTAACGTAGACTCTCCATGTGAACACAATGACTGACGTAGACTCTCCACGTGAACACAAAACTGACTGAGAAAAAAAAGACTGATATTGGATCTCCATGTGAACATTAAGATTGACGTAGACTCTCCACATAAACAAAAGACAGACGTAGACTCTCCATGTGAACAAAAAGTCTGACAAAGACACTCCATGTGAACAAAAAGACTGAAGTAGTGTCTCCATGTGAACAAAAGACTGACAAAGACACTCCATGTGAACAAAAAGACTGAAGTAGTGTCTCCATGTGAACAAAAAGACTGACAAAGACACTCCATGTGAACAAAAAGACTGAAGTAGTGTCTCCATGTGAACAAAAAGACTGACAAAGACACTCCATGTGAACAAAAAGACTGAAGTAGTGTCTCCATGTGAACAAAAAGACTGACAAAGACACTCCACGTGAAACAAAAAACTGATGTAGACGCTCCACGTGAACAAAAAACTGATGTAGACGCTCCACGTGAACAAAAAAAATCTGACGTAGACTCTCCAAGAGAACAAAAAGACTGACGTAGAATCTCGATGTGAACAAAAAGCGCTGCTTGGGCCTGGATGTAGCGTGGGCTCTCGAGGAACAGCCTGCCACAGCCACCAGCAATTACTCGTTATCGGCAGCAGGGAACAAGCATAACAATGCGGCCAATGCACAGCCCAGTGGCCAGTGAAATACAAACAGAATAGACTGCAGGCTGCATAATCAGCTTTTCCACTTTACTTGCTGTGAATGTGACAAAGGCTAAGTGACAAGTATATAAATATATAAAGGTGTTTGGTCCCTGGCCAGCCAGGCAACCAGTCACCCAGCCATTAGGTGTGTGTGGATGCGGTGCTGGACTCAACATGAAGCTGGGGCTGCGCTGGAGTAATGGAGGAGTGTTATTATATTTATGAAGGGCTCTACACTGCTGCCAATGCAGGGATTTGCATGGCCTTTCTTCTCAGCTTTGGTCTGACGGCTGATTCAGATCTGCCAGCCAAATCTGCCTGACACCTCGCCCGCTGAAGCTGAGACAGGACGCCTGTCACATTACCCCTCCGACCCGCTGCACCACCCGACTGCCCCACCCCACGCCCCGTCCAACCCTCACACACACACCTCCCCTGGAGCCCTGAACCACTACCCCACTCTCCCCTAGACCGATCTGTTAGCACAAGCTGACTCCCAAAACAATCTGTGTGGGAAACCATAGAGACAGCCACGGGAGACAGAGACAGAGATAAAGAGTTGGGATCAGCTTGCGCACCATACAGCCAGCTGTTAACGTCCCCAAGACAGTAAATTAAACATCTGATTAGGATCTAAAATACAATCAAGTAAACGCACACAAGGCACCCACTTAACAAGAGGCACACCTATAAAACACAAAGTCTTTTTTTAAAGCACGACTTCAGGGCCTATTTTGGTTTTAGGTACTGTCTTAATTAACAGTGATATTATTATCAAAGCATGTTACTGTACCAACTGTACAGTGATTGATTTCAACCAAGCGGGGAATGTTTCTCCTGGACTTGGCCCAGGGCACACATAGAGAAAGGGATGGAAAGGGGGAGAAAGAGAGAGAAGGGGAATGAGAGAGGGTAAAAAGAGATGGGAGAGAGGCGTGGGGGAGAGAGAAGTTGATACAGAGTGCAAGCAAGAGAAGTTCAGAGAGGTTTCAGGGAGAGATAGAAAGAGTTAGAGTAATTGTCTCAGCTGTCCTGAGGGCCTTATCGTATATGAGGGGGCAGAAATCTGAACTAAGAAGCAGCACTGGAGCCTCGAGCTCTCCCTCTATTAGGCCCTGAGCCCTGTAGAGCTTCAAAGCCACTTTGTTGTGGCCGTTAATGGTGCCGATGACAGCAGCAGCGACAAGCACCAAGTAAAATGGTAGGGCTGAAAAAATAAAGAAGAGGGAGCAACACCCGCTTCTAAAAGCCTCCAGGACCTACTCTGTTGACAAGTCAAGGGGACTCCAATGGGCACTTGTTTTTACTACGCAATTTGTTTCTTTGGACAACTGGAGGAGAGTTGTGTCTTTTGTCCGCTAAATATATTTTTTGATCCGGATGATACAGATGATAAATTACATCATCCTGGTGTTTTTGATCTTCTGAAAATAAACTGCAACAATAGACTCTGTGCACCAGCGTAGTGAGGAACTTCCGCTTTTGTCTATAAGTCGGTATGGCAGTTTCCGGTTTACTTGCTAATACACATCCGCATTAGTAAACACCTAAACTCACAACAAGATGAGTGATGCTGTTGTACGGAAAAAAAAAATATATAATGTACCTGACTCATTGACGTTTCAAAGTACAAGTGGGGCATCATTTTAATCAGGAGAATGTCCTCTTTTTAATAAAATATGGCTTGCGCAATTCAATGACTTCAAACGCTAGACTAAAAATAGTCAGAAAAGGCAATTTGTTATATACTTCCACAGAACGCAGGTTTAAGCGCAATTAATACCATATAGGACCAGATGTTTACTTCCTATGCCAGTTGTTATTTTTCAGTTTCGTTGAAATGAGGTTACAGTAGTAAAATAAAAGAGGAGATCTGTTTTGGTGCTTTTTTGAGGCTATGGAATTTTAAGCTTCATTCAGGTTAGAAGAGGCTGAACGAAGGTTCGTTTCAATTCACTTGCTATGGGGACACGCTAGCGTTCCAGCTCAGCCAGCGTTCTTTTGCCGTTTTTGAGGTTAGGGTGAATTTTTATGCATTCTATTGTCCTGCCTAATACTACACTAAAAAGGAACACGTCGCTAGCTAGCTTAGCCGATAGCCGGCCGGCACACCACAGTAAACTGGATACGTAGAGCTTGAATCCCTTGTTCCTCTTGCTTGTTGGAGCAGGGGACCAGGCATCAACAATTCGATGGACATCACTAATGCTTCTTTTTGGCAGGTCTTGGAGCATCTACTAAAAACTGACATTTTGGGCGACGCAGGTGATCGTAAACCGGAAAATGATATGCCAACATCTGGCTAAAGCGGAAGTTCGTCCAAACGCTTGTGGAGCCTATTCCAGAAATACACTGGCCTTCTGTAATTATTGCAACAGTCAGCTTTTTATTTCTTCTTTTGGCTTTGTTTGGAAATCAAATAATTACCTTGGAATTCAAGTAGATTTTCAGCACTGAATACAGGCTATTCGTGGACATACTGGCTTCACCATTTAGAAATGACAAACTTTTTAATACATTCAGTACTTGAGGACAAAAAAGATTAGTATAATGCCCAACATTAAACACTTACAATATGTTTAGTATTTAGTTGCATATCCTTTAAACAGAGCTATCTGATGTCTGCAAACCGCTGACCGCCACCAGCAACTGTTTATCTTCTCTCTTGATACTCTGCCAGGCTTATACTGAAGCCTTCTTCAGTTTTTGTTTGTTTCTAGATCCTTTGGCCATAAATATCTGCAAATAAAAGCCAATTGAATTTAAATCTTGAGACTGACTTGGCCAGCATGAACTGTCTACATGCTGTCCCTGAAAAGCTCCAGTTGTTATGGCAATAGTTCTCTTTAAAAAAAAGTATTGCTAAATAAAGAAGAGAGTTTGGAGGGATCTGCTTGTATTTTAGCAAAGATGTCTCTGTAAACCTCTGAGTTCTTTCTGAATCTACGTCATGAATGAAGACAAGAGAGACAGTTCCAGTGGCAGTCATACATGCCAAACCATAACAACCCTCTTCAACATATTTCAAAGAGGCCGGTTCCTTTTCTTAAGATAACCAGTGGTTTGCACCTTGCAGTTTAGCTTCTGTAATTCTGCTGGTAAACTGATGCATAGAATATGCAACCAAATACTAAACCTAGAGTAAGTGCTTAATTTTGACATTATTGGCCGGTTTCGCAGACACGGATTAAGATTTTAAAAAATCTAGTTCAATAGAAAACTCCAGCTGGTTTTTTAGTCCTAGACTAGGCTTACTTTATATATGTGAAACTGGAGCTATTATATAACTGTCCAAAACTGTTAGTGCCCTGAAAAATGAAAAAAAAATATGGTTATCTCCATACCCTCAAATAAAAGCTATGATAGATATACATTCCCCTCATAGTAATTATTTGTAGTGAATTACAAACTTTTGCCGTATTTCCCTTTCACAGATTAAGCCTAGTCCTGGATTAAAAATGTATTTTTAGTCCTGGACCAGACTGAATAATGTTTGGGAAACCTCCCAATGGAGTATCGATAAAGAAGAAGAAATGCTTCCCTGCATATAAACTGTATCCATGAGAATATTTACCTCACTATGAACTATAAAACAAAAATCAATTTCTGGGACTTGAAAAATCACTATACCCCAGACGGTCAAGCCACAGACCGCAATGCAGTACAGCTTTGACTACACTGGTCTAATAGAAAATATGATGTTCTGTCAACACCTACCGTGCATTTGTGATGAGGAGGACAATTTAGAAAATAGAGCCGTTGAAAGGTCTAGGTTCAGACAATGGAGATACAAATCTAGTGTTCTCAGTCAGTCAATAGCAATAATTAAACCTTGTGTCCTAGGGTGGTCCAGTTGCCTAAGCGGTAGCCTCAGGTACACATGAAGCGCTGAAGCATAGATTTGAATCTGACCCCAGCCCTTTCAGCAAAAGTACTCCCAAGTCACTGAATTGCAGTTAACTGCGCCGCCATTGCAACACCAGGTTTCGAATCCTGTAGATTAGCCCAGGGGTCCCCCACAGGGTGGTGCAAGATTTGGAAATGTAGTACTCAAATAGGATTGCCCAGCCCCATTGCACTCTATCGACTCCTTCTGGCAGCTTGGCTGCTTGTGAGCTCAATTGAGGTGGAAGGCAAGTAAGTGTGATCCTACCACCGCACAAGGATTCTGGTCTAAACTACCTGGTTGAGTGAGCACCATGACAACAACCAGAACACACATTTGACATGCTTAGAAGACACATGCATTCACATCGATTGTCCCGAGCCTGCTGCAATGAAGCAATTTGATGGCAAATTGAATATCAAGAAATTTAAGAGGAAAACTGAGTAAAAATAAGACAAAAAGTCTTTAAAAAAAAACATGGGAAGGAAAAACCTGCCCATAAAAAAAGGTATTTTGTTCCTAAGACCAGTGTTGGGGTAATGCGTTACAGTATTCACACAGCCTTTTAAAGGTAATGAGTAACATAACGTGTGAGTTATTTAATTTGAGTAATCCCTTACTAGTTATCTTTGCTGGACCGCGTAAGCCGATCCAAGAAAAGCTAATGTCTCTTACAGACTGCCTGACTGCCCATTGTAAAATAGCATGATGGTTACAGAAGCACCCCTGCAAGCGAAAGATCCCGTGTTCAAATCTTATCACAGACAAAACCAATTACTCATTAGGATTTGTTTTGGATTGACAAAAAAGTTTCTATTGCAACTATTTCTGGTGGATTTTGAAGTACACATCCGTGTGTGCTTTTTGGATCAGGATAGACAAAAACTTCACATGGCTACAACCTTCAGTAGCTACGTTACAGTAAGTCTAAACTAAAACTGTGTACGGTTATACAATATTACGATTATTTCTGGTGGATTTTCGAGGTACGCATATTTTTGGGGTTATATAGGATTTATCGAAACCCCTTGAGCAGTAAAAGAGGAGGGGTTTCCACAATTCTCTTGTCTTTTCACTTGACGAAAAAGTCAGTTATCACCAAAATTGATAGTTATTGTATCAATGTCATTTAAGAATGAAAGAAAAACTAATGTTTTTGTGCCATGAAATGAAATAGCTTTGGCTGTGTAATTTTCTCTCTCGCTAGCAATTGCTCAGTTCTTATGATTATAACAAGTAGTAAGTTAGTAGATACTAGTAAGCCTATTACTGGCTAATAAGATGTTAAAACAGCCAGTGGCAAAAGCCATACAGGTCATGCTATTTGTGGTGGAGGTAAATTTAATAAGAAACTTCAGTCAGTTTAAAACAATGCTTAATGGTGTCTAGCAACATATTCAAACCTGGCGTGATGTTAACGCATGACAAAATGGTAAATGTGTGGCTTTGTGGCGTAGTGGTTAACTAGGCTTGCCTGGTTCCTCATTTGATTTCAAATAAATAACTATTTCCAGGCAAACGATTGCTCAGTTCGAATGAACGCGTAGCTGCCACTTCAGGGCTACATTAACAACAAATTATTAAGGAGGGCACTCAAAGTGCATAGGGCAGCGGGGCTTGTTTGGGATTCACCAGAGTACAATTTCATTCTGTTAATAGATTTTTAATTTTAATTTGTGTTGTATGACAGGTGTTGATAGTGGTTTAATAGTGGTCGTTTATACAAGCAAAGAACTGTTTCTTTGTCAACTGTAGTTTATAGTCAATTAACATCAAAATACATGTTCTATTTTAAAAAAGATTTTTTCTGAACCGTTTCAAAACAGATTTAGTAATTATTAACCTCTGGATAAAGTCATGAAACTTGGAAACAGTTTTCAAATGGCAGTTTTCTTTTTGAGAAGGTATGTTTATCAGTGAACAAGGCGACAACTATAAACCATAATCAGCGGCAGTGGCTTCGTTAGGCCTGGGTGTCTGGGGCTATAGCCAACGGTTCTCAAAAAAATAGCCCCTGATCTATTCATCTATAATTCCGATCGCGCATTATGACAATGTAGACATGTAGGCCGCTAGCGTGTACATCAAAATGTTCCGCGTGTACATTCAAAACCCTGTACTTTCTGTACCGGGCGGGGCGGGGGGCTGGGCTAAGCCCCGAATGTATTGTGATCCTAGCGACGCCTCTGATCAGCGGAATTGGAATATCATAAAATGGAACCCTACATTAGGTTACATTTTTATTGAGCCATCTTAAGTATCTTTAACAATGAAAAACCTTATGGATACAAGTTACGATCTTCTAGTTTTCTATTAATAATTTTTTATTCATTATCATCAGTGCTACATATTTTCTACTGCATTTGTGATTAACCCTAAGTAGTCAATTTGTAACATTGAATAGGCCTATTGTTATTGATTTTAACCCTTACTGGCACCAATTGTTTTCTTTGTACTGTTAACGGTATTTCCAGGTTATCTATTGGATGTTATCTCCACATATTTTGTGGTTATTCAATTTCACCGGTCACTGAGCATTTTTGCCCCTAAAGAAGTGACCGCTTGTGTGTTTTTATCTTTTGGAATGCAATCACCACTAAAAAAGGTTTTTTACCTTTCCCCAAGCGAGAGCGTCATGGATTAGTATTTTTTGATGTTTTCTCACAGCTGAAACTGTGAAACTTTGCAATATTATAAATTACAAAAATCTATTGTAAAAATAACTACCATCTTTAACATTTGAAGGGAATGCCACTCTCCATTGTTACTTAAACTAAGCTCTCATATGCATAACAATCATTTCTGATGCATCACAATCAATTGACTCCATTGTACTAAAGCACTGCAGTGGCCAAGCTGGTCTTCTCTTCCTTGTTCTCAAAATGTCTCTGTAACAAAACTACAATCTACCAACACAGAAAGAGTGAAAATAAGGTCACATGAAAATGGGGGGACTTCCTCTTCGTTGTTTTGAATTGAATGACGTCACCTAACAATGATAATGTTTACTGCTACATATTTCAAGGATGACTTAGCCATTCTTCTGTGGTGCCAACATGTGTTCACAATTTCCCCATCAACATAACATTGGAGTATTTTCATTGCTAGTCTTTGTTTGTGACTGTTCTTTTTTGTAAATGTGTTAGAACATGGAAAAACTCTGTCACTGCCTTGTCGTGCCCTTGTTACCCCACCTTTAGCATTTCACAGAACATTAAGTTATGACAGGCTACATGCTACAGGCCAGTGAGAGCTGTGTTTTCAGGCATTTCATACTCGCTTGATTATTTCCTTTAGTTTACATTTCAGGGATTGAGTTTCCTTGGCTACTGCAATGACTAAGGGAGAGAGAAAGCAGGTTGGTATTGAAACAAAACAGAGGAGACAAGCTATGCTATTTATATAGAGCAAGCAGATAATTGCTTAAAAGGTTAGACTGCAAGCAAGGGATAAACAACATTGAAATCTGGGCAGAGTGGTAGGGTCACTACAGGCTGCCCAGAGAAAGGCCATTTTCCAGGCCTGTCACATGGCAGAGGGGCTGTCCGCCCAGGAGACCTGGATCTCCAGCCAACGGTCTCCTAGTTAGCTGGGCATGATCCAGAATTCACTGGTCAACCATACAGCCATGAAATCACCAGGAGGAATAGGGCCATCACTGAAGTGTCATGGTAACACACATTTAATACAAACATTAACATAGAGACACGTACATACATATACTGTAATACATATGCCTATTCACATTAAATCCTTATTTAAATATTACAGTCAAAGGTATTGGGGTTTTGGATATCAACATACTTGGGGTTTTGGATATCAACCCCCCCACACGCACGCACACACACAGGCACATGCATGCACACACACACACACACACACAAAGAGAAAAATCTCCAAAGCAGAATTCGTTCCATGGTATAGATGAAATACTGTCAACTAACTCCCCATGCTGCAAAGTCTACTACAAAGAAAATGACTTAAACTGAGGTATAGACGTTCCATTCACACAGTAAGGACTTTTATGGCTGAACTGTTAGTGCTGAACTGGTAGAGCTGAACTGCTAAACTTCAAACAGTCATGCCGGATATGCAAGTCCCACGGATGCTCTACAGTGCAGATGAGTGTGCCATACTTTGAGCGGAATGTCTTGGATGTGTCCATCTTACTGGCGCCAAGGGATTGGGCCAATGAACAGAGAGGAGGCACGGTCGGAGATGAAGGTGGGGGGCTGAGCTCTGATGTTTGCTGCAAAACAAGTTATTAAAGGCAGGAGGATGGGCATGAATATTCACACAGATATCCACTGGCTGGAAAGTACTTCAAGGAGAAAAGGGCTGTACGCAATACAACCAGAGCAGACGGACGGCGCCACTCTGCATGTCATGGCCGGTCAGCCAGCTCTCTCTCTCTCTGAGCGTGGTCGACAGCGAGCCATTCTGAATGCACCACCGGCAGACACGGAGGTGAAAAACATTTACATGCAAATGCCGATGACCCACTAGAGTAGTTCAGGCAGCCATTGGGTTTCTGAAGGCAGACAAAGAGCAAAAACGCAGGAGACCCACAAAGTGTCAGCCGCCACCACCCCGAAAAAAGAAAATACGACAGTACACTGGATCTAACAATAAAAATGCATAGAGGGCTTTATAAACAGATTAGCTGTTCACGCGACATAATCCTCTTCCTCACACATGGTATTGTCTTTGGATAAACACACAGATTGATTTGCTAGCTAGAAATCAAACCACTCACATTGGATAGATTGTGTTTATACCACGTAATCGTTCAAATCCACAGTCAATTTTCACGATGATCAAGACCCGGCTCTAACATGTAACTGCAAAACTGGAGCCGATAAAGGCTGTCAGGAGACAGATTGTGGCTTGTAATAAGAGGGGATCCAGGGGTCTTGGATGGGGGAGACCCTGGCTCCGACTAGCCCTAACCCAGGCCATGTGATGCTTTGATTGCAGCCCGTCTGCCGCCCTGAAAATCGTTGCCTACAGATGGCCTCCTCTGACTCCGTCCATCCCAAGTCCCCCTTCCTCCCCTTATCAACCAATCACCTCTGACTCACAGGACCTGGCTCTCTAGATGACTCCATGGAGAGGGGGCAGAGCGGATACTCAGCGCAGCCAGACCCCTATGATATCCCGCGCCAGTGACAGTGCTTCCTCAGAGTCAGCAGACTGGTCTGCCTCAGCCCTCCCAGTGCCCTGTAGGTCCTCCACTACTGCAGCTCTGAATGTCATTTCCCTGCACCACCCCGTATGCCCGGCTTTCAGCCAACGCAACCTCACACCTTCAACCATCACAGGCACCCAAACCCAACCCAAAACCCCGCTCCCTTCTCGTGCCTCACCCCATGCTTCACCCGTGCCTCACCCCTTCGGTCCCCTCAGTAACAGTCTCTCCGGCGCGACTGCTTTGCACTTGACTGGCACTCTCGGGTCACAGAATGCAGTAGCTGTTCATTACCAAAAACCAGAAAAACACAGTGCAGAATAAATACAGCAACACAGCCGGACAGGCAGACAGGAGAACAGAACAGAGTGGCCTAATTAAGAAAGCCACAGTAGCTACTGGTAGACTACAGCACGCAGACAACATGAGGAGACTCAGAACGATAAACAAGCCCAATCTCACAGTTTCTCAGCAGCCGAGACTCCAAAGGAGAGAGCAATCTGAGCCCGGTCCCTACCATCCAAGGCATAAAGCATTAATGAGGTGTATCATATCCGTGTCACATCCGTGGGCCCACAGGACACAGGCCTCTTTCTGTGGTGGTGAAGTGGGAAGCATGACTCAGGAATGTCTGAGTTCCCGTTCCTCACTGTACAATCCCTCCCACTTCATCGCCATCCAGCCACAATTACCTGCTCGTCAACACTAAGACAATGACAAGCTTCGGCCAAATGGGAAAGACAGGGCTTCCAAGGCAAACGGCATGGTGGCCATTAGTGTCCGTGTGGAGTTTCACAGGAAATGCGCTGTCCACATCTCTCCCTGGCCTGACACAGCACCATTATAGGATCCTTGAGTGCGTGAGTGTGTGTGTGTGAGAATGTGTGTGAGTGAGTATATTTCAGTGGGGCGGGGGGGGGGGGCGCAGTGTGTCCCCAGGTTTCCCTGCGGCAGCCCCTCATTAGTCTCTCCCTCGTTAACTAACCTCTACACGCCACAGTGGTCACGTCACGTCGTCGGTTACACAGCCACAACCCACCTCATGGGCCTGGGGGAGAGAGCCAGTGAATGTGCCTCAATGACAGGCAAATAAACAGGCCTTGAAAATAATGATAGTCACAAGCAGTATGTTTATTCATGTCCAGGGAGTAACACCCTGCTCCAACAGGTCTGCCTGGGTTTCGTCCTCTATCACACAACATCATTCATGATGCGCTGCCAAAGGCATGGAATTTTGTTCATGGGAATGTGTCTTTTCCTTCCCACATCTAAACATGGAGAAGTAATGTATTAACCATACATGGGGGATCTTAATTCAACAGCTAGCCAGTCCTTGGTGAGACTGTAGCATTGTTCAGCTCCCATCACCTCAGGCTTATGTAACAGATACACTTCACCCGGTCGGTGTCTCTCCACCGAGGCCACAGACACCAAATTAAAACGTAGAAATAGAAAGCAACGTGAGCGCTCAAAAGAAAGCTGCGACGTGAACGCTTTTGAGGGAAAATGAAAGTCCCCTCATTATCATCTATCTTAGAGGGACGTTCTCTTTGAACTTCGCTCCTTTATCCTCCTGCCTTGCTTGGGTATTGCACTAAATATACAGATGATTGGAACCATACAGGGGGGAAATGGGTGGGGAGGGAAGATAAAAGGGGAAATTCGGATGATGAAGGAGAAGGAGAGTGTGACTAAATGACATGAGCCGGTCCATCTGGAGAACAGGGCTAATTGCATTTTAATGGGAGTGGTGGTCTGAGGACCTCTGGACAGCACATCACCGCAGGTCAGGGCCAGACACCACCCTCCAAGCCACTGGACCCTGGGAACCAAAGCTCCAGGGGTCACAGGCTAACCTGTTTATCCTGCTGCCATAGCAACCAGAGCACTAGTCTTGGGCAAACGTAAACAGCGGGAGCTGAGTCAGGCTGGAGAGTAGAACAGGATACAAGGCACTGTGTCTTCATGCAAAGGCCCCATACAGGAACCTTGTCTGCCCCCCCCCCCCAAAGCCCCCTCCGGCAGCATGGCCACTCAGCAAGCCTCTGTTTCACCTTCCCTTTCTCAACGCTCCACATGCCAAGTGGGAACACCGTTACGGTCAATTTGTCCCATTCAGGGTCCCAGTGGGCAGTGTCCTTATTCTGACAGCCCACAGACACCGCCCTGCTTGGGAGGGCTGTGACCTCTCCTCAAGGTCCAGAGGAGACAGGAGGGAGTGGGACTGACAGAGGGAGGGGCCAACGGGGCAGGTCTTCCCTGGGCCCCGCCGACGGGTAGGCGGTTAGAGGGATGGCGCCAGCTCTCTCACACATGAGCCTGTGATCGGACTCCTCTGATCAGGTGATGTTATCCCCGGGAGGGGGTGGTGGGGACAGGATTAAGTCCCTCCGTGACAGGCCTGGGCACCTGTTATTTTAGCACAGTGGGTACAACACTTGGGGCGCTGGCCTGCACGGCTGGTAGAGAGTAATAACAGGGCACCCATTCAACAAATCCTGGACGGCACTGAATCACAGACACACACACAGGCAAACACACAATCACACACAGGCAAACACACACACACACAGGACAACTAACAGTCTATGGCATCCTTCTCCCTTTCTTTTTCTTATTGCTCATTACCCTCCCTCACACACATCCTTATACAGTATAGTGATATTTTTTGTATTCTCATTCATATTTTTTTTAATTACTATTTATGTGTTCTTTGTGTTATCCTCTCCTTTTGCAACTGTAAACATTTGGCCAGATCGTTACTTAAAATAAGAACTGGTTCACAAATGACTGGTTAAATATCGGAGAAATAAGACACTCTGACATATTCTGGAAATGAGCTGATAACTGGCAAACTCACTATAAGACAAGGAGGGGTTCTCTGGTCCAGGGAGTAAAGGAGGGAGGAAAGTTGTGGATTTCTCCAAATTAAGTAACTTTATAATAAATCACTGTGCTCTGCTTGCTGGGGATTAGCTGAGCTTCACTGGGCATTTTGTTAAGCTGTAAGGAGCACAGGAGAATAGGAAAGCAACCCCCAAAACACAGAAATCAGTAGCAGCTTGAAGGATCGAGACTATAA
This sequence comes from Esox lucius, assembly GCF_011004845.1. Classification (NCBI taxonomy): domain Eukaryota; kingdom Metazoa; phylum Chordata; class Actinopteri; order Esociformes; family Esocidae; genus Esox; species Esox lucius. The sequence goes on from NC_047576.1 coordinate 13,980,093, forward strand.
AGTACTATACTACTGAGAGGGCTACTGGTAGGGCAACTGGTAGAGCAACTGGTAGGGGACTATTTACTCTTATTTCATACATCCTCCTCTGCTCTTGACAAAATTAAAAATCAAAGTACAATGAGGAGATCACAGCGTTTATCAGACAGGCGTTTCCTCTCATTTATTTCCTTATAATTTATTCTGTATGATATTTCTTGAGCGATCAGTGGTAGTGGGATGATAAGTATATAAGGGGAGGTTGGGGGAGTAGGATAGGAGCTCCCCAATCATGACAACACACAGCAGCCGATGAATCATCCACATCTCGCTCATTTCTCTCTTCCTTCCCTCTCCCCTCTCTCTACTGTCTCTTGCTTCTCTCTCTCTCCTCTCTCTCCTCTCTCTACTGTCTCTTGCTTCTCTCTCTCCCCTCTCTCTACTGTCTCTGGCTTCTCTCTCTCCCCTCTCTCCACTGTCTCTTGCTTCTCTCTCTCCCCTATCTCCAATCTCACCCCACTCTCTCATATCTTTCCGCACTCCCTCGCCGATCTCCGCTGTATCTTTCCTCTCCCTTTCTTCTTTTCTCAATTTTCTCTCTAATATCTCTCCCCTCTCTCTCCCCACTCACTCCCCCTTCTCTCTGCCGTCTCTTTCCTCTTTCGTCCTTCTCTTGCCATTCTCTCTACTGTCTCTCCCCTTCTCTATTCCCTGTCTCTTTCCTCTCTCTTCTCATATCCTGACTACAGTGGATATAAAAAGTCTACACACCCCTGTTAAAATGCCAGGTTCTTGTGATGTAAAAGAATGAGACAAAGATAAATAATGTCAGAACTTTTTCCACCTTTAGTGTGACCTATAACATGAACAATTCAATTGAAAATCCAACGGAAATCTTTGAGGGGGAAAAATTAAAAATTTAAAACTCACAATAACCTGGTTGCATAAGTGTGCACACCTTTAAACTAATACTTTGTTGAAGCACCTTTTGATTTATTACAGCACTCAGTCTTTTTGGGTAGGGGTTTATTAGCATGGCACATCTTGACGTGGCAATATTTGCCCACTCTTCTTTGCAAAAACGCTCCAAAACTGTCCGATTTTGAGGACATCTCCTCTGCACAGCCCTCTTCAGATCACCCCTCAGATGTTAAATTGGATTCAGGTCTTGGCTCTGACTGGGCCATTCCAAAATGTTAATCTTCTTCTGGTGTAGCCATGATTTTGTGGATTTGGATGTGTGCTTTGGGTCGTTGTTGTGCAGAAAGGTGAACATCCTATTCATCTTCAGCTTTCTAACGGACACCTGAGGGTTTTGTGTCAAAATTGCCTGGTATTTGGAACTGTTCATAATTCCCTCCACCCTGACTAAGGCCCCGGTTCCAGCTAAAGAAAAACAGCCCCAAAGCATGATGCTGCCACCACCGTGCTTCACTGTGGTGTTCTTTGGGTGATGTGCAATGTTGTTTTTGTACCAAACGTAACTTTTGGAATTATGGCCAGAAAGTTCAACCTTGGTTTCATTAGACCATAACACATTTTCCCATGTGCTTTTGGGGGACTTGATGTTTGTTTTTGCCAACTTCAGGCGGGTTTGGATGTTTTTCTTTGTAAAAAAAAAAAGGCTTCCATCTTGCCACCCTACCCCATAGCCCATTCATATGAAGAATACAGGAGATTGTTGTCACATGTAGCACACAGCCAGTACTTGCCAGAAATTCCTGCAGTTCCTTTAATGTTGCTGTAGGCCTCTTGGAAGCCTCCCTGACCAGTTTTCTTCTCATCTTTTCCACTTCTTGGTAATATCTCTGTTGTGCCATATTTTCTCCACTTGATGATGACTGTCTTCACTGTGTTCCATGGTATATCTAATGCTTTGGAAATGTGTTTGTACCCTTCTCTTGACTGATATCTTTCAACATTGAGATCTCTCTGATGCTTTGGAAGCTCTCTGCGGACCATGGCTTTTGCTCTGAGATGCAACTAAGAAAATTTCAGGAAAATCCTACAAGAACAGCTGAACTTTATTTGTGATTAATCACAGTCACTTTAAATGATGGCAGGTATGTAATGACTTCTACTTAACATGAGTTTGAATGTGATTGGTTAATTCTGAACACAGCCACATCCCCAGTTATAAGAGGGTGTGCACACTTATGCAACCAGGTTATTGTAAGGTTTTCATTTTTCCCCCTCGAAGATTTCAGTTTGTTTTTCAATTGAATTGTTCACATTATAGGTCACATTAAAAGTGGAAAAAGTTCTGACGTGATTTATCTTTCTTTTACATCACATTTTAACAGGGGTGTGCAGAATTTTATATCCACTATCTTTTTCTCCATTCTGTTCTCTCTTTCTCTCCCTACCTCTTTTTCTACACATACAAGGAAATTAATGGCACAAATCTGAGACTGTAGAACCATAGCACAGCCTATGGGAGTAAGTAGACAAGGTAGCTTGGTATGCGAATTAACTCTCTGCCAACGTTTAGTTTAGTGGATCATTGTCTGTGCATTGTTGTATAATGTATACTGTATACAAATCTAAATAAAAACATTGGCGGGAAATGGTTAGGTAGGTAAGGTCAGCAACCTGTGGCACAGCCCATAAAGAGAGTGGGGGTTTTCAGGGGATATTAAAGAGCCCCTTGTGCTTAGAGCCTGATTGACATTTGAGAGGGGGGTGCTTGTGCTATTCCCTTGGCGATATCTTAGCTTTCACAGAACTGTCTCCTCTCCCTAGCCTCCTCTCCTCTCTCACACTTGGGCTCATTATTGGAATGCTCTGACCCTTGGGGACTTCACTTACTTTTCTCCCATTCCAGTCCACAAACCTCAACACTCAACAAAAGCCAACTCAAAGGCAATTTGAATTTGAAACAGGGAGCACAACAAAAACCTGCAGCTTTATGCCGAAAGAAGAAACTTCGGGGAGCTCAGTGCCAGCAATTCAGAGTTAGGCCTCACAGAGAAACGCAAAATTGATTGTGACACTAGCCAGCCTGCTAACTCGGTGTACTGTTAAGGCGGCAGCTGCTGTAGACTGCGAGGTACAGAGGGGAGTTGGGAGAGAGAAGAGCTGGGTGGGAGGATGGGTGTAAGGACACCTGGGGCGCCTGGAGATGCAGGATCACAGATCAACAGACACAACCAGCAGGAGGACTACTGGACACACATCCAACACAAGTCACAGAGAGGGCTGCTCACTAGACTCAACTCTTCGCAGGAGTCAGTTTTGTGTATTTTAGCTACATTTAGTAATAATGAATAGCCGGTCGACAAAATACATGATCATTTGTCAACAAGTATAATATTATGACAAGATACATGATCATTGACTGCTGTTACACAGTAATAGAGTAATAGCAGTAGAGTAATAAATAGCCCATTATAAAGTCAATTATTGTAGCAATACGGAATTTCCAAACCTTCCGATAGTTAATTAACTATGCTATCTTTATATTACAGCATAAAGAAACATACAATACATGGGCCATTTTAGCTTGTGCATGGTGCTAAATCTTATACAATGACATCGAAAAACTAGTCCATGCTTGAAAATCCACGTAACCGAGTATGCCAAAAAAGTGTATATTTATGCAATTACCGTTATGTGTCGACGTGTGACACTCCATTAGAGGGCATATACCGGATAATTTTAAGTAGGCCTAAGTTGCCCAGATTCGTTTGTACCTTTTTCATACAACGCATGACATTTGATTATGTTTGGAACACCACTGTACCATCGCCATAGCGCGACTAGAGGCAAAGTCCCACAGCGCACACCACCACCCTCAACTACCGGACCCCAACGTTGGACAGCTCCGATCACTTACCACAGATTGTCGCGTAAAAGGTGCGCCCGGAACGCGGCGGTTACACAGTTGTTGTCTCCTTACTGTCGGATTTCCTCTGGATTAACATCCAGCATTTAAGAAGACAGAAGAAAGGTCCGATACTTTCGTCAACCCCAATCCGTAATGTCGTTTGTAAACTACTACTCCTCTTTGTCGCACCTGTCTTTGGCAAAAGCTGATCCCGTACCGCGGCGTGACATCCTTAAGACAACTGTCTCCGCTACCCCCTAACACACAACACCACCTGTCCCCGGTGCAGAACACACCACAAAGCGTTTCTTATGTCGCGCGACGACACATGGCATACCCGTATTGCTCTGGTGCAATATTCCTCCAAAAGACAGCCGTCCCGAATTCCTAAGTAATTTGGAATTGCTGGTAGCAGTGGCTGATGTAAAGACTGATTGCAATAACAATCCACGCAGCACCCAGTGGAACCGGACCAGCTGTACAATAAGAAAATTACATCTGTTTCCCTCTCCCGGCCTGAGCTACAGCAGTTGCGTTATCAATCATCTATCCACACAATAGTTATTTTGTGCTTGATGTAGCTGCGTACGGCTGCTGCTCCTGCCAGTAGAATGTCATTGCTGCGTCTTTTCACTTCGGGTCTCATTAACAGAGAAGGCTGTTCATCAGTTTTGTAAGCGCCCCTTTTCCAGTAAGCTATGCTCCATTTGAAGAATTCCACGGGAAGGAAACTCCCATTCATCTGTTCATGAAAAATATGTATTTTTTCTTTAGCTTACCCCTCAGCAGCTTTGTCAGTGTAGGAAGATCACAGACTGTTTCTCTACTAGCGGTTGAATACAGCCTCTTCAGGCACTGCTCCCTCCTGTCACCCACAGGGACAAGAAAATGAGTCGATACCAAAACCTGAAGCAGAATAAAGCAGTGACTGGAACGGAATTAATCCAACGTTAATTAACTTTTATTGGGCAAATATTTGTAATGCTGAATAAAACATGGCATATTCTACAATTACCCAAATTGTAGTCATAGGCTACATAACTTCATATTGACAATATGTAATGAATTGTCAGATGTGACTTATGGAGTTAATTTCTTGCTGAGATTAATTCTCACATGGATAGCATAATGTGATTAAAGACATTCTGAAGGCATCAATCACGTAATCTCATTACAATCATTTGAAATGTCAAGTATGAACAGAAGACGTGTGTGTTGTGGGTTAGATTAGCCTCTCCTCATGGTCCTGGTGCTTTTATCTTTAGCTAGAGGACTCCTGCTCTATTAAGTGGTGAGTATGATTCTGTCTTTATCTTTTTTTGTCTAGTACTGTATTTGCTAGCTAGGGTCATCAACTTTTTGTTCTTCCCTAGAACTGACTTCCTTGAGTACGATGCACTTCCTGTTACTTGGTTGTGTGTTTGTCCTACCTGGCTATTTTAAGATGCATGTAAGTCACTCTGAATAAGAGCCTATGCTAAATTATTAAAATATACAATACATGTTCATTAAATTGAATAGAAATGACCAAAACCATATTATAACACACTGCCATAACTGATATAATAAGCAGTCATGTCACCTGATGTTTATTACGGTACAGTGCCAAACTATACTGTCATACCTTTTTACATAAGCTGGCTCACAATGAGCATATAAACCAGTTCTCCTGGATTACAACATGTGTCATGACAGTGTAAAGCTAGTTGTCCTCAGCAACATACATACGACAGTTCCTCTAAGACACTATTTCCAGGTAGGACTATATTAACCAACCCAGTAGATCACTGCACCCACACCAGAGGACACTGCTCAGTCAACACACAGGGCATCATTATTCAAAATGTGCAATGCTGGAGCCAGGGCCGGAATAGTGATGAGTCTTCCTAACAGACACACAACACACCTGAGAAGAGCAGGTACCAACAGAGGACAGGATCTCAGCCTAAACTTACATCTTCATAAGGTCATCTCTCTTCTGTGATGCACCGGAAGGACAGCCAGTCGCTTTAAATTTTACACTAGACAGGACTTTTATGGGCATGTGAGGACACTCCAATCAATTAAAATGTAAAGGATGTCTGTGTGGGTGTACTCTGGTGGTCAAGCCTCCATGAACACTTTTTGTAATTGTGTGTGTGTTTGTGTGTGGCTGTGCGGGCATGCATGTGTGATTAATTAAAAGTATTGAAACCTCTGTAATTTTGCTGAATTACAAATGGTACAGTGACATTTCCTTCTGATTGATATTTAATTTCAAAACATTTAAACTTAAAATTAATTACTGTAAGGTGACATTGCTTTTATGTTGGAAAATATTTGTTAGAAATATAACAAAATGAAAAATGCTGCTTGCATAAGTAATCAAACCAACGATGCTGTGGAAGCTCCCAGCTGACATATACAAAAGAAATTGCATTAACAAGGACACAATTTCCTTTCAATTGGCCTCCACCTGTGAACCATTAAAATTGCTGTCACATTATTTAAGACGGAGCAAAATATAGGGCAATACTGCAAGAGAATCTGCATCAGACAGCTAAAAAACTGAAGTGTGGGAGGAAATTCACCTTTCAGCAGGACAATGATCCCACCAAGAAGGGCAAAGCAATATTGGAGCGGTTCAAGAACAAAAAGGTGAATCCTGATCCAATTTCCATTATCCGTGGCACTATTTGAAAACCAATCAAAAAGAATCCTGGCAAATCTGCCAAGAAGAACAAACAATCATAATCACTCTGACACTGTGTGCAAAGCCGGTAAATACCCAAAGACTTATCAAGCTCTTATTTCAGTGAAAGGTGGCTCTACCAAATAAAAATAAGTGGGGGTTGAATACTTATGCCAGCAACATGTTTCAGTTTTTTATTTTTCTTACAAGTAGTTTCCAATATAACACCACTGACACCTTACAATAAGTGAGCTTGAGTTTCAGACTTTTAAAAATATAAATCAGAACCTAATTTCAAGGTACCATTTGTAATTCAGTACTGAGGTAATTGGTCAGGGTTTTTAATACTTATGCTGCCAGTTTACACTTACCACTGATAAAATAAACTTTGCGCAAAATTCAGCAGAAAAATCTAACTTCTGTTCATTTAGTCTATTTGATCTTTTGTCAAGGAAGAGGATGGGAAACTGACAATGAATAAATAAACAAAACCATGTTTTGCTCTTCTTTTCATCCCACACAGTATCTGGGAACAAGCAAGCAGAGTGCCATAGACTTGCACTAGATAAGACAAGAGCTGGATGGGAAAATGAAATAGCTTAGCAAAAACCGTGACCTTTGATGGAAACGCTATGCTTTTTAATCTTTTAGCAATGTGGGGAGAAGGGGCTGGGTAATGCAATGCAAGTTTCCTATGAGAGGTGATACTAAAACTAGATTAGTGGCCTACTGAAAACAGCAATATTTATTGTTAGGAAAATGTAAAATACATTTTTCATACTTTCTTTTGTGACATATTCTCCTTTTGAAAACAAAACTACATTGAGATCAGATGTTGGCCCAGTTCCAATGTCACTCCTAGCCACTTCTTGTGGCGAGTGTAATGATGACCTGACGCTTTTGATGTACACGTCATGTGGGATATCTGGCTCGTTCTGTGGATCAGCACAATCAGCTCTATCTGACATGAGCCTGTCATGCAAATTGTGCTTCTGGACTTTTAAAAGGGCCATGGCTATCTGAGTAGCTGGACTGTGTCTGAAGATTTAAATGAAGAGAGTAGTGGAACACTTTTCATGATCCTCCCACCACTTCTTAATGATCATGATTCTCCCACCACTGTTCATGATCATGATTCTCCCACCATTGTTCATGATCATGATTCTCCCACCATTGTTCATGATCATGATTCTCCCACCACTGTTCATGATCATGATTCTCCCACCACTGTTCATGATCATGATTCTCCCACCACTGTTCATGATCATGATTCTCCCACCACTGTTCATGATCATGATTCTCCCACCACTGTTCATGATCATGATTCTCCCACCACTGTTCATGATCATGATTCTCCCACCACTGTTCATGATTATGATTCTCCCACCACTGTTCATGATCATGATTCTCCCACCACTGTTCATGATCATGATTCTCCCACCACTGTTCATGATCATGATTCTCCAACCACTGTTCATGATCATGATTCTCCCACCACTGTTCATGATCATGATTCTCCAACCACTGTTCATGATCATGATTCTCCAACCACTGATCTTGATTCTCCCACCACTGTTCATGATCATGATTCTCCCATACCCATTTTCAGTCATATTCCATCACTGCAGTTACCCATATTGGTTAATATTTATATAGTCAATAGTTATAACTCCTCCACATGAGCTAGATTGGTCTAACAGATCAGAAGACAACCTCCTTTAAACCTTTTTTTACCCTTCTTATAAAGTGTGGCTGTGCTAACACAGCCCAGTTACGATTTTCTTTCTTTCTTAACTGGTCTTCTGATCGATCAGATTAGCTCTGAAAAAGGTTAAGAGATCTGATGTGATTGGTCCAAAAACCATTTAGGCCATACAAATGTAATTTATTTTAAATTATTTAATTAATTTGGGAAATTTTACATTTAAGATAAATAGATCAAGTCAGCATGTTAAGGACAAGCCTAAATGATTTTATATAGTGCAATATATATTAGTATATCAGTTGGCAGATCTACGCTTCTGAAAAATTTATCGAAACAATCTCAACTAGGGTATGCTTTCAGTGGTGACTGTGATAAAAAAAAATCATACTGTATTCCTCCCTCCCTAGGCATTATGGCTCGATGCATTAGGTGTTTGCCTTTCAAGCTAGAAAGCTGTTTTTGCTTCCCTGCTTTGGCATTACCACCTAACTCTTAGGATGCTAACATTAGATATGACAGTGTGGTCATAACACAAGGCGCCAGGCTCCAAACTTCAAATTATCTACGGGTACAATGGCAGAGGGCTTATATATGGGTACAACCATCTTTGGGTACAACCGCTTGTAACCCAATTTTCACTATAAAACAAGCAAAGGATTTGAGAATAGAGAAGCATCAGTGTTTGTTTTTGTTTTTTTGAAAAAAGAAATTGAGTGAATGTGACTAATTATGATAGAACAAGTCCCTGCTATGATATCTAGCAGGGTAGCAAAAATAAATCTAGCTAGCTTTTAGTTAACATGGCTAATTAGAATGTAATATTGTTTTAGAAACACTCATGTCAATGAAGCTCCAAATGCTGAATCTGAAGATATTGGAGGTGAGTTTAGTGAAAGACAGGCTATTGTTTAGCAATCAAAATAATGTGTGGTATGTTTATTAAAGCATTTTCTAGTTTTTGCCCTGATGTATGGAAAAACTGTTTTCAAGCAAACATAAAAATGAACAGAACTTGGAACCATCTCTTGTTTTTTCAAGCCCCTTCTGCAGTAAATGCTGCCAGTCATTCAAGGGAAGGTTGTGAAGAATAGGGAGAGTGACAGAGTAAGAGTAGCAGTGAAGAAGTGGAGGAAAGGACAGGGACAGAGAGGAAAGTGGTGAGTAAAAGGCAGAAAAAGGGATTAAAAGTGCACGAGGAGGTGGATGTGTCCAATGGTGGCTGTGGCCAGATAGGATGACAGACCAGTAAATCAAGACTATAGTCTGCAAAGTTGTCAACAGAGGCTTTGATGAGACACAGATGTTGATAGAACTGTGCCTAAGGAATCAGACGACAAGGACCTCCCCAATGTTTTGCAGCCTTTCAAGTCAGCAAATGTAAGTGAAAAGCTCGTATTCACAGTGAAAGCACTAAAGCACGTTTACCATATCTGCTCTTCTCACATGACCAAATGTGACCAGATATGCGACCAGACAACTAGTCAATTTCGATACCAATATGTGGTCATTTCAGTACCTATAACATAAACCTATACATTTAATGAAACAATATACTTTAATTGCAAATAATGCTAGTTCAATCACACAAACGTTATCTTTCTATTAGTGCTGATAAATGATTAAAATAATACATTTTTACTAATTGCATAATCTTGTGTAGTTGATTAATCACAATGTTTAAATTTGGTCTGGAATACTCTCTTTCCTGTGCAAAATGCAGTACAGTATGTTAAAGAAATACTGTTTTTTATTATAAACTATGGACAGTGCTTGGGTTCAGGAGCCATCTTTTCCCAAATCAGTGCATAAGGCAGCCCTTACACGTTGGCCCTCCAACGAACCACAACAACAGACAGCGTCTATTTGTATGTAAATCTAAATAGAAGGTTGCTGGTCTCTGATCCTGTAGTTCTACCATCCCATATACCATTGTGCTCCGAGATCTCTAATTTATGCAGACCATGGAAATTGTTTGTTAATTTGCCCAATTTCCCGACAGCTTGGGAACAGTTGCCTACTAACGCATTGTTAAGCAGGATTCCACAGTTTTTGACATGAATGCCTACTCTCAAGTGCTATGCTGAAACAATGTCCCTGGGAGGTGCCCTGGATAGGTCAATAGCCAGGAGTTACCAGTGTGCTGCTGCAAAAGTGGTACATGCAGGTACCGAGCTCCAGACTGCTAAGTCAAGCACCGACTATGGATGCTTCTGAGGCATTAACCATTTAACTGTGACAGCCCTACTTTTATATATATGTAACAAATGACAAAAAAATAAGACTGATAATTAATGGAAAATTTATAAATTATATGATAATAAATACACATTATATTTCTGTAATTGTAAATTATGCAATGCCCGGATATAAATGTAGTAAAGGTATCAGTACAATCCGCCTGATATAATTGCAGCATAATTTAAAGCAATCGGTTGACACCAATTATTATGTTTGCCTATAATCGTCCAATACCGACATTAGTTATAAATATATCCATAGTAATCACACTGATCATGTCAGACAAGTGAACTGCAGGCACCATTCTGATATTGTAATAATATTCATGTTGGCTATAAGTGACAGGGCCTAGGCGTATATCTTTTCAGGGGACCCAGGATTCCTGGCGACCATTCTGAGAATAATGCCCCTACTTTACAATGGCTATATTCTCCATCGGCTATTAAGTTGAGCTCTGATGAATGCTAATGCAGTTACTGGAGATTTTTTCTTGGTAGTTGTCCAGAGAGGATAAAAGTACTTTGCTTCTGACATCTGACCGGGCTGGATGACCGACTGTGTTATTTCTTTGATAGGAGAATTGTCAATGTAGCGATCAGTCATGGTAGCCATGTGAGCAGAGCATGCAATGGGGGAAGAGATTATTTTACAGAGCAGAGGGGGGAAGAAGAGAGTAAACACAGAACAATATATATTTTAAAGCACCTTAGCATGCTACAGTCATGACTGCAACACTCCCATCCTGTGTTTTGGAGATAAAACTGTTGCAGCCCAACTCAAAAATAGGCCTCTTTGGATGTCCCTGTTCCCTAAGGAACCTTTATTTTGGTTCCAGAGAGAAACTTTTCTGGTTCCTGGTTGAATCATTTGGTTCTAGGTAGAACACATTCAAAGTTACATGTAGAACCCATGTTCTACCAAAGGCTTACCAGGAACCAAACAAAGTAATCCCTGGAACCAAAAATCGAGTTCCCTCTCAAGAACAGCCAAGCACCCGTTACAGAACCTGTAGCAAAAATCTGCAAAAGATTGTAAAACTTTTACATTTCTATATTTTGTGTATTAAATGTCAACTTTAGGGTGATATTATTATGTAAGTAAAAAAGAAATACATTTAGAATTGTACGTTTTTTTTTTAACTTTTATTTATAACTTTTTGTTCTGTCCCAATTTGAATTTAACCCACATAATTGCTAATTAAATACTTAATTTCTGTTCAGGATTTAAATCTATTGAATTTTTTTTTAATCTTTGATTACTTTAAATATATTTAAATTAATAATAATTCTGCTCGGGGGGCCATCACTGTCAGAAATGATTCAGTCACATCCTATTCAGACGATGAATATTTCAGGGCTTTAGCCGTCTCCGCTGTATTCCCAGTACACCTCTGCTGTCACCACTGACCCGCTGGCATCCCCCTCTAGCCAAATAATCACACTAGAATAAACCTTGGAGGGTCTACTGAGTTGCTGGCGTTTCAGACATGATGAAAAGTCATAAATTAGAAGGATATTTCTTCCCAGGGAGAAAACTCTGGCTTATTTGTTACTTTCATTTCGTATTTAGTTTTAGGGGCTTGGGGGTCGTTCGCAGACTCCTTCTCCAGTTTATTTAGCCAACAAAGCAAACAAGTTTCATGTTTCCAGGTTTGATGATATTGGCAGTATTTGATATAATCAAACTTAGAAACACTAAGCTTATTTAAAACGCCTTTGTGATTATACTGTAATATCTGAATGCAAGAGGTGGACACACAGAGCCAAATGCATGAACTTCATAACTGTGATAAGGATTCATTTTAAAAACAAACGGTTCAGTTTGCACTGTAATACCCCTGATCCATTCTGTTTTTTGCTCAGACATTGTATGGACCTAAAACAAAACAAAAGCCTTCAGAGATAACAAGTTTGGATACACTGACCTTGAAACGCTGTTTCAGTTATCACTAACACAGCAAAATGGCTCCCGCTATACCCCCAAACGTTTAAACATTAGTGAGAAGCGATCAATGTGTTTATTCATTTATTGGAACAGGAGATATAACATGAGGTTACTGCTGAAAGGAAAATGACCTGCAACTCTCAGTAAAAGATGAGGATAGATGGTTAGCAGGTTAGACAACATGTATCACTATATCAGTCCAGTATACAGTATTCATGTGATTAACCTGACAGCCTCTGAAACATAGTCCAACTCTGCTTCCAATATTACTTCCACATGAGCTACAGTCCTGTTCATATCTGAGTCTTACCTCAGCTCAGCCACAGGTAAAGCTTAATAAGATATTATTACACCATATATTATGAGGGCAAAAGTTATATCAAGTTTCCACCATGAGATGATTTGTAATTGTGTGTTCCATGTTACTGATACCCAGCGTTGCACCAGGTCACAGTATATATGTTGCTGTGCATTGAAAATGGGATATCTGCTGTTGGAAATAAACTTTAACAAATTTGACTTTTGAACAAATTGAAGATGCAACTCCCGTGACCTTAGAAACAACATTAAAGTAAATGTGGGAAACCAGCACAATGCAAGTATAGGGAGGAAGAGCTTTTTTTGTGTGTTCTTCCCTTAATACACCTGTACCATCTTTTTCTTATGTAAACATGAAATCAGTGCAAACGTTCTACATTACTTCATAATTGTACTGCATTTTTGCTTCGCAAAGATCCCGTTCAAATTACCTTTCAAAGCCTCCCTTGATGGATTGCCTAATATTGGACCAATTATTCCAATGCAAAGGATATCGTTATAAGTTCTACCTGATGTTTGGGTCATATTTGAGTCTATGACTGACTTGAACTGATTACTGGTCTGTTTATTGGGAATAGCAAAAAAAAAGAATCCGGAACTGTTGTTTAAAACACGGGGTTAAGTTAATTTAACCCAGATCTCTCACTAATGCCAAGGTAGTACACAATACCACTGATAAAATCAACAGCTGCGACCCCTAGCAACCTGGCTATGTTGTCTGTTGAGTCTGTTCATTTAGAATGGGATGTCCTCGGGCACAGGGAAATTTATTCTTTTTCTAAGGGATCAGTGATTTTCTTGTTATCTCCTAATCTTTAATTACTCAATATCCAGAACAATTTGGGCCACAATCAATTGATTCAGTGGAGCAGAGTCAGAATTAAACAGAAACAGATGACACTGCAAGCCTCCCAGGCACGTCTGTAACCCCAGTCTGGGGAAATTGACAGAGGTTGTAGGGGGACACTGGGGAACATAAAATCTGCCCCTTCTCCCAAAACACATAAACCAACAACTGAAATACATGATAAAGGACAAGCCAGACAGACACCACACTGCTCCCCAGCAACTAGGCTTGTGCTGGCAGTCTGTATGTGAATAAAAAAATATGCTCTTGCCATAAAAACGAAAGGATCCTCTCAACAAGTCTTTAATATTCCTGCTAAGCATACTTGAAAGACTAGCGTTTTAGAGTTGACAGACGGTATACTGCAACGTATTGACCTCTCATTGTGGGTAAAGAGCGCCCTCTTGAGGTACAGCTACTCATAGCAGTCCAGCAGTCTAATCCACTGCGTCCAGCCTATTGTTGCTGAATGGGTTCGAATCTGTCCCACTGCTTTTTCAGCAAATATTCTGTCCTTAATTTTCCCCAAATTCTGGCCCAATAACTTTTTTTACTTTAATGATTCTGCAATGGACTCTTGCTGAAAATCTTAACTCTTAGGCACCTCCCTACTGCCATCTACTGGAGCTCTCGTGTCATGCCTGATGAAAACTGCTTGTTTGATCTGGTTTCCCCACAGTCTGAACAGAATTGAAATACTGTACATTGTGTTAAAAACTCTTGTCTGTGCTTCTCAACCAAAGGTTGCACACATGCTTATTGAATAATGATTAGCATTAGCATGCAAAGGGGCATGCACATCCTGATAAGTGATCAAAAATGTTGTTTCATTTTATCAGATTTACCCTATAAAACCAGAATTGCCTATGCCCCTCTTGTCTTTCAATATGAAATACAATTTAGCAATCTACAACAGATATATTTTTCCTACAGAATAATGGGGCATACAATTCCCTTTTTAGGTTAATTGAATAATTTCATATTTTAGCTAATTTCTCTCTGTATCTTACATTTAAAAACCCATTGGCGATGACCCTAATAAGTTACATTTAAGCAAATGGTCACAATCAGGTCCTTGTAACAAGAAAAACACAGATTGCATTAATAATTCCTTAGTTTCGGTTATGTTTGGGTAAAATAAATTTTCTTGGAAATATTGCCAAGTCATTCTAGAAGATCACAAGGTATTTAGTAAATTGGAATGAATGGAAATCTGTCAGACTTCCATTTTGTATGTACACTTACAGTTCCATCGAACTGAATAAAAACCAATAGTTAAGAAACATACCCAACACAAATTAAAATACAACATCTATTGTAAGGCCAGCTACAGAATGCAAAATCTAACATTAGTTGATTCTGTAATTGATGTAGTTCAATTGACATAAATTTTTCTTCAAATGCCTCTTAATAGGAATGTAATCAGATTACATTTATGTTTGGGTAATCCAAAAAACAACAGCAATACAATTGGTTCTGGTTTGGGAAATCACACTGATGCCCTGAGAAAAGCGGGCCTATAAAATAAAAAGGGTTGTCATTTATAAATACATGAATTAATATGTACACAAATACCCAGAAATAAAAGCTTTGAATCTATAATTTAACTTTGTATTATTGGTTTGATTTCAAACACTGGCAAAACCACTGGGGTGGCAAGGGGGGGCAGCTGCCAGCCTAAAAAAAATTATTTCCACCCCACTCACCACCCCAGTTGTAAGGAGTGTCTGCTATAATATATTTGTATTTAATTTTTAATGGACCGACCAACCAGGCATTGGTCCGTGATAGTCATAGCCACTGAGCAGTCAGGATCTCACTAGACTAGCTAGCAGTAATGAAAGAAGGTACTGATGCACAATCGCAAAGTTTTTGGCAAAGTATTATTGGCAAAGTACGCTAACTTGTACTATATGAACAGAATGTTAGTTTCAAATTTTGTTGATTTCATAAACAATTGTGCCTTTTGTATAGCTCACGTGTGTTGAGAAGCAGAAGGCTTCGTGTTCGCGCCCACCCACCACCCTAGGAGCGGCTGAGGAGAAAGCAGCACCACGTAGACAACGAGCTATACAAGAGGCACAGCCTTTTGTATTAGCTTAAACATTTGGAAGGTTGTTGAGGGCGTTCACGTGTGTTACGAAGCAGAGGGCTGCGAGTTTGAGTCTAGTGTGGGCACTGGCAGCTTCCAGCCTAAAAGAAGTATTGCCACCCCAGTTGTCAGGAGTTTCTGCTATAATATATTCATATTTTATTTTATTGAGTATTATAAAATTATATTTCTTTCTACTTCCGTCAGTGGCGTCGATAGCCCTGGGCGTCCGAGGCTATAGCCCCGGATCTCTTATGAATAGCCCCGGATCTCAAACGGAACAAATATAATAATCATTAAAATACAGCCCCTGATCTATTCATCTATAAATCAAATCTCTCATTATGACGGTGTAGAAGTGTAGGCTGCTAGCGTGTACATCGACATTTTCCGCGTGTACATTCAAAAGCCTGTACTTTCTGTCCCGGGCAGAGCGGGAGGGTGCGCTAAGCCCCGAATGTATTGTGATCCAAGGAACGCCTCTGACTTTCATTGTTAATCACAATGGTAACCCAAATATTTTTGAGGACCCCCTTTCCCTTCAAAAATTTTAGTCCCGGAGTCCGCCTGCTCTAGTCACCGTGCTACTCCCCCTCCCTTCCAGTGAAAACACCAGGCGCCGGTCCCTGATACTCTTCTAAGCAATTGAACAGTCAGGATCACACTAGGCTAGCCTAGCAGTAATGAAAGGAGGTACTGCTACACATATTTACTAAATATACGATGCAAAATGAAGTCTTATAATTTTGCATTAGCAGCAGCCATTTATTATAGTTTGGATATGTCTGATATCGTCTACTAGCTAATGTAATGTAATCGTCAACATTACTGGTTAAGTAATCATCAGTGGCAGGCCGTGCATTTTACACCTAAGCCTTCAGCACTATTTTCCGCATTCTAATAACGTCACCATATGACACTATAGGCTATTGACATTTGATGTAACCACCCCATATTCACAGCGTAAATAACCTTTATCGATTGGAATAAACTGATTCCACACTAGGCTCAACACCAATGACACTTACAATACACTAATTGACACAACATGAATACACAGTGACTGAAACCATCAGGAATGCACCACTATAATGAAGTATGACAGGATGCTGCATCACACATAGCCATGGCATTGCCCAAATCAATGTCCGTACCAAATAAACAAGAACAAACTCACAACAACTAGTCACATTTACTCATATGACCAAGAAGCAAGCAAAAATGCCGGGAGGAACAACACACTCAAGATTCAGCCAAGAGATTCCAGCCAAGCTGCTGGACCTAAACGCACATGTATGCCACCAACTACACTCAAAGGCACAGGCAGCTAGGCCATTGAAAATGAACATGCTTCATACCAGCAGCAATGACCTAAAGCAAGCAATAATAATAAATAGCTATTAACAGGCCCAGCGCCAGGAATAGGTTTGTCTGTTTACCGATCTCCTCCTGCTGTGTTTCAGTCCTAAATACAACTGAATACAAAAACACTAAGCCCCCTCATGGCGCCGGCCCTGCTAGTAAAAATACATTAAAATCCATCAAACTTACCACAGCTTCTTATTGTTTGAAGACAGATTCCATCCTCCTTTCTTTTTTGAAAAATACTTTTTAGTAAATTCGCCACCAAATCTATTTCTTCTCCTCCATCTGCCATTCTGCCAAAAGAAAAAATCTAAACAACAAATCTAAAGCACTACAGGTATAATGCTAGGTCAGGTGTCAGCTAGTTTTCTTCAGTTAACTAACTGCCACTCATATCAGCAACAACAAAAAATTATGTGGTAACTCTAGGCCAGCTAGAAGGCTCTGGTGTGTCAAAGAATACGCCAACACGGCAAACTCAAAATCTGATTGGTTTATTGGTATAACAGTCAACTAAATTCTGAAGGCCTCCAGTTAACCCTGAGACAGCACAGTTGAAAAATCTGATTGGAAGCTATAATTTATATGAGCTGCATTAGAAGCAGCACAACTGAGGGAGAGAGTAGCATTACAATTACGTTAATAGACTGATGGGAATGAACTTTGTAAAATACATATAGCGTTAATGAAAAAAATATATGAAATAATAAAATTATAATCTTCTGATTCTGACAATCTTTAGGCCAGCAGAGAAGGCCATGCTGGCCCTAATGGCCCACCACTGTTGCTGTGTCCTCATAGCTAGAAAAGGGGCATTGAACAATGTTCATATAGCTTGCTACGTATGTTTAATTTACAATAATTAGAAATTAGAAATTTCTCGAAATCTCTATAACATCAACAAAATGTGATGAGTGGTCAAATGTGATTAACAGTTGTAATTACAATTTTGTTTGTATATTAAATGTCAACTCTATAACCTCAGTAGCCTAAATTTAGTGTTTGTGTATTTCAAGCAATATAAGACATTTTCAGGATGCACTGATGTAGGCTTCTACACTTGGCAGAATAATATAAACAATGTGTCCAAGTAAAATACTGCATCTTTTTCCTCAGTTTGTAAGTTGCATATATAATACTTAGGGAACTCCCAACACTCATAGAGATTTTGCACACTCGAAAGACTCATACCAAACTTTGAACACATAAACATAAAAGTGTAGAACATGTATGATATTTATTAGCAAGACATTAAACTGTCTGTTTTCAGTAGCAGGATTTCTCTAAATAAAGTTGACATAACCAACAATAGAATGATACACCTTTCTGCCACCCCATGTAATATTTTCTAGAAACACCACTGATTTCATATACATTATTTTGGAGTATAGAGCCAAAGAACAACAAAATCCTTCACTGTGCCAATTCTTTTGGAGGGTACTGTAGGTATACTGTAATCAAATAACAAATACATTAAAAACACAATGTGGTGAGACTTTCACCCAAAGATCGTCACTGATACTGCAGTAAATGGTCTTTCATGTTTATGCACCCGGATTTCGAGAGCAAGATGTTGTTGTTTGCCAAATACAGTTAACCAGGGGAAATCTTGATGACAGCAATACATTTATTCTCAAAATAAATTGCAGGTTGTTCATAGAATGTTATACCTAGAATTACATCAGTTGGCATCATGCTGATTGGTCTTCACATAATTTATTGGTAGACATGCCATGGGTGACTTCCACATCTGTGAAGGCACCATTGATGCTTAACAATATACAGGTTTTGGAGCAACATATTTTGTCACACTGATGACGTCTTATATCAGCAAGACAATGCCAAACCACATTATGCACATAGTACAACAGCATGGTTCCTTAGTAAGAGGCTGGGTGCTAAACTGGCCTGCCTGCAGTCCGGACCTGAAAACATGTTATGGAACGAAAAATAGGACAAAGGAGACTCCGAACTGTTGAGCATCTGAAATCCTATTTCAAGCAAGAATGGCAAAACATTTCACTTTCAGAACTACAGCAATTGGTCTCCTCAGTTCCCAAACGCGTATAGCGTATTAATAAAAAAAAAGAGGTGATGCACATACCCTGTCCCAACTTCTTAAAAAAGTGTTTCAAAATGTTTTAAATAAAGATAATAAGTTATGTTAAGTATGCTTCAGTGTATAGATTGGTCAAATTGCCTACTAGAGCTTTATAGGCACTCTGCTCTCTGCTCTCCTTAGCCATGATAAATTGGCAACAGTATTTTCAATGAATTTATATAATTTGGAAGGAAAATAGCTTTTCTATATCAAAACAATCACTTTGACGTGCGTAAACGGAATTCTACTCACCAGGTAACTCCACTTATTAAATACCTCGCTTTAATTCGTTTTCAGCAAAACCCGGGAATAGGCAGTCTAGTTCCAAAACGAATTTAATCAACTTTAATCCCGGTGTTAAACCAACCTAATCAATTCCCTCGCCTTTTCAATCAATTAAACATTTTAATTACTTCCCTGAACTTTTTAATTATTACGGTATTTCACGTACAGATTTCAGTGCAAGACTGTTAATTGAATTGCATAGAGCGAGTTAATTTAATTGCATATCAATCTGGACTTGAAATACAAATATACTCTTCAAGTTTTCAGTGTTAATAAACAAGATCATCCTTGGCCATAGTAATTTTTAAACGTTTCCTGTACCAGCAAGGCCTTTTCTTTGCACATACTATACATCCACCGGTAACGTGCAATTCCCCGGAGCCCTGTTTCTGACCTCTGATAAACTATATATTTTCTGATAGCAAACAGCGCCTTGCATGTGAAATGTTTCAGAATTACGGCTATTCCGGTTTTTTAACACTCTAACTGTGAAGAATATCTTCTTTGTATGTCAATATACGATTGAATTAGAATTAAATTAAACTAAAATCGATCCGTAATGAGAATATTCAATCAAATCTGTAGGTTTTATGATTCCAGTATTCCACATCCAGTCTCCGTAATTTCTTGGCTTAGTGGGCGTGGTTCATACTGGGTTCCGTGCTTGAAGAGGCGAGCTACTACCAGTTTCTGGTAGTTTTGTTTCTACGTACCGTGATTGGTTAACTTTCTTGAAGAGTTATACAACTCCGCCTTTGCTTAGCCTTTTATGTGTTGCAGTGGTGTTTTAAAGAGGAACTGGGACACAAAAACGAACTTAGCAGTCAGCGGGGAATAGGAGTTTAAGCAATCTCAGTGGGGTGAGTGACACATTTTTAAGAGTATTTTTATTTTATTTTTTAGTAATGCTTCTTCTCCGATGTACATCGCATAACTTCATAGCTAATATCGTGTGCTGTTTAACCTTGTTGTTAGTATCGTCTTTGACTTTCTTTGGCTTGCTTCAACTGCCCTGATATGTCTGCTTACGACCAATTTGGGGTATCTGGCAAAAGTCTTAAGAAAAAAAGTTTCGTGTTTTAATCAAGCTAACGACTTGTGAACCAGAGAAGCTGATCATATTACAGTTGTTGAAACTTAGGACGTCTCTTGGGGGAACGTTCAGCTGAACTATGCCCCAGTATTTCAAAAAAATCTTACGGTCTTTTTTAATGTTGCCCCCTCAATGCCTACACATGCAGCTAAAATAATTTGTCGCAATAAGGAATCTCAGGTTTTGTGGTATTTTGACCATGTACCACTTCCCCTCGTGCATTATTACAAAAATATTTGTGTCATATACCAAGGCTATTACCCAGTCAGCATTCAGGATTCAAAGCACTCCGTTTATACCCAGCAGGTGCCCAGCGGAATACCAGTGCTCACAGATTTTTACGCTCATCATGTGCACTTCTGTGGTAGGGAAATCATGCGCCTGCTTTTGCTAGTTTGGTGTTTGTGTTCTCTTGTCCTGGTTCTGGTTGTGTTGAATGGTGGGTGTATTTGGCTTTTGGAAATAGTAGGCAGTCATTGGTTCCTGTATTGTGGGGCGTTCGGTAGTCTTGGTTGTGTCTCCTTGAGCCTGACAAGCCTCAAGGAGCCTGTTGGGTGGGCCCATTTCCCCCACTTGGCTGTTTTCGGCTATACGTTGATTAACCAACCTATGCCTGCCTGGAGGAGCAGCAGAGCGGGTGAACCAGCCCCTGGAAGGGTTGTCCTCTTGGGCCGCAGTTATGGTCAAGGCATGTGTCGATGACATCCTTGGCCCCATCCAATTTATTTGACCTCTTCTTTGGTGCTTTTGGCCTCAGAAACGTGCCTGGTTACCATTGTGGGTTGTCAGTCTTCCACAGGTGTGTGACACAGATCGGTTCGGTGATGCCCCCCCCACCCCTCAGCATTCCTTCATTTCTGCGGTTTGCCCCTCTATGCATGTTATTGGTAGACCTTTGACACTTGGTGCGAGGTTGGGGGCATTCATGCGGTCAATAACACAGTTGCAGATGTGCTGGCTTTCCTGTGTTTTAAGGCCTGATGCTGCAAAGGGTGGATTCACGGCCAACACTGAAATAACCGAACAAAAGGGAACCTTTTGATTATGAATATAACCTTTGTTCCCCGAGGGAAGGAACATAGTGCCACTTCTTTCAGGCCCCACAACGTTGGAGGGGCAGTGACGAGTGGCCCTGAAATCTGTGAGCGCAGGTGTTTGATGGGTACTTACAGCACAGGAGGTCAGGATCCCAGCTGTTTTGCATCTGCTGGACCTTATCCGGCGTGATTGTATTCATCATTGCTAATGAGCAAGTTATGTTCATATCCAAAGTTTTCACAGTAGTTGTGCTCCACTACCGAGGTAAAGATGTAAACAGAAATAACTCTGCGGGGCCCATTTTAATTTTGACACAAGGGTTTTTAGAATAAGTGTACCCTTTTGTTCATTCTACCACATTTAGTGCCTTGAATGATTTTCTCAATAGCTTTAATAGTCTGATAGAAATTTGGTGATATTGTCTCAAAAATGGACAACTTAGAGGCTAAGAATGTTGGGCCAGGTAACAAATCTGATCTATCCACCAGCTGACATGGTACAAATTATATAGTAGTGCCTCTGAGCAACGCTGTTAACCCTAATTGTTCCTGTAATCCAGAGTGTCTACCATCAGGGCTGCTGATGTACTGTCCTGTAGGTTTTCTCGCCAACAGGTTTGGCCAGCCCAGACAAGAAGGATGTTGTTGACTCAGGGTGTAGATCTAACCAGATTGTGTATTTTCTCACCCAACTGTTGTTTAATATTAGTAGCAGTATGAATGTAATTTTAATCATGACTGCAAGAGCAAAGCTTGTAGTAATAAGAATATCTTGCTATAATATTTTTTTATCTTGCCTGTTATCAGATATGAGGAACATAGACTTTGCTCTAGTGGTTTCACAGTGCATGAGAATATCTTCTAGTCAGTGGTTGTAAGCAACTAGGGGAAGACACCCTCCCACTTAAGATCAATGTCTAATTGCTGACTCAAAAAATCAAAGTTTGGAAAGGATTGTGTATGTGGAGATGGCCATGCTTAGTGGTGAAATAAATGTTAAAGGAAAGTTGAGTGTAGACTTTTTTGTTGTTATTTAATTAAATGTGTTTTTCTGCCAGCGGGGTAAGATGCCATTCCCCTTGGTAAATTGGAAGATTATGCCATACTGTAGGTTTTCAGTGTCCCTTTTTTATTAATTAATTTATTTTTAACTATACCTGTACATGAATTACATTCTTTTACTTTTTCCTTGCACTTTAGAGTACTGTTTAACAGAATTCATCATCTGAGTATAAATTATTTCTAATCATGTATTATAAGTATATTAAAGTATGAAATAACTGCGTCCATTTTAACACACTGTTAATGTGTGATCATTAATATGTAAAGAATGCTTATTCATAATGGACTAATATAAAAATGATACATAGTGGGGAGAACAAGTATTTGATACACTGCTGATTTTGCAGGTTTTCCCAATTACAAAGTCTGTAATTTTTATCATAGGTACTCATCAACTGTGAGTGATGGAATCTAAAACAAAAATCCAGAAAATCACATTGTATGATTTCTTAAGAATTAATTTGCATTTTATTGCATGACAGAAGTATTTGATACATCAGAAAAGCAGAACTTAATATTTGGTACAGAAAGCTTTGTTTGCAATTACAGAGATCATATGTTTCCTGTAGTTCTTGACCAAGTTTGCACACTCTGCAGCAGGGATTTTGGCCCACTCCTCCATACAGACCTTCTCCAGATCCTTCAGGTTTCGGGGCTGTCACTGGGCAATACGGACTTTCAGCTCCCTCCAAAGATTTTCTATTGGGTTCAGGTCTGGAGACTGGCTAGGCCACTCTAGGACCTTGAGATGCTTCTTACAGAGCCACTCCTTAGTTGTCCTGGTTGTGTGTTTCGGGTCGTTGTCATGCTGGAAGACCCAGCCACGACCCATCTTCAGTGCTCTTACTGGGGGAAGGAGGTTGTTGGCCAAGATCTCGCGATACATGTCCCCATCCATCCTCCCCTCAATATGGTGCAGTCGTCCTGTCCCCTTTGCAGAAAAGCATCCCCAAAGAATGATGTTTCCACCTCCATGCTTCACGGTTGGGATGGTCTTCTTGGGGTTGTACTCATCCTTCTTCTTCCTCCAAACACGGCGAGTGGAATTTAGACCAAAAAGCTCTATTTTTGCCTCATCAGACCACATGACCTTCTCCCATTCCTCCTCTGGATCATCCAGATGGTCATTGGCAAACTTCAGACGGGCCTGGACATGCGCTGGCTTGAGCAGGGGGACCTTGCGTGCGCTGCAGGATTTTAATCCATGACCATGGTGTGTTACTAATGGTTTTCTTTGAGACTGTGGTCCCAGCTATCTTCAGGTCATTGACCAGGTCCTGCCGGGTAGTTCTGGGCTGATCCCTCACCTTCCTCATAATCATTGATGCCCCACGAGGTGAGATCTTGCATGGAGCCCCAGACCGAGGGAGATTGACAGCCATCTTGAACTTCTTCCATTTTGTAATAATTGCGCCAACGGTTGTTGCCTTCTCACCAAGCTGCTTGCCTATTGTCCTGTAGCCCATCCCAGCCTTGTGCAGTTCTACAACTTTATCCCTGATGTCCTTACACAGCTCTCTGGTCTTGGCCATTGTGGAGAGGTTGGAGTCTGTTTGATTGAGTGTGTGGACAAGTGTCTTTTATACAGGTAATGAGTTTAAACCGGTGCAGTTAATACAGGTAATGAGTGGAGAACAGGAGGGCTTCTTAAAGAAAAACTAACAGGTCTGTGAGAGCCGGAATTCTTACTGGTTGGTAGGTGATCAAATACTTATTTCATGCAATAAAATGCAAATTCATTATTTAAAGATCATACAATGTGATTTTCTAGATTTTTGTTTTAGATTCCGTCACTCACAGTTGAAGTGTACCTATGATAAAAGTTACAGACCTCTACATGCTTTGTAAGTAGGAAAACCTGCAACATCGGCAGTGTATTAAATACTTGTTCTCCCCGCTGTACAAAGATTTAATTTTTCTTGCCCCCTCTTTCACAGAAACGTCCTGCACTATGGCAGACAGCAGTAAAACTCATGAGCCCAGTCCATCCACAGCCCAGCCAGCTCCTGAAGACCAGCAGGTGAGGAGCACCATTACTGATACAGTAGTTTCAAATTACCATCTACTGTTCCGATTGAGAGTATAGGCACAATTGCTTCACAAATTGCTTCACAAAATGAAGCAATTGGAACTACACAAATGCTCAAGTAAAATGTGCACACACCATCACACACAGAGCAGTTGAGAAATACAGTGATCAGTGCAAAGCTAAAAGTATGCAACATAGAAATGTGATCGCCGATAAGGGGGAGCACAGTGTTTGTTTCCACTTTGAACCTTGACTAAATCCTAACATTTAAGTGCTTTGTTCCCAGAGTGTGGTGTCCCGTGTTGGCAGCCTACCCCTGGTGAGCTCTACGTGCGGGATAGTGTCCAATGCCTACAGCAGCACTAAGGACAGCGTGCCTCTCCTGAAGGGGGTCATGGATGCTGCAGAGAGCGGGGTCCGCACCCTGGGGGCAGCTGCCACCTCTGGCTCCAAGCCGCTCCTGGACAAACTGGAGCCACAGAGTGAGTTTCAATGCGCGGTACCTATAGATGATCCCAAAAACTATACGTGTTTAGTGACTCATTCTTTTAGGTATTAATGACTTGCAGTTTGTTTGCAGTTGCTATTGTGAATCAATATGCCATGATGGGATTGGACAAGGTGGAGAACCTGCCAATCCTCCAGCAGCCAGCTGACAAGGTGAGAGTAGTCAGCCCATCTTCCTCGTGCATTAAATTCGAGCGAAGTCCCAAAATCAATACTTTATCTGATATAATAACTCATATTCTACATTAAGACCACCTTCTTAATTGGCTTAATTTCAACTCCCTCAGCTGGTTTCAGACACAGTGGGCATGATGTACCAGTCTGTGAGCGGGGCAAAGGATGCCATGGCTGGAGCCACGGAGTCTGTTTCTGGGGCCGTGGCTGGGGCCAAGGAGACAGTGGCTGGGGCTTTGATGGCAGCGGTGTCTGGGGGTGTGGAGATGACTCAAGCGGC
This sequence comes from Esox lucius, assembly GCF_011004845.1. Taxonomy (NCBI): domain Eukaryota; kingdom Metazoa; phylum Chordata; class Actinopteri; order Esociformes; family Esocidae; genus Esox; species Esox lucius. Next base: position 14,005,646 of record NC_047576.1, read on the forward strand.
AGCCAGTGGATGGTTCAATTCATTCATGGCCACCGGTGTCGGCCAGATTGTCAGCAGTGGGGTGGGCCTGGCCCTTAGCCACTCTGAGAACTGGGTGGACCAGAATCTGCCTCTCAGTGAAAGAGAGCTGGGTCAGTATGAGTATGAATGAGGAGTGGTGCAAATAACTGCTGAATTGACTGTACTGAAATGGAATTGAACCAATACCTGTTGGGGGAGCTGCTAAGTCAGGTCTAGTGGTGCAGGATAGGGATTTCATTTATTTGTAGACCGGGTGAAACAGTAATCAGTGTGTTTGATCTCTCATAGATAATCTTTCCGTTTCCTCATACAGCTGCTTTAGCTGAGCCTGCAACGGGTGAGGTGGGTACTGCACCTGTAGTGGGCTCTAGCCCCAGCTACTTTGTCCGTCTGGGCAAGTTGTCCTCCAAGGTGCAGGAGTGGGCTCTGGAGCAGTCCCTAGTGAAAGCCCGGCATGCCAGAGACACCACATACGCCACCATCACCCAGATCAGCACCACTCTGGACCTGCTAGAGAAGGCCCGCTCCACCCTGGCTACTGCCAACCAACAGTTGGGAGGGGCACCAGAACAGCTGCTTCAGCGCTGGAAGGAGTGGCAGGAGAAACAGCCTACAGTTAAAGATGGAGAGGTAGAGACCAGAGCGGTGGATGGTCCTGGTCCCGTTGATCAAACTGAGGTAGGGAGTCAAGAATTAGTCTGTTCTGGCCAAGTAGCCATGTGAATCATCCACAGGTAACATGATGTAATTGTTTATGTAGCAGTTGGAGTGGCAAACCCTGTCAATGGTGCATGGTCTCAGTGACCAGTTGCGGTCTGCATGCTCTGGCGTGGTGTCCAGTGCCCAGGGGTTACCCACTGCGGTCCAGGACCATCTGGCAAACGCAAGGAGAGCAGCTGAAGAGCTGCACTCTTCCCTGGGCAACACTAGCAACCTCACACCACCTCTCCTTGAGCAGACTCGTCACCATCTAACACAGGTAGACCAAACTCTGTTGTTCCATTTCTCCTGTGTCTGTTCACCATCTGCTGGTTTCTAATTATTCAATCCATTTCAGTATTTCAGCTAGCACATTTTATAGATAACTGCCAAAATGTTTAAAAAAAAGGTTTCACAGCGAGGAGTCTTAATCAGGTATCTCCTGTGTCTATTCACCATCTGCTCGATTTTAATTATTTATTCAATTTCAGTATTTCAGATGGAACATTTTATAGATTAACTGCCAAAATGTAAAAAAATTTAGTTAAGGAGGGATACAAAGTATTTTGAAAGCTTCTGCACAGGTATGCTTCCTGAGTTTAATCAATGGAAAATACATCATGGTTCGGGTCATATATAGATAAGATATCTCAGTGATTTTGAGAAGTGATTGATGGGGCACGTTTGGGAGAATCTTTAGTGACTGCGACTGCTCAACTTGCTGATGTTTCACTTGGAAATGTAGCTAATGTGATACTGGTAATCTTAACCCAAATGGTCATATATTGGTGATTCTGGAGCAGTGCCCCAGACAATGTTGTATACAACAACCAAAAAAAACAATCTTCTGGAGAAATGGTTTAAAATCCCTCCAATAGAGTTCCAAACACTTGTAGAATGCATGTCATGGTGTATGAATGCTATTCCTTATGGGTTGTGTTATTTAATTTGGTGATTGCTTTAATGTACAATATAAGTAATAATGAAGTTTTTTCTGTTTATTGATACATTTTAATGTTTACAGGTGCGACATTCTTTGGATGGTGTCATGGAGTATCTGCTCAACAACACTCCTCTCAACTGGCTAGTGGGACCATTTGCTCCTCAGATCAAAGAAAAGGGGGAGGGTGGGCATACAGTGGATAAGGGGGGTCCTTAAATCTCGGGTTGGTGCAAGGAACAGGACGGAGAAGGAACTGGACCAAGAAGTTGATTACACCAAAAAGGCTTTTGCTTTTATTCAGCTTTTTGACCCAGGCCTTAATATTAACATATCTGACATTTGCATATTTGTATACATTGCAGTAAATTGTGTGTTTTCTGGTGTAACAATTTTTTTGTTTATTTAAGATGATATGTGACACATAATGTGTTAAGCTGTGCAAGCTAGCAATATGAATCGATTATATGCCGATATCAAGCATTAAATGAAATAGGCAAATAGTTTTACTTAATGTTGTAAAATGAAAGATTCAATTAAATTATAAAACTAAGAGATAATAAATCAGAATGATTTAAGATGGGTCACATCATAGTGAAAGTTGACCCAATAGTGAAAGTCATAGTTGGTGTTCTTGTTTATTGTTTATTAAATAAAACCCTTAGTATAGTAGAGTTCATTCTGAACAGATACAGAGATTATACATCCGTAAATAGTATATGGCTTTAGAGGTTTGGGGTAGAGACCTAATAAAGTGTTTTCCAAATACACATTCCAATGGTCAGTCTTTTGGATCCTGTAAGAAAACAGGCTCTCAGTCCTCTGAAATGGAGGGTTGAAACACCCCAGTCTTTTGTCTTCTTTGTGTTGAGCAATTTGTGATGTGGCTGGATGTGAAAGCACATTTGAGTGAAGAGCCTGTGACTTTCTAACTTTCTATGCTTACATACACACCTTTGAGACCCCAATATATGCTAATCACGACATAGTGCATACTCTTTATGGAAGTCACAATGCTGTTGTAGATCCTCCAGAAGTGGATGGACCCCTAAAATACATATGTGCACTTTATCACACTAGCCTCTGGATATTGAGGAACCATTTACACATTTTTTTTTTCTGTAACACTAAAATCTCCATTTATAACTGATCTTTAATCCTTTATAATGTATAATAGTCGTTCTGGACATTTGTGTGACATTTGACTGACCTCACTGCTGTATGTGAAAATATCCAGAACGGTGGTTTGCTGTTATTCTGAAGTCGTTACCCAATAAATAAACAATAACCTTAAAAACCTGTATATTTTTCAGACTCTTTTCGTAACTGATATTGATAGCAATGCTTGATATGAGACGACTTGTTAGCAGGCATGTTTAAAATGAATCACCCTTATTTCTGTAATATTATTTTTTATTTACAATAGGGACATTATTATACGTGAGAAAAATAATGCTGCTGTTGCTTCGAATGACGTCACGATCGTTTCGAATGTCGGGAGCTAGCGCTGGTTAGGAGGCCGTGCGCACGAAAAGGGACAGATTACTTGAATATTTTTGGAGACCAAGGTCGTCGACACCTTTCAGCACTTCGTGTTTCAGGTACTGCTTTGACGTTTTTCTTTTTTTAAATTAAAATGTTTCGATAATGTAAACCAATTCAGTCCTGTATCACGCGGTTAGATGCGTTCTTTCCCACTAGGTTAGCGCTGCCTTCATGCTAACGCGTTAGCCAGGCTAAGTGCATGCTAGCTAACGACGTTAACATTAGCTTCTACTTTAACGTTCGTTTTTGCCACTTGTGCGAGAACAAAGTCGTAATAAATGTAATAGATAGCAATGCTACGTTTGAGTTACGTAGTTTCCCAGGTAAGTTTATGAGTGTTTAAGTGTAGGAACATTGATGTCGTTATTATAGCCTCTCTACAACTAGTGTAGGCTAATGTTGTTTGCTTTTGAGATGAGCAGAGGACGCAATTGTTTTCGACTGCGGACAAACCAGACTCAGCTAGCTACAGTACTGTAGGTGACGACAATTAACTGTAGTTACCAGGACTAGTTTATTAGCTAGCCAGCCAGTGTTTTGTTGTCTTAGGTCTGGTTGGTAAGGAAATTCAGAAAGAAACGTATTTTTTTCTAGTTTTCTTGTCCCGACTAAAACAATTGAAGGCGCTACAATTAAATTTACGCTTTCTAACCTTGTTGTTGCCTGAACTTGGCCGAATGTATATATTTTTTTAGATTGTACCAAAACTTTTTCTGTGTATACACTACAGATACTTTGACAAATGCCACGTCCAGACAGTTTTATGATGTTTTTTCCGTTCAGGCAGGACCAGAGATTTGTAAAATGTCCCCCTGTATTTGTTGTCTTTTGATTTTGGTGGTGATGATCTCTTGTTTTATATTTTATGTGTAGTGTTGCGATATCTTGCTACTGGTTAACTATCGACCATTCAAGTGAAGTTAACAAATTCGTTTTGAGTTTTGAAAGCTATGGGTGTATTCCAAAATTTAACAGAATCTGTGTAGCCTCTGGTTCGGGTAGCCTCCCTGCTTGTAACAAAACTGTATTTCCACTTCATTGAATCTAACAACAGGCATCAGTCATCACCAATACTAGACATGTCAGAATCACATCTAATAAACTAAACCAATATCAACCATTCACACTTACTCCTAGCAGAATCACTAACACTAAGAACTGCTCTCCTGCTCCAATGCCAGTCTCCAAGCTCTTTTAGCTCTGTAGACATTTTCATGTAAACAAATGGGCATTAGTTTGACTAACTCTTCAACCCCATTTTCAGGAATATCCACTCCCATCCCCCTTACCCCCCCTCCCCCCCCTGTCAGAGAGCATGGCTCAGGAGACCAATCAGACGCAGGTGCCAATGCTTTGCACTATGGGCTGCGGTTTCTATGGTAATCCCCGCACCAACGGCATGTGCTCGGTCTGCTACAAGGAACACCTGCAGAGACAACAGGGAGGGGGCCGTTCCAGCCCCCCAGGTGAGAAAGGTAGGAAGATGGGAGAGGGACCAATAAGGTGGGTGGGCGGGGTGCTAAAAGGGGCTGGAGAATGAGGTAGTAATCCCACAACCTTGGCATTATAAAGCAAGAGAGTGATATATCAGTTCATTAAACACTTAATTATTCATTGAAGCCATATAGGTAATCAATAGCATGTGGCATATGTCATTCATTTTCAACTGGGGGGTACAATTTGTTCAGGGTCACCAGCAAGCAGAAATATTGGTTTTCAGGTGAACTGGAAAGAGTCTGTGATGTGACTTCTGGTTTTGGGTGTTAACAAGGTGCCATGCCACCTAAACTGCTGCACAGAGGAGAATCTTCCCCAACTGTTGGTTTATTTATTTTTTATTAATCTTGTCAAGTCCAGTATGTGGGGGATTTAGTTCCAGGTGTTTTTAACATCTGCTGTGTTAGGTTTGTTGTTTACACAAATGTTTGGTTTTTCCACAGGCTCGGCAGCGTCGTCGCCGGTGGTGGGGTCCCCGGGAGGAGCTGGTGTGTCAGTAGAGACCGTAACGTCGGAACATAGCACAGAAGGGGTCACTCCGCCCGAGGAAAGGACATCCAGGTATGCTGACAGAGAATCAGCAGTCTCTGCAAACAAAAACAGACTGCTAAATGGAATCCATTAAATTGACAGTAAGCTGTTGCTCGGGGCTTTTGTTTATTATTGTTTTGGATTTCCCTAGTCTTCCTCCTAGGCTGAATATTGGATTATGGTTTCAGTTGCTCAACTCATTATTGGTCTCTGTGTGTCTCCAGTCCCAGCTCACCCAGCCCAGTAACCCAGCAGATGACAGCCATGAGTATCTCTCAGGATGCTGGAGCCACTGACTCAGACCGGGCGGATGGGGATGAGGAAGAAGAGGAGGGGACATCCAAAAGCACAGGTTAGAACAACCGAAAACCGCTTGTATTGTAATGCTTATCTACACTGCAGCCACCTAAGGGCCACAGCCTAGGTCATGTACTCTCATCTCCAACCGGCACAGACAGGAAGTGACAGGCCACCCACTGTGCCTGGTTCCTCTCTCGGTTTAATCCTAGCACCTGACCTTTTGAGGGGGTTCTCAGCTACTGTGTGTCAACATCTTATTGCTTGCTCTTTGGAGTTTATGGCTAGGTATCTCTAAACAGTTTGTTACTGCTGATGTGAAACAAGCTTTATGAAATTGACTGATTTGATAATATATGAGAGAGTTCTGATTGAGGCTCAACCATGTGTTGTATTTTAACAGGACCAGTCGGGGAGGCAGCACCGGCCTCTTCTGATGGCGATCAGACCCCTGACAAAAACAAGAAGAAAAAACGATGCTTCACCTGCCGGAAGAAAGTAGGCCTTACGGGTAAGACAGAAAAGGTCTCAGTGGGCACATTGGCTGGCGCTGATGTTGGCTACTGCTGAGTTCAAAGGCTTTATGGGGGATTGAGCTTGAGTGCAAAGCAGTCTTTTCTGAATTAGCTTTTAGGTGTTTAAAATTCAGACTGGCATTCTTTACCCCTGGGGAAATGGAAGCACACAGGGCTTATTAGTTAGTCAGATAGATATTTGAAACAGAAATAGCTCTGATGTTACTGCTCTATTGAAGCTTTGACTTCATATTTTTCAACGTGTAGTTTATTCAGGGAAATTATTAAATCTGCTACTCAAACGAAATTTTATCTGATTTGGACATGATTGATCTCCATGCCTCTTTGAATACCAGAACATCCTATTTAAGAAAACACAGAAAATACAGAGGAGACCTCAAGACTGAACCTTAAAAATTCCTCTGAATGTGTTTTAACTAAATCTCTTACATTTGTTTTTTAATATGTGCATCTTAGTGCATATTCCAAATGTAGGCTACAGCTTGTTGTATGAAGGTAGTCCACCTATCACATTGCTGTTGGTGTAGAGAGCAACATACTGCAGGTTAGTGGTGCATTTCACGCTCCACAGCATTTCACAGTGTACTGCTGGCTTGCACTCTACCAGAGTGTTGGCCTGCTTCACAACACTCTTGGAAGAGCCTTTTGCTCACCACACTCTAAGCAAGCATACTGGTTCTACATATGTCATGCTACCATCTTGGTCTAGTTAGTCTAAACTGACCTTGAAGACTGGAGACGTATACGTGGTTGGCTGTTAACTTGGTGCATCTCCTCACTCACTAGGCTTTGATTGCCGTTGTGGTAACCTGTTCTGCGCCATTCACCGCTACTCGGACAAACATGACTGTCCCTACGACTATCGAGGTGCTGCTGCGGCCCGCATACGCAAGGAAAATCCTATTGTGGTGGCTGAGAAGATCCAGAAGTTATGAGGACTGAATTGAAAATCTCTGACATGCACATTTGGAACAGCGGTGGAACATGGAATAATACCAGATAAAATGGCTTCATTTGTTCATGGTAGGATACGGTGGGTGGGCGGAAGTGCCACACCCCTTGTCCAGCCGCTCCCTTTATTGGCACCTCCCTCTCTCTCCTGGAGTGACCTCTTGAGTGTGAATGTGTGAATGCTTGTGTGGGGAAATGGTGTGTGTGTTTTGCTTGAGAGTCAGGGAGTTGTAGTAGGGTTTGGTAAGCATTAGTCTGCTGTGGAGAGGAAGACATTTTTAATTTTTACCAGTTTTATTGTTTCTTAACCTGGGAGGACTTGGGAGTTTATTTTTATATTACCCCTGTGAGGTAGTTGAAATGAGATAAAGTTAAGCTGTTTTAAGATTATGCCACAGCTCAGATGGGACCTCGGGGAGGTCAAATAAGGATCCATATTCGGGAGTTTCGGTTTTATCAGCAAGATCTTTTGAGGGCTTCAATTTACTCCCAGAGTAAAAAACCTGTCCAGATTTTGTGTCAGATTTCAGCATTTAATTTTTCCCCTCTGACCCTTGGGTGAACAGTTCCCAACATGTCAAACTTCCAAGTCTGCATTTTCAAGAAATGTTTCACTTTGATATATTGACTTATCATAATGATGTAGGGTGCATGAACAGTTGTTGGAGGGGTGGGGTGGGGGATATTCAGAGCCTTGACATAACGGAGTGATTGCGTTATATTTTTTCCTTCCTTTTCTGTTTTAATGAGCGTATGATGTCAGAAGATCTATATTAATATATTGTAGTTAGCTTGGATTGTGTGATTGCATTCTATTTATTATTTTTTTATCATCATTTGGTTGGTTTGTACTGGAGGATTGGCAGCATGTCAGCAAATCATTCAATTTGTAGTTAACTTTTCAATTCTGTTTAAGCATTTCCAACTGATTATGTAAACGGGGGGGGGGGGGGACCACCTGATGTGTTGGACTAGAGTCCTGTTAATAGGTTCAGATTAGGACTGTGTCGGAAATGTACATTAATTTGGAAACAAAGCACAATTAATAGTGTCAAATGCAGAGCACAAGAATATTGAATGTGCAAATGAACCTACATTTTCCTCAGCGTCCAACTATTTAGTTTAGATTAATTTGTTTTTTTTGTGGGTTTGCTACAGAGAATACAACGTCTTGTCTGTGCAGGCATGACAATGTAGTCATGATGTTCTTAAACAATGATTCTGTTCCAGAGATCATACACAGTAAGCCTCCTGGTCCTTAACCACCAGCAGACCACTGTGTTGAATGGTAATTGAACTGGTTGGCAATTAGTCTCCATGGTGACATTTCTCAGCTCAAGTGAATTGTCACAATACTTAAGAATGACAGTTGCGTGCTGTGCTTTATGATGTCCTCTTTTTTGAAGACGCTTCTAGCTAGCTTCTTCCATGAAGCTCAATGTGTGCATGCATGTGCAGTCAGATGAATAACCCTGTTTATTTCAAAGGACTGCACTGATGATAAATGAGCAAGAACGTTAAGACACACAGCATTAGCACAATGCATGGCAACACGTTTACTGGAACCTCGACTAGCTGAGGTACAAGTTAATGGGACTCTACTGTGTTTTTAAATGTAAATACAATGTGGCTGATATTCATATAGTATAATCTTATGTAGAATGTCACCAGGTAACAAGTTGGGGATAAAAGGGTAAAATATTAGTGTGTGTATACCAGTGCTATTCATAACTACCCTAATGAAAGAAGTGCTGTGACACTGCTTTGTTTTTGTATGATTTTATTTTCACAGGTAATTCCTGTCTTGGAAGAGGGTTGAGTTTAGACGAAGTGATGACATTACCCTAAATTCCATATTTATCCTTGAGTGTCAGGCCAAGTTACTTTCGAGTTCTGTCTGATTGCCCGCAGATTTTGTGACTCATCAGTCAAACACCCTATTTTCCCAAATACTGATACTAACTAGTTCATTCTTTAGCAAGGGCCTTGATACTGGTTATTTTGAAGATTGGTCACACTAGTTTGTGGCACAGCAATTTGAGGCACATCGTCCTCATGTTTTGCATTGTTGGGTGACTCAGTGATTTCCATGTTCATGCTTTTTTTTTTTTCATAAACCTTTATCATAATGTAGTGGATGTTATTGGAAAAATATGATTTGGTGGAAAAAGCAGACCGTAAACACCAAAGAGGCCCCTTTGTGAGAAATTCTGAACTGAATGAGCTCTTTTCTATAAACAGGAAATAACCTGGATTTGTGATTGGAGCACTAGTCTGTAGTGTTGCCAGTTAAAGGTCTTAGAGAGGGATAGGTTTATGTAGCTCAGTCTTGGCATGCTAGGTTGTCTGAGCTGAGCCCTGCACTCAGCCCTCTGGATTCTCATTTGAAAGGGGTTCACACATGTACGCACCATTTTAATCTAAGTAGGTTGGTGCAGTGCCTGTGATACTATGTTAAAGAAGCACCTGAGATGTGATTAATGATAAAGTAGGACCAGCCTGTCTGAGATAGAAAAACATACTTTGTTGTAGCCCCCCCCCCCAGGATATTTCAGTATTAAAAGTATGCCGTGAACTAGCTTTAAAATTGCGCAGCAATTCCTTTTTTCTAGGGAGTCCGCTTGTCTTCTTTGAAATTGGGATGTTTCACAGGTTGATCGTCTACCTATTCTACCCCAGAATGTTGAAGGGTGAGCAGTTTGAATGTAACCAAACTGTCATGGTTATCAAGTGATTCTTGGCTCTGGAATTTACCACTCCAAATCTCAGCGGGTGTATACTTTCAGCTAAACAGATCTGTTGAATCACTGTTATTTTATGTAAATGGATGACCTTAACCGGATCAGAATCAGTGATGTGATTTTGTTACAAAAACATCCACTACAATCTGTTGCACATTTACTACTTTGATGTCATGAGTTTTTTTTTTAGCACACCTTCACATAATCATTGTCCTCATCTTTCGATCATTACTACAAAGCTTCTGATACGTGATAAAAAATAGGTATTGAGTGACCATATCTGGCAATATTCTTTGTCAGCATGACAGAGTTCCCATGGAAGACCCAAGTATGCTCATACCAGTGATGTAAGAAATCATGGAATGGACAATAATTGATCTCCAGAATGTTACGTGTTGATGTGTGCTGCAGGAAATTGCAAATGAGCAGTTTAGTCCATTGGTGCACCATTCCCCCAGAGACAACCAGATGTTTTTATTTTTTGTTCTTTTAAAATTTAGGATTGTATGATGTGTAAGAAGAGTAAGTATAAAACAATAAAATCACAAAGTTTATTTTAAATGTACTCTGTCTTTTTGTATTTATTTGTGCAGCTTAAGGTTCACAAGTACATGGGTGGTTAAATTCCCTTGCAGTGGAGTCATTGCGGTTAGGAGTTTTTCAGTTTACAACATACTGACATTGCCCCAGGGTTTCGTATAGGGCAGTGCAAATTGGCTAAGCACTGTTTGAAGGTGACAGGATGTCGAACTGAGTTGGCTTATCTTGTGTTCTACCAATTCCTCCGGTAGGTTGAAGCCTGTAAGTCTTAACAGAATTAAGATTGCACTATAAGCTTACTCTGCAGCTGGCTTGAAATGTCTCCAATGGGGGTATCTATTGGTATGGTTTCTATAGCTCAAAGAATGTGCTCTCAGCATCTGTGCTGGTTGAGTACCTACTGTTTAGTCGAACAGTGTAATAAGAAACAGGATTGCTTGGCAAGATGTGCATTGCAGGACACCTCATTCTTTGACCCTGGATGCTGCTGGGGAGTTGAGGCAAGTCCATAATTGAAAAAATGAACAAAAAAACTAGGGAAGGGAGTAATGGCAGTTGTAGGCTGCCAAAACCATGCTTCTGGCGCAGGTACATATTTTCCTCTTGCCACAGGTATAATCCATAGATTCCATCAATACCCCCCTGAACCCCACGAGTATATTCAATGGACAGCCATTTTTACACAACCCCATTGTCATCAGCTGTACCTCTTACACAGTGCTTTGTATTGCTGTGTTTCTCTGACTCTGCAACATGCTTAAGAGACATGGGTCTACACAATGTTACCAAACGATATGCTGGCTCAAATCGGAATTTATCATGAGGGCCGCCAAATCCCACTGAGTGTGATACACTGTAAATGGAGCAGCCATGTCAATGCGCACAGTAACTCTAAATACACATGCCAGGGTTCTTAGCCCACTGAAGCATCGGTTTCACCTGCTTTATCCATAGAACTGACTCCATCTGTTCTGTAAAACCGACGAGATTATCATTACAAATGGATTTGAGTAACAATCTACTGCATATATGTTTTTAACTGTGATGGTATACCTAATCCTTAACCTATGTAGTGTGTTGAGTTGCATCAATATCACATATGAAAAATCCAGTATCTACCCACATTCCATGTCCTGGAAAAGGTTCATAGAAATTTTAATTATGCTAACACCTTTTTCCCCCAAATGTAGAACTTCTCACTGTCCCACTACAGTAACTATTTTCAGCAGAAGAATGGCAAAACTGCTAGTCAGTCCCTCCAACCATTCCCTGCCCACTGGCTTTCTTAATTCATGGCTTCCTTAATTCCTGGTTTCGCTCGCTGTGTGCACTTTTGTCAAGATTAGACTTTGTTTCATGGCAGTTCTTAACTCAAGGTAGGATTAGATTTTTTTCAACTTTACAAGCAAACCCAAGCTATAAGTCACAGACATTTGTTAAGAATATAACGTTTTACTAAATATTGTTAGTAGTTACTGCATTTGGCAGCACCTATTGATAAACTATTTTAAAAAATTGTTACATTTGAGTATTATTATAATCGTAATGTATTACCAAAAATATACTTTAGCGATCGTCCCCGTCACGTCCTGTCATTGTAATTTCCGGATGCGGCGAAACTGGAGGGGGGGGGGGGACAGTAACACTGTACACAATGGATTAATAGCTAAGTGACAGTAGCGATTCATTTACCCTTGCTTGGTTCGATACAGTAGCAAGCTAATCATTTGAACCACTCAAAACCGATCTCATTATCAAAACGGATATTCTGGACGCTTTGTTTTGCCCTCTGGATATATATTTCGATGTCCATAATGGTCCTATCTAAGGAATCGTTTTTTTACAAGTCTCAATGTATATATAGCTGAACTAGCCACCAGTGCTAACTGGTTAAGAGTATATTTTTGTGAGTTAACTTTAAGTAGCTGGCTACTTGAACTTCTCCAAAAAAACGTAATGATACAAAAATCCTGTAAATGACGATTTGGATTCTGTAAGTGTGGTTAAAACATTGTCTTTCTGTGTCGTCCTTTAAAGGATTTATGCGAATGTTGACTTATTTCGTTCCCCTTTAAAGGTATTTTACAGGCACGAATTAACTTAGAGTTATTTTGTCTGTAACAAGGCAAGAAAGTTGAGTGAAGAGTCTAGCAAATCGTCAGCTACAGCTCTGCGCAATAAGGTGTAAACAGACTGCTTCAGCTATCCAGATCCTGACAGTTGATTAGTCATAACATATTAAAATGTGCAAGTTGCCTTGACTTGCTGCCCGTAGAAGTTAATACATTCTTTTAGACCAGTATCAAGTTGAGGCGCACTAAAAACCTAACAACAGCAACCAATATGGATTCCACGAGGACATCAGTAACACTGCAAGAAAGAAGTTATCTTTCAGAATAACATTTTCAAAATCATGTTCAACTCTTCGTTTTAATTCAGTTTTTTTTTTTGCTGACAGGACCACACGTTTTGTTTTTGTGTAGGTTTTAAATTTTTAAATTCTGGTGGATTTTTTTCATTTATATATTTTTGGCAAATAATATCTTAAAAAGGTAGGCTTAACCTTTTATCATTAAGGTGTTATTGTTAGATAATAAATTAATGAAACCTAAATAGGCTCTAGTTTTAACTTCCTGAAAATGTTTAACAATAGTTACTTTTTATTACAACTATGGATATCATTTCTGTTTGAGTGAAGTTTTGAAATTGGATCAACACAATTACAGTTTTCCTATGTCTTTAGCCCCACAGTGGATGATGAATGGCCTATCTGTCAGTGAGCTATGCTGCCTTTTTTGCTGCCCTCCCTGTCCGAGCCATATTGCCGCAAAGCTTGCCTTCCTGCCTCCTGAGGCCACGTATTCCCTACTGCCAGACCTTGATGGCGCTACGGCCTCAGGCCCGGCAGGACTGAGATCCAGGGGAGGGATTCCCGGAGCGGCTGTAGGGGGCCCTGCAGAGGGAAAATGGAAGCTCCACCTGACAGAGCGGGCTGAGTTCCAGTACGCCCAGAGAGAGCTGGACGCTACAGAGGTGTTTCTCACTCGCTCAAGCCGTGGCAACAAAGTGGGATGCATGTACATCCGCTGTGCCCCCAATGCCAGGTTAGCCGTGGGTGTGACTTTTTTTTTTTAAATGACATTTTATGCAGATTTAAACTGGTGGGACAACCACACAACACACTAATCGTAAGTCCATCTTATTCCATAAAGAACACTGACTGGGCCGGGTTGAGTGTGCCCCTCATATGGCTGGGACGGCTAAGAGACTTGGGGTGGCACAACAAAGGACTTGGGTGGGGTTGTAGGATTTGAACATAGCCTGAAGGTAGAGAAGGGTATTTCCCCTTTGTAGGGAAAGCACCATGGGCTTATAGTAGATACACGCTTCAATTGGAAGCTAGTGGAATATCCACAGTATCAGGATAACATGTGAGAACTTTGGATTGGCTGCAGCATTTTGGATGAATTGCAGGGGTTTGATGGCTCAGGCAGAAAGCCCAGCTAACAGCGAGTTACAGTAAAGTGGAAATTAAGTGCCTGCTGTGTTCGTTTAGGTCGTACTTTTCAAATGTTATAGAGAATGAACCTGCAAACACAAGACAGACTTTGCGTGTGTGTTTGTGAATGTTTGTGTTTGTGACCTTACATGTGTGACGTGTGTTTTTGATTGTTAATGTGTGTGTGTGTGTGGTTGTGAATGTGTGTTTGTGTGTGTGTACGCAGTGGTGTGTGTGTGTGGTTTTGAATCTGTGTGTGCGTGCGTGCACACAGTGGTGTGTGTGTGTACGGTTGTGAATCTGTGTGCGTGCGTGCATGTGTGTGTGTGCGTGCTGAGAGTGAAAAGAAATTAGACAGCACCTCAGGAGTAAATGTCACTTGGCTCTTTCGTAGCTGAGCATTCCTACAGTGAACGCCTCATGGTTCATTTAGGCCCTTCCTCTGGTAAAATCACTCTTTATCCATTGTCTTCTTTTGTTTATGCTATTCTTTTTCCATTGGCTTGCATCCAACTTGTGTGATTTCTTTACATTCTGTACTTGGTTAATCTGTGACCTGCTTTTCTTATTCATTGTTCAGGCCTTTTTACCTACCAATACCATTTAAAAATCCATATTTACTTTTTACTGTTTTACCTGTGGTCTTGTGAAATGATACTAATGATACTATTACTGATTTATCCTGGTGGTTAGCTTTGTTTTCAGCTAAGGGATTGAATCGTTAGTAGTTACTGGATATTTACTTGTCGACATTCTTAGTTCTGCATTGTGGACACAACATAAAGGGCTCAAGCTAAATGCTTTTCTTACAAATCTAATCTTTGTTGGTGGAAGAAGGGAATAAGGTTCCACTCTAGGGGAAAGATGCATTGCATGTGCATAGCAGTGATAACAAATTCAATCACGTCTGATAAGGCCCGACTGGTGCCTAGCAGCCAGGGACTCCATCACGACCACTCAAACGGCGTGGTGCCCAAAATGAGAGGCACCTTGTTTCCTCCCTCAGGTAACAAACGTGATTTTCATAACCAGTCACTTCAGGTCACAATAGACAATGCAGAGTGGTGGAAAACTGACGTGAGGGGCCATCCGTCCCCCTCAGCCAAGGGCACCAAATGTGCCTGGCTAAGGGGCAGTGACATCAAGGCTGAGAACACCACTAGTACCCAATCAGCTGCAGTGTAAATCTCAACCACAGAAACGAGCACAAGGGACAAGTGGGCGAGGAACCCAAGCTACCGCCAACCAGCAATGAACTGCCCCACCAGACAGTGTGCTGCAGGCGTAGCCCCAGATTGGGGCGGAGCCATCTACCCAAGCACAGCAGACGAGTGAATGTCAGACTACAAACGGCAGAGAGAAGCAACCTGCCTATCGAGAGTGGCTGTGCGTAGAGGCAGGAGTCACATGGATGGACCAGAGCTGCAACGGGATGACCTAGACCGGGACACCCCAATGCACCTCATGAAGATCCTCACTCCTATGTAGAAGTTGAATGATAGGTGGCACCACCTGAAAGTCTCCGCCAACCTTTTCTTACTCATACGGAACAGGGACACAACGTTTGTGTCCCTGTTCCGTTTGTGTCCCTGTTCACAACGTTTGTTGTGATTGATGAACGAGGCCCCGGATAGAGTCCATCTCAATAACCTAGTTGTCCTTTTGTGGCCCATCTCACCAGGTTCACAGTGCTGTTCTCCCACGGCAACGCGGTGGACCTGGGCCAGATGAGCAGTTTCTTCATTGGTCTGGGTACACGCATCGACTGCAACATCTTCTCCTACGACTACTCCGGCTATGGTGTGAGTACGGGCAAGCCCTCCGAGAAGAACCTCTACGCCGACATTGACGCCGCCTGGCAGGCCCTGCGGTCACGGTATGTACATCACCCTGGGACTGGGACATCACCGCGGCAGGGAGGGATTGAGTCACTGGGAGGCTCACAGGGACCTTACAGGGACGCAAGGTCCAGCAATGGCGTTGGAATGCCGTGTTAATCTCAGAGACTGGATTGTGCTGTGCAGTAATAACTGGTCCTCTGTCACATGCTGTTGTGTAGTGGTAGAACCTGCTGTAGCCAACTTTCTAGCCCTGTGCTTTTTTCCCCTTAGTGACCAAAACAGGATGTTTCTATTTTTAGCTGACGTGGTGGTGAATCTGTTCAACCAGCATTTCATTATGGGAAGTAGGGTAATGTAGTAGGTCACACTGGCACGTAGAAGATTTGCCAGGGCTAATATGAGAGGGGCAGCGGTGTCACGTTACCAACAGTATACCAATACACACTCTTCTCTGATTTGATTGAATTCCACATTCTCCCCGGTTGTGGTCAGCTATGGCATCAGCCCTGAGAACATCATCCTGTACGGGCAGAGCATTGGTACTGTGCCCACGGTGGACCTGGCATCCCGATATGAGTGTGCTGCTGTGGTGCTCCACTCCCCCCTCACCTCTGGCATGAGGGTGGCCTTTCCCGACACCAAGAAGACCTACTGCTTTGACGCTTTCCCTAAGTAAGTAATTATGCATCGATGCCACTTTTTTATTGTTGATACGATTCTGAGTAATGAACTTTCAGTAGCTGCCGATACCGAGCCAAACCCATACTGCCATTTGTATATTGTTGATATGCTATGATTATCATAATTATTTTACATGACTGAATTGTTCGTCATGCAACATTTTAGTAACAACTTTATCAGTATTTAAGATTATGGAACTTACACCATTTTAACAATATCAAATCTTATTGAAATATGTTTATATACAGGTAGTGAGGCATTTGTGAATTTCTATAGCAATGTAGAATAGAAAAGTGGATATGTATTGGACAAATACGTCATTGCAGTGAAAACTAGGCATGTGGCAAAGTTTATACAAGCATTTTCTTACAGGTATTTGGTTATAATCATAACATTTATTGTGAATTGTCACGTTTGGCGTGGTGTAGTCCCATCACAACTTGATCAAAGTGGCACTAGAATAAAGATAATTGATTGAAAATGAAACTAAAAAGAAAGGCCGTACAACACCAAAAATCTATGAGTTTAGCTATGAATCTGAATGGATTTCAAGATAAGAAAAAATTTGCCCAGTGTTAAATAGCTGGAATTAGGCAGTTTCTGCCAACTTTAATCAACTTAGCTAGCATTAGCTAGGAACCCTGAGCTTCTGTTCTGCCTGAGTCTCCCCTTGAAACACTTGCTTGGCAAAATTTGCAACTACTAGTTTTACTAGTGGCTTTTTCGAGTGTTAAGTAGTTCCATACTGCAGATATAATTGTTGTTGTTATTGAGTTCACTAGGTACTGCAGGCATGTTTTCGGTTTGCCCATCATCAACAACGTATCAAGTGTTTAACGCACATTATTATTACAGTCTGTTTTGTGGTATTGTCTCATTACATCAATTCGCTGTCGCTGGTACCCAATCTCGTATTTTTGGCCAGTATCTGACAAATTTCTGATGTAAGTATCGGATCGGTGCATTCCTATAAGTAATCTTCAGCACCTTCCAAACCTTTGCATCTTCCCCTATGTTTACTTGTCTGCCTGTCTTTTGGTATTTTCAAATAATTTCCCTTGATATTAATTGATAATTGCAGAACTAGAAGTGTCAAAAGTAACGATACTCCAAACAGAACTGCAGTCCCTTGCCTAGCTTTCACTATTTCAGTATTAATTCTTTCTCAATCTCTTCCTCTGCCTCTGAGTCATAACTGAGTCATCTCTCTCTGCATCAGATTGTAGGCAAGAAACACTGACTCATCCAGTCATGTTATCATATCATTGTCCTAATAATGTAAAATGTGGTATTTGAGCCTTTAGAATCATCCATGCTGGCTGACTAAATGTGATTGTGCTACAGTTTAGTTCCAGTACCAGGCAGGGCAAGTGTTGGAGGAGAATGCGTGGTGGGGACGGATCTGAGGAGGCTTTTGCTCTCTGGTCAAAGCCTCCACTGTTCTCCTTCACCCACTTAAGCTTCTCCCACCCTGGATGCCTGTTGACCAACTTGTTGTCCCCACTCCCTAGCCCACACAAGCTCTCATACTACATGATCTATTGTGTCAGATCAACGTCCAGTGCTGTAACACTAGCTTGGTATATATGTGTCGCTGATGTGGGAGACGTACTCTACATCTGAACTAGCAGATGGAGCTGAGCGGGGGGGAGTATTTCTCTGCATTAGTGTTGTTTTCATTATCCCTGCCCTTCTGGTACCCTGACTTGCACAATAGTTGCCAGTTGCACTAATGATCCATACTACAACAGACAGAAGTCTGTACAACACTTTATAGTTTTACCCTTTAAGAACATGAAGCTATTTGGCCCCTGTTTGATTTATTTTATATTGTGCTTATTTTCTACACTTTTTTAAATCCCTTTTCTTCAACCAAGTCCTGATGTTAGATAAAGGGACCCTGAGTGAAATTGCGCAAACTTGCTAATTAGCCATTACAGTGTTCTTAATCATTCCCTCTCCTTCGTGGCCATCTGTTTAATACCCCCTGTCTCTGTCAGCATTGAGAAGGTATCTAAGATCACATCGCCAGTGCTGGTTATCCACGGGACGGAGGACGAGGTGATCGACTTCTCCCACGGCCTGGCTCTGTTCGAGCGCTGTCCCAAGGCCGTGGAGCCACTCTGGGTGGAGGGGGCGGGACACAATGACATCGAACTGTACAGCCAGTACCTGGAGCGCCTGCGTCACTTTATAGGCCAGGAACTGCCAGCCCAGCATGCCTAGGTCCACCACACCGCCCCCTGGGTCTGGGGGAATGGATGGCTCTTAACGGGGCCGTGGGGTGAAGCCTGAGCAATAATTTAGTTTTGGGGAAATTTTGGATGCTTTCAGCCATGTCTTTTGGTTGTTTTCCTCATTCTCTATCTCTACCAGCTGTCACTAGTCCTGGTCAGAGCAGCTCAGAGCTGTAGTGAACTCACCACCTGGCCAGTGGGCAGTGAAACCCAGCATAGAGGCCCGTCTGCCTTCTGTCTGTCTGCTCCTCTATTAACCCAGGCTAACCATCTCACTGATATGTCGGCGGTTTCTGGTGTGTACTGTCTAACCTATTCTGACAAGTTTATACCTTATTCAATTTAGGAGAATGTCAGTTTATGTAGGAACCTCATCTGTATTTTTTTTGTAAAGCCCTTGTCTTTGAATGGTTCAGGCACTTTTTGGTCTTAATTTAGGGATAGCCCTAAGTATGAATTTTTGTTGTTAAGACTAGGCTTAGGTTTATTGAGATTTTAGAAAATCATAGAAAGACAATGACAAATTAAAGACTTGGGGTGTATTCATTCTGACAAACAAAACATTGTGAAACAGAGAAGATTTTAATCCAATCACTTTTCTAATGCTGTTGAGTTCCGTTTGTAGTTGCAAGTTGTAGTTTACTCATATCTCTATTCATTAAACTAAATAAGTAGGTGGAAGAGTCCTTGCAGACTTTATTTCAGATGAAAAAGCTGGGAATTTAGTGATACAGGTGTTGTGATAAATGCTTCGTTCAATTCTCAGACTGCAAAGAACATATTTAGAAAGTGAATTGAATTACAACTTCTGTTGGAACAAGTCTTTATGCCAAGTTTGGACCAGTGTTTAGAGAAAAGGTCTTCTCTCTTGTAACAGACTAAACACGAATACATTAATACAACCCAATATCACAACACTGTGAGCTTTTGCAGTAAAAAGACAGAAGAGTATAACTGCATCCAGTTTGAAAGTTGTTTTGGTGCTAATGTGTGTTAATATTTTCTGTTTCTATATTTCTGTTTCCCATTCACGAATAACTTTCATGTGAATAATCCATGCCTGTAAAGAATTGGTTTTGTAGAAATATTAGCTTAAAGATCAAAATAATGTTTTCACTTGTTAAGAAATTAGGTGTAATCGGTGATGTATTACACAATTGGATTACGTAGTTCACAACAAACGGGCAGAAATTATACAAAGTCCATATTTAAGTTTTTATATTAATTCAGCGTGCATTTATTTGAATACAAAAAGTGTATATTATTTTAAAAGCTGCTGAAATTTTTGCTTTGGTTGAAGTTCAAGATTGAACCCAAATGGTTAAAAAACAAACGTATTAAATTGCTAACATCCTTCTACAGCATCTTTAACTCAGCAACTCGTCTGTTTAACCCCCTGTTATGCTGCAGTAATGCAATGGATATTGTGAACGTGTGTGTGAGTCTAGAAAATAAAGAGGAGGCATACAGGGGTGCAAACATGTCACTTTTCGGCGAAACTCGCCGTTTTTACTTCAAAATAGGTCAACCACATGAATTGTGTAGATCTGCAAAAAAAATCGGGGGGGGGGGTTGTTCTACATCTGAGAATAAATATATTTTCTGTTTCGTGAATCCACTTCACCCTGTGGAGATCTTTTTTCTCTGTCTGTCCACCCTGTGTAATCATATAATGCGCGAGCTAGAATAATCATCCTGTCTGCTTTTTCTGCTTAACTGCGCTGTTGCTGGACAGACCGTCCCGTGCCACAAACTCTAAATAACGTTTAGCTGCTTCAGGCGGCTAGCAACACTCCCAAGCAGCGATGAACACTCCCAGTAAGCAACCTGTTTTTGGAGTAATTATGCGGGTGGTAAGGTTACCTTGTCAACTTAGGTTTGTTGTAGCTTCCTGAGGTAGATAGCTAAGTTGGCTATGGCGCTTCTCCATTGACCAGCACGGTACAGGACGGCAAGAAATGTGTCTGACCCGTGCAGTGTTGCCTGAACGGCAAGGTATTGGAGAAGGGCCAATCAAAATGCAGACATCCCAAATCTCCCGGAATTTCCGAGAAGTCTCCTGCATTTTAAATGCGTCTCCCTGACGCCCGCAAATCATATACAATCTCCCGGAAATCGATTTTAGTGCAGAATCCCGAATCGCAGAGTGCATACTTGAAGAAGGAATTACTGTTTTGAGTATAGGAGGGTATAATTCCATCCAGTGTTTGTGACCGAATGGGACGTAATACCTCGTCTTATACTGCACTGAACTTGATTCACCTCTTTCTGGATTTCTGTCTGAAATGGTGGTTACACGGCTAGTTCAGCATTGTTAGGGAGTACTTTTATTAATTTGACTTTAATTACTTCTTATTTTCTGTTAGTGTCATTTGCTAGGCTGTTGCCGGTAATGGCCATTCAGTCATTAAATTAGGTCAGGTCAGTTGAGACCCCTTTTTTGGCTGAATGGAGTATGAACTGAACTTGCTGCTAAATATCAAGATGAAATGGATAGAAAAAGGGTCACCATCCTTTGTGTACATACATTCTGCGTAGCAGAAGGAGTTTGAGGCAACTTTCAGTAGTTGTACACATTTCTGTATTATTAGTTTGCACTATCCATTGGAGTGGATCCAAGTATACATATTTTAAACACAGATGTCAGTAAGACTTCCTTTGAGGGCATAGCGTCTGCAGGTTTCTGCTCATATCTTGTACTTGACTGATTAATAAGGTCACCAATTAGTTAGGATCATCCCTCACCTGGTCACCAATTGAAAGGAAAAACCAACAACCAGCCTACCCTAAGGCCCTCCATGGAATTGGCATGACACCTGTGATATGCAGTATTGCTGCTGGCCTGTTCCTTTTCACTCACTTCTCCTGTTGCCACATTATTTTGGACAGATTTAGAATTTCATTAATGTCTATGTGTTAAAGTTCACTTGACTAAATGCCCAACCTCTCTTGCATGTGACCTACCACCAATCCAATGTCCTCTGTCTGGGTCTTTGAGGAGTCAGGTTAACTTATACGTAGCAACCAAAGTTTAACAGGAAATGTTCTGTCTTGAACAAAACTTCCCTGTATCTTCACCAGAACCAAAGCTTGGGCATCATTTCTTCCAATAACAGTTGAGTGGGGAATAAAGCAATACAACAGTTCTCTTTCTCTGTTGTGAAAGTGTGGGAGGTGGCAGACTGCTTATTGTGAGGGGAGCTCTAGACACTCATTCACAGCTGTTGTTAAAAGAAAAAAGTTGTAGAAATGTATTTTTATTAAAGTGTTCTCTGTGTACTTTTGTACTACATTGTTTTCAGATCTCTGTATGGATTACATTTTTGGTGAATGTTGGGATCCAAGGGGAAAATGGGGTTGTGTTGTTATTGAATACAGTTACACAAAGTGTATTATTAACAACTTTGTTTTAAAAACATTTATCTTCCAATAAGTAAAACAAATATATAATTGAAAATAAAATAATGAATTGATAAAATAAATCAATTAGTCATTCTTGTTATGTTTCCCCCACTGATTTTGAAGTTTTCTCAACTAGATTCCCCATTTCACATTGTTTCAGAGGTCTACCAGCTGCTATGTAGGTGTGGTCTGATGGCTGACCAGTGGCGGCGACATTGTATTTGGAAACAAGTATGGACATAGCTATTAAGTGACCAAAGTATCAAATTATGTCTGTTAATTATAAAATTATAAACCCATTTTAGTCTGTCCATTCTGTTTTTGTAGGTCATGATGAAGAGTAGGGTGGACACTCACAGCTGTCTTTAGTGCTGTCCCTCTCCCGATACACACACACACACACACACCAAACATGTCCTCAATGGACTTGATACTGTACATTATATTATACATGAGCACACAGACTCACACAAATGCATTAATGGCTCGGCACTGGGATTAATGCAGATGCAACAACACTTGCAGTGTTTCAAAATATGATCAGTAAACCCTTTGCGGAAGCCCAATCACATATACTGTCACCGCCTTCAATGTTTCCTATACGCACATGATATCAACGTTGTGATATGAATAATGACACCTGCCTTCCTTTCCCAACTACGAATGTAACTTGTTTGCAATGACCGACCTTTTCACCGCAGTCTGTCCTCGGAAAGGGGAGGGGTCATAGCTTATTGGGAGTCATCAAGCAAGGACACGGATCCGGAAGTAGGCGAAATTCTGAAAAGGTTCAACATGGCCGTTGCGGGGATTATCGATGAGCATGGAAGGTTTCTGCCTTTGTCGACCTTGCAGGAGAGTCATTATTTATTTGCAAAAACGGATACAGATATCAACGTCTCATGCGTGGAAAGCGTCGACAGTACGATACCAGATTCCACCAACCCCACACCTACCTCAAATGCCACACCGACCCCTGCGACTATACTCGCGCGAATCTCGCCCATTGCAGCTGGTGAGCGACACGGACAATCGCACTGTCCAGTTAAGAAGAAGCGACATGTTTGTACGTTTGATGGTTGTGTCAGGGCGTATGGGAAATTATCTCACCTGAAGTCACATATAAGGACACACACAGGTATGTACGTTGTTTTACAACTAGCCGTGAAGGGGTAGTTTACCTTTGTGGCCTCTTTCAGCCCCCCTTTCTTTTTCTAGGTAATTTGACTGAGAACAAATTATTATTGATCGCAATGACCTGGGGAGCAATTAGGGTTAGTTCCCTTGCTCATGGAAAGAATAGTTCTAACATACTTTTTAACCTTGTCAACTCGGGTACAATAATATGAAAATGTCTAAGCGAATTAGAAAAACGCTCAAAAAACAGCTCCTATTACATAATTATTCTGGGTTTGGATAGATTGTTTTAAATCAAATCAGTGTTGAGACTATCAATTTTGCATCTTTGGTTATTAGTGTATACATTAATTATAATTTAACAGTGGATGTATTACACATCGAGTGAGAGTTTAGGAGTTATGTCCCAGAATTATACTTAGAATTCGCCAACAATGCGGACCTACGGGTGACCTCACCATTGGCCTACGGGTAATCTCACCATTGAGCGTTACAACTGTTAAAATTAAGTTGCCAATCTTTCCGAAAGTATCTCTGGCATGCGTCGCCCTTTATGGAAATGCATGTGGCTCCGTTAGACCAACGCTCGCCGGCTAGTGAAAGCTGAAATGCGCTGTTTGCAGCCTAATATACAGGACTACATACTTCATTACGATGTACATTCCTATATTCTTGACGGACCATAGCTGTTCGTTCAGAGAAGACCAACGTGGTCTCTGGGAAATACAGAACATCAGACTATACTTAATCTGTGATTGGAAAATGTGACTTCTAAGATTCCACTTCGTTGTGGACGGCCTACTGAAATGAGTGAAATCGGGTCCAATTTAACGGTTATGGCTAAAGAGAATGACGCTTTAGTCCAACAATCTGTTGCCATGAAGAATGATAGAGGCCTCTAATAGGTATTGATCACCTGAAATTGGCGGGATGTCACGGATGCCACATACATTACAATTACTGTATACCAGTCATTTCGTTACAACGTAAGCATTACTAAAACATATATTAAATAACATTTAAAATAGCATTTCATTTTTTTCTAGACTAAATTTGACACCTGTAACAAATGTTTTTTTAGAGACCACAAAACTAACTAGACAGACATAGAATAAAGACACCCATATACCCTGCACCCCTCCCTACTAATGTGCATATTATGTGTAATTTAAAGGTTGGGTGTAAAATCGTCCTAACTGATGAAAGGGTGCCAGATGTTTTCAAATATAGGTCATTAGTCACTCAGAGTACATCAAATGATTTCTACATGTGAGGTGTGTGTTTTCGCTGGGCCATACATTTCTGGCAATCCAGTTAAGTGCTTCCACCATTTGAATGCATCCAACTACGTGGAACTTCAAACATAATTTACTGACTCTTGATGACCCCATTGGAGTAATTTTCAGCCTGTTCAAACAGGAGAGATCAGCCAACCATCAAGAAGAGAGTGCTTAAAAAGTGTGGCCCATGTGCCTACAGAGGCCATGATTGTACCAGTTCTCTGTCATTCTAAATGCATAACAGTGTGTTTGTGTGTTGTAAATCGTGTTTGTTGTTGAAAACATTTTAATCCAACTCAAGGTGAGAAGCCCTACCCTTGCTCCTGGCCCGACTGTGAGAAGAAGTTTTCCCGTTCTGATGAACAGATCCGCCATCTGCGGACTCACACAGGAGAGAAACAGTTCCAGTGCCCACTGTGTGCTATGCGCTTCATGCGAAGCGACCACCTGCTCAAGCATGCACGCCGCCACCCTGGCTTTGAACCGTCCATGATCCGGAAGGGGGAGTAGAGCGTCGAGTGCGTTTACATGTTTGTTGTACAACGTTTTACTACAGAAAACAACTTTTTGCAGTGAAAACAAGTTTCTGTACCCGCTTTGACTGCTTTGCGTTATTTGCGTTATTGTTTTAAACTGTTGGGACTTATAATTACCTACCTGGTAATCTCTTGTGGACAAGCGGCAATTGTTCTAGTTATTTGGACACAATTTCACTGTTGGCATGTTTTGAATTTAAGATTTGGGAAGGACACGTGGACTTTAGACTTGCCTGTAATTTGGGGAGAAAGAGGGGTGGCGATCTGTATTTAATTAGTATTTATGCATTTTCATGCTTTATTTCACATGGGAAGTGTAAATTTAGAGGAGGAAACATTTGCTCAAAGAACATTGAGTTGGGTTTTGCCCTATGCAGGAGCAGTGCATTTGTGGACCCAGAACTTAATCATCTGACCAATCATGCAATACTTAAGTATTGGGTTAACCTGAGGATTCACCCCTCATCAGACCAGAAGTGAAGAATGGGAGAGGAAGAGGTTCTGTAGCCATACCCTGATCCCAGACCTGTTGTAATATTTCTCCTTTACCATTGTCATCACAATGCCATGCATTCATGTTAGTCTTGACAAGGACCACATACATGTTAGCAGGCTGCTGTATCTGACCTCATTCAGCTGCTCTCACAAAGTTCATCTAGTATTTTGTATTATTGATTATTAAAATCCAGTGTATGTAGTTTTTGTTCATGTTAATATAAGTTGACATTTTCCCGTGTTCCAAGCAGATAAATTAGTCCCCCCACAATAACACTTCACAAACATTTTAAATGAAACTCATCCCTATGCCCTTGGCATGGATATTCATAGCATTTACAGTAAGACAAGATGTCAATACATGACAATTATTTATGGAACAGTCCTGATTAATGAAACAAACTGCTGGTACTTTACTATAACAATGTTAATCCAAGCTCAGAGCCCTAAGACATGCCATTTTTGAAAAATGGCACTTTTACATTGTTTTTTTTATTAATCTATGGCTGCCAATGTAATATATTGTTTTATTATTCTCTGTGCAAAATATTCATACTGTTTTGTCATCCAGCTGACAGATTTGATGTATTTTCTACTACCACTATATAACATTGCTGGGAAAATTTGCATATTTATGAAATTTCAAACACATTCACTTGTTTCTACATAATTATTTCTCAAAATAAAAGCATATTTATTTTTCACAGGAGATCACACCATTAAAAATGTTCAATTTGGTGTCTTATTAGCTGATGTCTTGAACAAAAATTGTAATTTGTTCATATATTATTTCACAATTACCTTATTGTTTACAGATTTGAGATAAGGTCCTTTAAAACCAACTTGGTGCTGGATTAAGTCCATTGGAATTGTCTATGAGCAGCACAGAGTAGCTTTGTGGAAGGAGAGGCCATGAAACTCTGCTTAATAACTTGACCTAGAAACCCCACAAAAACAGTGATGCACAATTTACAGGACTTTTGAAATACTTAATGTTTAAATAGGTTAGAAGTTCAGCCTCAAGAAATTACCAGGAATGAAATAGAAATGTAATTACAGTAACAAACAGTGTCAGAAATATCATTTCATGTTCAATGGGCAAACAAACATGACAAAAAAAGTAATGATAATTTATGTAGAGAATGATAATTTATTTATGCAGAGAAAACTTTGGCAGTGAAAATGTACACAGAACAGAGGGCTGGCTCAATCCAATCATCAGTGTTCATGCAGTTGCTATTCTTCCAACATTCAAATTAACAGATCAGTCTTAAGTACTGCATAAAAACCTACAACTCCTCTACTACAGAGTCAGTGTTTTCCCTTTTCAGAATTAGAAGTGTGATGTGATGAATATTGTAAATTAAGACACTGACAAAATGCAATGCAGGTTTCACTGAATGCAAGCCTGAGTTCTTGAGAAAAAATGCATGAGTGCTGGACGAGAATCAAGACGGAGAGAAACAATCATTAACACTACAACATCTTGCCCATCATTTAGGACAACCAGTGAGATTATCAGAAAGTTGGTATTAGATCATGTTTTAAAGCAAGAGTCTAATAACTCAAATAGCTGTGAAAGGTAGCTGTATAAGGCACTATTCATACCAAGACCAAAATGGCACTATTTTAACCCCCCAAAACATTTTTTTTTAATTAAGCGCAATTTAAGATGTGGGGCCCAATTCAATGAGATTAGGTGTAGCCAGCATCTATATAGTGTTTAAAATTGTTTTTGCAGCATCATAGATGGAACTGCTGTAACATGGCTGTGAAGCTCATTAGGCTATGGTGGATGCTGCTGTCGCACTAGCAATTACTACACATTCATTTGGCTGCTACATTACATTTTCAAAGTGTCATTCTGTATATAGCTCGTTATACGTGTCCAAGGGATGTGGCTTTGTGCGATCACAGGCAGCTCTATATAGATTTGAAAGCTCTAATGGAGACACTGGCAAAACCCCAACTGTGTCCCCACCGTAGTTGTTACTTTGCCATTAATACATTCCTGATTTGCCAGCTATCCTATAACTGGTATCAGTGCTAACAAGTGGTAAAAAAGGGGCTGATTTAAAAGGAGTTCATTAATAATGGCACTTTTTCTATGCTGTTAACATTCCACATCTGTGTGATAAGGGAATTAGGTGGGGCGGTGGCATTAATGCTGGTCGGATGCATTTTAGTGGATGTGTGTGAAGACGTCTGAACACCGGAGTTTTTATTAGTGTCAGAGTGTGGGTTAGTGGGTACATTCATCTTATTATTTGTGACCAACTATTGGGACTGAGTGATTGGGTGAGACTTGGTACAGAGGGATGTACAGCGTTCAGAAAGTTAGAGGTGGAAAAAGTAATTTAAGAGCAGTAAACTGGTTATTGTTTGAATGGTAGTCTGTTCTGCAAAGTGCATTTCCCTCTAAGCCTGCCGCCTCCTGAATAAGCCCCAATACTCATCAGTGTAATGTGCAAACAATGAGCATAAAGAGTAGGAGAGTCCATCAAGATTCCAAATGGATCACAGCAAGTCCGGCACTGGCCATTTATTTATTTTTGGGACGTCATTGGAATTTACATATCATATAAACACCCTCGGTCGCCCTCTTCGAGGATTTATTTTTTGGCCCTGTAAAAAAAAAATAAACAACACAAATCAATGAAAAACTATTGAACTCCATTTTGTGTGGAGATTAAAAGTGGAGCAGATGACTACGACAAGTAAACCGCTCATTTAGACTCCTCCCCTGATGACATCATCCACCCAGAAACAAGTGCATCACTATTAGGACATCTCTGCTAACTGGCGCAGCAGGCAGCCAAATCCAGGCCTCACACAGTGACCTCGGCAATATCAACAGGAGAGAACTTGTTAAAACCAAGCAGGAGCCTATCAGAACACCCCCAGACCGGCATTCGTCACACAGCTCCCAATATGAGAGGCGCAGTCCATCGGCGCACACAGTGCACCCTGGGAAGCGTCGGGAAAGCAAAAGGGACAATGACATAGCTCCTGTCAATCGCAGTCGTGTCAATCACAGGCTCCCATCTCCCTCTGAATGGGAAATACACATACAGGCATCACAGGAAGAAAAAAAGGAGTTGCTAAAAAAGCAGAATACTGATGGAGGGCAGGAGTCACGCCTCCTGTGTGTGCAAAACCTCTTCATGCGGACAGAGAGGCAGGTTATGGAGAAAACTGTCTCTCTCTGCCACAGTAATCTATATGGCAACGTTGGCACAGCAGTCCCACTAAAATCCATAATAGTCCATATGGGGGGGGGGGGGGTGATAGGGAATTCAGAGTTCATTATCCCCCCCCCGTAAGCCTCTCCAGTCTCTCCATGGGATCACAGTGTGACCTTGCTGAGGCGCAGGGATAGACTGGAGCGCTGCTGGGCACGGGGGAGCGTGGAGGCGCAACGACTCCTTAGCTGGACCGGCCGCCCAGCTGTGCCTCGCACTCGGAGCAGGAAGTCGTAATTAGCGGAGGTGTTCATGGCGTAAAACACGTTGGCATTGTCTGGAATCACCAGCTCTGGAAAAGGAAGTAGATTTTACAAGATATGTTTACCAAATTATCCCAAATCGGGGTAATTACACACAAAATGCTATAAAGGCTATGGTAATGTGCGAGAGTTCGAATGTGTGTACCTCTCTCGTCAGAGATGACCTGTACTAGCTCATATCCTTCTGCAGGCTCACTGTTCAGGTTGTGTTTGGCCACAGCTCTGGAAATCACAGCCGGGGTCTTATCCTGACTCGTCAGCTGTGAAGGAAACACCCCCGTTAACCAATCGATCGCTTTCCAGGCTCCTTTATAATGACTTCAAAACGTAGGTCATAATTGTCGGAGTCACAGTACCGCCATCCCGCCCAGACCTACCAGGATGCTCTTGTAGAGGTTGCCGTTGCCCTGCTCCAGGCTGACTCTGATGATGCAGGCGTCCCGGGCCTGGGTGTTGTAGGCAGGGGGTGAGGAGGGGGACATGGGCGTAAGGGAGCCTGAGCGACGGTGCATGCAGGCCAGGCCAGGCAGGGAGGGAGATGCTGGGGTCACTGGAACGCTGGCGGAGGACGACGTGGTATCCATGGAGTGGAGGGACGTGCAGGAGGATGATTCCGACAACTGGAGAAAGAGGTGTAACCATACAGATATCATACCAACCGGCACACAGTATAAATGAATGTAATACAGAAAATAATGAAGAAACTAAATTTGGGTTGGTTGAAAACCACTAGCAACTAAATACCACAACAGTCAAAGGCTGAACAAGGTTAATGAAGTGTCTAAATGCCTTACTTTGTTCTGCTGAGTGTCAGAGTTGTGTATTGGTGTTAAACCCAGGCCCTCGCTGTCTGAGGGACCGGAATCACTGGAAGACACACTGACTGAGTCCATGCTCTCCCCTGAACTGCCAGTAGGGGGAGACAGATGGGTTTCCCTCACTGGGGAACTGGCTGCTGAAGAATCTACTCCCAAGAAAAGTCTGGTGACAGAGGAAATTAGCAGGCTAAGAAAAATGATGTTTTAACCATTTAAATGTATATGTTATTTTCCCTTTAAAAACATAAAACATTCCTTCAAAGTGTATTCTCAATCTGATCGTAGTCAAATTCTATACAATATTGACTATATGAATTAGTCAAGCACAGGACATCATGCTTCAGTTTCCCCAGTGAGTACTTACTGGCTAAGTCTCTTCACCATGCTTTTGCGAGGTTTTGGCAAGATGGGACTGCCATCTGCCAGGGCTTCAATCTCACAGGAAATAGCATAGCTGCAGAAGGCAAACAGAGAAGAATTATGACACCGATGCTCACAGACCACTTGATTGATGAGTTTAACAATCCAACAGATAGAGCAAATGAGACTCACTTTCCTTATATGTATTTTTATTCTTTTATTGACAATAGTAATCATATGGAGACAAGTGAGACGGAGACAGAAACGAAGGGTGTAAACCAGTATTAAACTCAGGTCTCTGGTGGGGAGCCATGTGTGCATGAAGCCAGGAGTGTTGCTGCTTGACCTCAGCTCCATACTGGAGTGTTTTCAGATTTTTTATTTAACTATATTTAAAATAATTATTTACATTTACATTAAATGAAATCAAATGCTTGCCATGTCAATAAAGCCACTTGGAATCAGAATTGATAAAGCTGATGTAAATAGTGATTTATTACGTCTGTACCTCTCCTCTTCGCTGTGCTGGGGTTGGCTCTTAAACCAGCGCAGGAAGGACGCGTCAGCACTCAGACAGTAGCTGTTACATGCAGACTGCAGCAGCTTAATCTGGGCAATCACCTCAAACTCCTGTACGAGAGAATAGTCAGAGATAGAAGTCATGGTAGCGTCAACTGACTGGACTAACAGGAATTCCTTTTCCTAATCACCGAACTAGTGGGTTAGACAGGTTGAAGACGCCACTCACCCTTCGCCTCTTCTCAAAGTTGATGAGGCCATCCTGCAGAGGACACAAGGAAAAACAGTGAAATACTGAAGTGTCACCTGACACTGTGTTGGCTGGATTACTCCAAAACCCTCAAAACAAATGAAGACTCATTGACACTCCTGCTCTAGCTGCAAACAGCGGTCATGTTACACACAAGAGAAGTCTTCCAACCAAATCGAATTGGATGGTATGACGACAGCTGGGCTTACCTCCACTAGGTCTGGCAGAGCAGTATCCAGCATGGTCAGGTCTGTCAGGAACGTGCCCAGGTAAGGTATCGTTCCCTGCATGGCACCCTGGGGGTACAGACAGATGAGTGGTTAGTACCTTGCCAATACATCAGCTGGCACGGCCAGGCTTTTCTCCCTTTGACTTGCTGAAAGAGAAGCAAACAGGGCCTTCAAACTCATTCTGCCTGTGGCTTGCAGCCTCCTCCATCTCTCACCATTTCCTTCTGCAGCTGTAGTCGTTTGTGAGTGCGTTTCTGGTGCTCTTTTGCACAGCCTTCCAGATTGGCAAATTTAGAGGTTCCCTCCTGCAGTGAAAAGACCAGATAATGACTGTCATGATGATCAATCAGTCCACCCCTAAGACAGTATCAAACCTTCACATAGTATTGTAATGTTTTTCGTTTTTTTGGACCTAAGGTTAAAAGCACAACGTTTTATAACAACATTTTGAACATGCAGATAATTAAGTTGGGCTAATCCTAGGTCATCATCCTCAGTTCTGAGCTTCCAGTACAGAGCTTTTCTTCGGGCAAAGGTTGAGGCACAAACATTATGAGCAGACCAGCATTTGTATGGAATACATAGAACTGCATTTGGGTGATAACCATGAAAACCCTGAACAGTTCAAAGGAATGGATTTATGTTTTGAGATGGCAACTCCATTTTTGAGATGACCATACAAAGTGGATTTAAAGATTTGCCACATCAAACGAACATATAAGCATGTCCTTAATCACTAAGGAGTATGCTTAGTCATCTTATTTCGCAGATAAAATAGTGACCAAAAACATTTGTCACATTTGGAAAACAAAAACCCATAATATTTTTCCTGATTAAATATCTCAGAATTTAATAAATTGAACACCACCTCGCGTGACTATCATGGATTAGTGGGGGTAGGGAGAAATATTAGAATGAGCTCAGACTGGCACACCCATTGCCATACATCACATACTGTTCCCTGCTCAGACAGTTATTTCACTGGCACAGTAAATCCTACCTCACTTGCTGCCTCAGCTTCTAGAGATCCCTGTTTCTCTAGAATTACTGCAGTTGTTTAAAATTGCATTTAATGTAAGCAAACATTTCAGTCTATGGGAAGCCAACATTTTCCCAAACCGGAGATCGAAGGGATGATGAAGGATCTTCTGAAGGAACCGTGCACAAAGTTTGTCTTTTTAAGCTAAGATTTAAACAAGATGCAACAGCTCGTTCGTGACTCAGTCTCACCCTCATTAGCAGCTCCCGGCTGGTCAGGTAGTTGTTGTGATCTGAGAAGATGCCCGACAGCTCATCAAACGTAGTCATGCTGTCTCTGAGGAAATGTCAGTGAGAGATGTCAGAACTCAATCGGGGATCCACCCTATGATTTGAATCAATCTGAACACATGCAGGTAGCTAAAGACTGACTTGTGGACACAGGACCAGGCCTTCTTCAGTCTGTAGAGAGGGTTGGATTGCAGTGCGGACACGATGGCTCGCAGCGATGAGAAGTTCTTACGTATGCGACACTCCTGAGCGATGTCTATCCAGCGCTGGATGATCCGTGCCCGGAGGTGCGGGCGGATCTGCCGTTGTTGCAGTATGGTGCTGACCACACACGCCGCCACGGCGTTGAACTGGGTGATGGTGGCGCGGACGGTGGGGGCACTGTGCCTGTTCTGTTTCTTATCCCTCTGGGACCAGATGGAGCCCAGACAGTGATGAGGAACCACCTTCTGGAACAACAGCTGGAGAAACAATGACGCTGTTAGCATTACAACATTGGTCCTCCAATGTGCCCCCCCCGAACCTCTCCCAACCCACATGTAGCCTCTCTCAGCGGCTCTCTTACCGAATCCATATAAGTCAGCTGCTCCGCCACTAAATCTGCATCAAATGACAGGAAGTCTTCCTGGATCTCAACCTCCACTTCCTCATCCTCACCCAGGCAGAAGCAGCTGTTGCCGTGAAAACCACCAGCCAAACCTACAGGTATGAGTAATCTTCAGATTAATGATGGACAGAAAGTGAGAGAAATGAAGGCGAGACAAAGAGAGAGGGAAACACGGAGCCGAAAAACAAAAAGAGGACAGAGTATTAATTAACCAGATATCTCAGACTGTCCACCCACCATCTGAGTCTACATCCAGACTGGCCTTGTCCTGCAGCTGCTCCAGTAGACTTTGTGCTCTGCGAACGGGCTCTGATCCAGGCAGGGCCCTCTGTAGATAGGCCAACACCCTGTGAAGGCAGGGGTAGGATGGAGGCTCCTGGAAGTCCTCAGGACACTGATCCAGCCAGGCTCGCAGGATGGAGGTTAGGGCACTGAGAAAGGAGGTTGGGGAGGTGTATAGATAGTTAGGAAGGACTGCTGGGGGCAGGCTTACACTTACTCAAATGGTGCTGCTAACGCCAAGGACCTGTGCTTGATTCCCATGGGTGACTAGTAGGAAAAACAGGGAAAATATATACCCTCACTTCTGTAAGTTGCTCAGGAGATAAGTGACTGCTAAATGACATGAATGGAAAATCCAGACAGCAGGGCAGACTGGGGAGCTACACAGTTACACACAACTCTGCTTAAATCCACATGGAAAGATGTCAGACAGACACACTAAGACACAATCAGTGATGTGGTTCTAATATCTACCATATATCACTCTGGTGACCACATCACTCCCCACTTCCATTCATAAATACAGTTTGCAATTATTTCTAGGTCCTCATTATCGTTTATTGACTAAGGTACTGTATTGCTGCGGGAGCCAGCGCATTTTATAGCTGCTATTGGTCAATGACATGATTAGTGTTGGAAACATTTTATTTTTTTACATTTGTACAGACAGTACATCATACAGTAGGATTCAACTCTCTTTTATATTTTAGTCAACATTCTTAACCAAAGCAACATACACTTAGTGCATTCATCTAAAAATAAACTAGGCAGCAAAATCACTGTTTGCATAAAAAAAAAGATGAAATGACCAGGTAAAGGGAGTTAATTTAGGTCTTATTTAGAAACTTCCCTCACCCTGTGAACACAGCTCAAACCAGCAGAGTACTTTTACTTTGTACCTTGTACACGTCTGGGGGTTTTCACAATTCTTATTTGATTTTAGTCTGAATTACATTTCTATGACTCATAATAAATACTCCTATAACTTGATAGAGTGGACAGTTGAGTCATATAATTTAGTTTTTATAAATGTTTTAACTATATGAGAAATGCCTTGAAAACACACATGGACAGGTCACATCACTGACCTATGCATGTGAAAAAGAAAACAGGATTTTGATTATTATTAAGAAACTAATGAGTAAGCAAGGAAATCTTACGTTCGAACTGCTCCTTTGGAATCAGAGGGTCTACATTGCTCTGTCTGTCCGTCACCATCTTCTGGAATTCCATACCTGAACGTCCAAGAGAAAACACTTCAAAACCATTTATCTACAGTCAACCTGCAAAAGCAGTGAGATTAATAACCATCTTCTCAGCTTGTAGAGCTTCTCCATGTAGAGCAGTAGTGTTCTTCAACCATGCTTCTGGAGCTGTTGGGACCTTGACATTTGCCTAATGGACTTCAGTGGAGGGGCCGGCCCTGCACATTGTTCAGGTGCTAAAGGACAAGAGCCTGCACACACAGCAGCCCACCAATGTCATGAGAGTACAGCCAGCCCCCCAGTTCAGAGACACACACACCTGTCTAGCAGCAGTGAAAGCACGGTCTGCGTGCTGGCAAAAGCACGGTATGTGGACAGGAAGATGCTAGTGTAGGTGAGGTCGTTGTCGCCATAGGCAGTTAGAAGGGTCTCCACTAGCCGCTCCAGCGTTCCTGCCCGGATACTTCGGATCTTACAGGTTTCCAGCTGGCTCACCGTGTGGC
The DNA here is from genome assembly GCF_011004845.1 of Esox lucius. Classification (NCBI taxonomy): domain Eukaryota; kingdom Metazoa; phylum Chordata; class Actinopteri; order Esociformes; family Esocidae; genus Esox; species Esox lucius. The sequence continues at coordinate 14,040,600 of NC_047576.1, forward strand.
CTGGGGGCAGCCGGTCCCCCTCCGCCTGCAATGGAACAAGACGGAAAAACTCTGGGATATTAAGATGAGAACAGAGGGTGGATACAGGCACAAACAAAGAGGTGTTAAGCCAAATTCACCTGATATAACTTTTAAGCAGACCAATGTATTGTGTCTGCTGGGAGAATAAGGGGACAGGGAACGGAGTGAGAGAGACCTTGGCGCTGTAAGCACACAACAGGAAACTCTCCAATCTGCTTCTAATCACGGAGGGGAGCGCCCCTCCTCCACCCTGTCCTCTGGCTCAAAGAGGGGGGCAAAGAGGACGGCAGAAAACACCACACACTAGCTCTCTACTCTGTCAGCACTGGTCTCAAGCCAACATATAATCACTGGAAACGTACGGACTGCCGAGTACCATCCTCATACACTACGCGTACTCACACTGTATCCGCATGTGCATTGCTTTTTCTCACATGGTACTCGATGGTCAGTGTCGCAACGGTATACAAAGCCCCAGTGTGGCTCACAGATTACGTTATCGTGCTTTCCCACTAAACAAATGAGGGGATTACTACCTCCTCCACAGAAAGATGACCAACAGAATAGACAGTGTCTTGCTTTCTCGGGCTTACTAGTCAACATATTCATAGAGAATTCCCAGTCAGGGCCTGTTTAATGTAGTACTCATACGCCTTGGCATGTGGCAATGTTATAGATCCGGTCCAATATGCTTTAGATTTATAGGATGCAACAAGGAGTTAAAGAAGAATTAGATCTGTGGGGGTAAGTTGGAACCCGGCAAATCGGGAAATCATGTGATTTAGCTAAACAGTTGAGTAGGCTACTTGTGAAACTGTCTGCAAAAATGGTAAAATCTAAATGTGTAAAAGAATAAATAAAATAATGCAGTGAGACAGCATGTTATTGCAAATTGATATGGCTGTACATCTTAGCTGCCATGCCTCATGCATGGAATAACTGAGACACCTCTCTTTCCACAAAGAACTATATAGATAAAACTCCCCAATAATACAATCTGTATAAAGTTTCCACATTCAGCCAGGGTTGGTCATCAATTCCCCCATAACCACTTGAAATCGGTCTATGGATAATGCCTTGAGAGAGGTTAGGATTTGTACATAACAAGGTTTCTCACAAGTTCTTAAGTGACATTGGTGGCATTAAATCAATGTGTTGTAAAAGAGCAGTAGTCCACTCACCCCCAGCCATCTTGCTCCCTTGTTGGCGGCCTGCTGAATCTGGACCCTCTTCAGTGTCACGTTGTATATAGCCCCCTCCTCCACTTCCTCCCCCCAGTCCTGCACAGAGCTCTGTGGACCGGACATAACACACATAAAACATCCACTTGACCACAGGACCACCACCAAGCTAAACAAACTTAAGCTAAATGCGTCACAGTAAAAAAAAAAAAAAATTATAATAATAATAATATATATATATATATATTAAGAGTGTCAAGAATCGCAGGAGGAGTACTTTTGTTATGACTCAATGACACAGAGATAGTGAGACAATGGAGATCAGTTCAGAACTGGAGAGGGCCACTGGAGCACAGGAGAACTGGAGCTGAAGAACCCCTGCCTGTCTGGCTGGCTGAGACTTGATCAACCTGGAAACTCACTCCTGGAGCTGGTGGACATAGATATGGTCTACTTAACATACACTGGCACACTGGCTCTGTCTGCTCCACACACACACAAACATACTGTCTGCTCCACACACACACAAACATCTTCTGTCTGCTCCACACACACAATCATCTTCTGTCTGCTCCACACACACAATCATCTTCTGTCTGCTCCACACGCACACAAACATACTGTCTGCTCCACACACACACACACACCCACTGACTGCTCCACACACACACACACACACACACACACACCCTCTGACTGCTCCACACACACACACACATCCTCTGACTGCTCCACACACACACACACACACACACACATCCTCTGACTGCTCCACACACACACACACACACACACATCCTCTGACTGCTCCACACACACACACACAGCATCTGACTGCTCCACACACACACACACACAGCATCTGACTGCTCCACACACACACACACATCCTCTGACTGCTCCACACACACACACACACACACATCCTCTGACTGCTCCACACACACATCCTCTGACTGCTCCACACACACATCCTCTGACTGCTCCACACACACACACACACACACACACATCCTCTGACTGCTCCACACACACACACACACACACACACACACACACCCACACCCTCTGACTGCTCCACACACACACACACACACACACACATCATCTGACTGCTCCACACACACACACACACACACACACACACACATCATCTGACTGCTCCACACACACACACACACACACACATCATCTGACTGCTCCACACACACACACACACACACACACACACACACACATCATCTGACTGCTCCACACACACACACACACACACACACATCATCTGACTGCTCCACACACACACACACATCATCTGACTACTCCACACACACACACACATCATCTGACTGCTCCACACACACACACACATCATCTGACTGCTCCACACACACATCCTCTGACTGCTCCACACACACATCCTCTGACTGCTCCACACACACACACACACACACACACACATCCTCTGACTGCTCCACACATACACACACACATCCTCTGACTGCTCCACACACACACACACACATCCTCTGACTGCTCCACACACACACACACACACACACATCCTCTGACTGCTCCACATACACACACACATCCTCTGACTGCTCCACCCACCCACACACACATCCTCTGACTGCTCCACCCACCCACACACACACACACACACACACACATCCTCTGACTGCTCCACACACACACACACACACATCCTCTGACTGCTCCACACACACACACACATCCTCTGTCTGCTTCACACACACACACACACATCCTCTGTCTGCTTCACTCACACACACACACACACACACACACATCCTCTGTCTGCTTCACACACACACACACACACACATCCTCTGACTGCTCCACACACACACACACACACACACACACATCCTCTGTCTGCTCCACACACACACACATCCTCTGTCTGCTTCACACACACACACACACACACACACACACACACACACATCCTCTGTCTGCTTCACACACACACACACAAACATCCTCTGTCTGCTTCACACACACACACACAAACATCCTCTGTCTGCTCCACACACACAAACATCCTCTGTCTGCTCCACACACACAAACATCCTCTGACTGCTCCACACACACACAGACATACTTTTGCTGCTCCTCACAATGTAGTCTCTACTCTCTGGCTCTGAATCCATATTGGCGACCACACTGCCTGTCAGCTATGCAGAGCACACAGTCACAGAACAGCAGTTCACTTTCTAAAATTCTGAAATCTGCCCAGTCAGGGAGGAAGGCTGCCAACAGATCCAAAGGCAGTGTGATGGCGACCACATCTTATTTTAATCCCACAAAGAGGAGCCGTTTAGAGGACAATCCAACCTCAGCCAAGTCCACGCTCTCCTCTGCTGCCGTAACAGCAGGACAATGGAAAAGTGGCAGCTAAAGTCAAAGGTCACAGCTGGCCGTTAACAGGCTCAATGGCCAGCTCTGAAGGCCAATGGCGCATAGCCCGGGTGTGTTGTGGGTAGATGTTTGGGTTCTAACAATAACAAAGGAGAGGGCCAGGCACGGAACCCACCCCAAACAATCACAGTCAGCACTGATAAACAGTGTTTGGTGGCACTGGGCTCTGGTGGGAACAGACAGTGTAACAGAGTGTAGGCGATAAATGGGCCAGCAGGTCTGGATTTACCATCCGTGTCTTGTACAGGGCGCCTCCCTGACTTCATCAGAGAAAAATGCTTTACTCAGGGAGTTACGTGCATTTCCATGGAACCCATGAGGACCAGAAATTAGAATTGATATAAGCAGTTCAAATTTGGTGTCAAAGGAAGGCTAATATCCCTTTAAGATGAGAATTGCAGGAATGTTGTTAAAATAATTTGGTAATGTTCAAATGGTCACCACTTACACATAGAAATGTTTATGCCAATGTTTGCAGCATGCATGTTTTATACAGGCATTGCGACAGAATGGAATTTTGAGAAGTTATCACCTTAACAGGGACGTAACATTTGTTGGCTTGCTAATATGAAGTATTATTATGCTGTTTGCTATTCATTATTAATTTACTAACCAGAATGGGGAAAACGGATCGGCTTAAGCCAATGCAGAAATCATTAATTTCACATTTAGAGCCCCATTGGCTTAATTTTGCTAACTTTCTTGAAGCGAATCAGCCACTGGTGGAGATGGAGACAACAGAACATAATATTTGTTCTAGTACGAGCAGTTCACCTTCTAATTCCTACTGATAAGTTTAGATTGTTAACTTGTTAACAGCCCATTTAAGACACCAATGCTGTCAAGTCTTAATGACTCGCTAGTTACTTCTGTTCTGGGTATTTATGAAGCATGTAATTTTTCAGTTTTGAGTTAACTTTTGTGGAAGCGCTTTTTGAATGCAAACAATGAATATGTAACGTTATTGTTATGGAATTGTGCCAGTGCATTGATCAACTCTGCTTATATAGTGACAGGATCATAGTGGTGGCTAACATTTGTGGCTTGCTAATAAGGTGAATTATTATAACAACCTATAGAAATTGTGAGCTTGAGTATAGCATTTATTAGTATATACTTTGGTGTTAACTATGCTTTTTGGAAGAAAACAAGAACAACGTATGGTAAACAACATGTCCATACAGCTAAAAATGTTGAGTTCCTACTTTCTCCATCCAGGAATGTCAACAAGCTAGGCTGTGAAACTCTGCGATTGTGTTACCCAAGTGAGCTTCTTGCACTAAGACCTTGAGGACACAGCAAGTAGAGCGATCTGGCCGCATTTCCCTTGGCATACCATTCATACATAAAAGACTGCATGTACATCAGGGTACGATGAAATGACCAGTGTTGAGGCTTGGTCTGAATTGGATGTAAGAGTCTACAGAGATGCTTTTTTTTTTTAAGTGAAAATTAGTGGTTGAAACAATACCAAATGCCCTCTGCCCTTGTTTATGAAAAATACTTTTGGATGGGGCTAGAGAAATGTAGCCACTCTGAAATTCATAGACAAAGCTATGGATGCAAGGACAGACCATCTGTGACATTAAAATGATAGTTACAACCAGGCTTTGATGGTGTGTGTTCAACTTGGGTGGCCTACAAAAAGAAGCTCATTAGGCATTATGCATTTACAAGTTATTTTCTTCATTTATAGGTACAAAAATGTAAATAGCTAGACTGCCCCTTTAAATGAAGCCATAATCATTCTGAACCATTTTCCATCCCAAAATGAAGGAATACTAAGCAATAGCTTCCATTTCTGGTAAAATATTTTCATAGTATATAAAAACAGACACCAAATCTCTCTTAAAACATCTGCTTTTTCCTGGCATACTTTTTAAAGTGAAAATCTGAGTCTCAGCATCTGTTACTATGGAATTGGCAATATGTAATCCAGTCCACACCAAAACAATAGCAAGAGGTCTTTCTGCTCTCTGGCCTGCTGAGTCCACAGTCTCTGCATAGAGCATGCTCTTTGTGCCAGGCAGAAATGTTTTTCAGACTGGGGTTTAAAGGCCTGCCCGCTTTATGGACCAAGCTGGGGCTTATGGTATACCAATGGTCCCAAGCGGGAGTTGCAAAAAGAGAGATGAAACAAGGTATTCTGACACGGTAGCATCTAGACCCAGCACAGCAATGTCTTGTCTAACCTACATGTGAGATAAATTAGGATTGTGAATATAGGAATGAATGTTTCAGTCTTCATTACATGGCATAATAAATAACCCCAAGGATAAACAAAAGACGGCTTGTTTACTAACCAATTTGATCAAGTAAATATGAGTACTTCCATCCAAAACCCCAGTGACAACTTGATGCAGCATTTGTTTTATCAGTTCCAAGAGAACTCAACACATTAAAAATGACAACAACGTTGTCACGTCTTTGGGATGATCTGTAGTTGGCTTTGTGCTCAAAATGCTTCAGGCGCAGCTGGGAACCATAAAGATCCCCTCCAGGACATGGCAATTGTCCCCCGATTTCACTATAGGCTTAGAGAGACAAGCGTTGTTCGTTTCTATAGAGAAAAAATAACGGTATCGTATTCCGCAAGTGTTTGAATTCCAGGACATCCATGTGTCGGTAGCCAACGCGTTTTACCCGCAAGCGATTGCCTTGAATTTTTGAACTACACAAAGAGAACCAGGAGTGAGAGAAAAAGATTAAAACTAAACGTTCTAATGTATCCCCCGCAGTGACCCTCCTTTCCTTTATCCGCTAGTTTCCCAAGTCCTACCCCCTCCCTCTTCAGCCGCTCTAAAAGCTGACTCCGAAACCGCAAAATAAACAACAGACTGAAACTCGAAAAACAGAGGAACTTTTTACCATCTTAGCTTTCCAGGCGAATCTCATGGTCAGCGCTTCTCTTGTGATCCGGGGACAGCATCAGAACGCAGTAAAAGTCCACCAAGGCAAGAAAGGTTTTCAGCATCTAACGTTACATACGGCACGGTCCAGCTCTGTAAAATCTATTCTTTTCTACTTCACACACAACCAGTCACCGCTCTCTTGTCTGTGTCGCCCCCCTCTCTCAAACCTTCGTACTCCCTTTCAATCTCAACTTTTCCTGCGTCCCGCTGTTGAATGCCTGAGTCCCGCCTACTGCACTCGCGGTCCTACCACCCCTCCTCTTTACCCTTTCTTTCGCTTCTTCGTTTTCAATCTAATAAAATCTGATGAATATTAGCAGAACATGTAAACAGAACATAATAATTCAGCTTCCATCGAGATTTTGGAAATTTGGTAGAATATTTTGCCTATGTTTACAGCTTGAGCCATGTTAGTTCCCCGAGACAATGCAGAGGAGGCTGGAACTGCAGTTAGTCACTACAGTAGCTTGTATTGTCTATGTTAATAGGGTATGTGAATGACAATAATCAACAACTCTTTCTCTGTGTGAGGTTTGTACACATACTTAGCCAATCACTTTGTGGGAGTCAATAGAAAGATGGAAATGAGCAAGTAGTCAAACATTTGGATGGTTTTCATGAAGCAGTTGGGATGATGCGTATGTCTCAAACTTTAGTCACAAAAAGCCCACAGCAATTTACCAGTAGGACTAGGCTGCCAGTTGACAATGGATGCTCTATGAGGGGTCTCTGTCTGTGGCCAGGAAGCCCATGTCCCGTGTCACGCACAGCGTCACGCACCTCATCACAAACAGTCATACACAGTGTCAGCCAATGGCCACATACATACATGCTAGCCATGGCGTCACTGCTCCTTACATCCCCATCCAGGGTGACTGCAGGCCAGCCCAGGGGCCATCGGCTGCCTGCCTGGCGGGCCAGGGGTCCAGAGAAGCCCTGCGTAGCCTGGCTGCCGGCCAGTTCCCAGGCTGCCCCACCATCCACATCAGCCTCCAGGAGTCTGGGAAGCATGGACAGGCACTGGGAAAGGTCACGACCCCTGGCTCTCGGCTGCACCGTTGCACTGGTCTCAGAGGGGAGTGATGTCATCCTTCTGTCAGGACAACACTTGTGACAAATGTGACAGGCACGGCTCAGATCAACTGCTCTGATGAGCGCATATCTCCCATTTCACAAGGAGTTGCTTTGGGATGCAGGGAGAGAGAGAAAGAGAGAGAGAGAGGGCTAAGATCTATGGTGCAATGGACACAGCTCGGCGCTAATGTGTTCAGATGAAATAAGAGACTGTCTGTACTGCTTCAGCAGCTTGGCGGTGATAAATAAAGACAACTATCTGGTTGATTTACTGTACAAATCCTACTGCTGCTCCAAATCATCTTATGGTCCAGAGCAAGTCTCAGTGGAAAAGGAGATTTGTTTGTCTGGTTGGTTGGGGGGGGGGGGGCAGAAAAAGGGGGGGCTGTTCTTCCTGAGATCTGAGATATTAAGTACCGCAGCGCAGACTAGGGGCCTACACAGAGGGGTTGGCTCTTCCCCTGTCTCGACCCCTGAACACCCACGTCCAAGCTTTCCCTCTGAGTGACCCTTGTTTCTCTCCCCATCCTCACTTCCTGGAAGCACACTGACCCTAGATGAACACTCCCTACAACAAAAACTGGACAGGGAGCTGCAGCATGGAGTGGGAGAAAAACAGGAGGAGCACAGTGCTGTTATTGCACCACATTGGGAAAAAGCGACATTCCAGGAAATATCCCACTTCCTGCCTGCAGCCTCTCAACTCCAGTACTCTCCTCATGTACCTGACAGGCCTGCCGGGGCTGGCTGCGCTGCTGACACAAAACACAGAGAGAAGAGGACAGATGAGCCATCCAAGTCTAAGAAGGGGACGTGACTGTAGCAGCACCCTCACTCAGAGACCAACAGCACCACAGGGATCCCTCTCCACAGGGGTTGACAAAACTGTAGTGACTAGAGGACGGTCTCTGATGTCGTTCTGTCAGACCCCTGTGTGGTCGTAAAGTCTTCTGTGTCCCATGATGTGACCTCACCTCTCTACTATTGTGCAGAGTGTAGATGAGCCTGGCACAGTGACAACTCAAAGTTGGCTACAATGGGAATGACCGTACCTTCCTGTGGGAAAGATAATGAGCCGATCACGACACTTGCAAGGAATAGCTCTAAATGGACTTTGTGATCATGTAAATGAAATGACATCCAGTGTAGCCTGAGCTAGTCACTACAAAAGACAATCCAACAAGCTGGTAGCATGCAGCAAACAACTAAATGCAATATTCCTTTAATACGCCAGTTAGCTACCTTTACTAAAATTATTTGGTAACAGTAACCAAGCTTTAATGAAACTGCAGCTGACTCTAACCCCTAATCAGGGCAGAATGGAGACAGGTCGACTTGGCTGCACATTTAGCTGTTGCACAACAATGTTACTTCTACGGACTGCTGCTTGAATGTGGAAAGGTGTCATGGAAGATGACTGTGATTCAAGCCTACTAAGCCAATACCTGTGTGCAGAGAATTTCCTCTAGTTTCTTATTAGCTGATTAAGGCCTGTTGAATCAGACCATCCACACATTTAGGTGGTAGTGTCTGGGAACGGGTTGAGCCACGATGGAACATCTCTTCCTACACTGAGGACAACGCTTCGCAGTTTTCAAACGGACGCAGCTAACAGCAGCGTGGAACTGGCCTAATTACAGTTATAGACATGCACATTTGAGGATGATGTTGGTGATGCTGTGTTCTCCAGTGTACCAAATACATCAGATATTGTCCTGGAAGTGAGCTACTCATTTTACCCATACATGGAGCAGGCCGTGGTTGACAAGGTATTCTGATAGCAGCTGCTCATGTGGTTCAGCTCTGGTGTTTAGAAGTCAAGGCAACATATACATTCTGACTGTGGTGAGATACTGCTCTGTGTCAGAGGTCAAGAGCAGCAAATACAGCAACTTTCAATACAATTTATATTTAATGTATATCTTATTTGGTGGTTTTAAATATAAAGCACTTGAATGTTAGGCGAGATTGTTTTCACCATTTGTGCATGGGGGTGCTTGAAACTGAATGCATGTGTGTATTACTATACTTGTAAGTGCCAGATGTCCTCATAAATATAGCAACCCATGGTAAATTAATTTGACTGAGGATGTTTTGACTATCCTCACTTCATATATGATTTTTTTAGGCTTGGGGTTAAAGTTAGGTTTAGGGTTCAAATTAGGTTTAGGGCTTGGTTTAGATTATTGGGGTTAAAGTAAGGGGTTAGAGAAAATAGGAAATCTTATGGAAATACATTTTGGTCCCAAAGAAGTCCAACTGTGTGGGTGTGTGTGTGTGTTGCGTCACTGTGTGGGTGTGTGACATAGAGTTCCAAGCACTCAGGAGCTCATAGAAAGTTAAAAGAAAAGGTCAAAATAATAACAGTCACTAGAGGAATGCAGAAGGACTTAGGAATCATTATTATATTTTGAACATCAGGATGCATGGAAAGAATAGCACAGTGTTCCTTCATTTAGTTTTGACATGAGAAAACAAAGATTTGTTCTCAATACTAAAGCATTGGCAGGAGATACAACCTAAGACTCCAGTGGAAACTCAGTCATTGGATCATTGCATAAAATTCATTACTAATAGGAAAGGCCTGTCAGCATCCAATGTCTAACAGTCTGTTTCAGAGAAACAGGGACAGGACACTTTCTAGAAGTCTCTACTCCCACTTGTACTGTCACTATTGTGACAACATTGTGTCTGATGTGAATTACACTATGTGTGTGTATGTACGCACGTAAGTGGATGCATGCTTTTATTTGTGTATGTATTTGTGTCTATTTGTTTGTTTGTTTTCAACTATTCTCTCCACACGGGGGCAGTGTACTGTATGTAACATTTCTGGTAAAATTTCTTGGGTTGGTGGGTTATGACCTGTTATAGCTCCAGTCAATCCTGGGTGGGTTGTGATCTATTACAGCTACAGTCTATACTGGGTGGGTTGTGACCTGTTATAGCTCCAGTCAATACTGTGTGGGTTATGACCTGGTTTAGATCCAGTCAATACTGGGTGGGTTATGACCTGGTTTAGCTCCAGTCAATACTGTGTGGGTTATGACCTGGTTTAGATCCAGTCAATACTGGGTGGGTTATGACCTGGTTTAGCTCCAGTCAATACTGGGTGGGTTATGACCTGGTTTAGCTCCAGTCAATACTGGGTGGGTTATGACCTGGTTTAGCTCCAGTCAATACTGGGTGGGTTATGACCTGGTTTAGCTCCAGTCAATACTGGGTGGGTTATGACCTGGTTTAGCTCCAGTCAATACTGGGTGGGTTATGACCTGGTTTTGCTCCAGTCAATACTGGGTGGGTTATGACCTGGTTTAGCTCCAGTCAATACTGGGTGGGTTATGACCTGGTTTAGCTCCAGTCAATACTGGGTGGGTTATGACCTGGTTTAGCTCCAGTCAATACTGGGTGGGTTATGACCTGGTTTTGCTCGAGTCAATACTGGGTGGGTTATGACCTGGTTTAGCTCCAGTCATTACTGGATAGGATATGATCCTCTATAGGGCCATAAAACCTGAGCAATCAAAATGTTCAGTGTCTTGCTCCTTGGTCAAGGGCCCAAGATCAAGGCCACTGGGTTAGTGCACACTAGCTTGCAGAACTTCTGTGCCCTCTGTTTGTACTGCTTTCGCATAGGTTTTGTGGTATGTTTCCTATAACAATTATTGGTTTATTAAATTAACCCATTTTAACCAGTGTCTAATTTATCACTTTCTTGCATGTATACCCACATTTTCTGCACATCAGTGGACAAATTGAATATCACGTTGCATTAAAAAAAAATCTGGAAAATACCACAAATTCTGTATGAAAGGTATGCATGTTTTACCCTTTCCTCCTCTCCTCAGCTCCTCCTCCTCTTACTCCCTTATGCTCCTTTACTCTCTTGTTATTCCCTTCTCCCCCTCCTTCATGTTTCCATGATCATCTCTTGTTTTCCCTCTTTCCTGTAATGTATGTTTCTCGCCCGGTATCTTTTTTCTTAACCCTTTCTCTCTCTCTTGGTCTGTCCTCATGTCTTCTGTCTCTGCCTCCCATCTCAGCCTGGTCTCCAATCTATTGTTCCCAGTTAGGTCCTAGCAGTGGCCTCAGCAGGACAGTGATGCATACAACCGGCTCCAGATTAATGACCTCATCACTACTGCCAGTAAACCCCACACTCAGAGCTGCTCCACTCACTCCAGATCACCACTGGGCTGGGCCTTAAAAAAAAAGGGTTAACAAAAGGGATATTTGTGGAAGAATGTGGTTCTACTAAGAACTGATATGAAGAATTTTAACAAAGGTTTTTTAACAAAAATCTGTTGTTCCGTCTCTGAGCAAGGCAGTTAACCCACCCAGGTTGGCAGTTAACCCTCCCAGGTTGGCAGTTAACCCTCCCAGGTTTGCAGTTAACCCTCCCAGGTTGGCAGTTAACCCATACTTACCAGATAAAATAAGGGTTAACAAATACATTTTGAGAAGACAAGGATTAAAAAAGGATTCAACAAAAAGGGTGCTATGTAGAATCATCTGCTAATGGTTCTACCCTGCACCAACAAGGGTTCCCTGATGGGCATCAACCAAAAAAAAAACAGAGGTTTCTACTTTTTCAAAGAGTGTAGATGTTTTGGGGAACTCAAACAATGTTTCACCATGGCTAATAAAAATTGGTCCAAGAGTGGCCTCAGAGAAGTGTAAGATGACATGGCTCCTGCATGATTTGGTCAGTTCCCCCCTGCAAAAGCTTCTCCTAAATCTCACCCTGAAGGCAGTTTAAATCCAAAGCGTTCCAAGAGGTAATATTACAAGCTGATACAGTGTTCCACAGTGTTCATCTAGGGTCAATGTGCTTGAGCTGCCCTCTGTACCAAAACAAGGATAATCCTCAGTTTTCCTGCGTTTTGTGATGACTCATTCAGCCACCGTGTCTACCAGCCGTTATTGAGGCTAAGGGTATCCCCAATCGACCTGTATCCTCACCCATGGCCCCCTGCCTTTAAGTCCTAATTCAGAAGCCCTGGTCTGGTCTCCTGTTACAGTCAGAGCTACAACCATCTGTCTCTCATGGCTCCTGCTTAGACACACACACACACACACACAACCAGTGAGGGCTCCAAACAGAAACCATTCTATTAAACAGGGCTGAAATGTAAAACCTTGTAAGGGTTTTGAGATGGATCTGACCAGAGACACTGAGGTGTCAGACTGCGTTGGCGCTGACCACTTGTACCAATAACCGTGTGGAGCTGACCCCTCTGCCCACTTGGACATCACCGCCTGCCTCCAGCCTTCCTAACACGCACACACACACACACACACACCCACCCTTGGCCTGCTCAAGCAGAACATGCAGTAAGCTGGGCCACATGACCAGGATCAGGGGTAATGCGTGGGGGAGGGAGGGGGTCGTATTGTTTACCTCAGTCTTCCTGGACTAACTGTCAGGGCCTGGGGTTTTAGGGGGGGTTCGGTCTAGCTTCCCCTCAGCGTGTCTGGTTGTGTGTGCAATTGTTCATTAGTTTGTAAATACTGTAAGTTAGCATATCAGAAACCGCCCCTCCGTCTCCCAGACACATGTCAAAACAGCTGCTGTAGTATCAAAACCACTTAGAAGCATGTTCGCCAGTGGGGGTCCCAAATTGCTTTGTACTTTCGTATGGTCTGATTTGTTTCTGGTCCAGTTGAGTGATCTGGCCCTCCGTGGCCATCTGGGGTGATGTGTGGTGGCCATGGGTGGACAAGAGGGGGACAAAAGCCTATTGACTCTTCACACCATCAAGCATCATGCTCCAGATAGGACCCAAAGTCAAGGCCATAGCCATGGAGTCAACATTGGGGGTGACCAAATCAGCTGGGGGTCCCCCCAAGTAAAACATTCAAAAATATTTTAAATATTTATAAGACTCTTAACCATCAATCTGATATCACCATGTTGTGGTTCCTACAACATCATAAATAATATTGCATGCAGAACGGTAGTAAACCATAAAACCAGAACCAGTGGTAATAATATTGTTAAGTTTAGTTACGGTCATATTGTTTAGTTTAGTTATGATTATGTTTACATTTGCTAATGATTATTTTTGGACGGCCATGCATGGTTGCCTGTTGTAGCATTGCACATTTGTATTTTATCATTTATGTATCAGTATATTGGGGGGAAAATTTTTTGTATATTTGAATATATATTGTAATTATGGCCTTGCCCAAAGTACTCTATGAACCCATTAACCATCAAACATGCAGCAGCCAGCCAGATCCCACCATCAAGGTTCAGATGAACAGGATGCCAATAAAGACATTCAGAGGAGTGAAACTGCACCTTGAAGAAATGACTGCAGACTCATTTATTTGGTATCTTGGACAATACAGTCTCACTATTGCATGGTGTTACGTGACTGGAGTAGTCACCATTTTTCATTTCTTTTGAGACGAAACAGAAACACAATTGACTGTCAGTTTCCTTCCTTGCTGTGTACCCGTGGAAGCTTTGTAGGATTGCAGTGTTTTGACACAGAATGTAATTTCTTCTCTGAGGCATCATGAGTCACTCCATAACAGACCCATTGCCCTCCATTCACAATGACACATTACTGGTCAAGACAGAAAAAAGCTGTCCAGAAAGGAAACATTTTGGACGTCATACTAAAATGAAAATGTCCTCAAAAAAATTATATACGGGAAGGGAAACTGCACGGTCAGCGTTTCTATTTTTCAGTGGAAACCCCATCATCATTGTAGATTTCCTCTCGTGGTCTCCTATTGCTTCTGCTATTTCAATGAGCCACTAAAGCATTGCCCAACGGGGTTTATTACCAGACATGGGCTTGTGCTGAACATTGGCTGCATTCTAGTTTATTGACCTGTGTGCTTCATCAGCAGAATGGCTGCGAACACAGTCCGATCTTCCAGGGGGCAGCTCTGCCTGTCCCTCTTTATGAGGCTCTAAGGGCCCAGGGAAGACGGACACCTCAGTGTTACGTTGCTATATCTAACATGCACTTTGAACCTAATGCCCCACATAACAAGGCCACTAAAACACAGATTAGTCCAATCTCTGCTTCACTTTATGACCAACCTGCTTTCATGACCAAATAATAAGAGAGAAAGACAAGAGCGGTAGGATGACATATATATGGCATGCTGCAGAAATAGTTAGAAGAACCGTCAGTTCCAAAGCACTACTGGACAAGTAATGTACGCACGCATAATAAGCATAAAGTTTATGTAACTGTATTCTGCATTAGAACTTAAAGTTGAAGGAATACTAAACGTACCTGGGACATTTGGAGAGAAAATAATAAAGGGAAACACAGTGAGGTTGGTCTTAAACACTAGCCACAGTGCCTGGAACACACATAGGTTCATTGTTTGGTGTGTCACGGCAAAAACTTAGGCCTATTAATTGAACCAGAATATTAGTTCAATCCTAATGACACAAACTGAGTAGATTCCTCTATTCTTAGAGTGAGACTCTTAGAGAGACTTAGAAAATATGCTTATCAACATGCATATCAATGCACAGATATACACTAATGCATATGCTTGTTTTTTGGGGGAGTAAATCTACTACAAATATATTTTCCCTTTTTTAACAGTACATATGTATACAAAATCTTGGCGTGTGGGATTTATTTATGGAATATGTTTGTATGAACATTTATTTTGAATGTGCACAGACACAGTATGTCGGTATGAATGAGGGGGTGGGCAGTAGGAGAGGGCATGGGCTCTCAATCCGGGGAACAAAGGGAGGAAACTGTCCAGTGAGTCAGGAAGAGAAGTCAGCCAGGATGTCAAAGAAAGCAGGAGAGGACCATCACAAACATAGACCATGACACATCCATAGTGTACCGAGGAGATGCTACTAATCTACACTCTACTGACCAAACAAACTGTCTCTAAATAAAGTATACACTCCTGAACATACTGTATAACTATTACATTGTCACAAAAAATGATTTAGGGCTTTTTATAATGGGTTTACACAACATCCACAATAATCGCACCACCACAGCTCATGCTCCAGCTTCCAGGCTGGTCAAGCTACTGCTTGTTTGTTGGTGGAGGCAACCAGCTTGCCTCACGCACTTTCCCTGAATATATGACTAATGCCCACTCAGCAGGTCTGAAGCGGTCAAGAGCGGTCAGGAGTGGTCTGCAGTGGTCACAGTGGGTGACAGTGTGTTACTAACGGTCAACACTAGCTACATGTGACTTCGGAACAGAACTGCTGACAGGGACTAGAGACAAGGCTTCACTTCCCGCTCATCAACACCCCCTCATCCTCTCTTTTCTGAGGATCACTACAACTATGTAGCAGACCTTTTAGGAATAAACAGAGCTCAGCAGAACCATAGGGATCACCTCCTAGTTAAGGTGGATCTACATCTACATATCGTCTGTTAGTCAACTCTATGTTGTCTACTATCACTAGCAAGACCATTACACCAAGTCAAATGTGTGAACTTAGCAAAGAAAGGTGATTCTTGTTCTCGGTGAAGGCGGATCTATCCCCATGCTAAAGGCATCACTTTCCTGTGAAGGCGGATCTATCCCCATGCTAAAGGCATCACTTTCCTGTGAATGCGGATCTATCCCCATGCTAAAGGCATCACTTTCCTGTGAAGGTGGATCTATCCCCATGCTAAAGGCATCACTTTCCTGTGAAGGTGGATCTATCCCCATGCTAAAGGCATCACTTTCCTGTGCAGGTGGATCTATCCCCATGCTAGAGGCATCACTTTCCTGTGAAGGTGGATCTATCCCCATGCTAAAGGCATCACTTTCCTGTGAAGGTGGATCCATCTTCATGCTAACAGGTTTCACTTTAGTAACGCTGTAAAATGACCAACACGTATCTCTATGAAACAGCCCGTGTACTACTGAACCCCAGCATTTCAAGAGACTGAAAGTGTCCTGAATGTTTCCTTCACATTACACACAATTGGTTGGAGGCAGGATGCTAATGAACAGGAGGACTGATAGGCTGAAGGAGGGACACATACGCAGGTACACAGAAAATACCCTTTCGGTGGTGACTCACCCAGTGTCTGGGGCTGCTCTCTGGTGATCGAGCCTGGTACCTCTGCAGGGCCACCCCTCCCTCCCCATCCAGCAGGGAGGCCTCCAGGTCGGGACAGTGTCCGAAGGAGCCGGTGGGCCAGGGCAGCAGGGTGGCCAGGGGGTAGTGCGATATCATAGCGCCCCTGGGGCTCAGCGACAGGGTGGGCTGGCCTGCCAAGTCATACTCTACACTAGAAGGCAGGGTGCAGGTGCTGCTCAGGGCTCGTCACGATCTCCGCCTCTCTGGTTCCCTAGTTGGTTGATCAGGGTTCCCCAGTTGGTTGATCTGTACTTAGATGCTGTGCTCTCTGTTATAGGTGTCCAGTGTTGTTCAGTAGGCTGGTCAGTCCTTTTGTTCCCAGGCGTGGTAGCTGATTAGGGCTGTGGTCAGTATGTGGTCAGTATGTGGTCAGTATTCTCCTCTCTGCTGCCTTAGAGTCATCACTTGGCTGTATGTCTGGAAGTGTGAATGACAGTGATATGTTTTTTCTCTTCCTCTTTCTCCTCACTGAAACACACAATATCCTTCCCTCCCTTTTCCCTCTCGGTGCATGTGGGGCTTGGCTTCAGCCTACCAGCTTGGACCAAATGAGCGATTAAAGTCTACCGTCTCACCCCCACTCACTCTAGCTCAGCCATGAGGGGAGGAGCTTAGGTTATGCCCAGCCCCTCAATAATCTAATCACCGAAAATGTGGTAGAAACAGAGATGGAAAGAGAGCTGAAGAGAACAGGAACATGGGGGGTGGGGGATTTTTGATGGTGTGTGTCAGAATTTCCCAAATATTCAAATAGATTTGTGTTGGATGGTCTTGAGACAAATTACCTCCACGGATTTATGTCAACAAAAAGCTATAATTTACCTATGGCACGTAGGTCTTTCTTCAGAAAACAAGTTTGTCAAGATTATTTTGATGGGAAACTTTAGCTAAAGATCAAGTACTTTTTTGTGTTTACAAGAATTATAAAGAATTTGAAACAAAGTTGATTCTGTTTGCTCATTACTATTAAATAAAAGTTATAGAAATGTCCGCATATGTGCCCAATGTAAGTCTACATACATGCCTGTAGAAATGTCACCGGCCAGTGGTTTGCATCCTGGTCCTGGCGTGTTCCGTGGCTGAACTAGTTGCAATGCCTGTGCGTATGTAAATGTTTATAAATGTAAACACTTGAGATTGTAGAGACAAAGCTACAACAGCATATGATTCAAATGATTAAAGCAGGTAAAGGGATGCACTCTGTAAACTGGGCTCAGCAACTGAGCGGCTTAAATCGGCATCATCATTGTTAAATACGCAGCTTTTTTCTAGACTCAACTAGGCTGTTGTCCCACTAATGGATGGTCTACCAGGTGTCAAAAAGCTTGTTATTTTTCTTGATGACAATAACAAAATTAAGTGCTACTTCAATGTCTTATTTCCTTAACAGTCAGTAATGGTGCAAGGGCCTTATGACATGGCCAAAGTAGGATGATGTTGGCTTTCCTTTTTTCTTCAGCATCCAGTATTTTCATCTGCTCAGAATTACATCAGCAAAGCATACATACACCCCTCAAACAACTCAGTTCAAAGCCACCGTGGGAATCACAACACAGAGCAAGATGAAGAATGGTAGAGATTCTTAGAGTAGTTACTGAATCTACTGACCCATTAACCAATGTTAACATGGCAGATGATGCCCTTTGATACTGAGGCAAGGTTCACACAGCCATCAATGAATAACGCTGGAGAAAAGGAATAGTAGGGAATGAGTGTGGGTGTGTGTGTTTGAGTGTATGTGTGAGTGTGAGCGTGTGCATCCGGGATGAGAGTCAGTCAAGGGTAAAACGCCATCACTGCTGAGGAGGATTATCTAAAACAAGGCACTGCCCCCCCCCCCCCCCCCCCCCCCCCCCACACACACACACACACACACACATTGGCATACACATAGACCCATACACACACACTTCCCAAATTGGACAGTTAATAGCACACAGAAAAGTTGCTTACAGTTGTGACCAAAGCTATGAATTCCAGCCGTCCATCCTGTCCTCTGGTGAATCAGCAGCCACTGTAGAAACATCCAGGCATCCGGTACAGTCTGCCTCAATTCATTTACTAAACAAGCTCCTCTCAGCCTGTCTTTAATCACACTACACCAACAACTGTCCCTCCAACAGTTCATTTGTCTACTACTTAAGACCACAGATGACACCATAGTTATTAGTTTTCTTACAAGGAACAGGTCTTCTGGTGTAGTTATAATGCAGACACATTTTGTTCATTTTGCAGACACTCTTGAGCAGATCAACTTACCAGAGAAAATGCATACATGTTTACATAATTTTATACTGGCCTCTCATGCACTGGCAAAACCACTGGGGTGGCAAGGGGTGCCAGCTGTCAACCTACAAAAATGTATTTCCACCCCACTCACCACCCCAGTTGTCAGGATTGTCTGCTGTAATATATTCATATTTAATTTGATTGAATAGTATTATATTTATTCTACTTTCGTTGTTAATCACTATGGTAACCCGTTCCAATATCTGTAAGTCCCCCCTTCCCAGAGTCGGGGAGTCTGCCTGCTCCTGTCACTGTGCTGCTCCCCCTCCCTTCCAGTGAAAACACAGTGCAACGGAGCAGTCAGGATCGCACTAGTTTAGCCTAGCAGTAATGAAAGAAGGTACTGCTGCACGTGTTAACTAAATGTACAATACAAAATGTAATTTTGTGAATTAATCTTGCATTAGCAGCAGCCATATATTCCAGTTAAAATATGTCTGATATTGTCTACTAGGTAATGTAATGTAATCGTTAATATTATTGGTTAAGTTTGCGAGCTAGCAAATTTGCAGAGTAGCTTGCCATCACTGCCATGTAATACTTGTCCCGATAGCCAGCAAAGGGGTATTGAAAAATGTTGATGTAGCTTGCTATGGATAAGTAAATGGTTAATTTCATCTTTGGAGAAAGTTCAGGTTTATCTACAATAATTCTAAATTAGACATCTCTGGACATTTATATAACATCAACAGAATGTGATGTGGTCACATTTAAGTTTATTTAAATTTAAGTTTATTTAGTATATTAAATTGCTACTCTAACCTCAGACAGTAGCCTATATTTAGTGTTTGCGTATTATTTCAAGCAATATAAGGCATTCATTTTCAGGATGCATTGATTTATGCTTCTGCACTTGGCAGAATAATATAAACAATGTGTCCAAGTAAAATACTGCATCTTTTTCCTCAGTTTGTAAGTTGCATATAGTTGCGGTTGGTGGGTGTCCCTTTGGTTGATGCCTGGCAATGTGGTTGGATTGATTTCCTGCCTGTTGGGCCCTGTCCGGGGCCTCCCCCGGGTAGGGCCACAGTGTCACCGGACCCCCCCGTCTCAGTTCCAAGGTGTTACGCTGCTATATTATTGTTCTGGGGGATATGAGGGATGTACTACTAACTTTTCTCAGTCTCCTCCAGTTTTACATTTTAGGAGGAGATGAGGTCCTGGTCCACACCTGCGGATTCCCTGGTTTGGGGGGCCCGTTGCTGTCCCTGTCCTTGTCCACCTGGTCATACTTCTGACCTAGTCTAAAATCAAATAGACTCTGGATTTAGCCCAGAGAAATGTATTTATTATTCCAATTGGACTCTTAATATCTCACCCGGCACAGCCAGAAGAAGACTGGTCACCCCTCTGAGCCTGGGTCCTCTCTAGGTTTCTTCCTAAAATTTGACCTTCTTAGGGAGTTTTTCCTAGCCACTGAAATTCAACACTACTGTTGTTTGCTCCTTGGGGTTTAAGGCCAGGTGTCTCTGTAAAGCACTTTGTGACAACTGCTGTTGTAAAAAGGGCTTTATAAATAAATTTGATTGATTGATTGAACTCCCAATACTCACAGAGATTTTGCACACTCAAAAGACTCCTACCAAACTTTGAACACAAACATCAAATTGTAAAACATGTGTGATATTTATTAGCAAGATATTCCACTGTCCATTTTCAGCAGCTGGATTTGTATAAATAAAATGCACATAACCAACCATAGAATGATATTCCACCCTTGGATTTTAACTTGCCACCTTTTAGCCAACCTATGTAAAATGTTCTAGAAACGCCACTGCTCCCATGGGAATCAAATCCACAATCCTGGTGTTGCAAGCACCTAGCATTACCAACTGAGCTTGAGGGCCCTGCTGTTAAGTCAGATGAATCATTTAAATTCTTACAAACTATAGTTATCAACAGTTTTGGTGGAAGGAGACTCACAACAATGTTCATTATTTGTATTGTCTACTTAATTGAGGAAGCACGACAGTGTCCTGTGGTTGTTCCACCTTGCTATCTTAATGTGTATGGGTAACTGTAAGTTACTATGGACAAGAGCTTTGGCTAAATGACTAAAATGTAAATGCACACAACTCTGCCTGAGCTCACCAACCCAAAGGAGTAAACACAGGACTGACCCAGGACTTGAGGTAAGATTGGCTGTCTACCTGGTCACGTCTACATGAATTCAACACCTGGTCCAAACGCATTATTCTCAGGTTTTTGTTGATTGTATAACAGCTTTGTCTAAATGTTGAATTTTTCTACAGCCAGGTTGTGGAACTGCAACAAGGGGTTATAGTGTGCAAATTGTGACTCACCAATTAAGGAAAGTTTATGGAAAATAAGTAAGAGTTTCATTTTGGAGGAAATTCAGGAAGATAGATATGGGTGTCTTTAAGCAATCTTTTCTGGTTCACTTGGCCACACACATTTCATTGTCCTAGTTCCTGTGGCTTTATGCCGGATCTGAAGTTATTGTTATTGTTTGATCCCAGAGGATTCATAGTAGTGGTATCAATTTCCTAGTTCTGAAGGGAAGGTGCCAGGGTCTTTCCATTTCACAAACCGACAACCAATGTACCACTAAATCAAGTCAACCCAGAGTGGAAGGTTTTAGTGTATGCATGAATTGACTGGGGAAGGAAGAGTGGATACATAGCCAGTAGTGTCAGCCTGCTAGGACTCAAAGTCACATTTCTACAGGATTTCTAGTGAGCTGAGCATCCCCTTCCTCTCTTCCTCACGTATTCCTCCTCATTTCCTCTCTCTGCTGTTTATTCCACTTCTGCCCTCCTCCTCAGAAAAAGCTGTCCAATACTTATTCTTTTTCCCACTATTTCCCTGTCATTTCCTGTGTACTTCTAACATTTCTTCTTTCTCCCTCTCTCCCTCTCCCCACACTCCCTCTCCTTCCTTCCTCCTTAACCCTCTCTCTCTCTCACTCTCCTCTCTCCCTCTCTTTTTCTGCCCCTCCTGATGACACAGCTATAGCCTCTGCACATTTACACTGAGAAAGAGACACATCTTGAAATACAGCTCAAACACATTATACTAACACCATCAACACCCTAACACACATTATACTAACACCGTCAACACCGTAACACACATTATACTAACACCGTCAACACCCTAACACACATTATACTAACACCATCAACACCCTAACACACATTATACTAACACCATCAACACCCTAACACACATTATAATAACACCATCAACACCCTAACACACATTATACTAACACCGTCAACACCCTAACACACATTATACTAACACCGTCAACACCCTAACACACATTATACTGGCACCGTCAACACCCTAACACACATTATACTAACACCATCAACACCCTAACACACCTTATACTAACACCATCAACACCCTAACACACATTATACTAACACCGTCAACACCCTAACACACATTATACTAACATCATCAACACCCTAACACACATTATACTAACACCATCAACACCCTAACACACATTATACTAACACCATCAACACCCTAACACACATTATACTGGCACCGTCAACACCCTAACAAGCAATACACTAACACAATCAAAACCCTAACACATATTATACTAAAACAATCAAAACCCTAACACATATTAAACTAAAACAATCAAAACCCTAACACATATTAAACTAAAACAATCAAAACCCTAACACATATTATACTAAAACAATCAAAACCCTAACACATATTAAACTAAAACAATCAAAACCCTAACACATATTATACTAACACAATCAAAACCCTAACACATATTATACT
Organism: Esox lucius; assembly: GCF_011004845.1. Taxonomy (NCBI): domain Eukaryota; kingdom Metazoa; phylum Chordata; class Actinopteri; order Esociformes; family Esocidae; genus Esox; species Esox lucius. The sequence continues at coordinate 14,063,381 of NC_047576.1, forward strand.
AACACAATCAAAACCCTAACACATATTATACTAAAACAATCAAAACCCTAACAAATATTATACTAACAGAACAGAGCAGTTATTTGCTGACACATCACTCAGTACAGCACAGTGTACATTACATACAAACAAATGTCAGATGAGGAGAATAAACATACTTTAGAACATACTATCACACATCTATCTTGTGCAACGCCGATTTGATTTCATTAACACTCATTCTGAGAACGTCCTGCGGGCCAGAAGACATTTGACTTATTCAGTTTAGTGCAGAATAAAACAGGCATATTGTTGGTGTTCTTCCTGATTTCTGTTCTACACTGCCCTCCAATGGTCGCTAGAGCAGAGGAACAACATATCGTCCCACTTCTCACCCCTCCCTTCTCCTTCCTCCTCCTTCCTCCTCCAACCTCATCCCTCCCTCATACCCATTCAGACTTTAAAGGTGACTGAGGAGTGAGGACAGGAAACATGGAAATGTATGTGCTGTATTTAATGATGTTTAATTATCCTTGCAGATCGACAAGCATATCACATATGGGTGGATTCCCAAAATGAAGGCATAAAGTGATTTAAATTTATTTTTTGTGAAAGATGTCAAAGTGAAAAGGATAACTGTTTTTTCTTTTAACCCTGTGCAGGCTTTCTTCTTAGAGAAAACAACAGCGGATTCAAATGGGAGTAGAAGATATAAAAACACACCCCTCTCCATTGACACTCCTGAACCACATTTATCCACGATTTTTCAATTGAGAATCTCCCGCTCCCTCTTTACACAGACCAATTCAGTCCAGTGCCCTTGACTGACCATAGTGATGATTACCATGGTATGTGGTACTGCCAGTGCCCTACTGAAAACAAAACAATCTCTGATATGTACACAGTGGCTGTGTTTAGAGCAGCAGATGAGAGTCTGATGCGACACAGAGCCTACATTATCCCTACATCAGCAACAGAAGGGTAAAGAAAGAAAAACACAGAGAATGGAGGCAGACAGTAAGACAATAACATAGTAAGACATGACATTATGACAGTAACATAGTAATACATTAAGACAGTAACACAGTAAGACAGTAGGACAGTAATATAGTAAGACATTAAGACAGTAGGACAGTAACATAGTAAGACATTAAGACAGTAACACAGTAAGACATTAAGACAGTAGGACAGTAACATAGTAAGACATTAAGACAGTAGGACAGCAACATAGTAAGACATTATGACAGTAGAACAGTAACATAGTAAGACATTAAGACAGTAGGACAGTAACACAGTAAGAAATAAAGACAGTAGGACAGGAACACAGTAAGAAATAAAGACAGTAGGACAGGAACACAGTAAGAAATAAAGACAGTAGGACGGTAGCACAGTAAGACAATTAGACTGTAGAACAGTAACACAGTAAGAGGAAGAGCAAAAAATACATTCCCTTTGTTTTCCAATAATTTATCTTATTTTTTTATGTAGCCAGCTTTTTTCCAGCTTCTCAGTCTTGACAGTTGGATTTCTTAAGTAAAGTGAAGCTGTAAAAACTCACTGACATTTGTTTTCCTAGTACCTAACAGAGCTCTCCGTCAAACCAGTGCTGTTGCTGGTTATACAAAATGTGTTTTGGGGCCAGATTGTGATGTTTGTAGTTGCTTCCCAAAGACACTTTTATTTTTCATCACTGCTCATTCCACCGCAATACACACTGAGCGAGACGTCTTTTGGTCACAGTAGCTATGAAGATGATCCATTAGAAAAGTTTCCCACTTTACTTCAGAAAGTGACATGCGGCCTTTTACATTTTGACCTGCTTGCAGTAAAACAATACATACGAAAGGCAAATCCATTGCAAAATCCATTGAAACTCTTGTTTGTCTAAATAAAACGATTGCAGTCTAAATACGCACTAGTTCTTCACCAAGCTCAAATATTTTTCTCATTTCATGAGACCACCTCTAACTTCCTTGCTGTTCTAGCAGCCTTGCTGCTGTTCAGTAAACAACAGGGCCTTGGTGAGACCTTGGTGCAGGGGAACCGGGCCGGCAACTGTCCTGCTCAAGATTTCCACCCTGAGACCCTGCTTTTTCACCACCAGGGGTGAGTATGTCTGTCTCTGTATATTCACACTGCATCTCCCAAAGCAAAAAGCCATGTGGATGTTGTAAGGCTGTTAAGTGTGCCACAGCCACCCCGGTCTCCCGCCTACTCAACTACCTCTGGGTGCTTCTGGACCTGCTCTTCCACCAGCTCTACCAGACAGCCTCACGCCAGCCCAATAGTTTGGACAACCAGGCAGGCCTACACAACCTAGCGGCCCACTGGCCTCACCTTACCATCAGCCCCAACTTTGGAGCTGTTAGGGGACATCTGCTGTTTTTTGTTAGAAAGGTCTAACTGTCTCTACAGCTCCTCCTGCTGTCTGGGAGGGTAGAGGCTGACAGGGATAACGCAGTTCAGGAATTGGCATGGGCCCAGCCTGTTTAGATCTCCCTCTGAGGACCCACTCTATCCAGGCTTTTATTTGGCTCCCACCCCAAACCTGCCCTCTATTCCCATGTTCACTCCACTGGCCCTCCCAGCCCCAGCCCCCAGGCTAGACCCACTTCGTCCTCTCAATGTGGTTAGACACATCATGGTGCCCCCACCTCCTACCTCCTCGCCTGGCCTGTCCTGCCTCATGCCTCTTTGCTGGCCCCTGGGTGTCTATTGGAGATACTGAGAGGTGCCCCAAACAGAGAGTGAAGAGAAGAAAAAAGTTCTGCGGGGAATCACAACACAGTTTCCTGCCTAAAACTGTCATGTGGGTTATATTGAACAGGACACAGCACGATGAACAGGACACAGCACGATGAACAGGACACAGCACGATGAACAGGACACAGCACGATGAACAGGACACAGCACGATGAACAGGACACAGCACGATGAACAGGACACAGCACGATGAACAGGACACAGCACGGCCGCACATAACACCACAGAGACAGACACACAGACAGAAATGAAAAGAGAGAGACAGGCATACGAAGATAGAATGAACGGGAACAGAACAGAGGTGCTAAGGGGAAAGAGGATTCGAATAATAGAGAAGTGGGGAGAAGGACATGCAGGGAGAAGCGAGGGGAAGCAAAGAAAAGCAAAAGCTAGAATCGACTGGGAAGGAGCATACTGATTTGTGGCTCTCATTCCCCCACCACCCCCGAACTCACTGGGCTGCACGCCCTCTCATTCGCCCACCACCCCCGAACTCACTGGGCTGCACGCCCTCTCATTCCCCCACCACCCCCGAACTCACTGGGCTGCACGCCCTCTCATTCCCCCACCACCCCTGAACTCACTGGGCTGCACGCCCGCTTATCCTACCTCACATCATGTACTAACAAATCATTGTACAAAAGCAGGCAGGCAGGTCATTTCTCCAACTCTCCATACAAATGTATTATTTATATAAAGCTGAACACATTAATTTTTCAATTGTGCATTCCGAAGTGTGTTTGCGTGTGTGTGTGTGTGTATGTGTGTGTGTGTGTGTTTGTAGCAGTATTTCTTACCTGAGTGCGTGTGCAGAAACCCTTCATCATAGAGACATAACACAGCTCTGCTCCACTGCATAGAGGAGGACCGGGGGTCTCTTACACATATTCTCTCTTTATTTTTTATCACTCTGTGTTTTTGTCCATTCTGTCTTGTTCCATCCTTGCTCTGTTATGTCTCAGCCAGTCCAGCAGCTCCAGGGGCAAATCAGATCATGTTATCTCATTTTCCCATCAACATATACTACAGTAAACTGTCCCTGTCTACATACACCACAGGAAATAGTTCCTCTCCTGTCTTCATGCATCCCAGTAAACTGTCCCCGTCCTATCTACATACACCACAAGAAGTAGTTCCTCTCCTGTCTACATGCATCCCAGTAAACTGTCCCCGTCCTATCTACATACACCACAAGAAGTAGTTCCTCTCCTGTCTACATGCATCCCAGTAAACTGTCCCCGTCCTATCTACATTCACCTCTCTAGTTCCTCTCCTGTGTGTGTGTATTCATGTGTTCCTCTGGTGGCTGTCGGCACCTTAACTGGAAAAGATACGCTTATAGTAATGGCTGGAACAGTGAAATGTAATGGTATGGAACAAATGGCTCTCATGGTCTGACTCCAATCAGTTTCCTCCTCTCCTGACAGTATTACTGTCACGATTGGCGTAGTGGTAGAGCGGAAGGAAACAGGTGCAGACAGAGTGACAGTCGATGTTGTAATTTTTACTGAAAATAACACAGAGCACTAAAACACACGAAACGAAAACAAAAGGGTTGGCAATGCAGCAAAACATCATTCACCACGGACGAGCACAAACGTAGACAAGCAACAATGACCGACAAATGAGGGGAGCAGAGGAGCAATATTTAAACACATACTAATGACCGAATTGGGACCTGGTGTGAGTGATAATCAAAGACAAGACACATGACAAGTCCGGGATGTGTTGGTGGATGAAAAGAATACCGGGAAAAGCAGGAGATGACGGGGCTGTCCGTCACCTCACCGTCACAGTACCCCCCACCAAACAACAATGACACAGAGTAATCAAACATCTCACATAAATATCATATTTATGTGATATCAATCAATCAATCAAATGTATTTATAAGGCCTTTTTATATCAGCAATTGTCACCAAATCCTTTTACAAAATACCCGGCCTTAAACCCCAAGGAGAAAACAACAGTACTGTTGAATTTTAGTGGCTAGAAAAAACTCCCTAAGAAGGCCGAATTTTAGGAAGAAACCTAGAGAGGACCCAGGCTCAGAGGGCTGACCAGTCCTCTTCTGGCTGTGCCGGGTGAACATATGAAGAGCACAAATTGTAATAATTAATAAATGCATGTGGGCTGAGTCCAGAGTCTATATAAACTTAGTCCAGGTCGGAAGCATGACCAGAGGGACAAGGACAAGGACAACACAGGGGAGGGGGAGGTGTCAGCACAGTGGCAGCTGAAATTTTCAGGTATCGTCTTGATCTGCAACACAACCAGGCTTTGGACAGGGACAGCAACGGGTCTTTCAAGCCAGGTACTCCTCAGGTATGGACCAGGTCCTCATGTCCTCACCTCTCTAGTTAAAAACGGCAGGAGACAGGGAACATTTTAAAAATGTATTTCTTAGATCTACAAGGATTTATAGTGGAGAAGGAGAACTGACCTTACTCCCCCAGCACAGTAATATAGCAGCGTAATACCTTGGGGCTAAGACAGGGGGGTCCGGTGACACTGTGGCCCTATCTGGGGGAGGCCCCAGACAGAGCCCAACAGGCAGGAAATCAATATGCATGTACTGTAATATATCTCTGATATACGCTATCCAGTCATCTACCTCCATCTTGAATCTGGGCTCCCAGCAGCTTGCACACAAAAGCCAAGCATAATCTGAAGGCACCCTACGCATTTCTCTGAAGTCATCCTATGCATGCCCTGAACTAAAGTCATGTGATTTAATGTGATTCAGGCTATGACATACCCAGTTGACCATATTTCTAATCAGTAAAGTAGAATTTTTTTTCGTTTCATACTCCCTATTAAAGGTAAAATCTTTCCCTATTTTAAAGGCAGAATATTTCACAGGTACAACAGGATATGCTTGTCTTTTGTATGATATTGTAGCATGGATCATGATATGGACTTTTTTTTCAATGGACTTTGGGGGAATGTTTATTCATGATGTCATGTTGAGTATGATTTTCAGAGTGGGGGGAGTTATGTGTCAGAGTGGGGTGTGTCGATTGTGTCTTGTTTACATTCATTTTTATTTAATTGGTCAGATATTCCTTTTTTTGGGCCTTTTCTTTTCATAAGGAATTTAATTGTACTTTTTTATCAAACATTTAGGTTTTTCTTACATGTGTGATGGGGGGAGAGTGTAATCATATGACTACATATTTCATTGAAAGTTGAATGTGCCTAGATAATGAGAACAACAGAAAAATGTGTGTTTAGATTCTGTCTCAGTAGGTCTGCCAACCTCTGCCAACCTCAGGAATGTGAAATGTTTGCATTGACCATTTGGCATGTGGGTTCTTTTGGGGTTCTCTGGGAAATGTGATCTGTGCAAGATCGATGGAACATGTAACATCAAACAACTCTGCTGCGGTGCTTTTAATAAATCTTCTCTTTCTCCCTTGATTTTCAAAGTACATTTTTACCAAGGTAACAAAGTACATTCTAAGGTAACTACTATCCAAATGATATATTCCAACAACGTTGTTGCATTTTATTCTGGTTTGTGTGAAATCATTAAGAATAATATAAAACCACCAGCAAGGAGAATTGCTTTAGCCTTGACTCTTGGTTGACAGTGCTGCATGGGTGATGTGTTCATGTTTGAGTGCCAAATCAATACGGATAAGCCTTTAATCCTGCCCAGTTTAGGAAAGAGGAAAGAAGAAAAATGCACAAAAGATAAAGGTATGCAGCTATGTCATCCCTTTATGAGTATGCAGCTATGTCATCCCTATTATGCATGTAATGAAATAGGCTAGTATAACACGTTTGTTATATGTTGCTTACAACGCTATGTTGCTTACAACGCTATTACACATAGGGCAACAATATTCCGTTTTCTGTCCAACTAGCTTACTTAACGTTGGAGATTATGTCACACAGTTTCATCATGATAATGTGTGTATCCTGCAGCAAAACAATTACAACCTAACTAGCACATTATTGACTTGGTTCATTTTCATTGAGGTGACATCATATAGGTTTTCTGTGATGGTATTGACTAGGTCCTGAGCTCAGTAAGGGGAATTTCCAATGCTGTAGGCTAACTTTAAAGATGTCTTCATAATGCTTATATTTTGTGACGTTTGTTCATTTGGTTCCTATTCTGAAAGTTTCATAAATTGTGCATAATGACAGTTATATTTAGTTGTGCAACAAAAGTATTTAGGGTGTCAAACCTGTATATTGTATTTCAATGCAAATTCAGGGGCACTTCTGAAAGATTTTGGAGCACTCTCTGGCACTGGCCAGGATGAGGAGCCATCTAGGCTTTGTATAGTTGAGTTTTATTTGTGTTTTAGTTTTATTTTGTTGTTAGCAATAGGGTAAACATTTGATTCTCTTTTTTTTTATTTGTATTTAAATACTAAAATGTATTTATTTTTGTCTTTGTTACTTGTTTTTGATATTTATGAGTTTTATTTTTGTATGTACTTATATGGGGGGGGGGTCATACTTCATACTTCCGTTTCGTCATTTGCTGACCCACTCCTCTCAATTTCAAACTGTTGTCACTTGAGTTACCTTTGTAACGTTTGGACAATTCCACTGTTGTTTACTTCCGTTCATAATTACCTTTACATCTACCTCTTGCTAAAACTATCTTGTTAAAACCCTTATACCTTATACATATATGGCACGATTAAGCGAATTATAATCGAAGTTGCGATACTGATATGGAATTTCCAATTTACGCTATTTTCAGCTCCAAACATTTGAAAAAGTCAACGGGCACGCATCGTACGTCCGTAATAGTTTTTCTTGCAGGTGCTGTAGGTTTTTGGAGATTACATAAATACCTGGACTATTTTTTTGAATGCTTAATGGTTTTTAATGTTAGTTTGAGTTAACACTGAAGACGTATGCTTCAAGCTAACAAGTGGCACCAATATTTTATCCAAATCGTGCAGCCCTACTTACACATAATCCAATTAAAAACAGTACATGTAAAACCTACATCTAATTATAACAATATGATTTAGAATAAATATCTATAAATTCACTTCAGATCCTAATGTGGATTATAAATGATGTGAAAAATAAATGATGCACTACCTATCATGTTTGTATGATAAACTGGTATCTGTAGTAACTCCTTTAGAGTCTGATACTCTATTAGTTTATTAGTACCCAGTCATCTACCTCCATCTTGAATCTGGGCTCCCAGCAGCTTGCACACAGAAGCCAAGCATACTCTGAAGGCACCCTATGCATTACTCTGAAGTCACCCTATTGTTGATGAGGCAGTAAAGTAGAAAAATGTTTTGTTTCAAACTCACCAAGCATATTCTGTTTATCTTCTACTCGGCAACGGCAACCTTGGAGGGTTTATTTTCTCTGCGATCAGCTTCTATTTGATTTTATATGAAGCCATTTATCCTGGAGCTCAAAACTCTTATTATACACTAATACAATATCATAGCTGCTATTAGATTTTATGATAGTATGGATTCATTTCTAAATTAGAACAGTATAATTGGAATATAATCTGGTCCTGTGCAGGTTTAGAACTAGAACTTCTCTTTCTGTCTGTTTGTCCATCCATCCATCATCTTCCGCTTATCCGGGGCCGGGTCGCGAGACATAGTCCCTCCAGCGTGTCCTAGGTCTTCCCCGGGGTCTCCTCCCGGTGGGATGGGACCGGAACACCTTCTCAGGAAGGCGTTCCGGAGGCATCCGAAACAGATGCCCAACCCACCTCAGCTGACCCCTCTCGATGTGGAGGAGCAGCGGCTCTACTCTGAGCTCCTCCCGGGTGACTGAGCTTCTCACCCTATCTCTAAGGGATCGCCCAGCCACCCTGCGGAGAAAGCTCATTTCGGCCGCCTGTATCCGGGATCTTGTCCTTTCGGTCATGACCCAAAGCTCATGACCATAGGTGAGAGTAGGAACGTAGATTGACTGGTAAATCGAGAGCTTCGCCTTCCGGCTCAGCTCTTTCTTCACCACGACAGACTGATACATCGACTGCATTACTGCAGAAGCTGCACCGATCCGTCTGTCAATCTCCCGTTCCATCCTTCCCTCACTCGTGAACAAGACCCCTAGATACTTAAACTCCTCCACTTGAGGCAGGCACTCTCCACCAACCTGAAGTGGGCAAGCCACCCTTTTCCGACTGAGGACCATGGCCTCGGATTTGGAGGTACTGATTTTCATCCCCATGTCTGTTTGTCTTTAGGCATTATTCTTTTAGGCTTAGTTGAGCAGCTTATTAGTCAAAACAATGGATAGTTGCTGGCTGGTTGGTTGGTGTAATGATCCTCGGGAGCCAGGTATGGATTCAAGCGCAGAGCGCTATATTTATTTTAAAGACAATGGTACAAGTGGACAAATACAAGAGAATAGTTAGGGTGGGACTAGGCAGGAGTCAAAACCGGAGTAATCCAACAAGAGAGGGCTAAGGTACAAGAGGAGTAAATAATGGACGTAGGGTGAGATCAGGCAATAGGTTGATAACAGGAAATCTGATGGGCAGAAGTACAGGGAAGGAACAGGCTAAAGGCGTAGTCAGTGAGGATGGACAAAAACTATTCACGGTGTTTGAGGGAGTGAGTTGCGTTTGCCAGATTGGTGGAATGTATGTCTGTGTGTCTGTGTGTGTGAGCTTGCACGGGACGTTGCAGATGGACAGATGGGTAGATTGTTTGGTCAGTCTCATAATTCAGTTGTTTCGTTGATCATCAGCGTATTCCATAAGGCAGCAAGAAATCTCCTTCTCTATTTCATCCAGCCTCTGACACCAGTCCTGGAACTCACTAATGAACCTGCTAGGGCTCTGGTCATTCTTATATTCATCTGTGTCACTCTGTGACAGGTTTGTGCTGGCAGAACGGTAATAACTGATGTCAGACTGGTTCTCCTCATCAGGTGTTTCTTCCTCAAAAGAAATGACAGTTCCAAGGGAGTTCAGATCTGGATTTGACAATTCACTTCCCAGATAGCTAAGGCCTGATGTCGATGGACTGAGTGTGCCTTCATCTGAGATGTGTTCTCCCCAATCATGGAATTCACTAATGAACCTGCTAGGGCTCTGGTCATTCTTATATTCATCTGTGTCACTCTGTGACAGGTTTGTGCTGGCAGAACGGTAATAACTGATGTCAGACTGGTTCTCCTCATCAGGTGTTTCTTCCTCAACAGAAATGACAGTTCCAAGGGAGTTCAGATCTGGATTTGACAATTCACTCCCCAGATAGCTAAGGCCTGATGTCGATGGACTGAGTGTGCCTTCATCTGAGATGTATTCTCCCCAATCATGGAACTCACTAATGAAGCTGCTAGGGCTCTGGTCATCCTTATATTCAGTTGCGTCACTCTGAGTCAGGTTTACGCTGGCAGAACAGTAATAACTGATGTCAGACTGGTTCTCCTCATCAGGTGTTTTTTCCTCAACAGAGATGACAGTTCCAAGGGAGTTCAGATCTGGATTTGACAATTCTCTCCCCAGATGGCTAAGCCCTGATGTCGATGGACTGGGTTTGCTTTCATCTGAGATGTATTCTCTGGATAGTTCTGCAGCAACTGTTGTCATTAATTGTCTATCGAATGTGCTGCCAACAGGGGTTTTGTCTCTCTTCTCTTCTGGAAAGGATAAGGATGGCACACCTGGCAGGAGCTGCCAGTCCATTTGACTGTCCGGGGAACCTGTTCTGTTTCCCAATGATGACTGTGAGCTGAAGGATTGGCTGCATTGGCTTGAGTTTGAAGCAGAGGCTTGGGGAACCTGTGGAGGTTTGGTGTGAACCTGTGAGGACAATGACTCTATGGAGCAAGAGGATGTGTTGCTAGGAGTCCGGAAGGAAGGCCAGTTTGGAGGCAACTCTTGGGTAATGCTGATCTTCTTGACACTTGTTTTGCTTCCACCTGATGTTCGAGATCTTGTTGATCCTCCATTCTTCCCATTTGATTGTCTGTTTCTTTCAGGGTCTAGAGCCCGCTGTTGTTTTTTACTTCTTTTGGAAGTCTTTGAACCCTTTGATTGGAAAGATTGTTTGGTTGATTCTTCATAATCATGGTTCAGTGTCCTGGTTCTTGAGCTCCAGGCTGGTGGCTTTTCTCTGTCTAAGGAGGATCTAAGCTTACCAGAATAAAAAGATGATCTTACACTGCTGTGGTTCTCACTTAGATTTTCTGTGTTTGAGCTATAATCTTCCTTTTCATTACAGCTGACTCCACAACAGGACAGCATAAAAAGATACTGAAAGGCAGCCGTAATCAGATGGGTTTTCTTTTTCTTCTGAGCTTTAACGCCCTCCTGTATATGCTCAGGTTGCCTCTTGGAGACATTTGGGCTCTGAGCTTGACCCATCTGAGATCAAAGTTGCTCTGCTGTGACAGTCTAATCTTCGTCTTGAAATTTCAGGATACACAAAAGTACTTATGTGCACTCCTAAGCAATATGAAGCAATATAAGGAACTAACTGAAAGTTATGTGCTTTTATAAGGAGGAAGCCATTATGACGTCACATCACACGTCACAATACAGAGTCACGGCCATCGTTTGGGGAAATTACATTAGAAATTGCGTTCTTTCGGCGCTCTTTCTGAAGTGGTCAGATAACAGATAAAATGCCAAAAAGTTGATGTGTATCGGGATGTAACTCTAATTAGCACCCGGACGTTTTATTTTTGGAAAAGTGGACAGTATCAAGCCATTTCGACCACATTCCACCCAGGACCGCCTTTATGCACAGGTTTACCGGGGCTTAAGCCCAGGGACCTACGAAGAAGAGGGGCCTATCATGAGCCAATAAAAAATCACATTGTTTTGTAATTTGTCTAATTTTCTGTCCAGCACTTGATATTCATAATTCTGGCTGCTGATTGATCCAATTTTGACGTGACCAATGACGCTAAGTTACCATACATTAGGCCGTTGTCATGGTACCGTATAATGCTAGTGAGAAGTTGTGGCTAGCTAGCTCAAAATGTCAGAAAAGACCCCGGTCAGTGCTCAAAAACGAATAATATAACGGCAAAAAGAAAACAGTGAGAAGGAATTGTTTAAGCACAATAAAAGCTAACAGGATGATTTAAACCTGCTAAAAATTAAGAGGCGAGCTCGTTAACAAGCGGTGCAGCGAAAATTAGTGGAGAGGACAACGATCAGAGAGGAGGACCGCTAACGTTACCGGGAGAAGCTGAATAGGACGAGGACTGGATGAGCGTAGAGCCAACCGGAGATGGACAGACCGTTACCTGTCTCACCAGGAGAAGAGGACCTGGCTGCACGGGTAGATCCAACCGAAGGGGATCACAGTGGAGGAGACAAGTGGGCAGGATCAGGACGGGACGAGTCGGATGACGACCCCAAAAGCACTGACCCGGGTCTCTGGGGCCAAAATAATACTGACGAACAGGTGCGTCTTTACCGGGCGAAAATGGGACCGGAATTGTGCCAGAACAGAGAAGCTATAACCTCTCTGCTTCAGAACGCCAATACAAACACCAGAGAAGATTCTTCTCAAAGACACATTCAAAGCGCAAGCTTGGTAATGGGGAGTATCTGCCCAGGGAGTGGCTATATGCTGCTCACCTTCCCAAGTTAGTGTGTTTTCCTTATTATTTGTTCATAATCAGTCTGTACTGTTGTGCTTTGTTGTTACAAACCACATACACATAGATAAACAGTCTAAACCATAGACCTAGACTCTATGTCCTTTTACCACAATTCCACCTGAACATAGACATAGTGTCCGACGTCACACATATATTTTTCACTGACTTATGTATTTATGGTCAAGTAGGCTCAAGTGATTTAGTCATTTCATATAGGGACAAGTCACTGTTGTGTCACAAGCGTGGATTTTACACATTTTATTATTTTTTGTTTGAGTTGGGGGTGCCTACAAAAACCTTTCATCCCCCGGGCCTACAAAAACCTTTCAGCCCCGGGGCCTAATGGCAGGTTAAGGCGGACCTGCTCCCACCCCTGGGCCAGACTACACTTAATCATAGACCAGAGAAGTCGCTATAGACCTATTTTGGCCACCCTAAAATAATAATTTACCCCCCTAAATAAGTCAATAACCTATATCGGTCAACATAATTTCCTTTTTCGTCTTATCTTAAACGTGTGAAATTGTGTGAAACGTGTTCATTTGGCAGCATGTTCAGTTGAGTCTGAAGCTTAAAAATAACTCGCTCATCTGAGTTCCCTTCTGGAAATAGTAGCTAACGTCTCCCTAGTATCGGCCACCCCCCTTATTGGCTGTTTCTAGTGGTCGGAGAACCAAATTCTCTCAAGTTCAAAATTTAAATGTACTGGAAAAAACGGTAGGTTTTGCTAATAAACATACCCTGAAATGTAAAAATTGTCATGCATGGAAATTGGTAAAGAAATTGTTTAAGTTGCAATTCGTGAGATTCGACTTGCGCGACAGACCAGGAGTCATGTAATATCAAAGCGGTCAGTCCTTTTGGCAAGAAAAGAAAGCTAGCTACAACTTTCTGCTAGACACTTCCGAGAAGACCACGAACTGTCATTTGTTTGACAAATAAAAATGAATTATAATGTAATGCAACCAAATAGTAAGGTGGCCAATAATTGGGGACGGTGTCCGATAATAGGGGTCGTATTTTTTTTGGAAAATATCATAAATGATAATTAATGACATGCTGGCTAACATTTATGTAACTAATAATCATCATAAACATTGATGATTTGATCAAATGATTAGTTGGTACAAGTAGATGTATCAAAACTGTTGTTGGGGCGCCGTTTGTAAAATGTTGCACGTTCTATAATCCTGCTCACTTTTTTCACATTTAGCATTGCCAAATGTAAAAAAATGCATTACAATTTTCAGCTGTCACTTTTTCAAACATTTAGAGAGAAATTCATATAATTTACATAAATATATTTTCCAAGAGTAGTGTTCTGTAGTACCGCAAAATTATAAAATAATATCTTAAATGTAAATGTTAAATAAAATGTTAGATGTTAAATATTCAAAACTGAGTATTACTGCCATTACGGTAATTGTTGCCTCAAAACGGCAAGTCTGGGCGAATTAACAATACGAAATAATTATTAAATAGAATATGTGGAGACAATTCATTGTTGCTTTTTTATTGATCACTGTGTGTGCTTATACATTAACTAAGAAACTGAACTGCAGAAACTATATCAAAACGTCATTACTGTAAAGGATTACATTGAAAGGGGTTGTACTGTATGTAGGATTTACTCTCCATGTGGAAAATGGTGAATTGCAGCAAAAACTCTTTGAAACCAACTCTGATCGAAACTAATATCACTAAAATTGATAAGCAAGTGTATTGGTAAATGTCAGACTGAAGGTGGGGGTGGCTGGTTAGTGGTAGCATGACAGGAATCATACCGTATTTGGACAAAAAGCATGCTATTACCATCCCTTGTAGGACGGATATATAGTTACAACACTGTACTGTCAACAGACTCCTGCAGACTGATGCTTTCTGGATGTACCCATGAGCCCCATGGGACCTGTTAAAGGTCAGGAAGGACTGGGTGGGAATCCATGCAAGGATGAAATGAAAACCAAGTAGGCTACACATATTATGTTAAAAAGTATCAAACTAGTACCAGATCAACTGCTTCATGCAGGCATCTAGGGTATACTTTTCCCCATGGGCTACTAAGAAAGGAGTGATCAGCTAAATTTGGCCAAAACTGGACCTTATTATTGTGGCAGAGGAGTACTCTGATGTGAAAGTGAAATGAGGCCAAAAGAGACTCCATATGGCTCAGTCACATTTGCTGAGACAACTCAGGCCTGTTCACGGAAAACCAAACATCAGAAGTAGATATGCTCTCAGAATGACAGCAAGAATGACACTGCAGTCTTTTATTATTTACTTTAATACATTACATCATGTTAAGCTTTGGCCTTCAAATAATTCTCTCCATTTAAAATGTGTGGGTGTCAGTTATCCCAATTAGGAGATTTGGCTAAAGGTGAACTGTTATAATTGTCATGCATTTACCATGAAATACAATATATTCTTAAGGATGAAAGATTGTTTCTCTTTTTTTAACAGAAGGAGCACTGCCAGAGCCCTATAAAATGACCTCCAATGGGCTACTGCTGTGCATCTTTCTAACCAAACTGTCAAACAGACTCCATGAGGTTGGCATGAGGGCCCGACGTTCTCTGGTGGGACCTGTGCTCACAGCCCGTCCCTGTGCATCTCAAATGGCATTCACCAGAGAACACCACAGTTTGCGTTCTTCACAGATGAGAGCAGGTTCACACTGAGCACGTGACAGACGTGAAAGAGTCTGGAGACACCATAGTGAACGTTACGCTGCCTGCAATGTCATCCAACCTGACCAGCTTGGTGGTGGGTCAATGATGGTCTGGGGAGGCATATCCTTGGAGGGCCCCACAGACCTCCACATGTTAACCAACGGTACCCTGACTGCTGTTAGGTACCGGGATGAAATCATCAGACCCATTTTCAGACCTTAAGCTGGTACAGTGGGCCCTGGGTTCCTCCTGGCGCAGAACAATGCTTGGCCTCATGTGGCCAGAGTGTGTAGGCAATTCCTGGATGAGGAAGGCATTGATGCCATTGACTGGCCCTCATGTTTCCCAGACCTGAATCCAACTGGGAACCTCTGGGACGTTATGTATGGGTAATGTGACACCGTGAAGTAGCGCCACTAACTCTCCAGGAGCTCAATGATGCCCTGATCCAGGTTTGGGTGGAGATCCCCCAGGACATCTTCGCCTGTCTCACCAGGAGCATGCCCAGATGTTGTCGGGAGTGCATACAGGCATGTGGGGGCCATACACACTACTGAGTCACTATGAGTTGCTGTGATGAAATTCACACAAGTTGGAACAGCCTGAGATTTCAATTGTTTACTTTGATTTTTGGTGTGAGATTGAATGCAGCACTTAATCGGTTGGTGATATTGATTTCCATTGACCGTTATGTCAATAGTTCTCAACTAATTGCACAATGTACAGTAAAGATCTTGATCTTCAATATATTTTGTTCATCGATACACGATGTGTGATTTAAGTGTTCCCTTAATTTTTTTGAGCAGTGTATGTTATTATTGCCATGACATTAATGTTAGCCTGATTGTCTGTTGCTGTTTCTCAAGTCACATCATTATAGAGAACAAAGACAAGTTTGTTGTAAGTTTGTTCTTACAGTGAGAGCTCCTTTTCCTGGGTATCCTGCTCCAGTTATCTTCATAAAACACACTTCTGAAAAGAACAAAGCAGCTGATACGTATCTCCTTTCTGTAGCCATAATTTTTTTGTCCAACTTGTGGGCATTGGTTGGGTGTGCTTTATAACACAGATTTCATCCAACTTAATGTATCATATCATTGCTGACACCTCCCTCTTTATGCACTCATCTTTGAATTAAAAATAAATATTTTGGGAAAACTAGGGAGTTTTTACTAATATTCTGGGACAAAACGTTGCATCTGCATTTGTTGGTGTTGTTGTTTCCCAATTCAACCCTTGCTCAAGACCAGCAGGTGGCGACATGACCTCTTCTTGTCCTACAGAGACTCAGCAAGCATAATATTTTAATATGACCAGGTATTTTTCCTGTTAAAGGCAAACGAACATTCAACTGGCATTTCAAGTAGCAACTTCTCGTTAGTGCACAGTAATGCTGTCCTGTACTGAAGGATTCTGTGGCTTCCTCCTTCAGCAGGCCTCAGAAACATCTCCCCTGTATGTCTCTATGAAACTCATGTGTTTTGTATAATCCGCTTTTCTGGACAGTTTCTCCTTTTCTTTTTCTCTCTCTGTCCCCCGGCAGGCCTTGGCCTCCTTGCCTGATATCTTTTCAGACAGAACCAGTAGAACCTAGAGGGGAATGTCCGATTACTACTTATGACCAGAGAATGGTGCATACCTTGAGATGTTGTCAATAGTGATCTGAATGCTTCTGAACCCTTAGACCGATCGCTGAATTAATTCCTGTGTCACACTGTCGTTGAATTGTGTTTACCTGAGATGTGTTTGTGCTACTTGGAGTAAGGTTGACAAGGTCGTGGGAACGGAGCATTTGTTTAGGTTAGTGATACAACTGAACTAACAACAATACACTGACTGGTCTACAACTATTCAAACAATGTAACCATGACAGATGATTGCTGGTACATGTCTCACCCTCAAATGTGTACAGTTAATGAATGATTAGGTCAAGGTATTAAGTATTCATAAAGAAACAACCAAATAGGACGTTTTGAGTCCATTAGTATTAGCCCTTTACACTCAAAGTGCGCATTATGTTTCAGTAATTTAGCAGAAGTTCATATCCAGAGCGACTACATATACACAGCTCTGGAAAAAACGAAGAGACCACTGGAAAACTATCAGTTTCTCTGGTTTTACTATTCATAGATATGTGTTTGAATACAATTAAGAGTTTTATTCTATAAACTACTGACAACATTACTCCCAAATTCCAAATAAAAATACTGTCATTTAGGGTATTTGTAGAAAAGAACTGGTCAAAATAAAAAATACATTGTTTTCGACCTCAAATAATGCAAAGAAACCAAATTCATATTACATTTTTGAACAACAAAATACTAATGTTTTAACTAGGGAAGAGTTCAGAAATAAACATTTGGTGGAATAACCCTGATTTTTAATCACAGCTTTCATGCCTCTTGGCATGCTCTCCAACAGTCTGTCACATTGTTGTTGGGTGCAACTCCTGGCACAAAAATTCAAGTAGTTTGGCTTTGTTTGATCTTCCTCTTGGTCAAATTCCAGAGGTTTTCAATGGGGTTTCGGTCTGGAGATTGGGCTGGCCTTGACAGGGTCTTAATCTGGTGGTCCTCCATCCACACCTTGATTGACCTGGTTGTGTGGCATGAAGCATTGTCCTGCTGGAAATAAAACAATTCTCTGAGTTGGGGAACATTGTCAGAGCAGCAGGAAGCTGGTATTCTTCCAGGATAACCTTGTACTTGGCTTGATTCATGCGTCCTTGACAAAGACAAATCTGCCCGATTCCAGCCTTGCTGAAGCATCCCCATATTATCACCAATCCTCCACCAAATTTCACAGTGGGTGCGAGACCCTGTGGCTTGTAGGCCTCTTCAGGTCTTCGTCTAACCATTAGATGACCAGGTGTTGGGCAAAGTTGAAAATGTGACTCGTCAGAGAAGATGACCTTACTCCATTCCTCTACGGTCCAATTCTTATGGTCTTTTTTCAGCTTGGCTGTTCTTTGCTTCTCATTGATTAAGGGCTTTTTCCTAGCTTAGGATGACTTCAGCCCTGCCCGTAGGAGCCTGTTTCAAACAGTCCTTGCCATGCACTTCACCCCAGCTGCTGTTTGCCATTCTTCTTGTAGGTCACTTGATGTCATCCTACGGTTGTTGAGTGACATTCGAATGAGTTGACGGTCGTTTTCGCCCTCTGCCAGTCTGTAGCTTTGTTGTCCCTAATTGTCTGTTGCTTGACCTTGTTCTTATGAACCGCCATCTTGGAATTTTTAGGATGGAAACAACCTGACGCTCACTGTATCCCTCTACCAGTAAAGTCAGAATTGAACCCTTCTTTTCTTCACTAAAAGCTTTTCTTTTCAACTATTTTGTCATGCTGAATAGTTATTTTTTTATTCAAATTACCTTTGAGGTACTACTTGCACTGTTTTTGCCATCCAGCTGGTCCTATTGCAAGAGGATAGTGATGACCACAGCAGTTGTTTTTATACTTTTCCTCATTAAATTAGATTTGGTTCAGTTAACCACCTAATCAGTACCTCATTAAGTAAAATGAGGTGTGCCTCTGTTGGAATTTAACAGACACTGGAATGGAAGGGCTGCCATACATGTAGAGATGCTGATTTAAGAAAAATTAGGAGTGGTCTCTTAATTTTTTCAAAAGATATATATATATATATATATATGGAACAACACTGATGTCTTGCATTTACTGCATATATCTAGCCAGACAAGAATGTGCAGACCTATCGATGGAGTCAGTGCTTGGTCAGGACAGGAATGTAAGCTAGGGACTGGTGCTCAGGCTACTTATGTATAGCTGTTGCTAATTTTGAACCAAACCACAAACCTTAATCCTAACCTTAAGCCTAATCATAACACTAACCTCAACCCCATGCTGACAATTGCCATTTTTCGCATTTAGGACTGGAAAAATGTCCTCATTTCACCAGATTTGTCATGGACTTACTATACTTGTGAGGACTTTTGGTTCTCATAGGTATCATAACACACACACACACACACACACACACACACACACACACACACACACAGAGAGAGAGAGAAAGAGCACATGTTCAGACAGCTGCAAGATTCCTTTATTCCCTGGACTGCCCATAAAACCACATCTGCTATTTTTTAAATTACAATAATCATCATTTTTAACAACAGAAAAACATTGATTTGTCAGTGTTACTGCGGAATTGCCAACAGCTAAATGTGTCTTCCACATGTTGCAGTGTCCCAGTTCATCCCAGACTCACATTTGTCCAGTCCCTCTTTGCATTTCTTCAAGGTCACTCTCGGATTCTAAATGTGTGTGTGGGGCTGGATGGTGTGTGTAGGTGTAATGTGTGTAAAGCATGCGTGTGTCTGACTACAAAGAGCGCATGTGTAATAAATAAACTTGGTTCTGCAGCCCACTTCCTGATCCTTGCCCAGACCACTCCGCTCCTCACCAGGCAGCCAATGGGATTCACATCTCAGCCTGCTGTTATGCTATTAGCCAGCAGATAAAGAGCGTTGAGCTGAGCGGTTGACTGTGTGTGCAGTTGAATGTGTGTGTTTTTCTGTTTGTTTGTTATCACACAAGTGTGTGTGTGTGTGTGTGTGTGCACGTGCGTGCACATGCGTGCACGCGCGATTTGAGTCTGTGCATGTGATTCGTCCATGTGCGTGAGTGGGTGTGTCCAGGTCCGTCCTTGCGTACAGTATGCCTGTGTGAGTGGGTTTGTCTTTGCTTACAGTATTGCCCGTATGAGTGGGTGTGTGACCAGGTGTGTACTTGCGTACAGTATGCCCATGTGAGTGGCTGTGTGTCCTTGTGTACAGTATGCCCATGTGAGTGGGTGTGTGTCCTTGCGTACAGTATGCCCGTGTGAGTGGCTGTGTGACTAGGTGTGTCCTTGCGTACAGTATGCCCGTGTGAGTGGCTGTGTGAACAGATGTGTCCTTGCGTACAGTATGCCCGTGTGAGTGGCTGTGTGACCAGGTGTGTCCTTGCGTACAGTATGCCCGTGTGAGTGGCTGTTTGAACAGCCGTGTCCTTGCGTACAGTATGCCCGTGTGTAAACACATTCCCAAGTCTCTGTCTCTCCCTCCTCAGAATTCGTCTCGTGTTGAGCGCGCGGCGGGTGGAGGGGAGTCTCCTGTCACACTGTTCTGGGCCACGCTGTGAATCCGGCCTTGCTGCTCCATCTTCCCGGCGTGCTGGTGCTGCCGGTCCCAGTCCGTGGCGGTGGCCTCGTCGTCCCAGATGGTGGAGGTCTCCGTGTCGCTGACGTAGCCCGGCTCGCCCGTGTAGTGAGTGGGGTAGATCAGCAAGGGCTCCACAGAGAAGGCCTTCAGGTCCCGACGCTCAAAGTGAGACATGAAGTCTGAACTGATGGAGACCGAGGACAAGGGAGGAACAGTCAGAGACTCCATCAGGGAATGCAATGTTACAATAGTACACACTGACAGAGGGAGAGACCAAGTACTGTTACATAACCTGCCATTAGAGAGCATAACGAGCGCCATGCAGAATGATGGAGGGAAAGGAGGTCGCGTTTGTGTAATCCAACAGGTGATAGTGAATGATGTGACTGGGCCGAGAGGTCAGTAACACAGTGTGACTTTAGGGAGGACAATAACATGACGACCAGGGTGGAAGGACCGACATCCTACGGCAGGACACTTTACTGGGAGAACAAACTGACCCAGTGAGGGAAGAGCATTGACATTTCAGCTTCGGCCTGCCAGAGGTCCCAGCTGGTGGAGGTCGCCCCCCTGTGGCCGTTTAGGCAGTGTCAGCACTCCGAGTGTAACCTAATGCCTTTATTACTGCTCAGGGAGGTGTGTCTGAGGAGTGCTACAAAACACAGCAAAGACTGGAGGGCATCCCCAACCAACTTTCCCTCCCTCCCTCCCTCCCTCCCTCCCCCCTCCCCCCCTCCAGCTCTCCATCAAGTTCAAATTAAAAGGGTCTTTATGTGACATGGGAAACATTTGTTCCCATTAAACATTAAAATGACATAATTAAGACTACTGAAAAAAAGAATCAGAAACACAAAGTACTGTATATATTACATTCTCGCTTTCTCTTTTCCTCACACACATACTAGCTTTGGTTTCAATTTATATTGTAATTCAAACACATATACAATGACTTGCACACAGGCATACAGACAGACTGGACACACACACAGAAACATGTGTATTTATATAGTAATACACACACACACACACACACACACACACAGTCTCCCCCTGTCCATCCCAGTGCTCAGCTCTGGATCAATGGGAATCCTGTCCCTCTCACCAGCAGCAGGAAGAACCATTCCGGCCCCACATTCCTCAGAGAGGCAAGGAGAGGGAAGGAAGGAGTGAGAGAGGGAGGGAGGGAGGGGAAGGGAAAAGAGCGGGGTGGTGAAGAGGGAGAAAAAGAACAGAAAGGAGGGAGAAGGGGCAGGGGAGCAGGGAGAGGCAGAGAGCCGGGTACAGATATAGCAAGGGGGTTGGTGGGGGCGGGGTCAGAGCAGGATTCCCCCAAAAGAAACAGACAGAAAGGGAACCATTGTGTGTCCTGTGAGGGACACCATACCCACTGATCCCTGGGAACAATCCCTGGCCTGTGTCAGGAACCTACGTAGTACAGGAAAGAGAGACAGGGGAGACAGAAGGAAGCTAGAGAGACAGGAGGAAGAGAGAGAGACCGAAGGGACAGGGGGGCAGCCAAGTGTTGGAGTGAGAGACAGTGAGTTGTATAGAGATGGAGTGAGAAACAGTGGGTAAGAGACAGATGGAGTGAGAGACAGTGGGTAAGAGAGAGATGGAGTGAGAGACAGTGGGTAAGAGAGAGATGGAGTGAGAGACAGTGGGTTGTATAGAGATGGAGTGAGAGACAGTGGGTTGTATAGAGATGGAGTGAGAGACAGTGGGTAAGAGAGAGATGGAGTGAGAGACAGTGGGTAAGAGAGAGATGGAGTGAGAGTATAAGCAGACAAAGAAAGCAGCAGGCTGGAGTACCTCTAAAATACCAACAGGGAACCCCAAGCCACACACATCTACAGTAGAGTCCAGTCTACACACGGACTTCAATACATTATTGCCTCTCACTATTTTAGTTGTAATTGTTTGTCTAGCCCTGTCTGTCTCCATATCTGTCTCCCTGTCTGTCTCCCTGTCTGTCTCCATATCTGTCTCCCTGTCTGTCTCCCTGTCTGTCTCCCTGTCCAGTGCAACCAGTCACTTACTTTGGGTGTTTGTTGAACATAACAGGGAGGAACTCATCGACAGGTAACATCTTGCTGAATGCCTGAGCCGCCAGCAGCTTCCTGGCACCTTGTGATGACAGGGCATAGCCCAGCGTCCAATAGGAGTAGTCAGCCTCCACCAGGTTATTAACCCCTTCCACCGAACGCTCCGGCTGCCGAACCTGCATACGCTTCCGCCCCACATAGCTACAGGAGAGACGGAGAGAAAGACAGATCCAAATAATCACGCATAAGCAAACAACTCAGAATTTCACATTTAATTACATTGAAATTCTAGTTGTAGATGTGATTCTTACATGAGATCCCAGTCCAGCTGGACCTTCTCTATCTCCTCCATGATTGTAATCATTCGCCTCTTAAACCTTGGCTCAAATCGCACATCGTCCTCCAGCACCAGAACCTTGGATAGACCCCGCTCAACCATCTGACAACAGTACAGAGCCAAAACGACCGGGTCAGTCAGAGTGGGTCTGTAGATGATGCTACTCTGTGCTACTGAAAAGGCTGCTCACCTGAACCCAAGTGGAGTGATGGCTGAGGAAGCAACCGATCTCTCCTCGTGTAAGAACACGTCCAGAGTATGGGTCCTTATAACCTGGAATCATCTCTATACCCAATGCCTGCAGCTGAGACGTGTTCAGAGCCCTGAGAGAGAGCGGGAAGGTAGTACATGAACAGAGGACTAATGTAAACCAGTCCTGTGCGTGCGCGGATGTGTTTGACCTACTTGCCGTCCACCGCATCAGTGAGGGTAGCCTGCAGACCCAGAGAGGCCATGGTGTTCAACATCCTCTGTCTCCTGTCCATACGACGTTTCAGATTGATCAGGAAGATCTGAGGAGGGTAGGGGTTGAGCAGGGGGGGA
Source organism: Esox lucius (assembly GCF_011004845.1). Classification (NCBI taxonomy): domain Eukaryota; kingdom Metazoa; phylum Chordata; class Actinopteri; order Esociformes; family Esocidae; genus Esox; species Esox lucius. Next base: position 14,086,461 of record NC_047576.1, read on the forward strand.
TAGGGGGGCACGGCCGGGAATGGGGGGGTACAGGAGGGGATGTGGGGGGCACAGGGTTAGTGACGGAAAGGGCAGAAACCAGGAAGGGCAAAAAAGGCAGGGGAAAACCAATGTCACATCAAAGCCAGATGAACTCTCCAATTCTTAACAGGGTGAGAGGGTCACTGTACCTCATCAAAGCCCATCCTGTCCTGTGGCATGTGAGGATTATACAGATACTCTGAGGGTGTTATGTTGTGGTCAACTGGAAATAAAGACAGGGGAGTCAGAGTTCATTCTGCAACAGAGTTTCTATTACAGTTTACAAATGTTTATTATCTATTCAAATCATCTAACGTAAGAAGAAATATATGACGCCGCCATAATTTGTTGGACGGTAAGTGTAGAAATGTAATGACAGTAATGGTGTCTGACAAAGTTGACATATATCCACTTAGTGGTGTTTTATAGAAAAAGAAATCTGTACAAAACCAGTTGCTCCTTTACTGAAGTAGCTGACACGTCTATCAAAAATATATTTCAAATAATGTAGAAATCGTTATATCTTAGGATTTTCCTTAAGCAGTGAGAGCGTCAGTGGAAGTGACAAGAGATTTAGAGTTAGCCAGGCGAAACTGCAGGTCTGTAGAAAGGAAGCAGGAATTGACTCTGCTCTGTATACACAAACTATGCCCTGACTCCGGTGATAAGCATCAGGTCAGGTTGAAGGATGCGTTTTGGTCAATGTAGTGTTTACATGCAGGTCGGAACTTGGAAACTGACATTTTTTACTGGCTAATTGGTTAAACATAGCATGTGATTATCTAAAGCTTGGTTCAGGGTTAAACAGATTCCGTGTTACCAGTTACTTAATACTTTATTTGGATAGTCAATCTGTAGATGCTTTACAGACTATCTACTAACCCTAACCTTAAACCTCATCCTATCTCTAAACTTAACCCTTTCCCTAACCCTCACATTAACATTTATAATAAAACATTTATTATTAACCTTAGCAAGCATTTATTTAGTTTTTGCTAGTTTGTCAATTGTATTAATATCTGTAGCGCATCTACTTAAGGTCATTTGTACTATCCAAATAAAGTGTAACCGAAGTATGTAATGTATTTGCAGTTTGACCAGAAAATAGGTTAAGGTAAGATGGCATAACAATATGAAAGAATATGACAAAGTCAAAGAGGTGTTGATAGCGTGTGTGTGAGCGTGCGTGTGAGCGTGCGTGTGCGCGTGCGTGTGCGCGTGCGTGCTTACTCATGGCCTCAGCGATAGTGTGTGTAAAACTCTCCTTCTCGTCCTCAACGTTTTGGGAGGCCTTCAGAGGAACCGGCAGGAAGCCATAGTGCTCTCTATTGCACACATACATCTGAACATCTGTCAACAAGGACACAGTCAGAGTTAATCCACATCGTTGCTATACACAGACAACACACCTGCAAAGATACTCCGAGAGACAAAAACATTGTGTAATATAGTGTGGATACACCCTGTTTCATATGTTTTTAACAAACAGATTGTTTAACATGACTGTATCTGCCATTATATACATGCTGGTATAGACACAGCTATAGTACATTTAGCCCCAGCTTTAAAGGAAGATACAGTAGAAACCACTCTAGCCACACACTTTCTTACAGGAAACAACATAAGAGCACATGGCTTTGTGTGGGTATTTATTGTGTATATGTATTTGTTTGTATATTGATGTGTGTGTAATAGCTCTGTCTGTGCCCTACCGATCACCCAGACAGAACAAATAATCATATACCCTTAGTCGTGTCAGAAATGCACGCATCTGGTGCTAATTACCCAGCCTGCCTTTTCCTCCTCCATTAAACACATGATGGGTTCCATTGTAAAACATGCCTTGGGGCAAAGACAAAGATCCACCCCCAGAACCACTAAAACTACCCCGAAAACTACTAAAACAGAAATACCACCAAAACTACAAAAACTCCGAACTGTCCCCAAAACCACTAAAAGACAGAACTAGCCCCAGAACTAGTAAAACACAGAAGAACCCCCAGAACTACTAAAACATAGAACAACCAGAACACCATTTTTGTTCGAATAGTTCTGACGGTAGTTATGTTTTAGTAGTTCTAACACATAGCTACTTGCTTTGCCCAAGCCATTCTGTAGAAATCTGATGTACATAAAAGACTGGCTCCTAATCCAGGACCAGCTCTTTAGGTTGTGATGCTCCCTGTCTGTTAATAGTTCAGTTTTTCACCAGATTTGGAATATTGAAAACAATTAGAGAGCAACCGACCCAACATTCTAACCACTGGGCAATCTGCCACCACCAATTATCTGATCCAGTCTCAGTGAAAGAAAACGCTTGCATACAACATGTCTGGTCTAGTTAGGGTGTTACTCCAAACTTTAATTAAATACATTTAGATATAGCCAATTATGACTTTGTGACTGTGGAGTTGAGTGGAAACCAATATCCTGTTGGCCTGAATGGAAGGCTGGGCTGAGCAGTAGCCATACAATAAACATGGGGCTAAAGTCGGCTCTGCCCTAGTCAATCTATACAGGTAGACAGGAGGGTGATCGTGTCTATCTACCCAGGTAGACAAGAGGTTGATCGTGTCTATCTACCCAGGTAGACAGGAGGGTGATCGTGTCTATCTACCCAGGTAGACAAGAGGTTGATCGTGTCTATCTACCCAGGTAGACAGGAGGGTGATCGTGTCTATCTACCCAGGTAGACAAGAGGTTGATCGTGTCTATCTACCCAGGTAGACAAGAGGTTGATCGTGTCTATCTACCCAGGTAGACAAGAGGTTGATCGTGTCTATCTACCCAGGTAGACAAGAGGTTGATCGTGTCTATCTACCCAGGTAGACAAGAGGTTGATCGTGTCTATCTACCCAGGTAGACAAGAGGTTGATCGTGTCTATCTACCCAGGTAGACAAGAGGTTGATCGTGTCTATCTACCCAGGTAGACAGGAGGGTGATCGTGTCTATCTACCCAGGTAGACAAGAGGTTGATCGTGTCTATCTATCCAGGTAGACAAGAGGTTGATCGTGTCTATCTATCCAGGTAGACAGGAGGGTGATCGTGTCTATCTATCCAGGTAGACAGGAGGTTGATCGTGTCTATCTACCCAGGTAGACAGTAACAGTTTGGAGTGGTGTTTCTGGACAAAAACATGGTGACCACACATAACGATGGTCAGAGGGGTGTTGAACTCTGACCTGCCTGCCGGGCGGAGAAAGAGAACACCATGATGTCATCAAAGGACCAACTGTAGTCAGGGTGTGGGGGGTAGAAGGCCAGCGCCAGGCTGGCATCACGCCTCAGGTCCAGCAGGAAGGTAGAGTGCACCATGGGTACGCCAAAGCAACCCAGACGTTTCCACTCCCTGATTGGCTGGTAGTCTGGGGTACGTTTGTAGTAACCCTGGAAGACAGAGAGAAGGAGAGGGAGAGAAAGACAGAGGAGAGTCCATCTAAATGAAAAAGACTGGTGTGGATATAGTGTCAACAGACTGTAGTTTATCTACTGGAGAGCTACCAGACAGACCAGAGAGGTGATCTGTCTGGCTGTATACCTGTGGAGTGATGCCACACCAGAAGTTGGAGTAGAGAGAGCGGGACTCTAACATGGGGGCCACCAGAGTCAGGTTCTCCGCCATGAGCAGGGTCAGGACTCTGGGGTTGGTCAGAAGGTTATCACTGTCTGCAAACTAGACACAGAGACGGCCTCAGCGGAACATCCCGATATCCTCCACATATCATTACACCACAGTCATACTAATAACATCCCGATATCCTCCACATATCATTACACCACAGTCATACTAATAACATCCCGATATCCTCCACATATCATTACACCACAGTCAGACTAATAACATCCCGATATCCTCCACATATCATTACACCACAGTCATACTAATAACATCCCGATATCCTCCACATATCATTACACCACAGTCAGACTAATAACATCCCGATATCCTCCGCATATCATTACACCACAGTCATACTAATAACATCCCGATATCCTCCGCATATCATTACACCACAGTCAGACTAATAACATCCCGATATCCTCCACATATCATTACACCACAGTCAGACTAATAACATCCCGATATCCTCCACATATCATTACACCACAATCAGAATAATAACATCCCGATATCCTCCACATATCATTACACCACAGTCAGACTAATAACATCCCGATATCCTCCGCATATCATTACACCACAGTCAGACTAATAACATCCCGATATCCTCCGCATATCCTTACACCACAGTCAGACTAATAACATCCCGATATCCTCCGCATATCATTACACCACAGTCAGACTAATAACATCCCGATATCCTCCGCATATCATTACACCACAGTCATACTAATAACATCCCGATATCCTCCACATATCATTACACCACAGTCATACTAATAACATCCTGATATCCTCCACATATCATTACACCACAGTCATACTAATAACATCCCGATATCCTCCACATATCATTACACCACAGTCATACTAATAACATCCCGATATCCTCCACATATCATTACACCACAGTCATACTAATAACATCCCGATATCCTCCACATATCATTACACCACAGTCAGACTAATAACATCCCGATATCCTCCACATATCATTACACCACAGTCAGACTAATAACATCCCGATATCCTCCACATATCATTACACCACAGTCAGACTAATAACTTCCCGATATCCTCCGCATATCATTACACCACAGTCAGACTAATAACATCCCGATATCCTCCGCATATCATTACACCACAGTCAGAGTAATAACATCCCGATATCCTCCACATATCATTACACCACAGTCAGAGTAATAACATCCCGATATCCCCCACATATCATTACACCACAGTCAGACTAATAACATCCCGATATCCCCCACATATCATTACACCACAGTCAGACTAATAACATCCCGATATCCTCCACATATCATTACACCACAGTCATACTAATAACATCCCGATATCCTCCACATATCATTACACCACAGTCAGACTAATAACATTCCGATATCCTCCACATATCATTACACCACAGTCAGACTAATAACATCCCGATATCCTCCACATATCATTACACCACAGTCAGACTAATAACATCCCGATATCCTCCACATATCATTACACCACAGTCAGACTAATAACATCCCGATATCCTCCACATATCATTACACCACAGTCAGACTAATAACATCCCGATATCCTCCACATATCATTACACCACAGTCAGACTAATAACATCCCGATATCCTCCACATATCATTACACCACAGTCAGACTAATAACATCCCGATATCCTCCACATATCATTACACCACAGTCAGACTAATAACATCCCGATATCCTCCACATATCATTACACCACAGTCAGACTAATAACATCCCGATATCCTCCACATATCATTACACCACAGTCAGACTAATAACATCCCGATATCCTCCACATATCATTACACCACAGTCAGACTAATAACATCCCGATATCCTCCACATATCATTACACCACAGTCATACTAATAACATCCCGATATCCTCCACATATCATTACACCACAGTCAGACTAATAACATCCCGATATCCTCCACATATCATTACACCACAGTCATACTAATAACATCCCGATATCCTCCACATATCATTACACCACAGTCAGACTAATAACAGTGGGATCCGACGTCTTCTCACCAATATGTAATCTGCCCAGCGTTCTCGAGCTGCCTTCAGAGCGGCCTGCCTCAGCTTCATCACATGGTTGAAGCGCGACGGGGGCCAGTGCTTGGGGCCCCACTCATCTGTGTAGGACCTGACGGCAGAGAGCAAGACGGTCAGCACGTCATATTGTCCAGGCACGGATGAGCAGTCGACGTTCAGATGGAGAACCTGAAGGGATGACAGTCTAAACGACTGGCTGTGGTAAGGTTCCCTGAGGCTGGGCAGATGAATGGGGTCTTACCTGGGCTCCTCCATGGGTCTCCACTCCACGTAGTGGTACTGGTCCTGGGCCTGTTTTAGCCATTCCCTCAGCATGGCTGTGCTGTTGTCCACACTGTGGTCTGTCGCCGCCCTGACACACAGCATCACACCGTGTAAGAACAACAACCGTGTGTGTAGAATCAAAACATGAACACACACACACACACAGACAATCGCACCCAGTCACACACACCCAGTCGAACAAACAAACAGGCACCGACTCTCCAACAACGTACACACACAGTGAGTCAGGTCTGGCTGACATTGTGGAAAGATCCATGGTAGTAAGGCTGTAAATATAAACCACAAAGAGTAAAAGGAGCAACAAACAGGCCAGAGTGTACAGAACAGTACTGGAACGCTGGGATCCTCTCACACACACTGCTGCCACTGTTCTCTCTCTCTCTCTCACACACACACACACACACACACACTCACTCACTCACTTTGTCTCAGACTGTCACCTTCCTCCAGACATTACCTTAGGCTGTGACAGATTTGAAGCCATTATGCCCGAGGCCTCTCTATGTTATAGTATCTGCAAAACAACCTCAGAATGGCCAAATAAATCACACCTGCTTACCCCTCTCTGCATCTAAAATGTGCTAAATGGAGGAAAGGTCAATAAAGAGTGAGGCCAGTGTATCTGTAGACAGGACGCCATGCCCCAACGGGCGAGCACACACCCAGACTGGACTTTTCCACTGCTTACCATAATATTCCTGGCTTCTGACAAACTCACACCCAACGAGTCCGCAGACAGACCAGAGATAGTGTTGTGTTCATAAACACAAAACTTAAAAAGAAACCTGATAGCCCACTCCGTCCGTTGTCAGATAACACCAGACACAATTCATTACATACAATTGGCCTAGACATAGCTATCTTGACGGCGGTGATATACAATATATCAGCAGACACTTGTGACTTAGTATTAACACCCAGACACTAACAGATATCCAGACAGACAATGCCAGTCCAGCTGGAGGGAGAATGTATGTCTTCCTGCCTAAATGACCACTGGGGAGTGTAATCCTGGGATTAATAACCACCCTGCCACTATGTGTCCCAGCGTGGGACGACGACGACCGTTAATAAGAATTAGGTAGGTGCTTATTTCACACACGTACAAGGTGGTTTGAGTGTCATGTTTTTTTGCTTCTCCCTCTCTACCTTAGACCCCCTTAAACCACCTGGGTCTCACACAGGAGATCAGCCATTACTGACAGAGACCCTGAATCATTACTGCCTTCAGTGCCTGTTTCAGTTTGTGGGTAAAATATATATATTTCTTTAACAAACTTCTAAATGGTCCATCTGAAAATCGAGTAATAAGTTGGTATAGCTATATATTCTTGTCACTGGAGAAAAAGGGTTAGCAGAATATAACATTTCATAAATATTTTAAATCAATTACCTGACCTCCAGATGTCAAAATCAGTCAGTAGATGCAATGGGATACTTGTCTAGAACACATCCATCATCTACAACGTCACAACAAACTTCATTATTAAAGTTTTATTATTCCACTTTCTTTCTCTAAAGCACGTTTATCGGTTGCCCTGCTTTTATTTATTTTTTATAATTACTTATTTAATAATTTACAGTATATCATAGGAATGTGTGGTTTTGGTAAGATTACCCTTTACGGTAGGTTTAGTTTTAGGGTTAGGATTCAGGGTTTTGGTGTTAGGGATTGTTTTACAGTTAGGGAAAATGTCTTAAAAGATCATCAATTGAGAGTCCTCACAAGTATAGTAACGCCAACTTGTGTGTGTGTTTTGCGGAGACTTAAGCAGAAGCACTTTTGACATCCTTAAACCATTCAAAACAGTGATATGTGTATTTGTACATGACTGGGTATGTAAATGTAAACTGTTAAGGACGACTCCTGCTCTTGATAACTGGTTTTGGTCTTTATCACTAGGTAAAAAACACCTCACTCTGAGGTAATGTCCACAAACATACACATGTTTTTTTTCAACCACTAAATCCTATATTTCGGGAGGAAATGATCATGTTGGCACATGTCATTTTGAAACTGAAGACGTAGCAAGGATTTTAAATGGGGGCAAAACAAAGGTCAAATACAGAGCATAAACTCTTCATCTTTACAGCTGTTGAAAGGGACATACCTCTATAGATAATGCTTCAGGAGTTAAAAAGAACAAAGGGTTTCAATCAGTGCAGTAACCGTGGAGGAGCTATGCTGGAATCTCACCCGGCTAACTTCCAAAAGTTACATTACAAGCAATCTCTTCACATTTCCCCTGAAAACTAAACTTCCATTTGAAGGGCACAGCGCTGACCGTGAGACAAACTAAACGTTTTTAGTAAATTCTGCATCAAGCTCACAAAAACATAAACAGACATATTACCACAGGAAGATTTGGTTTCTGTATTACATTCTAATATGTAAATGTTTGGAGTGTATTGAACCATATAGCAGCTGAAGGTTTCTGACTGCACTGGATTCTCAACTAAGCACAGCCCCTCTGAGCCTTAAAACACAGCTCTGGAATATTAGATATGTACAGTGAGAAACATTATTTTCCATTACGGAAGCCACTTCCCATTTTGCCTTATGCAAGACGGCTGTGTGTGAGTGTGTGTGTGTGTGTGTGTGCATGCAGGCCTGTATAGACAAGAACATGCATACAGCCTGAGGTCTATCACCTTTGTCTCGTTTTAAAACATTTTCACCCATTTTATTTTAGGGGGCGGGTGTCTCCATCATTCCATCTCTTTACATTTCAAAGTCCACACATGTCCTGTTTCCAAAACGATCTATCCTTTCCAGGCCTCTCAATTTCCTGTCCCCAGGACTGGATCAGCCAGCCTAGGTGGAGGGCAGCAGTTGTCCCTGTGAATCCCTGTTTCCTGACCAGCCTGGTCACATCCACCAACCACATCCAATGGAGCCAAGCTGGAAATCAATGGCAAATGATGTGTCAACATCTACTGGTCAGGTCACTAATATCTTTCTAGTCAGCGCATTCAAAAGTGCACATAATGACAATGAGTGTGTGTGTTTGAGTTTACATTCCAGCTGAGTTTTAAAACTTTTCAGCCCCGGCCCCTGGGGGACTTGACACTATTCCTGCCTTTTCTGTTTCCAGCCTTGCTTTGTTCCTCCGCTGTGGGGTTTCCAGTAACTCTCATTATGTTCCCCTCTGAAACTCAGCATCTCCACTTCAAAAAGTTTATGACCTACATCTGGACACCAAATGCTTCTGGGTTCACCTACAGACCGTGACACTTTCTCTCTCCAACCTTCCCTCCTTCATCTATCAGTCCCACCTGGACGGTTTGTGAGGAGTGGGAGGGGTCAGTGGGAGGTGTTCATGGACTGAAGGGTCACACCTGGTCCAGGTTTTGCTATGACGGTTTGGAAATGCCCTCTTACCGTAGCTATCAGATATTTAAATCACTGTGCATATGTGTGTATGTGTTTGTATCAATTCGGCAGCAGCCCCCCTCCCTTCCCCAGGCCAACGTGGCTGCAGCAATGCATGCTGGCCTGGCAGAGGAGGGGGAGGGGTGAGTGAGACCCAAGCCGAATTCCTCAGACCATTCACAGTCAACAGAGGGCAGAACCCCTGTTCCAGACCATCCAACACCTCCCTCTTCCCCCATCCTCACACACCCTCACCTACCATCAGGTCTCCATTCACATGCTCAGCCAGCCTACACAAGGTAGCCCACAAGGTAGTACACAAGGTAGGCCACCAGTGTTTCCTAAATCATTCCTGGGTTTTTGCCGTCCAGTCCACACTCAGATACTTTCTAATCATCAACAACCCTGTTTCCAAAAAGTTGTGACACTGTGTAAAACGTAAATAAAAACAGAATGCAATTATGTGCAAATTATTTAAACCCTATGTTCATTAGAACATTTTACAAAAATGACATGTTGAAACTGAGACACTTTATTGTTTCTTGAAAAATATATGCCCACTTTGAACTTGATCCCAGCAGCACATTTAAAAAATCTGCGCAACAAAAGACTGAAAATGTTGTGTAATGCTAAAAAACTAAACCTGGTGGAATATCACACAATTAATTAGACCAATTGGCAACAAGTGAGTAACATGAATGAGTATTAAAAGATCATTCTAGAGAGAATGGGTCTGACAGAATCGATGATGGGGAGGGGTTCACCACTCTGAGAAAGACTGCAGAGGTTTCTCAACATAGAAATTGCAAAGCGTTTAGGGATTTTATCATATACGGTACATAATATCATTTAAAGATTCAGAGAATCTGGAGAAATCTCTGTATGCAAGGGACAAGGCCAAAAACCAACATTGAATGGCTGTGATCTTCAGGCCTTCAGGCAGCACTGCATTAAAAACAGACAAGATTCTGTGGTGGACATTACTGCATGGGCTCAGGAACACTTTCCCGAAAACCATTTTCTGTGAACACAGGACGTTGCTGCATCCACAAATGCAAGTTAAAACTCTACCTCGCAAACAAGAAACGATGTATAAACAAAATCCAGAACCACTGCCACCTTATCTGGGCCCAAGCTCATTTAAGATGGACTGAGACAGTGGAAAACTGTCCTGTGGTCTGACAAATCAAAATGTTGAAGTATTTTTGGGAATAATGGATGCCGCATTCTCCGGACTAAAGAGAGGGAGCATCCAGCTTGTTCTCAGCACACAGTTCAAAAGCCAGCATCAGTGATGGTATGGGGGTGCATTACTGCACATGGCATGGGTGACTTGCACATCTGTGAAGGCACCATTAATGCAGAACAATAGATAGAGGTTTTGGAGCAACATGTGCATCCAGACAATGTATTTTCCAGGGAAGGCCTTGCTTATTTCAGCAAGACAATGCCAAACCATATTCTGCATGTATTACAACAGCATGGCTCTGTAGTAAAGGTTTCTCAGTTTCAACATTTGATATGTTGTCTTTGTAGCATTTTCAATTAAATATAAGGATAAATGATTGGATTCTGTTTTTATTTGTATTTTACACAGCATCCCGACTTTTTGGGAAACGGTGTTGCAAATTCAAAAGGTCAATTTTGACACACTTGGAATGCCTTGCTCTTTAAGGTTATATTTCCCAACCAAATCACTTACATAAAATAAAGTAAACTTTAAAACATATAAATTGTCAGCACAGTAAAAAAGAATCTCCCATTCATCTACATTTGCTCTCTGAAAGCCCTAACCTCAGACTCTCTGCCCATCTAAATGTGTGTACTTGCCCTACACAGTCCTCTCCACTTGGGAAAGAGAGACAGAGAGAGGGATAATGACAGAGGGATAGAGGAGGGATAACATAACATGACTGAGGTAGTACAGTGTCTCGGTGGGTAAGCCAGGATGATGACACACACCGGCAGTCTGACTGGGCTACGACAACACAAGCTCCTCCGGGCCTTGCTGAATACATAACTGTCCTCATAACATCCCTCAAAACACGTTACCTGCCAAACCCCCCCCCCCCCAATCCCTACAGCCACCTGTCTCTCTCCAGTCTTTTCCTGTTTATTTGAGGAAAAATTGATTGCTTTGCCTCTGTTGATGCCAATCTTTCTTATTTAGAGGATTGTTGTGCGACTCATTTATAGTTGTTATAGATTCTGTCGTGTGAATCATTTATAGGTGTTATGGATTCTGTTGTGTGAATCATTTATAGGTGTTATGGATTCTGTCGTGTGAATCATTTATAGGCGTTATGGATTCTGTCGTGTGAATCATTTATAGGTGTTATGGATTCTGTCCTGTGAATCATTTAGAGATAGTATAGATTATTTTGTGTGAATCAAGGAGTTCTTGTGTTGCTGAGTAACCGTCTTTACTAAGCACAAGTCGGCTAAGTCGATAGGAAAATTAGTATGGGTCTGGGAATAGGAACCAGTGATGCAGGGTACTGGCCAGCTGAGTAGAAATTCTGTTACCACACATACCACATGCAGACCCCAACGGACAGAGACTGGGCCAGAGAAATGAAGATAATCAAAGACATACCAGAAATGTGCCAGTGATGTGAGATAGAAAAAGAGACCAAGAGAAATCTGAGATAATCATTCACAAAAGCTCAAATTGTCTGCTTTAAATCTCACAAAATCTCTCCGCTTCCGCTCCCTTTCCTTTCCAAACCAGTCCCAATCATATTGAAGGCTCCCTTACTGACATAATCAAAAAGACATCCATCGAGGCCCTCCTCCCAAGACCTGACAGAAGAATTAGAAACACAACATTCACCTCCAGATGCCTCAGTCCTAACAGGCCTGAGGTAATTCACCTGCACATACAGGTGGACCAAAACTCTACACAACCTGCAATATCCCACACAGTACAATGGAAATATTGGACTATATTTGGGGGTTGGACGGCTAATTACCTTCTTACAGTGCAATCCAGAAGAAAGTGATGTTTTGGTGTCCTAGGCTGGTCCAGTGGTCTAAACAGCTGCCTCCAGTGCACATGTACTGCCCCAGCGTGTCTGAACTCAGCTCACCGCTCTTTCAGCAAAAATGTTTGTCTCTACCTTTCCTGTACTGTCTCTATCAATAATGCATATATGAATAAATAAATATATACAGAAATATACATGAAAAAAGGGTCCTTCAGAATTCTCAGTTTCTCCTTCACTGGAGCACAGTCTTTTGTTGTTTTCTGGATGCTGATTGCCGTGGCATACTACAACGAATTCCACTGGTATGAATGAAAATGTAAACTTATTGTGTTGACAAACATGTTATAATAACACAAAAGGGGAAAAGGGATGCTATAGGACAACATACCACAGCTAAGGGCTGAATCTAGACACAGCGTTGTGGTGTGCCTAAGGACAGTCTTTAGTCCTGGTATACTGGCCATATACCACACCCCCTTTGGCAGTGTTGCTTAAATATAACGTAATTACACTCTTTGAAAACATTTCACTTGTGGCGAACATACACCTGGTTTAAGGTGCATCTGGAAACTCTCCTGGAAAGGATGAGTCTGTGGGAGATGGAATAGAGATCAATCTAGACTTGTAAAACACACAGCTGTATTGCAGCCGAAAACACAACCCACCATCATCCTACTAAAGCTGACAGTGAGTGATATAAGACACAGCCACATCTATCGTTATGTCCTTTAGGATCTAGTTATTCCTCTCTGCAAATAACACTATAATCCCCAAGGCCACACATTGTCTATCACTGAAAGAGTTGTGACTTTGGTAATCCAGCATTGTTCAGATATCTTGGCGTGTGCTTCCTACAGAATGCTTTGATACTGAGATACTCTAACAAGGGGATGAGAGGAGCGCAACAGCTCTTTTATTGGGCTCTTTCACACAGTCCCGACATTTTCTAATGACGAAATACAGCAACGATTCTCCCCCTTCAGTTCAGCACCTGGTGAAGCACTTAACAGTAAGCTAGTCCAGTCTACTGAGGTATTTCTAAACCCTCCCTAAAGATGAACTCAACCTTCCCCTCCAGTCACAACACAGACTCATGACCAGTAACAGGCCTGAGTCATATTCTTTCAACCAATCCCTGGCCTGGGTTCAGGCCCCGTGTCCAAATCTTTGGCCTGCAGCCAGCTAAGCGTTGTCCTGATGGCATGGGGAGCAGAGGGAGGTGGAGGGGACTGTGGGATGGGGAGGGTACATTGTTTGAGCATGGCTGGAATGTGACTTCCCACTAACCTGCTTAGTGCCCCTGGGTGATTGTCAACACAAGCCTGCCTCCACACACAGTCTCCATCTTTGCCTTAATTCCCAACATTCTTTCACAACACTGTGTGAGTCTCTTACCCCTCCCTAAGTCCCCTGTCTGTCACCTCCATTGGTTATTCGAACAACTGACACTTTCTGGGTAGGATAGTTTGTTATCCACAGTTCCGTCTCTATCGTACACACTGACTGAGCTTCCTGCAGCGGTGACCCAGCAGAAACACTGTGGTCCAACTTACAAATACAGGCACAGACAACACACACTTGAACAGTGACAGCCCCTGTGTCCCAGGGGGAGATCCGGGCAGAACTGAAAGGTGAGCAAGGGGCCCAAACACTACCATCAGCCCAATATAAATACACACACACTTGGCCTTGGACTCAGCCACCAGTAATGAGCCACTGGCACCGTGTCTGTGGCCAGCGGACATTTAATCACAAAATCAGCTTTTATTTCACAAACCGTACAACTGTATATTATGTGGTTTCTCATTGCATCACTCTTCATACAGGCTGTATAACTACTTTTGTGTCCATGCTTCTCCAGCTAAGTTATAAAAAGAGTTCCTATTGATCCTTTTTATGATTCATATGCAAAGGGTTTGTTTTTAAACAAGAAGCCAATTGTGTTTGGTGACTGTTATACTACCGTAATACATGGGTGGAATACACCAATACTTCAATGAACACACCAATGGTAAGTATGGATCACAATGTGCATGGGAAATACACTAGATAGAAACAATTGTGGCAAGCTTATTTTCCAGTCAAGCACAGAGATATTGTTACTTACAAAACTTCTTTATGGGATAGTAATTATCAACATTGAACATCTTAGCTGCCCAACCCCAAAATACATGTATAACTACCCTGACTTTTACATTGAACTAATTTAACAAGAGTGATTTTCAACAGTGACCTGAGAGCATTTTTCATATTCTGGTCACACAATCTCACAACCCTGGTGCCCAAAATCTACCAACTGGGCCACATTGGACCACAGCCAGTAATGAGGTATTCTTCAATTAAATGTTGTAAAACATGTACATAATCTATGCATAATCAAAATAGTGCTATACTATATAGTTTATATGATAAAGCCTGGCGTGTCTGTCTGATTCTACTGTCTGTCTAGAAGGTGAAAAAGAAAATGAAGTTAGTTTTGAAGAAACCAGATGTTCCAATTACGAATGACTACAGTAAGAGAGCTCTCCAGTGTGTTACTGTGTGTAAGATGCCCATATACAGGTCTCTCTATGTGTTAAAGTACTACACATAGGCTCAGTCATTTGGCCATTTGAGTTTGGAGGAAGGAGTCTTGTGTGTCTTGACCTGTAGGCATGTGTTTGTGTGCGTGTGTGTGTATCCACTGCCATCTCTGGTGTGTATACCGGTTTAACCATACTTGGAAAAAGCTTTTAATTGATTATTGGTTAGGTTTAGGGTAAAGGTCATCATTTATGTGGTGGTGTTTAAGTTAAGGGTAAATGTTAGGTTTTTGGACATAGGTTCAGAGTTGAATGCTTTGACGCTTTGAAAGAATGAAGGGGGACTAAAGCATCCCACAAGGCAAGACAGTAATTTATGGAGAAAATACATTGAACTATCAAGTCCTTAAAGAAGATTCCTTGTGTAACAAGAAGTGACTGTCTTGTGGCCAATCTCCACATGCTTACAGATTACTTTTTCTGTCCCTGTAGACATCCAAATCTGCCCGTCTTTTCCGCCGCGTGATTCTTTTCACCCAACTTTACACATGACTTAATCCGTAACCTGAGCACACCTTCTGTCCCACCGTCATAGCCGCGTTGGCTCTGCCTGTCAGCTATTCTTTGTTATCGCAATCACCCTCCTTAAGTTGTAATTGTGAACTGATGGACATGTACAGGCACACAGCTTACCCCCCAACCCCCATATGTTTGCTGTATAAGCACACTGATTTCCGCCGTGTGCGCCTGATAAAAAAAGAGCACAGTGATTAACACGTTCTGCCGTTTCATCTTCTCGTAACATCTAATTAGTAACCTGGCAGACACAGGAGGGGAGCGTGTTGTAAAACGCAGCATTAGCGGCCGTTAACGCTGACAGCATGTTCTCTGGACAGAAGGTTGTCATTATAATAACCAGAAACCAACCGTACCGATAACAAGCTCAGCTCTGTTACTTCCACTACATGCACTTTTCCCCCATGTAGCTTAAAGTGAAAAGCCAGAATCGTCCCGGGCGCACAGATCTGTTGGTGAATTGTTGCCGTAGATTAATAGATAATTGGCTTGAAATAAGTTAGCAGAGAGTTACAATAATGTTTCTCACCAAATAGCTATCCGCTCCTTCGGGTAGTCTAGCCTGTCGATGCAGCCCAGGTAGTACGGTAGGCTGTGCGCAGCGTTGCGAGCCAGAATGGCGATCATAACTTTAGGCTTCAGCAGGGACGATTCGGGACGGACTGGATCCTGCACCAGAGTCACCAAGTCCGACATGCCACCAGGAATCAGGGCAAAAAGCAGCGCGCAGAGCAGCCCGACTCCCACGGCTCCAACCGCCGGCATATTTCCCAGATAACACCGTTATCCCAGCCTGAGCTCCGCTGTGACTGAATATGAGAGAGAACTATGGTGGGAGGGAGAGAAAAAGGTAGAAATGGGGAGTGATAGAGCGTGTGGACGAAGAGAGAGATGTTACTCCGCACCTCCTCCCCCAAACTTTACTGCAGCTTTCCGTCTCTATTCAACACTGTAGGTTTTATGCAGGGGCTGATGGAGTGGGGAATCTGTAACAAACGTGCAACAGCACGGTAGCGTGAAGAGGTTGAACCTAAGAGGTCCGAGATTTTATCCAAGAAGTGCTCTTTAACACCGAAGCTACTGGCAACTCAGATGACACCAAAGCGAAAGAGTTCAAACCATAACTTTGCTGGAGTATTGAAAAACATAGTCCTGAAATGCTTTTAAACATTAGTTTAGGCTAATTAAGTAATTTTTATTTGCAATGAGACATTTTTTCTATATTATTTATCGGATATTCACTTGGCATGTTTATAATCCTTACGGACTCCAGTAACCATATGTGGGTTTGAATGTGTTCCTCAACACCAACAAACTTTTAAAAATATTGTTCCCCCAGGTGGTGTCATTCCAATTACAGCATAGAACGGACTAAGTGCTGTTGCCTCCAGGGCCAGTAAAGAAAATGATCAGAGTCATCAGAGTATGATTAGCAGGGTAAAACAAATATTGTTGCCCTTTTCTTGATATCAAGGGACACGTTCAAATCCGAAGATGGTAGGTGGAGTCCGTACAGATTATACACATTCCTTCCGTTGACGAGAAACGAGTTTTTGCTGAGCCCAGATACTTTTCAGTAGGTTTATTTTCATCTCAGCCTATGTAATGATGCACAATTAACGCTGTAGACTGAAGTTTGGCTACAAGTTGTGTTGCAACACTACTTAAAGTACAAAAGCAATAATGGAAAAGGCTAAACATTCTTAAGGGTGTTGGAAAATACTTCAGTGATGCAAGCTGTTAATTCCAGAAATACATCATCTTTCGGGGTCATTAATTTCTATAGCTAAACCATAACACTTATGGCATTTCAAATCGCCTACTTTGTGTTTTTGTGGATACTCTAATAATTAACATGTTTTAATGAATCGGATCATTTAATTGCACTGTCTATAAGGTGAAAAAGAAAATTAAGTTAGGTTGAAGAAACCAGATGTTCCAATTACAAATGACTGCAACCAGGGTGCTCTCCAGTGTGTTACTGGCATTTCAAATCGACTTCTTTGTGTTCTTATGGATACTCTAATAGTTAACCTTGTTTAATGTATTGGATCATTTGCCAGTTGGGCAGGCATTGTGCTGGCAGATCCTTAGAACAGAATGTGGTTTGAAGCGTCATGAAAATAATATCCCTTATGTGCCTTAGGATGTGAGACAGGCCAATTATTATTTTATTGGTACCTGCCTGGCTTTGTTGTTATAGTCTAAAAAGCACAGTAGAAAATGATGGTCAATAATCCCTGACTGACTTAGTTACGTTTTAGCATCCTTGTATCTATAACCTTGCATAATGGCTTGAGCTTGTTTGTGTTGTTTGTCCTGCATCCTTTCCTTTGCTGTTCCTTCAATACTATTCTCTCATCTTGAATCCTACTCACAAGCCCATCAGCATACCTCCTTTCACCACTTCCTTATTCTCTCAATCATTCTGTATTTTTCCATATTTTTTCTTCCTTCTGACTGACTTGGCGCACGGATCTCTGAATACCATGAAGTCATCAGTGACATAAGTTCCAGACAGTCCCAGCTGCAGACAGGATGACTGACAAACAGACACACAGGTAAACTCACATGAAATCTGACAGAAAAACATACACAGGGAGACAGACACAAGAGGACAGACAGAAAGAGAACAAGACACAGACAGACGTACCACAATGGCAGGCAAACAGACATGAATGTCTTCTTTCTTCACTGAAATAGTATAGAGATTTTCTTTAAGCTTGCCACAAATGCCCAGGCGAATATAGTTTGTACTGGGTGAAAAGTGACATCATTGGCAATACGGCTGCTTCCTGGAGCTGGGTGCCCTGCTCCGGTCAACAACCAAGTTTGATTTAAAGAAATTATTCGGAGCGATGTGTTTTCACATGAACAAGTTCACTCCCAATTAAAAAAAAAGGAATCTGCTGTCACAAACTACATAGTTTAACATATTCTAAAATAGGCACGGGAGGTGGCCTATTTTAGCATAACCTGCTGCCTCTGGAGAACTGTTCAATGTGTACTGTTGCAAGCATGGGTTTAAAGACAGCCCTGTCTTAACTTTTCAGATAAATCCAAAATGCATATACAAACAAGAAACCAGGCAAGCCTAGTTCACCTGGCCCGCCACAGAAAATGTTGCCACCTTGAGATTGGAACCCGGGTCACCCACACAAAAGGCTGTGTCGTTAACCACTACACCACAGAGGTGCATGTTTGCTATTGACCGTTTTAATATTTAATTGGCGTCATTCGTGAATGACATTGATACAGTTAAACTCACTAACGTTACTTACTAAATTTACCTCCACCACAAATAGCGGCTATGTATTGTGTATGCCACTGGCCATTTTAACAGCTTATTAGCCAGTAATAAGCTTTACCGGTATCTACTAACTTACTGGAATAGTTATAAGAATTGAGCAATTCTGCCAAAGCTATATCATTAAATGGCATAATCTTTTTTTTTCTTTCATGGCAAAAACAACATTTTCTTTCATTTGTGAATGACATCCATATAATAATTATCAATAAAGGCGATGACAACTAACTTTTTCATAAAGTGAAAAGACGAGAGAATCGTGGAATCTACCAGAAATAATTAAACGTCATTGCTCTCAATAGATTCGAACTTAGGTCTTCCACGAGAGGCACTGTCATGTTTCAGCAGTCGCTAGACTCCATTGAGGATTGTGTTAAACTGACTAACGTTTCTTATTAAGTTTACCTCCACCACAAATAGCATCAATGAACTTTATTGCTTTTGCCACTGGCTGTTTTAACTGCTTATTAACCAGTAATAGGCTTACTAGTATCGACTAACTTCCTAGGAATAATCATAAGAATTGAGCAATTGCTAGCGAGACTGAAGATGAATTATTCCAATGTCAGAAACAGTCGCAACATAACAGTCTACAGTTTCAGGTTTCGGTTTTAGCCAGCGAAGTTTTCGCCAATATGGAACAATCCACAATGCTTACTTCGCTTCGCCTGTGAGCAGATACGAACTCGGGTCCTATAGTTCACAAATCCTCTACACTATTTAACAAGGGGTAGTCAGTCAGTCAGTCGCTCACTCACTCAGTAAGAGACATTCACTCTTCTTAGCCGGCTCCGCTTAAGCGGTCCGGCAAAAAGGCTATTTTAACAAATACCATATGAAGAAAATAACAGGAATCTAACCTAGGTCACCGATGAGAAAGGCTGTGTCTTTAACCGCAACACCACAGAGCTGACCATTTGCCGGGTGTCAGTATAGCATATTGACATTATATAATGTTGTCATGCATTAACATCACATCAAGTTTATAGGTGACGATAATGGACTTTTACGTCAAGTGAAAAGACGAGAGAATAATGTAACCAGCGAAGTGGAAATGCTAAGACATCATTCAAAAATCCACCAGAAATAGTCGCATTATAACAGTCAACAAGTGATGTCCGTTATTCTAGCAGCAATATATTATGCTAGCAGCGCTAACTCAGATTTTCTTTTAAAAAATAAAAACCATCATTGAATTATATAAGGTGATATAGTTAACAATCTAGTCTGTCATTTTATGTTTAATGTCCGTTCCAATATTTTTCTTGTCTGTTCTTTTTTTTTACATACTAGATTGTTAACTATATGGCCTTCTAAATGTCAATGATGGCTTTTATTGTGATAATGAAAATCTGAGTGCTGCCAGCATGATATCCTGCAGCTAAAATAACGTTAATGAAGCCTCATTTGGACATCACTACAACAAACAGTTTCATTTTAGGCTTCCCGTAGCTACAGAAGGTTGTGGCCAGATTATAATTTTTTTTATTCTGAACAAATCCTCTTTTACAACTGGGCGTTTTAACGGCTAATTAGCCATTTGTGAATGACATTGAGTATCTATCAATATAGATGACAATATATTTATAACTGAGTTTTTTGTCAAGTGAAAAGACAAGAGAATCGTGTAGGCAGCGAAGTGTTTGTCTTCCCTGAACAAATCCTAATATCCACCAGAACTGTTTTATTTTAGGCTTCCTATTACGTAGCCACATAAAGTTATAGCCAGCTAAGTGTTTGTCTAACTTAAACCTCAGGCAACATGTGTATTGACTGCTACAGGAGTCGAACACAGGACCTGGTGTCCCGTGGCCCACGTCTCTAACCACTACGCCATTCAACAACCGATAGTCAGTCACTCAGTCATTCAGACACGGACTCAGTAAGAGACATTCACTCTTCTAGGACGGCTCCGCTTACACGGTGCGGCAAAAAAAATGCTTGTTTCTAAACAATGTGATCATGCTGCCCAACTGGACAGAGTGGTAAAGATTACTTTTCTATCTAAGCAGCGCTCCTTCCTTGGCATTCCCATGTGCAAGCTTGGTGCAACCCAGATTTCCTCATTGAGTGAATTATCCCTGTATTTAAGAGTGTTTCTGTTGAGAGATGTCTGGATAGGATTGTGTATTCAAAGATTTTTTTATAACTAAGCAAAAACAGATCACACATTGTTGTTTTCATATTGTTAGTCTACTGAAACCAGTTCTGTAGTACTGTAGTCAGAACCTTGTGAAAACATGGACAGCTCCAGGCGCAAGCTAGAAAACACTCTGTTAATTTTGTGCAGAAATGAATTTGCTTTACAAAATCTCCCAAAACATAGTCCAATCTATTCTTAACATACTTGACTTTTGGGGTATTTTTTTAATAGAGAAGATCAGCTGAATGTTGGCACTAAATTGTTTACACCATACATTATCATTGGCTACTAGTCTTCTTCTACCGTTAAAATCTGGAAAGAATGACCTGATTTAAATCTGGGCAATCTGGCTCCCAGTTCCATCTGTGGTTTAGTAGAATTGCCAGTGTGTTGCTCACTCAGTACATTAGCTCACTCTAGTGGCCTACAAGTAACAGCAGTAGCGCTCGGAATCTTTTGGTGAAATGACGACAAAGCATATAGCTGTGTAGAAACAGGTGAATGTGACGGCCAGCATTTCCTCACAAATCTAATCTGCACATATTGTAGTTATATTACAATACCCAGCTGGAAATTGACTTATCTACAGTAGCTTGCCTGGTTTTTAGTCAGTCATTTCACATTAGTGTGTGGTCATTTGTAGTTTTACATTTACATTTTAGTCAAAAGACAGTGTCAGCAGGCCAAATAAAACTAAACTGCACAAAGCCTAGATGGCTCCTCATCCTGGCCAGTGCCAGAGGGTGCTCCAAAATCTTTCAGAAGTGCCCCTGAATTTGCATCGAAACACACTATACTAGTATGACATCCAAAATACATTTGTTGCGCAATAAATACACGTCATTACGCATAATTTATGAAACTTTCAGAATAGGAACAAAATTAACCACACAACCTCCTTGGCTATTTCAAGGCATAAGACATTCCAAAAGAGTGAATAGCATTGGTTGCTTAAGCCAAACGTTGTCTATAAAAGGATCTGTGTCATGCAAAAAGGATATGTGTCATAGACCACTACACGTGTGTAGTAGGAGATTCTACTCTCTATCAGACGGAAGCCTTAAATTGAATCAATGGAGCTACCCACCTTTGTGCTGCATAAGGGGAACAATGCAGACCGCTGGGGTATGAGACTATTATTTTTATTTATTTTTTTGTGATGCGAGTGGAACATGAGGAGGCCTTGGCTGTTCCGTCTCCCACAATGTTGTGTAGCTGTTGTTTGCAGCGGACGGCACGTGAGGGGATGGACTTAGGGTTGCAACGGGGGGAACATTGATCCAGTTAATAATGTATAATATGTATAACTTATTGTTCTATACTGTTGGTGTGGTACACATTTGTTTTTTTGTTTTTTGTCTAAACAAGTTACGCATTTCGCTAGGATCACAATACATTCGGGGCTTAGCCCACCCCACCCGGGACCGAAAGTACAGGGTTTTGAATGTACATGCTGGCGGCCTAAACGTCTACAATGTCATAATACGCTATCGGAATTTTTGATGAATAGATCAGGGGCTATTTCTTTATTATAATTTTTGGTGTCAATTTGAGATCCGGGGCTATTCATAAAAGAACCGGGGCTATAGCCCCGAACGCCCAGGCCTGACGAGCCCACTGGTTAGGACCATCCAAGATCCCATGAAGTTGTAAGGCTAACAGCGGGTTGTCCAGAAAACTACTAGCTGGATGGTAGAATGATAATAATGATTTGTTCAGCATTTTTATAGTACCCCATTATGATGACACGGCTGATCAAAATCTGATGACTCTGAACATGGATTATTGCATCACAATGCTGACGAGGCAAAACATCAGAGGGGCAGACTATAAAGGGGGCTCTACACCTTTCTAATATATTATCATCATTCCACAATCCATTTCATTAATTTAACTTAGCAATGTTTTGAGATCATGGATGGTCCTAACCCATCACGTAGCCCATCACCTCAGCTGTCACCTGAGACCACACCTGCCCACCAATACACTTATGTAGTCTCCACGAACCAAGCAGAAGCCAGTCTGCCCAGCCAAGGCTGCAGTATCAGCCCTGATGTGTCTTGGCCTTTCTGGGTTTACCCTAAGTGTGACCATGTTGTTAAACTCAGCATGTGGGAACAGTCACTGAAAAGGGCGAGAAAAAGCTTCTGTAAGCGCTGGTCCAAATTGACTAGATCAGTGGTCTCTGGTGCCTCACAACAGACTCCGCTCAGCAACATTGGCATGGCTGAGGAAAATTTGCAGGAGGTGATTGCTGGGGGGGGCCTGACTGGGGAAGAGGAGCCAAAGCAGGCCAAAAAGCCTCTTTACAAGAGGCTCCAATGTTACTTTAAAAAGAAGAGACCCACCGTAATGTCTGAGGTCTCATCTGTAGATCAGGCCAAAAAGCCTGTTTACAAGAGGCTGCAAAGTTACTTTAAAAAGAAGAGACCCACCGCATTGCGTGAGGTCTCATCTGCAGAGTATGGCCAGACGTCTTTCTGGAAGGACTGCTTCAAATGGAAGAGCCACACTGTGAAGCCCAAACTGCAGCCAGAGAATGAGAAAGATGCAGATGAAAATCTGACCATTGAATGCTGCTTCTGCTTCCATATTTGGGCAATTCTTATATGTTAATGCAAAGTTTTATCTAGAGCAAGGATTTGAATGTTTTGGCCACAACTGTAAATGCACAATAAACCAATTGAAAATGGCATTTGTTTTTGTGTTAATTCTTTGAAAAGATTCATATTTATTTTTAGAAAATTAATTAATTCTGTTGAGCAAGGATTGGTTTTTCTCTCATTGTTATAACTGCAAGATTAAAATACACTAATGATACTATTAATGTGTGCCGTTCAAAATGTTAGTTTAGGATTATCCAGAGCGATGTACATTAGCGAGTGCATACTGGAGATATATGTCTCTAGTGACAGGACAGTGCAGTTCATTGCACTGAAACAGTATCTCTGTAAATTACACTGCTAAAAAAAAAAATATCCAGAAAACTTTACATGGGGTGGCAGAAAATGGATATTGGAAAATGGACATCCAGCTACTGAAAATTGACATTGGAATGTCTTGTTAATCAGTATCACCCATGTTCTACACTTGTTTTCAACGTTTGGTATGTGTCATTCCAGTGTGCAAAATCTCTGAGTGTTGGGAGTTCCCTGAGTATTATATATGCAACTAGAGGAAAAATTGAGGAAAAAGAAGCAGTATTTTACTTGGACACATTGTCTATATTATTCTGCCAAGTGCAGAAGCCTAAATCAATGCATCCGGAAAATGAATGCCTTATATTGCTTGAAATAATACACAAACACTAAATATAGGCTACATGTCTGAGGTTAGAGTAGCAATATACTAGCAAAACTTAAATTACAGCCGTTAAAGGGATAGTTCGTCCAAAAATCACATTTATCAAAAAAAGCACTTACCAAAAGTTAGTCTAGAATGGACATACTTATTTTTTCCAACCATCCGTTACTCGGCTCTGTCCCCAACTGTAATTAGCATTCTTAGCATTGTCTAAATTCATGAATGGAAACTGTGCGTCCCACAACAGCAAAGCTGCACTGCAAGCGGAAAACTATTCTTAAACACTCCAAATTAAGACTAGTGGTGCTGTTTAACTCAAAGAACATGATCACGTAGTAATCCTATAAAAAAATATATGTTTCGTGATATACTTTCAAATAAACTTTCAAATAATTTCAAATAAACAGGTTCTTCCTGTGTTAACCGGTCAGTTATTTTCTATTTGCAATTGCATCAATACGCGCGTTCTTTCAGAAAAGGAGGTGTATACGTCACAGTAAACAAATGGGTGGTATTCGATAGCTAGGAAGCAAGTTACCCATTTGTCGTTGATATTCACCAAAGGATAGTCAGTTTACTTGCTTGAGATACAAAGGAAAATAAATAAATACGACCAGGAAGAAGGCTTTTCCGGGGGATAATTGACGGAACTAGTAAAGGCTAGAACAGCAGCTAACAATGGTGAACTCATACAAATCTAGCTAAATCGTATGTCATTGGTAGAATGGAGTGTTACTTTAAGATATGGCAACGAGTGAAACACCAAATCTTATCTTCCAGATTCCTTGTATCTTTTGCAAACACAAAACGTCCCATCCCCACTTAGCCTCCAATACCTTGAAATACAAACTTTTTCTGTCATCATACCTTTCACAGTAAAACAGTACGTGCTCCACAGATTTAATCACCGAACTCCCACTTCGAGTAGCATCTGGAGGTTAAAGTTCACCCCACATATGACCACATCCCAATTTGTTGATGTTATATAGATCCAGAGATATCTAACTTAGAATTATTGTAGCTAAACCATAACTTTCTCCACAGATAAAATTAACTATTTACTTATGCATACATGGCAAGTTGCAGCTACTCTGCAAATTTGCTAGCTCACCAACTTAACCAATAATATTGACGATTGCAATACATTAGCTAGTGGACAATATCAGACATATCTAAACTATAATAAATGACTGCTGCAAATGCAAAAATATAAGATTACACTTTATCGTATATATAGTAAACATGTGCAGCAGTACATTCATTCATTACTGCTAGTCTTAGTCTAGTGCAATCTTGACTGCACCTTTGCATGGTCTTTTCACTGGAAGGGAGGAGTAGCATGCAGGAGCAGGCTGACTCAACAATTTTACGGGGAAGGAGGGACTCAAATATATTGGAACGGATTAACGAAAGTAGAAATAGTATAATACTACTCGTTAAAATTAAATAGGAATACATTACAGCAGACACTCCTGACAACTGGGGTGGCACGTCATTGTTTTTAGCTGCCACCCCTGTGGTTACCCCAGTGCCACACTAGACTCGGGACTCCTCTGCTTTGTAACAAAAGTGAACGCCTTTATGACAAAAAATGTAACATTAAACACATGTTTATGCTAATACAAAAGTGAAGTTTTGTATAGCTCGTTGTCAACATGGTGCTGCTTAACAGTTATGATTCCTCCGCTGTGGGTCCGCTCCCATGGTGGAGCGCACATCTGGGCGCGAACGCACCTTATCGCCCTTGACACTATTCCAACCATTTGAGCTATACAAAAGGTACAGTTCTATAACAAATCGGCAAAAGTTAAAGCTAACATTTTTGAGGCTAGAACCACTGTCCATTGCATAACACAGGCTGAAACCACATACATTTTTCAGGATAGATCTGTAACCAATGTTAACATTCTTAGATAAGAAAAGCCATCATTTTGACATTTTACAAGTTAGCGTACTAAGCGAACTTACCAATAATACAGATGATGGCATTACATTTGCTAGTAGATGATAGACATATTTTAACTATAATACGGGTTACCATAGAGATTAACAACAAAATTAGAAAAATATAATACTATTCAATAAAAATGCAATGCAATACATTTTTGTAGGGTGGCAGCTGACACCCCGGGGGTTTCGCCAGTGAGTCCGGAATGAAATCCTCTGACCCATGGTCTATATTATCTTCCTTATAATAGGACTACTTGATTTTGAAAAGTAGCCTACTTGTATAGAGCCATTAAGTATTTATGCATCTTGAAAACCCATTAACATTTTCAGTAACCTTGCATTACACAGGACAGGATCTATAAGATATTTTTTGCTATATCAAGAAATAATTACATGTGGTATAGATGCGTTTACAATTTTGGAATTATAGAAGAACCTCATGGTAGAACTCCCAAAAATCAAGGAAAAAATACAAAAACAAAAGGAAATCAACGTCGGACATGCAAAGCAGTTTATTGTTGTTTGTTGATCTCACAAACACAACTTCCTCGCAGCGCTCCGCTTCTGAAATGTTCCCGGTGAGGTAGGATACTGCGTGGAGGACGGAACAAAACCTCACTGGGGCTGGAACGCTCCGCAGAAGCGCCCTGTGTAATTCCGGCGCTACGATGGTGCAGTGGATCCTGGGGCTGAATCTGAATTCGCATACAACGTACTACAAGTACAAACTTCGCGGATGCGGGTAAAGTATATACTGTTTAGTACATAGTAAGCTAGTATGCCAGGGTTGGGTCCGATTGGGAGAGACTACCTCGTCATAAAATTTCCTCTCAACATTAGATTTTGTTGCGCATTACCATCCTGCCAAGTTAGAATATTTAACCAGACACCATTAAGCATTGCGTTAAACTGACTAAAGTTTCTTATGAAGTATACTTCCACCACAAATAGCATATATGAACTGTTTGGCTTTTGCTACTGCCGTTTTAACAGCGTATTAGGAGGCCTATCTACTTACTACTTAGAATTGTCATAAGAATTGAGCAATTGCTATCGAGACTGGAGATACATTTTTTACACTGCCAAATCTTTTGATTTTCACAGCACAACGTTCGTTTTTCTTTCATACGGGAATGACATTGATACAGTAAGTATCAATATAGGGGTGACGAGTTAACCGTGGAAACCCAAATCACGAAGGTTTTACCAAATAACGATTAGCCATGAATCACACCATTATAAGGTGAAAATCATAGCCTTTCCATGCACTGCTTTCCCAATGCAACCTGTGTAGAGAAGTTTAAGACTTGTATAAACTAGTCGAAATGTGTACATTTAAACAGAATAAACGGTTATCCACAGGTGGCATCGACGTCACTGTTGCCATGGTTACAGACACAGACATTGAGCCTCTTGGCAGACATTACGGGTTGCGTAGCAAGGTTAGTTCTTCGACATGCTTATTATAATAAGTGGCGTATTTAGAAGCCTACTCCTCCTACACCGTTTAAGGTAGAAACTTTGTTCAAATGTGTAGACTGGTCCGGATTAAGCTGCTTGCATACAACGTTTTGATATATTTTATAATTTTTTAAATATTTAATTATTAAACTTTTGAAACTTAATTGACTTGAATGGGATTTCGTCAGAATTCTGTTTCCATTGTTTACACTCGAACATTCTATTGACTTTCTGAAAAGTTAAAGTTGATGCAAACAACCTACTAACACCTTTCCAAACTACATAGAGAAAAATTACAAATAAAAGATCTTGAGCCTCTTCACATTCTAATGTGAAAAAATAACAAAAAAATATACTTCAGAACAAAACTTAGTGATTTAAGAAATTAATTTAAAATTTCACACAACTTTTTACAAATATCTGCAATTTGGACCACTTTACTAGAGATAGACAAAAAGTTGACCCATTTGTTATCTTCGTCCACTTCCCAGCTATTTGATTCAGAAAAAGTATGAAAATATCTCTTGCCAAACTTGAGACATTGCAACTGCAGTAACCCACTTTTAACCCACTTTCTCAGTAAGATGGACAAACTATTATTTCAAACTAATATTTCTTATATAAACATAAGATACTGTGACTGGAGTAACCATGCCAACCAGATTTTTTGCTACTTTTACACAAACCTTGATATCAGCTTTCAGATTTCATACTTTATAATCACATGACTGTTCAAAGTTTGCTGTATGAATGTACCGGCCAAAAATTACTTTGAAAGCATTAAAGCAAGCCCCAGTAACTTTACTTGTAAAGTTCAAATCTAGTGTTATTGTGGACATTCCTACCCACTCATCCCCCGGTAACAAAGAAAAATAATATTAACAGCAACATTTATGCAATCCATAATGCAAGTTTCTCAGGATAAATGCGTCTGCTGAATCATTAAAATCTAGATGTGACTTATCCTGTTAATGTGATGTACCTAATTAAAACACATATCACCAAATTATGTTTGTATTTAGGCAGACTGCAAATGTCAGGGTTAAAATGGATTATGCCTGCCACTGACCCTAGTGAGAGAAGCACCGAATCAACATGCCCACTTTCCCCTGAACAGTCTCGAGCTAAAACCCACACACACCTTTCAAATGAAGACATCACATAAAGCTGGCATTAATTGACTATTAGCATCCCATTGATTCATTGGAATTAGGTGATCTGCTCTCTTACTCACTATCCTGTCAGTCAGCTCCCACTAGCATCATTACCCCTCCATTCCAATCCTCCTCCCCAGGACACCACCTGTCTGCCGTTTGCTTTGGCAATACATATCTGTTTTACTGTGGTGTCTCACAAGGGACCTAACCCCCCCATCGGTAATGCTTCTGCTATAATTGCTTAAAAAATAACCACTTTACCCAATAACACAGTCAGCCAACTGAATGACTGTGGTCTGCAGGTTTAAAAGCACTCTACTATGATGACTTAACAAATCCTGCACTTGCCAATTTAAATTAGCTACCAATGGAAAATACTAGAAGAAATTAACAGAATAATATTTTATGAATAGTCATGGATCTTAAATTATTTGTATTTTGTTTATCCAAAAAAGTTTTCAAAAATATCCCAATCTATTCATCTGTAACTCTGATCACGATCAAAAGGTGATATTGTTGATTAAAAAACGTAAATGTTTTGGTTTCTTTGTGTGTCATTGTTAGAGGACCCAGTGTATTCTCAATAAAGGTTCTTCTTACATGGTAATGGGTGAAGAACTTTGTGAGAGATTGTTGCTAGTAGTTTATCATGAACTGCATGTTTATGTGAAGGAGTCACCATCAGGCTCCATCAGTACTCATCTGAGAAACACATCTAAGAAACACGCGCAACCAGAGCCAACAAGTGTTTGTTTTCACACAACGCACTTTGTTTAGGTTGTGCAGGGTTGTATGTACTCTGCCCAGTCCTGAGTCTTTTGCAAGTCTGGTGATGTCCCTGTTGTGGTTAAATACTATACTTCACATGCAGGCCATGAACGGTTTTCATTTCATTCCTATTTGGGATAAATGCATGGTTCCATTTTGGCTGGAAGGGATACTGTAAGTAGCTCAGCAGTTCTGCATAGTTTGTTGTGTCTACTGCCAAACGTATAATGTTCTAATCTGTACTAAAACACATTTGCAAAAAGCCTAGATCCAAAATGTCACTTTTTCCAAAATCAAAGTCAAAGTAGCACTCTAGCTTTGTAAATGGGATCGATGATGACAGATGTCTAAATCTCTAAAAATACAGCAGGTTCCTTTTAAACACGGCACAAATAATGTAGTCCAGAGAACTCACCCAACTGAGTGCTAAACCAAGTGATTTTAGCAGGCAGGCTTGAAGTGTGTTAATAACTGCAATGAGCTGGGTTATACAAGTCTCTCTGTGCTGTTGAGGGATGAACCATCTGCCTGTTGTCCATCAGAGTGGTGTAAAGCCACCAGAGCAGCTGGGACTGGATAGTATTAAACACACCCAACCAATGCCCACAAGTTGGACAGAAAATCATGGCTACAGAAAGTAGATAGATATCAACTGCTTTCTGTTCTTTCCAGGAGTGTGTTTTATGAAGATAGCTGGAGCAGGATGCCCAGTAATAGGAGCTCTCATTGTGGGGGAGGGAGAAGCGATATCTGAAGTCTGATTATTCTAGGGCTGTCAGCCACAGATGGTGGTTGAAAACCCTCCATTAGGTCAGAGATTAAGAAGAGTCTAGACAAAAATATTCTGTCACTTACAGGCTCCTCTCGCACTCATACATATACATACACATACACTTGGGCCTCATGTGGATGCTGCCTTTCCCTCCCTTGTCAGGGGCAGGCTGCTAAATTGAATATGCAAGCCGGCAAGGTGAAAACTTTGCTGTTAACTGTAATTTCTCCCAGGTCATTGCTGAAATCAAGAATGTGCTATCAAGTCATACTTACATGGTACATTTTTGGGTAAACAAAGATAAATCGGCAACAGGACTGGCCTTATTCCCCGCTAAATGGAATTGTTCCACAGGGCAACTGATAGGAGCTGTTAGGAGCAATGTGCTGGCACGGAAAGTAAAGATCCCAGTAAACTGCATTTAATAGTTAGAGAACGGCTCTGCAAATAAAAATGGATTTCAGTTGAGTTTAGTGCCTCTGATTTGAAGGATGTCAGCCTGGTAATCCACTGCATATAGAACATAATTTCAGGGCTTTACATACTAATAGGAAAACAGTTGAAGAGGCAGAGACAGCTACTGCAGTAGAGACTGAACCTTGAGGAACTAGTGGCTGGGTAAGAGAGATGCAGAAGCAGAGAACTACATGCTGCTGGATTCAGTTAAGATTTAATGGCACAGTGAAGTCAAGCTGGCTGAGTATTCACCACATGGAGCCAGCAGTCTCCCAGGGACCGAGACCGGCCAATGGGGCAGGTCAATCATCATTAGGCCCCTCCCTTCACCGGACACTGCTTCAACTGTCACTGTCACTGGGATCTCACACTGGCACTGTTTCCACTCGTTCACATATTTTCAGATGATAAACTTTGTGAGGTGAGGTATGAACAATCTAAATATCGGGCTTTCACCTCTTTAATATATACTAGAACATGCTGTACCATAATGGGCACACAGTCACAAGGGATGGGAGGGGTTTATTGGGCCCTTACCTCATAGTGGAAAGAACATTGTCTTGCCCATATTCCTGTCTGAGGTTAATGGGCAACATCCGTCTCTCTCTCTTTTTCTTAGTGGGAGAGGTTGGCTGGATGTGAGTACTAAGCCCACTGGGACACTTTTCTCTGTGTTGCAGTACAGTGGCTGCTGATTATAACCTCATGTGCCCCTGAGAGAAACAGGGAGAGAAAGAGTGTGTCCTAATCAGGACCAACAAATCCCTATAAGCATGTAAAACCAGGAAAACATGATTGTGTGAGGAAATGTAACCAGTCCCTATAAGGAAAAAAAGCTATTTTTGGCTTAAGGGTTATGTTTAGGATAAAAGTTACATTTGGGGTTAGGGTCAGAATTTGGTCACAAAAAAAGACTATGAAACCTACAATATGTATCTGTGAGTGAGATGTGGTCCAGCCACTGAGGAACATTAGCATTATAAACCAGCTTAAATATTCAGATTGGTTTCCAAATTAAACAGGTTCAGATCCAATCCACTGATCCCACTGTAATGGCTCAAGGCCAATTGAGAGATCACAGATTTCTAACATGTTATCTAGAGAGTGCTACGCTGAGAATGCATTTCATATTGTGGAACTTCTTTCCTGCATGTCCTTTACAGATACTTTCGGTATTTACATCAGTTATACATGTAGATCATCACAGTGCAGTTGTCCTATTCAACCAACAGATGGCACAATGCATCAGTCTTGTCCAGAAGTGGTACTATGTTTTCAGCAATACAGTTTTGGAAACATTAACAGAGGGAATTCTACAGACCCTTCAATTCAATGGTGATGTCACCATGACAAGACTTTGCTTACTGTAACTTAACACACCGCCTTGAAGTCACACAGAAAGTAACAACTCACAGCAGATAAACAGCTCCTGTTTTTATTTTTAATAAAAAAACAAAAAGTTATGAAAACCTAATGAAAAAAAAAGATCCAGTAATGATGATGACAAGAAGACTGATCTGGGCTGTGTCTCCCAGGCAACCACACCTGTTTTTCTTTAATCTCAATTCTCAGTCCATTAAAGACTGTGTGTGTGTGTGTGTGTGAGTGTGTGTGTGTGTGAGAGTGGGTGTGTGCGCTTCAACACAAGGTGACTCCACTCGGCCAGTAAGCTTCAACTGAAATGAAGAGAAGTGGGGTCTGAGCTACCAATGCACAGAACAGAGTAATGAACACTGAAGGTGCACATGAATAAGTCCAGCAGTAGAAACTAACCAACCCAGAGCTGCTGATTACAACATTCAGCCAAACCCCCCAATGCCACAGCCTATTAACATACATACACTTGGCTAATGAAATGGCAGGAATACAATGGCATCTGTGCATTTCTGTCCATATCTGCGTATTCTGTGTTCATGTGTGTCTGCATTTTTGTCTGCATCTATAAATATGATGTATAGTGTGCGGCGAATGTGTTGAGTTTTACCTAGCCAGGGTGTGGTAACCAGGGTGTGGTATATTAGTGTTCAGGGGATATTTAAGAGGCAGGTTGTATAGACACAGAACTTTGACTTACAGTATAGACCACTACAGCAGCCTGTGGAGGGAAGTGATGCATTATGATAGAAGCCCCCCCAAAAAAACTCAACTGGATCAACAAAATAAAAGGTCCTTCAAAAGGCAGAAGTTCAGAGCTTTAAAATAACCAACTCACAACCTTTTCTTTCTCTTATTAAAATATCTAGTTTTTCTCTTTTTCCCTTTGCCCTTGCCTCTCCTGGCTCCTCTGTCTCACCAACTCCAGCAGTGAGCCCCAGTCTCTGGTGGGGTTATGGAAGTGCCCGTTTATCTCCATCTCTGTTCCTCTTGGGCGAAGCCCAACAGCCTGGGTCATGGAAGGTGGAAACCAGGAGGGTGTTTCCCAGACTCCAACTCCCATAATGCTCTGGATTATTTTGTCCTCCTTCTCCATGTTAACGTCATGTGATTTACACAGCAGGACCAGGAACAGTTGACAGGGCTGGTAGTTTTTGTAGAGGGGTGGGGGAGGGTCTCTCCATAGTCCTACAGGCTGGTTGCAGTGAGTCCACATGTCTGCCTGTCTCCTCGTTTGTCTCCCTCCAGCCATCCCACCAGGGACCCAATGGGATGAGGACCAAGGAGGCAAATGTTTTTGAGGATAGTATTCTCTTTCTTTCTCTCTCTCTCTCTCTCTCTCTCTCTCTCTCTCTCTCTCTCTCTCTATCGCACACACACACACACACACACACACACTCACACGTGCAAAAAACACAGAATCACAAGGCAGTCAAACGTACATACCCACAACACAGAAACAGTTCAGTTGTCTCTCACATGCAACCATACACACTCATGGAGGCTCTGTAGCGGTTTGAGTAGGGGCCAGTGTGCTATGTCCCATCCTCCACCTCCACCTCCTCCTCCTCTGAACAGTAGTCCCGTCCCTGTGGATTCACACACCACAGGTGAGAGAGGGATGATGCAGAGAGATGAAATGAGATACCACAGGAATAACGAGGAGGATGGGATAAGAAGCAGTGAGTTTGAAATTACTTTGGGTATGGATAAGAACGGGTGAAGTTAAAAGAAAAAAGGATGAAGGTGCATAAGAGATTAGGTTAAAATGAATACTAAGGTGAGGGTAAAAGGAATGGGGATGAAGGTGGATAAGAAGGGATTAGGTAAAAATGA
Source organism: Esox lucius (assembly GCF_011004845.1). Lineage (NCBI taxonomy): Eukaryota > Metazoa > Chordata > Actinopteri > Esociformes > Esocidae > Esox > Esox lucius. The sequence continues at coordinate 14,120,479 of NC_047576.1, forward strand.
ATACTAAGGTGAGGGTAAAATGAATAATCAGGATGGATAAGAAGGGATGAGGTTAAAATGAATACTAAGGTGAGGGTAAAATGAATAATCGGGATGGATAAGAAGGGATGAGGTTAAAATGAATACTAAGGTGAGGGTAAAATGAATAATCAGGATGGATAAGAAGGGATGAGGTTAAAATGAATACTAAGGTGAGGGTAAAATGAATAATCAGGATGGATAAGAAGGGATGAGGTTAAAATGAATACTAAGGTGAGGGTAAAATGAATAATCAGGATGGATAAGAAGGGATGAGGTTAAAATGAATACTAAGGTGAGGGTAAAATGAATAATCAGGATGGGTAAGAAGGGATGAGGTTAAAATGAATACTAAGATGATGGTCAAAGGAATAATTAAGGTTTATAAGAATAGACAAGGTTAAAAGGGAACAATACGGATGGATAAGAAGTGAAGTTGATAGGAGTAACATTGTAAACTCTCAAGAAGGATGGATCTGAGCTTGAAGCTTCATCTGCCAGTTAGAACTGGCCTACACAGAAACTGTCAATAGACAGGACACTGTTTCTTTAAACGTAAAGGCCCTACTGCCAAATCCCTCCCATTCTCCCTTCCTTCCTTCCTTCTCCCCCCTCACCTTCTCAATCTTTTCATCCAACATCCGGAAAAACTCCTGCTGGCTCTCTGACGTGTGGATACTGTGGAGAAAAGAGTGAGAATGAGGAAGATAAAGAAAGTGAAAATGAGAAAGAGCAAGGAAGGTTGAGAGTGGGAGGGAGAGAGAGAAGGAAAGAAGGAAAGAGGAAAGAGGAGGCAACAAACATACCACTAACATTTTCCATTGCACCCCCCACACAGAAAACACGCAGTGCCTTCATGGTTGTGCAGGAATTTGAATAATCATTTTCTGGAGCACTCGCACAAGAGGCTCTAATACAAATACAGACTAGATACAGCTACAACACCCAATATGCAAATCTACACAAACACAATTACATGGAACAGAAAATAGAGGCATTACATAGCTGGAAACCTAAGAAAATAACTACTCCCTACATAATCACTATATTAATAATCACAATAATAACATCAAAACATTGATGTTATCAGTGTCGCTACTATAAATTAGTAGCGACACCGTGATACACGTTATCATTCACTCTGTCCCACACACACCAAGATTCTCCTTTCTCAGGACACAGTTTTCTTTATCTTTGTGAAGATTTTTTGAAAACACACACAACTCACTTTGTCCTGTTGGCATTGGCTCCAGAGCCATCTTTGTACTGTTTCCCTCTGTACTGAACAGAGCTCTTCTCCTGAAATATACAGAAACATATCGTCTCACAGTTACCCGTGGCGCACACACACACGCACACACACACACACACACAACGCAAATAGACTACATAGAGAGACTAAACGCACACAAGAATACACAGACTCTAAACAAACACGCAAGACAACAGACGGACAGACACAACAGGCCGACGCCTCTGCATCCTCAGCCTGCCCCCTCCAAAGGCAGGGGAATGAAAGTCACCCTACCCCCGGACAGTCAAGGCCCTGTGGCTGGAACCATCCCCTTCTACTGTTCTGTGTCCTCACGATTCAGGAGAGTGACAGGTGGCCTTTGGCTGGAGGGGCCGGTCTCTTGGCTCAGCTATGAACCTGAGGCTGGGGACGAAGATGCTGACTTCCCCAGCTGCTGTGGCCTGGACACACCCAGGCAGCCCGCAACTGAGCCATGTCAAAATGTATGAGAGAATCTGACCTGCTCTGCCTGGGACTGACCAGAAGAAAGACCTCTGTGCTCTGGAGGAGCAGAACATGCCAGAGGCTTAAGCCTTTTTTGGTAGGGTGAGCAAGCAAATGAAAAATGGACAGACTTGTTAAAATACATCAGGGACCTTATTTCAACACCTATTAGCACGGTCAAAACCTTGTTGTTTTCCAAGAGGCATTTCATGGATAAGAATCATCACACAGAAATCCACTGGTCTCTGTGTGCACTTTGACTACGCAGGATTACATGACAATCAGTCCCCAATGAGTGCTTTTTGTAAAGCTCCCTAAAAATAGATCGTCACTTTTGAAAATTAAATAACTCTCCTGTATGTTTCAGGCCAGCAGTGGCCTATAGAAATGAACAAAATCATTACCACATCTGTACATTTACTAAATATTAAACTGGTTCCCCTTCATTTAATTGTTAGGTGCACTTTCTGGATATTTCTGAAAGGAAAGATGTGGACAATGTAGAAAATTTAGAGGAATGGGTTAAAGCAGACCTGGATGAAACACTCGCATTCCATACATGCCAACACGTTGTCTCTACCTGCTAAGGAGGCACCCGTCCCTGTATGTACATGCTAGTTAATGTGTGCGCGTGTGGTTGTTGGAGTGGGATGGGCTTCTGTGGAAATGTGTATTTACCAGAAATGCCACCGGTTTGCTTATGTTGATGGATGGTCAAATGGCTATGTGTTGTAGTGTCAGAAAGATGGCGGTGTGTGTGTGTGTGTGTCGTTCCCTCTCACCAGGTTCTCCTGGTTGCGTGCATTCACCCTGTCCTCATCTCCACGCATGTACTTCACCTCCTCTACTCCTTTCATCTTGTACTCATCTGTAAAGAGGGAAAAATAAAAACAACAAATGAAGAACTGCTCCTGCATATCACTGGAACTGATCACACCACCCTGCCCTATCAGCTCCATTCTATGTACTGAGGCTTTTCTCTGAAATAGATGAACAACTCGGTTTCTGAAAAAGTTGGAAAAAATAAAGAAAAACAGAATGCAATGACGTGCACATCACTTAAACCCTATATTCAATAGAAAATAGTACCAAGACAACATATCAAATGTTGAAACTGAGAAATGTGATCGTTTCTTGAAAAATGTATGTCCTATATGAACTTGATGTCAGCAACACATTTCAAAACAGTTGGGACAGGGGTAACAAAAGACTGGAAGGCAAAACTACCCCTGGTGGAGCATCTCACAACTATTTAGGTTCATTGTCAACCGGTCAGTAAGATAACTGGGTATTAAAAGAGCATCCCAGAGAGGATGAGTCGTTCAGAAGTAAAGATGGGGAAGGGTTCACCACTATGTGAAAGACAGTCCCACCTTTTTTTGTAACGTGTTGCTGGCATCAGATTCATAATGGGCATGCATTTTCCCAAAACAACAACATTCCTCAGCTTCAACATTTGATATGTTGTCTTTCTGTTATTTTCAATGAAATACAGGAAAAAAGTATTTGCACATTATTGTATTCTGTATTTAGCATTTTATGCAGCTTCCCAACTTTGGAAACAGGGTTGTATATTAATATGATATAACAGGATCGCACCTACCAAGTGCAGTCAGACAGTCAGTCAGACTCAGTCAGTCAGACTCAGTCAGTCAGACTCAGTCAGTCAGACTCAGTCAGCTTCAGCTTCATTGTTTCAGTTAGTCAGGTTAATCCGTCAGAATAAGGCAGAGTAAGTCAGTCAGAGTCAGTCAGTCACAGTCAGTCTGACAGATTGCTCCACTCCTCTTCCTGTCTCTGTCCCCCGTCTCGGTCTCTGTGAGTCAGTCTCTCTTGAGATAAACCCTTAGTATCCTCCCTGACACCTGGGTCCCATACATGTGTTTGTGTGCGTCTCACACTCTCTGTGAATCATCAGTATGTAGAAGATATCAACATCGGATCAGACACCCACGATTATTGATTACTGATGCAGGGGCCTAACTATGAGGAGTGAATGAGGTTGTGGGGGAAGAGAACGACAGAAAGGAGGAGGGGATTTATTCCACTGCTGCCTGCTTGGGGAATAAAAACATGCTAGAGCAAAGCAGCCCGCCTGAACATGAAGACTCACTCACTCAAAACACACAACAGTGATATACTGTAGTGGTATTGTGAGGGCCAACAGAGCCTCTTAAAGATTTTTGGCCACTGGTTGTAAGAGTGGCACTATCAAAATGAGTCCCTGAACATTGTCATGTACAATGAAATCATGACATTTGTGTTCCATAAAAAATTGTTACAAGTATTATTAGTCCTCGGATTCAGTCAAACCTGAATATTTTGCTGCCCATCACTTGATAACTACTTGTGGCTGACATGATGAGCCCCGTGTCTTCAAACCCCTTTCAAACTTGGTATTTCACTTATAGATAATGGACATAAAGAACATACACAGCCAGCCCATAACAGGATTAAAAAAAAAAGTCCTAGACACATTGCAAATCCTCACACCAGTTTAATGCCTTTCATGGCTCCACCAGAGGGGAGGATGATTTAAAATCATAAAAATATGTTGATGAACACTGTTTACATCGTTTAAAGTGCACTCCACTGGTAAACCAGAGTACTCTGCAAAATATGTCCCATTAGAGAGGTAGCAACAATAGGCATGTGCCTGGGGGGCAGGTGCCGAGAAATGAAACATTCAATGAAAATTGCTCAGCTGGGAGCTAGTAGTTCATTCAAATGGTTATTGCAACACACAATTATCCGTACCTCAAAGGCCTGGCAACAAAATGAATTTGAGAAATTACCAAACTAAACCTAACCTTTACTTCTTAAATACCATTTCCCTTGTGAGGACCAGCCAGACCTAGACAGTATTTTTTTTTTTTTTTTACTGTCATGGTGGGGACTGTTCATATAGCAGCACGCACGCACACACACACACAAAATTAACCTAACCATTAGTCACTGGGACTTAGTAGCAGAGAGAACTAACAGCGCTGGGGGAAAAATATGATTAACACTGAGCAGACATCCAAGGCACATAAACACATTAAAGACGAACCTATAAAAGGACAAATTAAAATGACTATATTTCATCGTTAAAAATGGATCCACCCACATCTGTCCTAGCTTGGTCTCAGATCTGTAGTTATGCACTTGCTAAGTACACGGCATCAATGACAGTCAACTGGCTCAAGCATACATACAGTGGATCTGGACAGTGTACAGCCCTAAGAAAGGTTTTACATTGTATGTGTACAAGTCACTCTGACGTCTTCAGTAGCGTCAGCTAAGGTTTAACAACACACCCCCCTGAACTCACGCCTTTCGCCTTTCAGAGAAAGTTAATTACAAGAATTGACTTATATGAACAGTGCGACCTAAAATGGAACTGTTGAATGCATTCATACGCCATGTCTACATATGTTTTTCCCATGGTCGTCTCCGCCCCTCTATCTGCCTGACTGTTAATCAACGCTCAGTGATGTATGCCATGTTGAGGATCATACTTGCCCCAAGGCACCATAGATTGAGCACACACATTATTTGTACTGAAACTACATATTCATTTAAAATACATTAATACCTTAACAAAATAGGACCCAGCTACTGAGTTATTGGTATATCTAGTTGATTTTATGAATTCCAAACATGTTACCAGTGTGTCAACGATTTACAAAACTGAATGCCAAATAAGGATAATACAAACCATGCAAGCAAAACATGACGTGTACCGACATTTCCAGGAACTGATTGCTCAATCATTCAGCAGACTGGCACCCCAACAAAGAGAGGCAAGTACAGAAGGCTGTTCTTGCATATTTATTACATTTTATTAAGCCTAATAATTAGTTTGCGTAACTAGAAGGTTCACGTTTTGCTTTCTTAATAATATAATTCTCTTAAAAATAAAATATATATTTATTTTTAGACAAATGAACGTTAATGAATGTTATCAAATGACAAAAATAATAATTTAAAAAAGCTTACTGAAAGCGAAACTCCGGCAGGTTTAGATCTAGGCACAATTGCTAAAACGCAACTCTATTTAAATGTTTTAATCTGTGCTAATTGTTGTAATATTAGACACTCAGATACTTCCCTCTCGCAAAATCACCACCAAAGGCAGGTTATCATACAGTGTGGATGCCGACAACCTTAAAAGACAAAAGGACAAAGCTGCATCTTTTAAAGATAGGCTAAAACAAATGCAATTTTCAATAGACTGCATGTAGCCTAATAACCATATAATACTTCAATAATAATAATAAATGTTGTATTATAGTTGGGCCAAATATCATAGGAGGCTCTTAATTGAAACTAGTCTAAATCACCAAAATACTGTGGTGATTTGACAGAATTTAGAGTCGATTACACAAACAACTTTACATCCATGTGTATTTCTCCATTTATATAATGTGACAATAATGTGATAGATTTTCGCTGATATTTTGTTTTTAAATGGCACTTCCGGTTTGAACAGGAATATCTGGGAGCCAGGTAATTTCTTGCAATTTTCTTAGGAAGTGCAATTGGTTGATTCTTCAGGAAATGTTAGTGAGGACCTGTAGGGAAATTCTAACGTAACGTCTTTTTAAATTTAAAGGAAGCATAACATGAAGGATTGGAGTGTGTGGACTTCCACTAGGCACTGTATGCTGATCTAGTAGCAGGCTACATTGGTCATTATTGAATCAGTGATACAGTGTCTCCCCTGGCACTGACAGAAGAGGTGAAACAGAGCCTGTCATATCCAATGATGCGACCGGGCCGCTGGCTTCGTCATGACAATAATGATGATGGAGCAATTTTATGGGCAGATATTCTTTATTAAGAAAAAATTATTCTCAGATGTGGACGTCTTTCTCGTTAGGGGCTGGGACCCCCTGTCCACCTTTAAGAGATTACAAAGGTAGTACTTTTCTCTCACGTGCGTGAGTGAGTGTGAGCAATACACCAAAATCTCTCGCAGTTGAAACTTGTGTGTGTATGTGAGTCATTACAAGCAGAAATGTGTCCATTTGAATATGTGCACGCACACGCACACACAAACACGTGTCCACACATGCCCATTCAGACTGAATGGAGTGGCGACCCAAGGGTGTGTCATTCTCTCCTTAATGCCATCTGTCTGTCAGAGCCTCCTGCCTGGCTCTCTCTGTCAGTCTCCACAGGCCTCACCCATTAACACAACCACACTGACCATCCTACCAGCCTGCCTTGGGTTAGTAAACTAACAATATAGTGTCAGACCAGGATACTTTATTTTTGCTCTGCTCTGCTAGCCTGGCCTGGTCAACCAACAAAGGTACCACCGCTATCTTTTAAAGAAAAAAATTGCTCATAGGTTCGTACACCAGGAGAGATTATTACTCTTATATTACATTACAGCTCTTCTCTAAAAAGGATGTATTTAATTCAAATGTATTCTAAAATCAGTTGGATACATACTAAAATAGTGTTGTGAGATGCATGGGTTCATATTTCCTTTGTAGTTCTGAATGTTGTTTTAACAATAGCCTCATAGTGAATTTAAATTGCAACCAATTCGCTCATTCCATGAAATGGAATCAAATTGCAAAGCTGCAAGACAAAAACTGACATGCTCAAATGAAAATACTGCAACTGCAGAAGCTACCTAAGCCAATTTCAAAAAGGCTACTATCAGAAAGTGTTGCTATTTTCTGAAATGTTTCACTTGATCTTTCATGGAGTTTAATAAAGGAGCTCAGCTGTTTTCTCCTAGTATTTATAAGGGAACTCAGCTGTTCTTTCCTAATGTTTTGTAAGGGAACTCAGCCTTTCTTTCCTGTTGTTTTGTATAGGAACTTAGCTTTTCCTTCCTGGTGTTTTATATGGGAGTTTAGCCCATTTCTGTGTACAGGAGCATAAGGAGTAGATTGAGGACACAATAAACGAACCCACTCCCTTGGTTGGAACACAGACAATGACCCACTTTGACACCCTATGTTAGAAGAGATCAGTCTTGTTGAGATGAGTGCTGCTCCTCTAACCAAACACACAAAGACTCACAACCTCTGAGCTGAAGAAGAGTGATAAGAAGCAGAAGAATGTGGGACATAAAAAGGGAAAGGGCTTTGAAAGAACAGTGGACCAGTGTGCTGGTCCAGGCTGGTGGCTGTAATCCATGACCATATTCAGGTCAACAGTCCTGCCCCTCTGCTCTGGGATCATCACCGTCCCACAGGCACTTGATATAATCATCTATCTAGTGTCCAGCTGCCTCTCTGCCCTGTCCAGCCCCGGTCAACCCACCCCACCCCAGCCCTGCTCAGTCCAGCCCCGGTCAACCCACCCCAGCCTGGGTCAGCCTGACTCCGCTCAGACCAGAACTAGGGCCAATTGCAGAAGAGAGTCTCCCATCATTCTATAGTGGGAGGCAGGCTGGCAGCCGTCTAGCAGATGAGCGGTCACTGACCATTCCCATTACACAGAGGGAGGGCAGGGAGGAGGGGGTAAGACACAAAAGGTTGTGACCTAATGCTACAATAGTGGAGTGTGCAAGACATGGAAAGGAGGGGAAAAGGGAGGGAGAGCAAAAGCGAGGGAGGAGACCAGTCAGACAGGATGTGGAGCAAGATGGTCGAACATGGAGAAGAGGAAGGAAGAAGAAAGTGTGGCCTTGGGAGGGAAAGTGAGGCTGAGATCCAGAAAGTGGCAAGGAAAAAAAACGGAGAGAAAATCTTTAACCCATGCCATGCTCCTCTCTCAGGGAACATTTTCCCACCCCCGCCAATGAAGGAACATGAGGACAACATCAAGAGTGGAGAGAGACAGAGATAGAAAAGGGCACAAAGAATCCAATCCAATGACTGTATGAGGGAGACAGTAGGAGCTACAGTGTTACAATGTAGAGGCAGAGAAAAAGAGAGGGATGGCTACAGAGTAGGAACCATAAAGGAAAGGGTACAGTGAATTAAAGAGAGAGAGAGAGAGAGAGAGAGAGGAAAAGAGTGAGACAGCAAACGGAGAACAGACCGAGGCCTGGCTCCCATGACTCGTCATCTGTCATTTCCTGTGTGGTTATTCCAGCGTGTTGCTGCTAATTCTTAATCTGCTGCTAATCCCTCATCCTCTCAGCCTAACCAGCCCGGCAGGCAGTGATAATTGATGTTGTTAACTAGATATACTTTCTCAATGCTCTCTCTCCACATCCAAGCTCTAAAACATTAAGTACTGAAGACACACAACACCCAAACCTCATAAGAATCCTAAACGCTACAGCACACGTAAGTAGTATTTTCACACAGGATGAAGAGAAATTGTATGGTCAAAAAAGATTTCAAATGTGATTCAGAAAATGTATTGCCACAGTTTACTGTAGTTATTTGGAAATGGTCAGACAGATTGTCATGTTCCCAGAACAGTGGACCCAGTAGCAGGGTTACAGAGGAGATCGTACACAGGGACAGGAGGCTTTAAAGACAGTTGTCGACATGAGGGGTTAGAACACAGAATAGGGAGGTTTTACAGGGGAGTTAGATAGCTTCAGGTGAATGTAATGTATGTACTATTTCTGTGGTGTGTGTTGAGCGGGGAACAGGTCTGTGTGTGTAGTGTGTCTGTGGTGAGTGCTGACCGGGGAAGAGGTCTGTGTATGTAGTGTGTCTGTGGTGTGTGCTGACCGGTGAAGAGGTCTGTGTATGTAGTGTGTCTGTGGTGAGTGCTGACCGGGGGAAGAGGTCTGTGTATGTAGTGTGTCTGTGGTGTGTGCTGACCGGTGAAGAGGTCTGTGTATGTAGTGTGTCTGTGGTGAGTGCTGACCGGGGAAGAGGTCTGTGTATGTAGTGTGTCTGTGTTGAGTGCTGACCGGTGAAGAGGTCTGTGTATGTAGTGTGTCTGTGGTGAGTGCTGACCGGTGAAGAGGTCTGTGTATGTAGTGTGTCTGTGGTGAGTGCTGACCGGTGAAGAGGTCTGTGTATGTAGTGTCTGTGGTGAGTGCTGACCGGGGAAGAGGTCTGTGTATGTAGTGTGTCTGTGGTGAGTGCTGACCGGTGAAGAGGTCTGTGTATGTAGTGTGTCTGTGGTGAGTGCTGACCGGGGAAGAGGTCTGTGTATGTAGTGTGTCTGTGTTGAGTGCTGACCGGTGAAGAGGTCTGTGTATGTAGTGTGTCTGTGGTGAGTGCTGACCGGTGAAGAGGTCTGTGTATGTAGTGTGTCTGTGGTGAGTGCTGACCGGTGAAGAGGTCTGTGTATGTAGTGTGTCTGTGGTGTGTGCTGACCGGTGAAGAGGTCTGTGTATGTAGTGTGTCTGTGGTGAGTGCTGACCGGGGAAGAGGTCTGTGTATGTAGTGTGTCTGTGGTGAGTGCTGACCGGGGAAGAGGTCTGTGTATGTAGTGTGTCTGTGGTGAGTGCTGACCGGGGAAGAGGTCTGTGTATGTAGTGTGTCTGTGGTGAGTGCTGACCGGGGAAGAGGTCTGTGTATGTAGTGTGTCTGTGTTGAGTGCTGACCGGTGAAGAGGTCTGTGTATGTAGTGTGTCTGTGGTGAGTGCTGACCGGTGAAGAGGTCTGTGTATGTAGTGTGTCTGTGGTGAGTGCTGACCGGGGAAGAGGTCTGTGTATGTAGTGTCTGTGGTGAGTGCTAACCGGGGAAGAGGTCTGTGTATGTAGTGTCTGTGGTGAGTGCTGACCGGTGAAGAGGTCTGTGTATGTAGTGTGTCTGTGGTGAGTGCTGACCGGTGAAGAGGTCTGTGTATGTAGTGTGTCTGTGGTGAGTGCTGACCAGTGAAGAGGTCTGTGTATGTAGTGTGTCTGTGGTGAGTGCTGACCGGTGAAGAGGTCTGTGTGTGTAGTGTGTCTGTGGTGAGTGCTGACCGGTGAAGAGGTCTGTGTATGTAGTGTCTGTGGTGAGTGCTGACCGGGGAAGAGGTCTGTGTATGTAGTGTGTCTGTGGTGAGTGCTGACCGGGGAAGAGGTCTGTGTATGTAGTGTGTCTGTGGTGAGTGCTGACCGGGGAAGAGGTCTGTGTATGTAGTGTCTGTGGTGAGTGCTGACCGGTGAAGAGGTCTGTGTATGTAGTGTCTGTGGTGAGTGCTGACCGGTGAAGAGGTCTGTGTATGTAGTGTCTGTGGTGAGTGCTGACCGGTGAAGAGGTCTCCGTTGCTGTAGGCCTTGCCCCGGCCCTCCTCATCACTGGGCACGGCCGACACCTGCTTAGCCGAGGTGCAGCCCATCGCCTCACTCTCTGGCTGCTCTCCTCATGGCACTCTCACCTAGACACAGACAGGACAGTAGGTACAGGGAGATAGATACAGTCAGAGTCTATATCACAAAGACAGACAGATATTTTACCTAGCCCTAACGCCTAACATATAATGCCTGAATCTAAAAGTGACCTTAACTCTCACACTAACCCTAATTGTAAGTTGTACCCTAAACTTAACCCCCAAGCAATAAATAGCCTCTAACCTAGTGGGGACAACACATATACACAAAGACCTGCATCTCACACACACACACATCCTGTCTGTCATGCTGACCATCCCGTGTCAGCCTAAACTGTCACAGGCACACAGGAAACCCCTTTCCCAAGCAGACTGTCAATCACACACTATTGTCACAGACACAAAGGAAAGATTTCAAAGGCACAGAGTGACTGACTGTCAGTGTCACACCCACAATGTACGATCAGACATGATTTGGCAGCATCCGTATCAGTCTTCACCAACACCTCAAGCCAAGCCACAAGCTGTCCAAAAATATAGATGTCCTGAGTCAGAGACACAGAGACAGCAGAGAGAGAGAGGGGGAGAGAGAGAGAGAGAGAGACAGCAGAGAGAGAGATCTGTAACGGCATCTTGGCTACCTGAAACAGGGCATCTTGGCTACCTATAGGGCATCTTGGCTACCTATAGGGCATCTCGGCTAATTCAATATTTATAGGGCCTCTTTGCACTCTGAATATTTCTCATTCATGTCAATGGGCCATTACAGCTTTATATGAAAAAAGACATATATGAACAAAAATTATTCTTTGTAAGATTACATATCTCTCCTGTCTATTTGTAATGATGCCATGTAAACTACAAACCATTAAAACTAGAAATGTGTAATACAAATAAACAAAAACTAATTGACTCTATTAACCTAACCCTAATTTACAAAACTACATTTATGTTAATAGACATTTTAGAACATTCTATGAGATGGTATTTGAAGTGGAGAGGACAAAAACATACCTTCATTGCTGTTAGAACCATGTCTTATCATTCCAATAGGGCCATTACCATAAATAACCCTGACTAGAAAAAAACTGGCAATGCTGCAAAAACAACAATTGGCAACATTTGGAAGTAATGGCAAAAGAAGCTTACCTTTAACCTGTTCAATACCCAAGATAATGTAACAAACCGATACATTTGTTATATTGGGAGTATAAAATCCAGCAATATCACACTAATATATATAGGTTGGAACCAGATCAGACAATATTACAGAAGAATTCTTTAGTTAAAGATCCTGACCATTCAATTCATCCTTATGGATATGATCCCTCAAAGACTGAAAAAAATATATAATTCTCTCTTTTTTTTAGGTATTGCTATAAGATAGGCTACTTGTCTCCAGTGTTTTCGTAATTAAATGTAACATTTTACAGATTATAACAAAAATGACTGTTTATAGCATTGAAAATGGAAGAGGACAGTGATAGCCATGTGTTAATTTATAAAAAAAAATATACAATTGAAATATTTATTCAAGAAGAGAGAGATGGTAACCTAGAGGCCCTACAATACTTCTAAAGAGAAAGAGAGAGGGAGAGAGACACAGAGTCAGCAGAGAGAGAGAGAGCAGAGAGAGAAGGGGGAGCATAGAGAATGGGAGAGTAGGAGAGTGAAAGTGAGAGTGGGAGAGAGAGCGAGAGAAAAAGGAACAGAGGATGAAAAGGGTTTGGAGAGGAAGAGACAAGAAACAGGTTGAAGCAGAGAGGTGGGGTAAAATGGAGAGAGCAGTGAGAGGCCGCTGACTAGATGAGTGCAGAGAAAAAGTGCAGCTCTTTAAAAGACTGCTGACACTACTCCTACTCTCCTCGCCTCCTCCTCTGTGTTGGTTCTCATGTTTGAAACTGACAGCAGGTCAGTGTTTACTTCAAAATCAGTCTCCCTCCACTTAGCTGGCTGGCCACCGCACGAAGCACCAGGTGTGCAGAGAGTAGTGTGTGTCTGTGTGAAGGCTTCATGGCGAGTGGGATTTTGTGTGAGTCTGTTCGGTCTGCATGTGTATGTGTGAACGGTTTGTGTGAGTTCTTGTTTCGTGTATGTATTTTGATGTTTGAGTTTCATTTACAGGTTTCTTGGCTAGATAACATTCATTTTCAAAGGCTGAGGGGAGCATACATTCCTGCGAAGAAGTAAACACCCTGGTCTTCTTTCTTTTTACATATGGATATGTAATCCCCAATTGACAGATAAAGGTAACCTCATTTTTATATTTTGCAGTCATTGGTTAATCAAGAAGTCAAGAGAAATGCAATTTCATAGTGCAGAAAAAGTACTGAAATGAAAACAATATGTAACACTGTTGGGTCTTTGCATGTCAACCAAGATGCATGTAAAATAACACTACGTAACATGTCAAATAATATTTAGTTGATACGTGTAATAAGACTGATCAATCAGTGCTTGAATATTCCGGTAACTTAACTATTTAAAGCTACTTAACTCATAAGATTTTAATTTAATATGTCCTGTTAGATTGGTACTAGCCTAAAAACAATGCAGTCATTTTTGATAAGTGTAGGAATACTCTTTAATCTGTGACTATAGACATGTGTTGTTGTACTGAAATCAAACAATAGTTCATCTTGCCCAGATGCCCAAAAGCAACAGATAATATACTGACAGGGCAAGACACAGTGTGTGCATGTTTTCAACCTATTGCCAAGCTTTATTGCTGTGAGACTTTCACTTTTCCAGTGTAAACAGAAAATGTAATTGACATGTCATGAAAATGTCATTTCAATTAAATTTTGTCAGTAATTGATCTAGTATAAATAGGCTGAGCTCATGTATCTAAGGACACTAAGGAGTCCAGATAACACCTCCTCCACACTGCAAGGCTGCTCATAACCTCACTAGCTGCTTCGGCCTTGACCTGCAGGCCGGCCATTTGAACCGGCTCAGACTCCTGAATGTCAGAACTGTAAATTTGCACTAAAATTGCTGTTCAGGCGCCACATGAAATGCTGATAGTTAAACGGCATTTCCCTGCTCCATGTAGTGGTCAAATGAGCAGCCCACTTCCAGAATGAGCCCCACCCTGTGGCTGGTACCCACAACAACATCAGGCATACTGTGGATACCACAGAACACATGATCAACCTTAAACCAACTTCCCCTTATAAAATAATTCCTCTGTAGTCAGCGAGCGAGCACACACACCCACACGCGCACGCACACATGCATGCATGCACACACACAAGTTTGTATGGCTATCCTCATGGGGACCAGAAAATAGAAATTGCATGTTCCCTTGCCCTAATCTTAACCCTAACCTAAACCTAACCCTAACCTCAATAAAGTAACATTTATGCCTAAACTTTACCTAGATGTTATGACTAACCCCAATCGCATAGAGTTAGAACCCCAATTCTAACTCTAAAATGAACTGTAAGTTTGACCCTAAACCTAAACCCTGAGCTGGAAATTGACTTTAGGTCCCCATGAGTATAGTTAGACCTAAAACACACACTTTTCTGTAAAACATCCAGACAGTCTTGTGGGTCAGCGTATGCGAGGGCACTGTCATTCACATCACTTAGCTTAGTAGGCGGCCAAACCACCAGAGAAAATCCCTGCTGACAAGGCCTCCCCAAACCCCTTGTGTCACCCAATGGGGCAATGGGCACTCATTAACTAATAGCACTGTGAAAGCTTAAACCTAGAATGTGGTGGTTTGGTGGAAAAGGGGCCTTAGGCTGATGGGCCACCTGGGAGACCCGCTAAACTACAGGCTTTAATGGGGTTGATGTCCACTGCTACATTTTGATTATGGTAAATTAACGGTTTAATTATTGCTTTCCATGTGTGCTTAGATAAGACAAACTTGATTGATTGATTGTATTATAGATCTTTTTTTGTGAGGTGAGCGAGATAACAGACTTGTTGACAATACTATAGAAATCCTGGTTCAACAACCATTAATCTGTTCATGCCCCTTGCTCTCAAAAGTGTAATCGCAACACTGAACAAAATCTGATAGGATGACAGGAAGTTCTGTCTCTTTACTCATTGCTTGTTGACATAAGATTGTTTTATTTCTTTTTTATTTGAGCAAGGGCAAAACACTAATAAACCTTTTAATGACCGAAGAGCTATTATCTTGTTGGCAAAAAAACACTTGGATTAGTTACATTCTGTTCTTCTGAAAGAGGCAACATCAAATCAATGTTATTCTCACTGGCAGGAGCTCAGACAGCTCTAACCTTCCTGACTATAGTGAAAGGGTCAGTGTCCAACAGTGACCTGTGACCTGGCACTGACCTTTGAAAATACCTAATCACTGCAGCCCAGGCTGCACTCTGCATTGTGTGGTTAATATACAGTGGGAGAACAAGTATTTGATACACTGCCGATTTTGCTGGTTTTCCTACTCAAAAAGCATGTAAAGGTCTCTAATTATTATCGTAGGTACACTTCAACTGTGAGAGACAGAATCTAAAACAAAAATCCAGAAAATCACATTGTATGATTTTTAAATAATTCATTTGCATTTTATTGCATGACATAAGTATTTGATCACCTACCAACCAGTAAGAATTCCGGCTCTCGCAGACCACACACTCAATCAAACAGACTCCAAACTCTCAATGGCCAAGACCAGAGAGCTGTGTAAGGACATCAGGGATAAAATTGTAGACTTGCACAAGGCTGGGATGGGCTACAGGACAATAGGCAAACAGCTTCGTGAGAAGGCAACAACTGTTGGCGCAATTATTAGAAAATGGAAGAAATTCAAGATGACGGTCAATCTCCCTCGGTCTGGGGCTCCATGCAAGATCTCACCTCGTGGGGCATCAATGATCATGAGTAAGGTGAGGGATCAGCCCAGAACTACACGGCAAGACCTGGTCAATGACCTGAAGAGAGCTGCGACCACAGTCTCAAAGAAAACCAGGTGGAAACATCATTCTTTGGGGATGCTTTTCTGCAAAGGGGACAGGACGACTGCACCGTATTGAGTGGAGGATGGATTGGGCCATGTATCCTTCCCTCAGTAAGAGCATTGAAGATGGGTCATGGCTGGGTCTTCCAGCATGACAACGACCCGAAACACACAGCCAGGGCAACCAAGGAGTGGCCCTGTAAGAAGCATCTCAAGGTCCTGGAGTGGCCTAGCCAGTCTCCAGACCTGATCCCAATAGAACATCTTTGGAGGGAGCTGAAAGTCTGTATTGCCCAGTGACAGCCCCGAAACCTGAAGGATCTGGAGAAGGTCTGTATGGAGGAGTGGGCCAAAATCCCGGCTGCAGTGTGTACAAACCTGGTCAAGAACTACAGGAAACGTATGATCTCTGTAATTGCAAACAAAGGTTTCTGTAACAAATATTAAGTTCTGCTTTTCTGATGTATCAAATACTTACTGCAAATTAATTACTTAAAAATCATACAATGTGATTTTCTGGATTTTTGTTTTAAATTCTTTCACTCACAGTTGAAGAGTACCTATTATAAAAATTACAGACTTCTACATGCTTTGTAAGTGGGAAAACCTGCAAAATCGGCCATGTATCAAATACTTGTTCTCCCCACTGTAGTTCGGACCATGTAGTCTTGCATGCAGACTTGTGTGTGGGGAAGAGAATAAAAGAGATGCTCTCCAGATCTGACTGAATCCTATGGAGTAGTGGTGAGACAAATCATGCTGTATCCTAAGTGAGGCATCCTGGCCAGGTCAGAGCTGGTGCTGTTCAGGCTGTGCCTTAGCAGCCCAGAGAGCATGTGGACAATTCAGTCTGTCAGCTGGGAACAGATGTTGAAGTCTGTCAACAGTACAAGCCCACAGAATGAGCTAAAACCCTGACACCAGTCGTATCTAGCCATGAAACACAAACCTACATAGACTGACATACTCTTCAGCTACCAACATCCTCGTCAGCTACATCCATGCACAACACTCAGCCTCAAATACACCCTCCAGCTACAACCGCACACCATTAAGCTACAAACACACTCATATCCAATTGCAGGCCCACCTATACTCAGCAAGCCAGAGAAAGGCCTCACTAACCCAGAAATTAAATACCAACTAACAACCAACCAACCAACTTACAATCCAAATAAATTACAAATGAATCACCTAATTAAATAGGAAAAACTAACAAAGTAACTAAATTACTAACAACTCACAAACAAACTAACTCTTTACATTCCTAACCATAATGCCAATTACCAATCCTTAACTCTAAACAAAACCCCAATTATAATTTTTACTCTACACGTAACTTATAAGAATAATCCAACTGGGACCTGGAAAGTGGATTTGGGTTCTAAAAATGTGTACACACACAGACATCTACTTTTATCCCAACTGTTCCAAAGGTCTAAAGCTACTGTACACTAAAATATACTTTTAGATTGATTACATCATAGTTATTTACTGAAGGAGCAGCAAAAGGCTGCAAGCCACATTTCACACGCACACCCAGCTATCTAAATAGGTACATAAAAATTTTGTCCCCATGACATTCCTAAGCCTAACCTTCCTAACAACAATAACCAAACTGTAACTCTAAACTTAACCCTAACACCAATTATAACATTTACCCTAAAAATAACATTAAAGAAGAAGGAAAATCACCATGAAAAATCTGAATGTAGACATGGAAAATTGTTTTATAAAACATGTACACACACAGACACACAAACAAACACAGATCCTCTCCCTGCAGGTTATTCAGATGTGAAACTAAAAAGAGTTTCCAACTGAGAGTAAACCTGAGCATTCAAAAATATGATGTACATATATTTTTTAAATAGATCTATATTTTAGAGTGTGGACTTTAGTTGACATGTATAAAACTGCATGAAATGCAGCCATTCTAGAGTAGGTGGCCAAGTCTCAATTGCATACCAGATCACCTGTCATTCTGATGCTGTGCGTCATTTATGGTTCCTTTAATGATGACAAGTCTGACAGGACCTTATTTCATAAAGGATCATCAAAACATCCTACTTTCACCACCATGTTTGACCTATGGGATTAATAGTGTGGAATGCAGTGTTAGGTTCTCCCCAGACGAAAAAGGACACGTTGTCCACTTTTGGCACATCCATACATAGGGTATTGTTCCTGTCTATATTTAAGCTCTCTGTATAGAAATAACAACAGAGAAGTTATGATTTATTTTAATTTTTTATTAAGAAACCTCATTAACTAAATACTGTATTTACTTTTCCTGTACTGTGGCCGTAATAAATCGTCCATCTGCCACACAAAGGCTAAGAGGCTAATCAAATCAAGAAAAATCCTGTAGATGTTAAACAGCTGTACTATAGTCCTCCCATAACTCTCTCTCTCCCCATCTAGATAGTCTATTAATCTATCTAAATGGAACAGTACAATAACTTTCAAAAAAAATACAAAACTGTAACATCCATAATGGAGAGTGTGGCATCCATAACGGTCAAATAACCTTTCTAGTGTAGAAACAGACATTTACATTTTCCAAATAATTGTTGGGTTCAGCAAAGGCATTTTGTTATTAAGGTAATCCATCTTTTGACCTTAGACTTAAACTCAGACTTAAAAACAAATGTTGTTCTCTTGAAGGTGATGTATCCTGATTAGCACACAAAGCTAGAATAATATACTATCTTCCTTTGCATGTTTGGGTATTATTCTACACACTGGCTATTGTTTGAATGTGCTCCCCAAACAAAACCACATTGTGGTTGCTGCTGACTGGACCAAATCTGTACTAATCATAGGCTACAATATGTTTCACAAGCTCAATACAGCAGAGCACAACTCAGTACCTAAGTAGAATATGGTTCAGTACATTAGTGTACAGTACAGTTCAGTACACTAAAAGAAAAGGACAGAATATTTCAGTACAGTAGAGTACAGTAAAGAAATGTATAGTTCAGTAGAGTACAGTATGAATCAGTACAGTAGAGCATGACATTTCACTACTGTATTGAACTGTAGTATGCTCTTCTTCCCTTTATTGTTCTCTACTGTTCTATATTTTTGTACTGTGGTTTGTGAGTCCTATGATTTCCCATTGCAGCCAATTTAATCATTTGTAATTTACAGGTTTTTCTGTCATTTGGTTCCTGATTTAATAACAGGTTGACATATTATAATCTCTTAATTTATAAATAAATAAGTATAAGTAAATACACGTTGTCATTATATACATGTGTGAACATTCAAAATTCACTTACGACAGCAAGAATATATATTTTTAGTGTTTGTCGTCTTAAACTTCCAGTTGCCAATTTCTACAAAGCTACTGTAAATATAAATGGTAATGTTTGTTAGTTCACTTAAAAAAAAAAAAAATATATATATATATTAAGTGTATATCATTTGGTAAAACAATTTCACAGTCAGGCAGTGTCACACAGATTTGTTATATCACATGACTAGGCCTAAATTATATTTTCAGGGGTTGAGGACAACAATAACCCTAACTATTTTACAGAAAAGCGGTTTTAGATATTTTCCAGCTGTTCCAGTGTTTGATGTGAAGTCATAGGGAATAAATCTAAAAACATTTTCCCATGTCAGTAGAAAAGCTCAAAGGTGTGATATTAATCCACTTTGTTGGGGAACACACTGCCAGCAGGGGGAACTATGCATTTACATGTTAGTCATTTAGCAGACACTCTTATTATACACAGCAACTTAGCAGCCATCCATAGTTTGTTTGTTCATTATGTGAGACATCAAAGTTCTGATTTTGCATGCAAATGTAACGCTGGAATCTCCCACATACCCAAGTGCGCTTGCATAAACACGCGAGCACACAAGCTCCGTAGTGTGTCCACATTCTAGGAAACACACACACACACACACACACAGGCTCAGTAGTGTGTAAACCTTCTCGAACATATTGCTGTGCCAGAAACTGGCTGAGCCACCACAGAGCCTGAAAAACTGGCTGAGCGGGACCACCTATCCTGGAGAGGGAAGGAAGAAGAGAGGGAGAAGACAGAATGAAAAAATAGTAAGGCCCAGCACTAGCAGAGCTTTTAATGGCCTCCACGACAGAGTTGGATTAAAGGCCAGGTCTCTTGAGGCCCACAGAGTTGGGAATAAAGGCTAGGTCTCTAAGGCCCACAGACTTAGAATTAAAGGCCAGGTCCCTGAGGCCTACAGGGCTGGGATTAAAGGCTAGGTCTCTGAGGCCCACAATGTTAAGATTAAAGACCAGGTCTCTGAGGCCTACAGAGTTGGGATTAAAGGCTAGGTTTCAAAGGCCCACAGTTAAGATTAAATCTCTGAGGCTCACTGAGTTGGGATTAAAGGCTAGTTCTCTGACGTACACAAAGTTAGGATTAAAGTCCAGGTGTCTGAGGCCCATCATCAGTGATAACAGGGACAGGGCGAGTGATGGTAATAGGACGTAGACTGAGACCTCTGACTCAACAGGGCAACTGCTCAGCCAAAGTAGCAAAAATGTTTACACTAGGCAGCATCAATCTCTTTCCCACTTTCCCACTTTAAAGCCCACATTAGCCTGACAAGCTGGCGAGCTCTGAGGACACACGTCAGCCTTGTATATGCCAACAACAAAAACCTCCCCTTATTGTGGTACGAATGTTCTATTGTGTTCCGAAGAAGCACCTTGTTCCACTCTCCCTCCACTGTAGTGGGCATGAGAAGATGTAGCCAGGGGTGGGTAGGACAATGTATAAATAACAGCTCCTCTGTTTGGGAGAACTCTGTCATGTGACAATGAGAGAGACAGACAGATACACACACACACACACACACACACACTAGAAGACAGTACCAGAGTCAGGCATACAGATGGTGAGGGAGAGCGGCAGTGTGATAAAGGGTGGGATTGTGTTCTGGGAAGACAGAATGAGAGAGGATGTTGATGTTGTTATATACATGCTGGCACTGGGACAGGCCAATAAAACCAGCTGAGAGGAAAATGACATATCTCCATGGCCCACTGTATTTCCTGTTCTGTGTCTCTTCAGCGGCTTCGAGCAAGACAGAAAAAGAAAAGAGAGAAGGAAGGAAAGAGCGAGAAAGGGAGGAGTTTCGAAGGGCACTTGAAATGTAATGTTGAGTCAGAGTTCAGATTCATTTAGCCTATTGTTCAATCGCAGACCCAATAAGCCGTCCAACCATCCAAAATATGACTTCGGACATCTTAATGAGTCATTTCAAAACAGGTATAACACGAGAACCACGACGACAGAGAAAACTCTAGCTCAGTATTGTCAGTCGATTCAGCCTCCACCATTCCACTTCGTGACTTCCCAAAGGACTGGGACTTACGGCCAGGGAATTAACAGTACGACCCAGAGTTTTTCCTCCTCCTGTCACATGATGAAAGAAACACTCCTGACCTCACTGAGTGGCACCCTACAACGGCCTAGTACAGCAGTACCACTGTTTCTTTACTCATTCACCATGTTATCTCCTTATCTAGAGATACATGCCTGCTCCCAATCAGACATGCCCTTCCAGGTGAGCAAAGGGCAGTGCTCAGGTCAACCACCCTGTTCTGTCTCTCTCTGCCTCTGCTCCAGATCCATCCGAATCCCTCTGAAAAGTATTGTCGGACAAACCCAGGATGACCATGAATGTTCCTTATATCCTTACCACAGCATCAGATATATTTCAATCCAGGTCTAATTGTGTCTGCAGGAGGATAACTGGTTGAAGTGGTTTCCTGTGCGACTACGACAGGCGTGGGTGTGTAACATAATGATGAGGACATCAGAGTAGAAAACCTGAATATCAGAAAGGAGGACGAGAGTGCAAATGAACAGAATCATGTCTCAAACTGGCAAAGCAAAGAAAGAAAAAAAGAAAACAATTAGTGAGGAGATCTTTTCACTGCCAACAAGTACAGCCTTTTCATTCTCATTGTGCACTGCTGCATCCAGTGTTCTCTTATCTAGACGAGCTTGATCCATATCTGGGAGTGTTCCAGGTTATCTGGTCTGCGACAGAGCAACACCCATTTTCTGTTGTGGAGTCTATTGCCATGCCTTCAGGCTCCAGCACCCCTGTACACTGCTGGTGACTGCAGCTACAGCAGGGACAACAAGTGCCAAGTCTCTCTGTCAAACATGTAACACGTACTGCTGGTGGGTGTGTGTGTGTGTGTGTGTGTATGGTCGGGGGTTGTGAATCAGTTTCCTAGTGGGATCAGGTTGTGCTAGCCTTGTGATTCGTGCACACCTGATGTGACCTAATGCATATGGCTACTCAGCAATGCAGATAAAGAGTGAACAACCACCACAGTCAGCATGTTCACTGGTACTAACAGTCAGGAGACAGTCTACAAGCACCCTGAACCCCAGTAATAACAACACAGTCAGGAGTCAGTCTACAAGCACCCTGAACCCCAGCAATAACAACACAGCCAGGAGTCAGTCTACACGCACCCTGAACCCCAGTAATAACAACACAGTCAGGAGTCAGTCTACAAGCACCCTGAACCCCAGTAATAACAACACAGTCAGGAGTCAGTCTACAAGCACCCTGAACCCCAGTAATAACAACACAGTCAGGAGTCAGTCTACAAGCACCCTGAACCCCAGCAATAACAACACAGTCAGGAGTCAGTCTACAAGCACCCTGAACCCCAATAATAACAACACAGTCAGGAGTCAGTCTACAAGCACCCTGAACCCCAGCAATAACAACACAGTCAGGAGTCAGTCTAAAAGCACCCTGAACCCCAGTAATAACAACACAGTCAGGAGTCAGTCTACAAGCACCCTGAACCCCAGTAATAACAACACAGTCAGGAGTCAGTCTACAAGCACCCTGAACCCCAGTAATAACAACACAGTCAGGAGTCAGTCTACAAGCACCCTGAACCCCAGCAATAACAACACAGTCAGGAGTCAGTCTACAAGCACCCTGAACCCCAATAATAACAACACAGTCAGGAGTCAGTCTACAAGCACCCTGAACCCCAGCAATAACAACACAGTCAGGAGTCAGTCTAAAAGCACCCTGAACCCCAGTAATAACAACACAGTCAGGAGTCAGTCTACAAGCACCCTGAACCCCAGTAATAACAACACAGTCAGGAGTCAGTCTACAAGCACCCTGAACCCCAGTAATAACAACACAGTCAGGAGTCAGTCTACAAGCACCCTGAACCCCAGCAATAACAACACAGTCAGGAGACAGTCTACAAGCACCCTGAACCCCAGTAATAACAACACAGTCAGGAGACAGCCTACAAGCACCCTGAACCCCAGCAATAACAACACAGTCAGGAGACAGTCTACAAGCACCCTGAACCCCAATAACAACACAGTCAGGACATACCAGCACACACAACTCCAAAAACAACACAGCCCCCCCCCCACCCCGCATCACATACAAAGCCCTTCTAGTAACTATGGAAACCTAGCCTCCTCCTTGTCAGTGTGATGTCATGTTAACATTGCATCATATCAATCCTAATTAGTGTTGCACCCTCTCTGCTCAAATCACAAGCCAAAATCACCACCTGAGAGCCAGACAGTGGGCAGAGATGAGGGGGAGACAACACAGATTGAAAGACTGAGAGGGAGAGAGATGGGCAGATGAGTGAGTCGAGGACAGGGCCGCTAATAATAGATCTCTCTATCTCTCCCTGCCGGGAGACGTTGACTTCAGAGCGAGCTGTGCACTCTTGTTTTTTGCCGCCGGAAACAAAAGCCATATGCGAGCGACGAATCATACACATCACATCCACAGATGATAGAGGGAGAGGATGGAGAGAGAGAGGAGAAAAGGATAAGAAAGGAAGACATGCAGAAAAAGTTCAAGTAGAACAGAGAAGGACAGGGAACTTGTTGCATTGTCATCCAATCACAACAGAGTGCAGAGGAGTAATGTTAAGCGACAGGGCACAAGGGTGATGGGGTATATGGCCAATACATCATGTCCAAGTGCTGTTAGGTACAATACAATGCAAGACGTGGATACAGAATTTAGCTGTAGTATATTGGCCATATACCACAAACCCCTGAGGTGTCCAACCCATTTATAACAGTTAAAAATAAATGTTCACCAGTGGTATAGGGTCTCATACACCATAGGGTCTTGTACAACACAGCTTTTAGCATTCAAACCACCCAGTTTAATACCCAATCTACTATGAGCTGTTAGCTGGAAACAGTGGCTAAGCAAGAAAGCAACTCTACCCGTTGTTTATGCACATGCATTGGTCCAACTATTGCAATGGACTAGCAGCTGAGGACAGCATCCACTCATTGCTTAATACCATGTCTCTGGCTGACCCAGGCTAATATGTTATTGTCAAACATTAGATTGTTATGTAGATATGTAGATGTATGATGTAATAATGTGAATAAAACACATTCCTAATGTGAAGATGGTCAACAGTCCATGACTGCTGAAGAAATCACTAAGAAACAACAGTGGGCTGTAAATATTGAGCTGTAGCTCTCTCGAGGATTAGATATGATCGTCTGTGGGGAGTGCCATTGTGAAGTAACCATGTAGCCACAGCCAGAAATGAGAAAATGTCTAACCACATAGGACGTGAGCAAGAACTCCCAATAAACCATTGAGTATCACTGTTCTGTCTCAGAGTAAGATCTCAGCACAAGTCGTGTGTAATGAGTCAAGTGACAGGCAGCAGTGCGGGCGGCAGAGCTCGCGGAGCAGAGTTGCTGCTTTGCTTAACACAGCTGTGTCCAGCTGCGCTGCAGATAGACACTGGGCGCATTGTTTCCCGCATGGAAAGGGAGAGTAGCGACTCCCTACGTGTTTACACAGAAATACGGACATTCCGTATACTACACAAATGTGTTTGTCTTAATGCGTGCTCAGGTGTCCTCTCGGTTGGCGTTGCTTTAAACCCAGAAACGGCCTAGCAGACCAGGGAAAGCGAGGGGGCAAAGGGGAGTATCGCGGATGGAAAAAATAGGCTACGACAATTTGCTAAAAGCATAGATGAGGTCGAAAGGTATCTAGCCCTAACTAATAGCTAAACAACTACACTGTTAGGTACCATTCCATTTCCAATCTATTTTTCCTGATGTATGCACATTGTTCGAACACACAGTCCAAGCCGAACCCCAAGACACAGGAAGGAAAGCGCCGGGCAATCACAGCCGACTCAGGAAACAACAACAAAGAGGGCTACGAGAGAAATAAATAATTTGTGCACGTTCATTTAAGATAATAACATTGTACAACGAATATAGAGTATTATATTAATGTTTCTACTTACTTTAATGAACCGGATCCGCTCGGTCCACTTAAGATTTGCCAAGCCTCACGCGGACACTCGGGCGGGAGCTAGCGCTATGGAGTGTGGCTGGGATCCGTGTTACCAATACACCGAACGTAAACTATGGCTTGCGTCATTTTACCAGGACCCCGCAATTTCGCGCAGTAGTGTAGCCATCTTGCTGAGGACCTTATTTTATTAATATATCAGGGCTAGTTTTTGAACAAAAAAAGTATTAATAGTATTTAATGGTTAAAAAAAGTCCCTATTTTGCCAAAACAATTTCGCGCAGCGGCCAAGTGAAAGGAACTACGTATCTGTTCAATTAGTTAGACAGGTATGCGACAGTTTGTACATGTTGCACTATTTCTAAATTGTTTATTAACAAAAAAAACAAGACATCTATTTGTTCTTCATGCCAGCTCAGTGGCTCTCCGGAGAAAACTGAGTGCTACCAGACTAAGACAAATGTCTGAAAGTGGATATAATCCTTAGCGTCACACAAAAATAAATAATAGTAAAGGTACACAGCAGGAGCAATACAGAATACATCCCAGAAATTATTTTTATTGTGTACCATAAAAACAAAATAGATTTTAAAAGCTTTTATTTCTCCGTCCTCATTACCTTCCAATCCCAACCTGGAGAAGTTACGAGACATCTGTCCTCTGAATGGTCCATAAAATATAAATACGGAATGTAAATTCCATACAACTAGCAATCCAGAACCAAGATCCATCTCAAATACAGCCTGAAAACCGAACCAAATACCTGAGACGAATGACAACAGTTTTCCATGTATTTAGCAATTTTATTAAAGTTCATTACGTTTTTGGCTTTTTGTTAGCTTGTCCTTCCAGTCCGCTGGCAAGTTCCAGAACAGTAGATGCCTCAGACAAGGATCCCCTCTGCTGGCCAACCGATGGTAATGTCTGCCCACACGTCCCCATGACAAGAGCATAGGGTATGGTTTGGGAAAGTTTATCCCATGCGGATCAGAGGGGCGTATGTCATACTGACCAGAACCTGAGCAAAGCAGCACTGTTTTCAAACTATTTTGTAATTAACTGACAAATACATATTTACAGTCACATAACTTCATATATTCCTGGAGATTGCCAGTGCCAAGTGATGCCCAGCACTCTCCTTTTATAGACTGCAACTCACTGCAGTCTCTAGGTCAGGTAGTTTATTATTGACCCCAGAAATTAGGCCATGAAAAGACAATAGTAAATGTTCCATCAAATTATCAGTAAATCAGCACAGTTAAAAAAAAAAACCTTCTCAGTCAGTCAGTGGATTATTATTAGTAAACCAGCATTTGGAATATGCTCTCCTATGTCAGTGATTTAGAAACGCATTTTGAGGAAGACAATATGTGAAAAATAAGACAAGATCAGAAAAAAGTAAGTTGAGAGCTGAGACGTCCCATCTGCCAATAGATAGCCATCTGGGCTGGAGTCTATTTTTTTGTTAGCCACTGGCTGAAAAGATACGACGGGGAGATGAGCGCCAGAGGATCAGCTGGCATGTTGACACCTGAGAAATTAGAGACAGGTGAAGAGAGAGAAACTGTATTCCACCCTGGTAACCGTTCCAAAATGTCTCCCCTCTTGACTCTCCTTAGGAGGGATAGTCTCTGTACTGTGGCTGAGAGAGACTACAATGAGTGTGTGTGTGTGTGTGTGTGTGTGTGTGTGTGTGTGTGTGTGTGTGTGTGTGTGTGTGTGTGTGTGGGAGTGGGAGTGGCTGTGAAGGCAGTCAAAGCTCATCCTTCTCCATCTGTTGGAATGCCTCCAAATCCTCCTGCCAATCAGCCATCATGGATTCCACTGATTTGCTGCTCGAGTCCTTGTCCTCTGCGGACTCCATCTCTGGCTCACGGTTCTGCTTAATGGCAGGTCCTGCATCCTCTTCAGGAGTCACTGCCTTATTGTTAGGTGCCGATTCGTCCATGGGGCTCACGTGTGACTGGTCAAGGGCTGCGTCAGGGGCAGGTGAAGTTTGGTCAGTTGAACAGTCCTCTTCCTCTTGAGTGTCGCTACCTGAAGAAGAGTGGGGTGAGCTCGTTTTCAGGCCTCCAGCCACCGTTATATATATATATACACCACTTCCCAACATACACACTGTTTGCTATTCAATATGTATGTCTAGCACAAGCTCCCACACCAGCCATTCCCAGAAATAAATGAGGCGGCTGACTATAAACAGCATGGTACTGATGAGTCATGTGCAGCAAAGACCTACAGCACCATGCTTCAGAGAGTTCTGAGGTAGCCGGCTATTTAAACAGCACTAACCTGCACTGAGCTGCTCTGACACGCACACGTCCTAGTCAAAAATCTAGCCTAATGGAGCTCAAGCTTGATATTATTATTTTTTTATAGTCCAGGACTAGGCCTAAAATGGGTCTGCGAAACCTGAGAAAGGAGGGCGATACTTACTGCTCTCCAGCAGGATGCCAGGGAGAGGTTTACCTTTGAATATGGAAGCTGCTCGTTGTGAAGGGGAAGAAAAAAAAGAAACGGGAGAGAGAGAGAGAGAGAGAGCAGAGGAAAGTTACACTGTTTCCAACCACAGAGGGGTGGGGGGGGGGGGGGGGGGGAGAAAGAAAGAAAGACAAAGGAAAAGGGAGCTGTAACCTTTATGCCACATCAAACTGCACTTCCATTAAGACTGCAGGCCCAGTCATTTGAACCCTGAAGTACCGTTTTATCTTTAAGAATTCTACCGGGTTACTAATGAGATTAAAACTCTTAAAAGGAACAGTGTTCTGAACGGCTCAACTGCCGTAACTTTCATTTCAGCCAGTAGCATTTTCCTGTTCGGTCAATCGATCTCACCTCTGTCTCTGGCCTTGTCACTCAGCAACACCTCCACCTCCCTGTACTCCTTCAGAGCCTCTAACAGGATGTTGCCCTCCTTGTAGAACAGGAAGAGGAGGGGCAACGTGACATCGTCCGTGTTGCGGCCGTCACCAGCCATCTGGAAGAGGGGAGCAGTGTCACTACTGCTGCCCTCATTGTCATCTGAGGAAGAGAAGAAGGCGTGTTTCAGAGAACAGCAGAGGGTCCTATGACAGGCATATGTCAGTTTACAAACCAGGTGGTTTGAATCCTGAATGCTGTGTCCAGGCACTCAGCCAAGCATCTTTCCTAAGAACAACTCTTTGTCGTGCTGAATTAGCCATATACCACCTGTGCCTTATTGCTCACATTTATAAGCCACGATTAAAACGTCGTGAAAACATGAAATTCTAGTTTTAGTGCCGCCTCCGCGACGTCGCTGTATTCATTCGTCCTGCGATAATGTGACAGCCGGTCATCCTCACCGATGACGATGCCTCCGATGGCCCCAGCTTTCATGATGTGTCTGGCCTTCTCAGCAAACATACACTGGCCCCGCTGCATTAGAGCGATGCGGCCCTGTACAAAGGCAGCGTTTCCCAGCTCCGCACAGCCACTGTAAGGTTCAGCCACAGTCACAAACCCACGCACCTGCAGACAGGAGGAGAGAGGCGTGTTCGCCCCGTGTACTGTGATATGTTTTTCTTTATTATCATTCAATATATCATTATTATAATAAGTATCATCATGGTGGGTGTCGTCATTTTATTCTGTGTGGTTGTATTGCTTTGGCGACACTTGAAAAATGCCAATAAAGCATTGGAAATTAAATGAGAAGTGGAAACATGCTCAAACTCTTGGAACACAGAACAGGGAAATTATTGCACCTGGAGGCAAGAAAGGAAAAAATGAACAAGGAGACAGGCAATTGGAATACTGAAACATACCCCTGTGATGCTCTTGGAAAGGTCTGTGCCAAACTGTGCTGGGCCAGCAGTCAACACCACTCGGCCGAAGAAGGGGTGGGAGACTATCTGGACAGCGCGTGGAGGGAGCTGCTCCTTCTGTTGCTGGCTGGACAGCTCCATCATTTCCTGCATGAAGCGCATCCCATCCTCTGCTGCCACGGCACTGACCGCCTAGAGACAGATGGAGGGAGAAGACAGTGAAGGGGAGGGGGAGAGAGAGCATGAGATGGCGGGAGGGGGAGAGAGAGCATGAGGTGGCGGGAGGGGGAGAGAGAGTATGAGATGGAAGGAGGAAAGGAGAGCATGAGATGGAGGGAGGAAAGGAGAGCATGAGATGGAAGGAGGAAAGGAGAGCATGAGATGGAAGGAGGAAAGGAGAGCATGAGATGGAGGGAGGAAAGGAGAGCATGAGATGGAGGGAGGAAAGGAGAGCATGAGATGGAGGGAGGAAAGGAGAGCATGAGATGGAGGGAGGAAAGGAGAGCATGAGATGGAGGGAGGAAAGGAGAGCATGAGATGGAGGGAGGAAAGGAGAGCATGAGATGGAAGGAGGAAAGGAGAGCATGAGATGGGGGGAGGAAAGGAGAGCATGAGATGGAGGAGATTGAGGGAGAGGTAAAGAGCAGGAGATAGAGAGGGTGTGACTGATGTACCTGTGCAGCATGTTGGACCAGCTGAACTCTGCCATCCTTCAGGTGTATAAGGGTAACGCCCATCCTTCTCAGCAGCTCCAGGTGCTCTGGGTTGTTGGCCATGAAATCCTGAGCCCTCAGAGGGGGGCCACCCATCCCTGGCTCGCTGGACCAGAGGTTGGAGGTCATACATGTTAATGGTCAGTATGGTTCGGCTAAAATATTGTACAATAAGATCAACATCCTCTCATATTCTTGATTCTTGACTTTAGGCACAATTAAAATGGTTTCTTACCGTTGAATTGTTGGGCGCGGACAGCTCTTGTCCACAGCACTCCTGATTGGGTCTCGGAGGTTCCGTGGGAAGGCGGGGTCGGGGAAAAGGAGGCGTGTGTTAGGGCAGGTCCAATCAAAGTTGGAGTCATCCAGTTCTTCCTGTGACTTAAGACACACAGCGAGAGGAAAAAAAACATGACTAACTGTATTAAGTAAATATGACTTCAAGTGGTATCATTAGGATTCGAGCTGATCCCAGGCGGTGATCCTATTACACCCACCCAAAGAGATCTGACAGAGGTGGAGAGATGTGGCAGCGATGGTGCTGTGGCGTTGGCGGGATGTGTGGGGGTGCGAGGGGCAGTGGAAAGGGACAGGGGCAGGAGGTGAGCCTCGGTGGTGAATATATAGTCCTCAACATTAAAAGGAAGATCTTCCTCCTCTGCAAACAGCAGGAACAGGTACTTGAACATCTCCGCCAGGAAGAAGGAATCCATTCTGAGACAGGAGGGGAAGGAAGGAGAGAGGAAGAGAGAGGAGTAGTGAAATTTCGTGTCAGCAGGCCCGGGGGGGGGGGGGGGGAGCTGACACCACAGAAAGCACTTAGATTTAACTACCTGACGGGCACATTGTTGCTTGGCCACTAAAACCTCCAACTCTGTTAACCGCCCATCATTAAATCTCCCCTGGCTCTGGGATCTCACCGGTCCTCGTGGCTCCCTGTGCGGACGTCCTTCATGGCAGCAAAGCCGCAGGGGACCCGGGCAAAGCGGTTCAGGTTGTCCAATACTGTCCGGCCGACCTCAAGGTAATATGGATCTCTGGTGGCCTAGAGAGAACAAAAAGGACCAAGGTTAAATTTAGATGTAAGGGCAGTAACGTAACATTCAATACAGGATGTCAGGGCCCAGCGTTTCTCACGCATTAACATCACGGCTCATGGCACTGCGTTAATTTTCCTTTCATTCGTGAATGACATTGATACAAGAGAATCGTGGAAACCCCTACTCTTTTACTGCAGAAGGGGTTGTGATGTAGCCTATATTACCCCAAAAAGCATGCACGAATGTGTACTTCGAAGATCCACCAGAAATAGTTGCAATGTAACCGTAAACAGTTTTATTTTAGGCTTAATATAACGTAGATACTGAAGGTTGTAGCCAGCAAAGTTTTTGTCTGACCTGAACAAAACCTAATGCAGAATTTGTTGACTGTGACAAGCCTTGAACACGGGACCTCTTGCTCGGTAGTCTGTAACCACTCCGCTATTTAACAAGGGGTAATCAGTCACTCAGTCATGAGACATTCGCTCTTCTTGGCTGGCTCTGCTTACTGGGTCCGGCAGAAATTACTTTAGTGTCTCATTAAGGTGTTAGGCTACCACAAGCTGCCAAAACATCTTCAATACGCCCTGGCATAGAAGTCCCTGGATCTCTACTGGATGGAACACCATTCTTCCAAAATATGTATTGGTAGGCTCATGCTTTACAGAAATATTTAAAGAATTACAGAAGAGCAAGTCTTTCCCATGTGACTGAAAAGGATACTGTCTTGTTAACAGTATGACAGAAATACTGTCAACAAGAAAAGCTGGTTGCCTAGTTATTCAACCCCCTTGCTGTGGAAGCTACACAGATTACACAGAAACTCCCTTAAAATACACAAAATTAAAGGAAGAATTAACTGAACGAAATACAGGGGACTACTGCAAGAGAACCTGTTTCAGTGCAATAAAAAAAACAATAGCTTGGGAGGAAATTCACCTTTCAGCAGGACAATGCCCAAGCCCAAGACGAAAGCAACATGAGTGGCCCAAGAACAAAAAGACCTTTAGTGGCCCCGTCTGTGGGCTTGGGCAAAAATTACAAGTATCATCTAACCCACCAGAACAACCTTGAACAAAATCACAGACACTGTGAAAACTGGTACATACTTATAAAAGTATTATTATTTTTGTACAACACTGTTTGCAGCAATAGATTACTCTACCAAATATGAATTAATGGGTGTCAAATACATACGCAAGCAAAGTATTTCAGTTTTTAAGTATTTTCCAACATAACACCAACATTACCTTTTCTAAGCACAGACATAAGGTTCACCTGGAGAATACTACTCTGTCCAAAGTAAATAATGACTAAATAAATGATGTATGACCACAATGGTTGAAAGAAGACATTGAGTCATACTCTGGGTTGTTCTGAACAGAATGAGCCTCTTTGTCATACTGTTAAGAAAATATGTAGCGGAAAACGCATCTGAATGCACTCCAAAAATTAAATCGGATTATTGGATTTGCCTTGTGAAAGCCACTGTAAGACTATTCCCAACTGACCTAATGTGATTTATAACGAGACATATGATAAATAAATTATACAAACTCAATGGAAAGGGTAGAACTTAAATGACCCAAAAATTACATTTAGTTCAAAAGTCACTTTGGGTCATAAGTGTCTTTGCATGTGGCTACACCAGTTAGTTCTCCTACTCAAACCATTGCTGTTCGGCCACTTCCCACATGTGTACCACTGACTCAGAATTACAATCTTATGTATAGTGGCTCTCGAAAGTATTCACTTTGGACTTTTCAGCATGTTGTGTATAAGGGATTCAGTAGGTGTGATTATCAGATAGCAGATTGTTGATTTTAAGTGAGTCAAAAGTATTAAGGTTAAGGGTGCATTGTAACGGCACAATCACAACACAAGGCCACTCAGTTTCTATGGCAGAGTCTGTAATACAAACTCAAATGAGAAGTGATGCTCGAGATGTGACAGAAGTCTGAGCGTGGTGCACTGGACATATACGACAACTTCCCTAAAATAGGAAGGCAGGCATGTCGTCGTTTGGCCAGTAAAACAGATAGTGTGCTATTCAAATGTATTATCCACTTAGTCAAAGACCACTGCAACACCCCAGCAAGCTCTTCAAGGAACATGGGTCTTTTCTAAAAAAAAAAAAAAAACAGTTGTTCATAAGTTCTTTCTGTGACATTAATGTACCACCTTAAACTTAACTGTTTTAAGATAGTCATAACTTGGCCCATCAAGCAACTTAACTCATTATTTTTGGAAACATTGGGGCCATCGGAAACAATTACATTATTGTAAAGAACGAAGATAAGTAAAAGTAGGTCAACCAAATTTAAAATCTAAAGGACTTAGGCCTATGGTTTACAGTGTATGAAATGAAACCAAAGATTTATGGGAAGTTCATGAAAACATTGGGGAAGATCTTTACGTAATAAGTCAGTGTTGAACTGAAGACATGTATTGCTTTAACTGCGACCTGACCACATTCCCTTTTAAAAAGTGTTCTACCCAGTTGGTGAGCATCATAGAGGGCGACAGAAGGCGTAATATGTTCCAGAATTTAACACCTGTTTGAACGCTAGAGCAGATATCTGCCATTATTTGCCTAACCATGGCTCTATGACCTCAGGCCCACTGTAATCAGCAGGTCTACAGTTCTGCACTCGTCTCTACCATACTTTATCGTACGGAATTTCTCCACATTAAACTATGCTCAGTAATTCCGTTATCATGAAATTGCCCTTATCTCATTCTGTACTTGTATGACGAGTTCACCATCTGCACACCAGAGCCGCCTACACCGTTGCCTAAGAAACCTGTTATGCCCAGAACATTCTAACTCTGTTTTCAGTGTCCTGTAAATTGTTTTTTTTTTTGCCTATCAAATGACACTTGCTTTCTTCATGTCCAACTATTAACAAAAAAGTATTATGTTTGTCAATGTACAAAATTGAGATGTAATTTGCAATAAACCTTGATGTTCTACCCCAGTAATCATTCAGAAGCATGTACAAATGTTTAAAGTTAGAACAGCTGAACAATACAAGCAGCTGAACCAAAATGAACCAATACAAGCAGCTGAAGTTGGTTCATGTTCCACAACGCTACATTTTACATTAGTTGCTCTCATCAGGTTGCCCATCATACTTAGACAGGTCAAAGATGGTTTACTATTACTAATACATTTACAGGAAATACTTTAATAAATAAAGTACGACCACACTTCTAGGCACCGCCATGCTACCCTTACTTTTTCGGTCGCTCCATCCTCAGGTCTCCCATTATAGAAATTCATTGTTTGTTGAGCAGATTTCCAAAGACTGTATCTTCGATGTGTTTCGATGGTTTAACTGATCACCTACAGAATCACTATTAACTTTACCGTGCCTTAAAGAGATACCCAACATTGGATTTTGTATGGTTACCCTTCTACCAATACACAGGGGACACCCGAAGTGGCAGTCCATTTACAAATGAATGTCAACCCATAGTGTAAAGTGTGATTGGGTAAGCCACATTTTACTCCTGATGTGAAAGGCGTCTTCAGTCGCAGATCAGACAGGTGTCCCAGAAGCTAACATAGAATATTTGACCTCTTGAAGAAAAAAATGTAATCATGGTCTAATAAGAGCTTTACAACCAAACAATGGCCAGTCAACTACATGCGGTGAGATATAGTATGTTTTCCTCTAAACAGCATGTCTCCACATTCCTCACCTTGAACAGGAAGTAGGTGCTCTCTGCAAACTCGGGTCTCAGTGGATGCTGAGCCCAGTGCACCCTGAAATCCGTAGTGAACGCCTGTGAATTAGACAAATATTACAGACAGATATTCCAGCCTAAACAGAGAGAATCCGTGTGAGCATGAGAGACAGCTTACTTCTGGGAGGAAGTTGTGTTTCTTAGTGACTTGATACAGCATCTCATGAGTTTCAATGGCTGGCCGAATATCTCCCTTCAACACCTAGGAGATTAATTAACAAGGTTATGTAGAAAGTCACAAAGTGTATCCCTCAACCTCCGCATCATCTCCACATACTAAAACCCGCTGTGTCGTACCTGCAGCCCGGGGAAGAAGGCCAGGAGGGAGTCCATCCAGGTGCGGGCAGGCAAAAGTGGCTTGTGGATGTGAACATCTAGCAGGAGAGGAGGCTGGCTGATGTACTTCATTATAGATGCATAGTGCTGGAAATTACAAAATATAACAAGCTGAGGAGGAATGTCATCCCGAGCATACTTTGAATTTCACGTTTTTCCTCCTGTTATTGACATTACATGATCCTGGCTGAGTTTGAGTTACAGGGCAACGCCACTTACAATGTTGAAGCGCTGCAGAAAGAGGTCATCCCCCAGGAGAATGTAGGCCTTCAGAAGGTACTCATAATATGAGTCGATCCCTGCTCCCACGCCGCTGTCTGGAATAATACAACAGCATTGTACCGTTTCACACCTCAAACTCTCCTGGCTGATTACAATCAGTACTGAAGGCACAGTAAATCAACAGTCAACCCACTCGCCCGTTTACTTCTACCCCACTGTTCTTCTCGACACCTAGGGAGACCTATAAGTAAGCAGACAGTAGTTAAGGCCTGCGACAGGCTCTCTGTCTTACCCCTGCGGACCCACTCTCCGGAGTGGATGTTAATGGTTGTTCCCACCAGGTTGCTGTTCCTCTGTCTC
The DNA here is from genome assembly GCF_011004845.1 of Esox lucius. Classification (NCBI taxonomy): domain Eukaryota; kingdom Metazoa; phylum Chordata; class Actinopteri; order Esociformes; family Esocidae; genus Esox; species Esox lucius. The sequence continues at coordinate 14,155,858 of NC_047576.1, forward strand.
TTCTCCCAAAGGAAGTCGAGTGCTCTTCGTGCATGGACCTGTGTATGATAACCAGAGTCAATACCATTCCTACACACTGGGATCTCAAGCAGTGAACAAGCTGATGGGACCCTTTAATGTGAAGTAACGCTGCTGTTGAAATATAATGCTACGAACACGTTGGCACCAAGGCCTCAGCGTTTAAAGGCCCAGCCCCGTCCAAAATGTGTTTGTGATTCTGTATTTTTATACTGAGTGTATGTAGTATAATTTGCGTATGTGCTGTTAATGTGGCTGTAATAAGCCAGTTAGGTTTCATCTGGGTAAGGGGGTGGGCTCTAGAAGGTAGACCCACCAAACAATTGGGGCTTTGTATGACAATATCTAAAAATGTCTAACCCCCATCAGATCAGAATGAGCATCAGGGCCAAAGCTAAATAAGGGGGATGCACTGCTCTATATGTCACGTTTATGTTCCTGTTCTTTACCTCAAACACTGGGTCCCCAGTGAAGCGACTCAAAGCAGCAAACTCCAGGATAATGGTGCCAGCACAAGCTGTGCAGGTATCCGTCTCTGTGCCTGTCCGAGACAGAGGACCCCTGACGCCATACTTCAAGTTCACCTGTTGGAAGTGGAAACACATTACTTTGTATGGCTGTCACAAACCAACACCCGCTGTCACAGCTGGGTCCTAAGACCTGGTTTATAAAGATATATACAGCCAAAGACAACACTGCCTCGGAAAACTATGACGACTGCATTCAAAGTGCTTGAGCATAAAACCCATTATGCGATCATAATGTCAGACCTGGCAACTGTGAATCCTTTTATGTGTAGCACTTCCATGCAGCAGCAGAACCCTCCCTGTGACTAGGCGAGACTACCAGACACCAGACCTTGGGCAAAACAGGCTATCTGGCTCCAAACACTATGCGACACCCACACACTGCTTATTTCATAGGCAAACACCCTTTTCTGCCTAATATTAATGCTGATCGCAATCTGCCTCAGTGGGAACTGTAAGGCAATGGACTTAATCATTCTCGGTAATTGGACGCTCTTCAGCAACAAAACAAAAATGGTTTTGCACGAACAGAGGAGATCTTAGATTTTCTGACAAGGTAGCGCTGAGGTAGGACGTCAGGGAGGAGGAGGCAGCGGAGGACGCGGAGCTCCAAGGGACTCCCTTAGCAGGCTGACTAATCTACAAACATCCAAATAAAATCTAGAGTAACATAGTGTGAAGTATTATGAGAACGACACTCTCTCTGCCATACTGGGGTTTTTCCACGCTGCAACGTGCACTGAACCTGCAGGTGAGTCAACGAATGGGGCAGAAATCAGAGCATGTTCTGCCCCAGGGGCAGGCAATCGGTTTGTTTAAGAGAAAAGTCAAGGACGGCAAAAGAACTAGCAATGGGACAAACAGATGTTTGTTTTAACCCGTCTCTGTGTGTAAACAGCTCGTCATGGGTTGCACAATCGTCCCAACATTGTCCAGAATGTTGGTTTTACAGCAGAAAAGGGGAGTAACAGCCACATAGGGTGCTGATGAAGATTCGGTCTAAAGTGCATCGCTGTGGCATGGAAACACAAAATCTCGGGAAGGACAATAACTGAAAACCTCTCGTCATCATTTTGTCAGATTCCAAATCAGCATTGATGCAGTGTAACATTAGCTAGTGCAGCACAAGCATCCTCTCCTGTATCAGCGTTGGGCCAACGCCCCGGAGAGAGCCTCCTGGCCTAGAGCTGCAAAAACAGAGCCCTTGAACGCAGCCCAGCGGCTGACTTTGAAAGCAGCTTGGCTGCCATCCTTTGACAAGGTATACCTGCCCCCATCAGGCCTTAGCAGGGGGAGGATAAAAAGGACCCAGAAAACACCTCTGGGCACCAGATGAAGCCAGGGAGAGTTTGACACTGTACTCTGCCCAGCAGTTTGTTTTACTGACACCCAGAACACTGGTAGTAGCAGAAACGATGGCGCAGCAATTTTACGAGTGAAAACAAAGCAAGAAACTGCAGGGAAGCGGGCATACATTCGCGTTCCGCAAAATGTTCAACTCAGCAGATCTGAGAAGGCTGCTTTACTCGTGCTCCCTACTGGATGCCATCATTTTACCTAACACTTGCTAAACGCTGCCATCTCAAACTTATTAGTATGTGTAGATACTTCTACAGGTGTCTCAAAATGGTCAAATCGAAAGGCTCACCCTGGGAAAGGGTAGGCCACTGCTGGTGTTGAAGGCTGGCAGGAGTCTGAGACCGAGGTCTTTGGCCATGTGGAGCAGCTCATCTTGGTACCACTGCATGTGATGCCCCCCATCCTTCAGCATGACAGCCATGGAGTGGCCCCCGAGCAGCCCTCTGGAACCAGACAAACACACGTAGACACAAGCGATGAGCAAGACGACTCACAACCCCTAGGCCTCATGGTTATATCTGCCTGGCAGGCCGGTTCAGGGTCATTCAATTATTTATGGATGTGGGTGGGTTGAATGAGATTGCTAGGCCACATTTTTTTCTAATGATCCGTTACTTCTGAGAAAACTTGGCAATACTATGGCACTCGGAGTAGGCAACATTAATTTATTTAAATATTCTATATGTAATATTTGTACTTGCCCGTTATATATCTCGGACATGTTTGACAAAGCGATTAAGACAAAATGACAAATATGCAGTATCTCACAAAAGTGAGTACACCCCTCACATCTTTTCAAATAATTGATTAAATCTTTTCATGTGACAACACTGAAGAAATGCCACTTTGCTACAATGTTAAGTAGTGAGATTAACAGTGTAAATTTGCAGTCCCCACTCAGCAACAACGTGTATTTTGTTTTACAACCCCACCCATAGACGAACCGATTTTTCCAAAAGTATTATAGCATTTCTCTTCTTTTTTTACATGACTAGATTAATGTTGATTCTTACCCCAGCACACGGATGTTGGTCTCAAAGACAGACACCACAATGTCATTGTCCAGTCGCACATCTCGCAACACTCTTCTCACCGCGGCTTCAAACTCGGTTGTCTTGTTTAAGAGCTGGAGGTACATGCAGGAAACAATATAAGAAAAGAAAGAAACCTCCCTATGCAAATAAAGTAAACAAATCCACCCAAAGAAGTCAGTAAGGCAAACTAACGATGACACTCACCACTAGAGTGTCCAGGGTGTCGATGAGGGTGAGAGAGAACCTTAGCACGCAGATAGAGACAAAACAATCATACTGTCAGTCCCTTATGGCAACAAGACATAACCCCAGATACTCCGGTTGCAACAGACCTGAATCTCCTGTCACTACATCCTACTCAAACCTAGAGACAGACATGCACTCACTTCCCCAGTGCGTCATCCACGTCTCCTCGACTGGGCTCTAGCCCACGCACCCTTCCACGACACGTCAAAGGCATCAGCTCATCCGCTGGGTATGCATGGTCCTGGAGGACACAACCAATGGTAGTAAATCATGGATATACAGTATAACAGACAAAACGGATTAACATCTCATCGACATACACTAGGCTTAGGTAAACCAGTTTCCTTGGGGGGAGAAAACACTGCCACGCCTAAAATCAATTGCCACGCAATCTGCATTCGGTCAGGGCTACATCGCATTAGCATTAACAGAACAGTTAATGGGGGTTAGGCGAAGACCTTTTGCTTTAGAATTATTATTTTTTATATATATATATAAAAATTCGACCCAATACTCCCTCTCTCTAGAAGCTACAGTGTTAGTCACCCTGTGACAGAACTTGACCCTGTACAAAACAGTCCAACTAGAAGCGAAATGAGGACATTAACAAGGAGAGGACCTGTTCTTTGGGACTGACTGCCCACTTAATCAATAGCAGAGATAAATTACTAACATCTAGGCCAGTCCTACTCACTCAATTAAGGAAGAAAAAAATCTAAGCATTAGGTGTATTGTCAGGGTTTTGATGAAGAACGTCAGTATATCAGTTGCCCATCTCAGAGTTCATGAAAGAAGATGAACAGTGCTGCAAAAGAAGCCATCAGGCATTAGCTTAGAGGCTCAATGACCCAAATTTAGGCGGAAAACCAATTTAAATGATGGGAACAGAGCAGTTCTTTAGACAAATATATTTAGGTAATTCAGAGTGACGTACAGTGGTGAGGGAATACAGTAAATTTCAACATTTAAATGCTTGGCATTTTTTAATTGTAGTAAACCAACCTCAGTTATGTAAAGAGGAAGACTTACCATATAATTTGAATAAGCATGGTCGAACATCTCAACTACTTGGTTCCTTGAGGGTACACAAAGAAAGCACAAGTAAGCTAAGTCTTCCCCTTTAGCTCAGTCTGAACTGGTCACACATTCAGCCCAGGATCAGACATCTAACTTACCTTAGCTTGACCTTCTCTTCTCGTGACATACATTGTCCCAGCATGAATACAATGCTCAGCAATAGCAGCAAAGGCAACAATAGGGTAGACATAGTTGCAGGGCGAAACCACAACATCATCCACAAAGCTACAACCTAGCCCTCTCAGTCAATTACACCTGTAACCTATCATCCCAATTATAAAAGTCTACACACCAGCAGTATTCTCTTACCGATGAACACACTGCGATCTCATGTGTACATATTCTGAACTATGGGAGATTTAAGGCCAAGTTTCTGTCTGGTCCATTGGTTATTGAATGTTTCCACATCCAAGCACCACATTGGGCTGTTTATTAGGCCTACAACAAAGTTAATAATCACCTTACTGATGCCCATTTATACACCACCTATGGTAACTAAACAAAGTAAACAAGGTATCCTTTTGAAAGTTTTCAAAAATGCCGTAGCTATGATAGAAAATGATATCCGCGATCCGTCTTATCGAACTGCCAATTACTTTCTATAACTCAGTCTCAAGGTCTCAGATGCTTATTCACCTGCTGGTCACACCTTTTTGCTTCACAACCACTCTTGACACACACGGCACCCGGATCTAGTACTGCAACTTGTGACACGTTGGCAAAGCTTCAATAGCTGCAAGTCAGGATTTACATAAGCTTACAGTACCGCTAATGCTCGTTGTCTTTCACACTACTATTTCTACTAAGAATGACGATATCAAAACAAGATGTCCCTTAACAATTACTTGATGTGTTTTTTATTTAGTAAACACAAATGCGTAGCTATACCCGCAAGCTGAAGTATTGTTTTGCTTTCTGAGTAGACTACCAAATAATTAGGACATTTCTATATCGTCGTGGCTGTCACAGTAATAACGTAAACATAACTGTTAATTGGCTAGGAAGCTAGTACAACATGTAGTAACAACAGATGCTGAATCAACGAAACCCTAACGTTAAACATCCCCCAGAGAGGTGATGTACACAGTATTTGGTTAGCTTGTACTAGTCACCATCAGTCTTTTCATGGAACAGCGAGAATATCCGCGGAGAAATCTCAAAAGTGCGTTTCTGTCATATAGCTAAGCTAACTATGTAGCTGTTGATATTTCCTCCTCTTGACAGCTCTTTCGTCAAGGCAGTTGTGCCGCCTGCCTGCTCCCTTCTAGCCAGCTTAGAAGCTAGCTAGCTATCCTGGCCGGTCAACGACATTCCGACAACAATGTGAATTACTCTTGACTTTAGACTAAGCAAGGCACCGCGTCTTTTCGGCTGTTGAGCCAAGCTTCTAGCCCGCTAAATGTCTGGTTTAGTTAAGCAGTAAAATAATTGGTAAACGTCTGTTGCCTTAATCACTCAGCATAAATCTTTAGCCACTAGCTAGTTCTTAACAAGGAAACGCGGATGATGTTGTTTAGAGGAAGTACGTCAACAAAACCCGCATCCTGTAAGGCTTTAGATCCCACCCTCTGCTCCGCCCTAACCCCAAAATGTTGTAGTTCTGTCAGGCAGCATTATCAATATTACTTACATTTGAATTACTAAAACTACTTGTGTATATGTTCCTAAATCTGAGTAAAATATACATAACAGTTGACGTTTGTTAGTTCCTTACATATTATCAGAAAACAGAATGAATCGCCCATTGTCTTGGGTCTTGACTACATTCCCCAACAAGCCAGCGAACTCACGTGAGAAAGGTGCATATCTCACATGACTTTCTTGAGCTGTTTGTGTCACTTTCTAAAAAAAATCTTAACCCTCACCTTATCTAATCCTAACCACACTGTTAACTTCATGCCTGGCCTTAAATGAAGATCAGATTGCCAGTTTTCTTTCTCCAACTTAAATTTTGTGGTTATGTCATCTAATTTTTGAGAAGTGGAAACAAACTGAGTTACGAGTGGTGTAGTGACTACCTGAGGCAAAACAGTGACCGCTCTCTACCTCGAGGAAACGTGAAGTATTTTGCCTATTCTGCAGCGACAAACTAAACAGGTACAATGTACTGTGTGCGTTGCATGTCTAACTTAGCTTACTGGTGATGTTGTCTTTGCGTGTTGATGTACAGTACAGTGAAGTTGTCGAATGAACTTAACCAATTACGATCCATAGTTAGTTCATGTAGCTGGAGTATAATAATCCGAACAGTCGCTATTATTGCAAAATGTACGTAGTTTAAAGGCTAACTAAGATAGTCAAATATTATATTATCTTAACCATAGCTGTGGGGAATTCTAGGACAATCCTTTGTAGAGTAGGGTAATATAGTTCATTAAACATATGCACCGAAAACAATTACCAATAATGCACATTCAGCAAATTTGTCTCGCTCACCCAGACATGACTCCGGCTGTTGGAAAAAAGGCCACTGGGCTTATAGCTGCCACTTTCACACCGCTCACTCCCGAAGGGTAGGTTACATGTCATGATTTGTATACATGCATTTATTGAAGTTTTAGTTCACTTTGTTATAAAAGTAATTGTATGCTGCTGACTATTCCTACCTCGTCTCTCCTGCTCCCAATTTATCGCTGTCTGTAGTGAAATTAACCTAGCAGAGATCGGACCCTACGTTGATTACCTGTTAGAGCAGCAAGGGGTTAAGAGTATATTTGGTAAGAACTTTGTCTTTATGCTGACCTTCAACTGTTTTGGTATTTAGCCGACCTTCAACCACTAGAGAAGTCATAACAGTGCTATCACTTTCCTAACATGTTTGTAATGTCTGTCTATTTCTCCAACCCCTCCCGCAGTCAACGGCACGACCGGAGAAGGCATGTCTCTCACTGTGGAAGAAAGGAAGATGCTGGCAGCGGAGTGGTGTAGTAAGGCAAAAAACAAGTAAGTATTTTGGTGGTTATTGTTAAATGTCACAATACTGTACTTGTGGAGGAATACGTCTTTGATTGAGCCCTTCTGACTTATTGTCAAGTTTCTCTCTGTGGATATCCTCTGTCTGAACAGGCTAGAAAATGTCATAGTGCATGTAGGCTGCATGAGCCTGAAGGACTCCCAGGAACTGGTGAGTAATCCCTGCCATGACCTGCTGGCACTCCTACTAGTATCTTCTCTGAAAACAGCTCTGGGCTTTTGGCACTGTAATTGAGGTGTTACGCTACTGTTCTGCCCCACGCAGGCACAGCATGCTGGTGAAATCGGTGCTGATGGGATAGCAGTGATCTCACCTTCTTTCTTTAAACCTGCCACTGTAGGTCTGTGGATTCTATTGTTGGGTTATATTGGATAGTTTTGGGTCAGTTTTCTCTTTATGGACTGACCGGGCCTTTCCATTGTTGTTAAAGGACGTACTGTTGGCATGTGTGCGTTTCCTTACATTCCTGTTTCCTTTTGCGGGAACTCAGGTGCGCTGAAGATGTTCCTCCAGGAAGTGGCTGCAGTCGTCCCTGCGGTGCCCTTCTACTATTATCACATTCCAGCCATGACAGGGGTCCACTGTGGGTGTTCTGAGTTCACTTAATACGATGCAGTCATCACTTGTTCAAATTACACGGACGTACATTCTCAGCCACTTTTTTTCTCCTGTCAGTGCGATCAAGGGACGTGTTGGAGGGGATCGACGCGGAGATCCCCTCATTCAGGGGCCTGAAGTTTAGCGGAAGTGACCTGATGGACTTTGGCCAGTGTGTCAGCTACAGCCCGTCTCACTGGTCACTCTTATACGGCATGGATGAAGTTAGCACTGCATTTTCTCCTCCTTGCCTGTGTTCATCTTTCTCCTTGCCTGTGTTTTTGATGGTAATTCCTCTTAGGATAGGTTATGTGTTCAGTATGTTGTTTCTCTAATGTAGAATGTTTTACCCTTTTAACAGCAACTGCTAGGAGCTTTGGCTATGGGTGCCAATGGTGCAGTGGGAAGGTTAGTCTCTTTCTTCTCTTTTCTCACTTTTGGAGTCATGCTCTCAGTGTACAGCAAACCCATTGGAAAGACACTAACCCTTTATCAATCAATCAAATGTATTTAAAAGCCATTTTTACATCAGCAGTTGTCACAAAGGGCTTTTACAAAACAACCAGTCTTAAACCCCAAGGAGCAAACAACAGTAGTGTTGAATTTCAGTGGCTAGGAAAAACCTCCTAAGAAGGTTGAAATTGAGGAAGAAACCTAGAGCGGACCCAGGCTCAGTGGGATGACCCGTCCTCTCCTGGCTGTGCCAGGTGAACATATTAAGAGTACAAATTGTAATAATTAATAAATGCATGTGGGCTGAGTCCAGGGTCGATTTAAACTTAGTCCAGGTCAGAAGCATAACCAGATGGACAGGGACAACATGGGGAGGGGGAGGTGGCAGCTGAAATCATCAGGTATCATCTTGATCTGCAACACAATCAGGAGGACTTTGGACAGGGACAGCAACGGGTCTTTCAAGCCAGGTACTCCTCAGGTGTGGGCCAGGACCTTATGTCCTCCTAAGTTTAAAACGGCAGGAGACAGGGAAGATCTACAAGGATTTATAGTGGAGAAAGCAGCTTAGGATCTTGGGTCTGAGACAGATGAGTCCAGTGATACTGTGGCCCTATCTGGGGGAGGCCCCGGACAGGGCCCAACAGGCAGGAAATCAATCCACCCACATTGCCAAGCATCAACCAAAGGGACACCCTCCAACCGCAACCACCATGAATGAGGGTCGAGTATTACCAGCAGAGTACAGCCCAATTGCACAAGTGCGCAACAGAGAGACAATGACAAGCCAGTGACTCCTCCCCCGAAAGGTATTGGAGGGAGGGCATCCCAGTGGCGATGAGAGCTCATCTGGCAAGACAGCAAAGGTGGACAGTAACAAGCCTTTCTGGTCACCTTCACGCCCCTGGGCCAGACTACACTTAATCATAGACCATGCTGAAGAGATGAGTCTTTAGTAGACACTTGAAGGTTTGCACTGAGTTTGCATTTCTAACCTTAATTGGCAAATCATTCCACAGTAGTGGGGCTCTATGAGAGAAGGCCCCTCCTCCGACTGTTTGTTTAGAAATTCTAGGTACAATTAAAAGGCCTGCATCTTGCGATCTAAGGTTACATGTAGGTATGTATGGCTGGATCATTTCAGCGAGATAAGTAGGAGCAAGTCCATGTATTGATTTATAGGTTAACAATGAAACTTTAAAATCACCCCTAACCCTAACAGGCAGCAAGTGTAAAGAGGCTAGTACAGGAGTAATGTGTTCCAAAAAAAATTTGTTCTAGTTAGGATTCTATCAGCTGTGTGCAGCACATTGAAGTTTATTTATTGATTTGTCAGGGTAACCGAAAAGAAGAGCATTGCAGTAATATAATCTAGAAGTAACAAAAGCATGGATTCGTTTTTCGGCATCAGTTTTTGATGAAAAGATGAAAAAAATCAACTCTTGAGACATATTTTATATGTTAATCAAAGGAGAGGTCAGGGTCAAGGGTAACGCCAAGGTTTCTTACAGTTTTTTGGAATACACCCATGCAGCCGTCGAGGTTCACAGTGAGATCTGTTAACAATGCTCTTTGTTTCTTGGGTCCTAAAACGAGCATTTCTGTTTTTCTTGAGTTTAAAAGCAAGAAGTTCTCTGTCATCCACTTCCTAATATCTGAAACGCATGCTTCCAAAGTAGCTAATTTTGCGGCTTCTCCATGCTTCATTTAAATATATAACTGTGTCATCAGCATAAAGTAAAAATGTGGGTGGATTAATTTCCTGCCTGTTGGGCCCTGTCAGGATCCAAATTCGATTTATTCAGAAGAGGCTTCATTTCCGTTCGGTACACATCCGGAGGAAAGGGAACAATTTATTATGTTCAACATTGGCTGACCTAGCACAGGAAATAGCTCCTTAAGTAATTTTGTTGGAATCGGGTCTAGCTGACAATTTGTGGGTTTAAAACTCATTACAAATTTAGTGAATGTGTCGAGCGATACGGGATCAAAAAATTCAAGTGTCCCCATTGACACCTGGTCAGGGAGGTTCAGGACATTCTCAGGACAACTGAGATTTTGGGGACTATAACTATTTAAGGAGGAGTCAGTTATTTGTTTTCTAATGGTGATGATCTTTTCAAGCAAGTATTTCATGTATTCATTACCGCTAAAGTGAAGACCCACGTCACTTGTTGAGAGTTGCTTTTTTTGTTAACTTTGCAACTGTATCGAAGATACATTTTGCATTGTTTTTGTTCACCTCAATCAGGTGGGTGAAATAAGCTGATCGAGCAGATGTGAGTGCTTTTCGGTAGTGTACTGTCTATCCAGGCTAGTCTGAATGCTTAACTTGGTGGAGCGCCACTTTCGCTCCAATTTTCTGGAGACCTGCTTGAGTGCTCTAGTATTGTCTGTGTACCAGGGATCAAGTTTCTTGTTGTGTATTTCTTTAGTATTTCGCAGTGTTGAGTTTAGATCCTTAATTTGATCGTTTGCAGATTTATTTACTCTATCGTTGATGAGCGATCTAGTAAGAATATCAAGAAATCTATTTGTAGTCCGAGAATTTATAGTACGGTTTTTGAAGCTCATTGTTTGCGGGGCAAGTGGATTTCTTGTTTTAAAGGTAAATGTAATAAGACAGTGATCCGATATTCCAGGATTTTGGGGGAAAATTATTAGATCTACAATATCTATTTCTCGTGGCAGGACTTAATCTAAGGTGTGATTGTGGCAGAGTGTGGGACCATGGGAGACATGTTGGATAAAACCCATTGAGGCAATTGTGGCTTCAAAGGCTTTTTGAAGAGGATCATTGGACTTTTCCATATGGATATTGAAGTCGCCAAAAATGTGAATACTGTCTGGCATGAATACAAGGTTAGACAAGAGTTCTGGAAACTCATTGAGTAACATTGTGTATGGCCCAGGAGCCTGTAAAACGATTTATCAGCCTGGTTAACTTTCAAGAGTAAAACTTCAAAAGAATGAAAATCAGTGATGTGTTTTAAAGTAAATTTATATTTACTGTCATAAATATTAGCAACACCCCCTCCTTTTCGGGATGCACGAGGGATATGATCACTAGTATAGCCAGGAGGAGAGGCCTCATTTAGGGCAGTGAATTAATCAGGCTTTAGCCACATTTCACATAAACCAATAACATCTAGTTTATGATCAGAGATTAATTTATTTACTGCAACTGCCTTTGGAGCAAGGGATCTAACATTTAGGACTCCTTTCGTTCCAGCACATACAACTACCTGGGCAGCAGTGTGAACAGACTCATATCAGCCTTCAATAAAGGGGACCTCACTATGGCCAGGACTTTACAGGTACACTTCTTTCCCCAACTCACATAGCATCCTAGTCTTTTTTATTATTATTACATCAAACATCGTTCTAATTGTTCCCCTTGTGTGATGTCTCTTTGCAGTTCCAAGTGCAAGATATCCTCTGTTATGCAATGGACTGTGGTGAGTTCAGCATGTTTTCCCACAAACTGTGCCATTCCCGCTTTGTCATCATTGAGATTGAGTCAGTGCTGACATGCTGTGATGTGTTTTTGTGCAGGGTTTGACTTGGCTGTCAATAAGCAGCTGATGAGTGAAGTGTCAGGACTGGTTCTGGGCCCTCCGCGCCTGCCCCTGCTACCCTGCCCCCAGTCCAAGGCGGTCTCCATTGCACGGAAACTCAAACAGGTCCTGGGTGTGCAATGACAGCAGCTCCGGGGCTTCACTTTGTAGTCTGTCTGGGAGTTTTAGAGTCAGTAAAAACACTAATGCAGGAACTGTGCCTTAATAATCGAGAGGAAGATCAAGGAATGCGAATAGCTTAATAACAATCTATATACCGAATGTAATAACGGTTTACAAACTGAAATTTAAATATGTAAAGATACCTGCTTAAAGTTTGATTTCACTGACTATTGCCGGCACAAATATTAAAAAGATGCAAAGAGCATTCCAAGCAGTCCGAAATGCCTAAAAACATCACAAGTTTCTAAGAATAGAACTGTCCAAGATTCAGAGTGTCATGAGAATAGTGATTCTAAGGGAACCATTAGACTGGATTGTACAGATTGGCTACAGTTACAGAGGGACTGTTATCTTCATTGTTTGTTTTCTTTTCATCCTTGTTGTTTACCAGAAAAACACATGTTTCTGTGACCATTACATTTCATACTGTATTAGATTGTGTATAACATATACTGCAGTTTTGATTTACTCAGGCTATGTTAAATTGGTCTTAAAGTGTGAAATGAACTCTTTCCAGTATTTTGGCCTGGATAATGTATTAAAAATAGCCTTTGATTTCAGTTTATTACAGCATAGATACACTTGTGGGAGTAAAAGGGACCTATAAACAAAACTTGAATCATTTTTGTAAACACAGCCTTAGTACATATGGATGAAAAATATCCACTGTTTTTACTTGTTTTGGAATACTAGCATCTATAAATGTTCTCTGATCATTCTCCAATGTTCATGTGTCTCCTTCTTTGACTTTTATGGCTCTGCAGGGTTGGATGTCAGTCTCAGATGCCATCTTTGTAAACCAAAAAGCATAAATGTGCGTGTGTGTGCGTGCCTCTTAGTTAGACAAAGAAGTGCTTTGTCCATGTTAGACCGTCTTGGCTGTGGTGTCAGTGGCCTTGCTGTCTTCGCAGCCCCCTCCGAACTCCCCGCGCACACACCTACAGTACCCCCATCTAGATAATCTATAGACCATACTACACATTCCAGCCAGCACACACTTTCACTTAACTGATGTGAGTGGAGATGCCAAACCAGCCTTTGTACTCTGTCAGTATCACTTTATCTCTTACTTTTGGACAGAATAAAACGTTGGACATTATTTATTTGAGAGAATTGAAGCAGAGCTGTTGTGAAATGTACTGGAATGTGATCGCAGTGTGTATTGCAGAGACAAAGGGACAGACAGCTGGAGCGAATTAAAGGAGTGGAGGGGTGTGTGTTTTTGCCTTTGGATGACTACAGACATGGTTGGTCAGGACTCTAGGTGGAGGACAGTCAGTGGGAGGAGGAAATAGATGTTCACGGTCTCAGAGGAACAGCAGCTTGTAAGTTAGGCTGCTGATAAAAGGCAAAGCCATGATTGGGTATTTCCTTGGGCTTTGTGTGTTTCTGTTGGGATGTGGTTCCTCACCGCTGCTGCAGGGAACTCTTCTAGGTAAAGGGGAACCATGCGGAGGATCAGTGGAGGGTCAGTGTGATGCAAACCTCACATGTTTGTCTGTGACGCTCGGAGGGGACAAGGAGGAAACCCCTAGGGGTAAAGTCTGCAGCCGTGAGTCTACCTGTTAATATCAATATTATATGTAAAAAAAAAATATTAAAACATTCACTGTATTATTTGTTTCAGACATGACTGTGTTGATCAAGCATGGTCGGTTTTGTCAGTGTTATTATGATATAGAACTCAATTTCTTAAGACGTAATGGCATTGCAGTGTAAGTAAAGAGGTGTGTTTTGCAACCTGTGTTGTCCTCACCTCCCGTAGCTCCCCTTGCCCCAGGCTGCGTGCCATGCTCTGGAGTGCAGTGTCCCCGTGTCAGGCGGACGTGCCCTGGGGGACACGTCACTGAGCCGTGTGGCTGCTGCCCCCAGTGTGCCCGTCAGAAGGGCCAGGTGTGTGGGGGCCCCAGCTGGGAGAACGGTTACTGTGACAGAGGTCTCACCTGCACCCTCTTCACAGGACACAGCCCTGCCCTTCCCCCACACACTGGCGTGTGCAAAGGTAAGGGGATTGGTTCCAATCAATAGGGTTTAAGAAGGATCGTTAAGATGAGGCTTCTGTAGAAATGATATTGCTAAAGAAATGTCTGCATTGAGGAACAGCCGCCAGTGTTAAAAGTGCTGCAGGGTTGTGTTTGATGTAATGGAATACTTGTTTGAAGATGACTGTGTCGGACTCTGACCTCCCGAAAACCACCTAGCATCATCAGAGGAAATCTTACTATTCCTATCCGGTCATGTTGTGTCAGTTATTTCATCCTGTTTGTGGCTCTCCCCCATCATGTTCCAGTGTTACCTGGGAAACCGTTAGAACGCTTGCTCCAGCCTATGGAAGACCCCCTATGTCCCAGGGTTTCGGGCTGCAACATCAGGGTCGGATACTGTGACTGCTACTCCCTACAGACATGCCATCATGTCTTCTTTTACCCAAGTCTGGACGAATGTCTTAAAGCAAAGAGAGGTGATGTAAATAGACTAAGGCACTAAAGTATACTTAGTGGCAATTTCCTGCAGACAGTGAGCTGAAGCATGTGGCTTGCCACATGAAGCGGGCAGACAGGCATTGAACAATTCATTCACTGGTCCAGTGAATTTTAGAATTTCAGGTGACCTATGTTTGGTTGGTAGAATGTGCCACAGTTTCATTTATGAAAAACATACCCCTACTGGGCTTTTCACACAGGACAGTGTCCTAGTCTTTACCAAGAATGGTGCGACAAACCAAAAACATCCAGTCAGCCGCAGTTCTGTGTGTGAAAACTGCTGGTTGATGAGGGAGGTCTAAGGGGAATGGCAAGCTAGCAGATGGGCTACAAACATAGGGGTGTACCTAATAAACTTGACAATGATTGTGTTCAGAAACCCTCCACTAATATGCATGCACACACCAATATATTTGGAAAGTACTGTAGCTTTCCAATGCTTTGTATTCATTTGGAGTTTTAGGCATGTGAACCGTGGTGGTCTATTTTCCAGAGGATGAGCTCTGGAGTGAGAGAAATGAAGAAAACAGGGAGTGGACTTGTATGAAATGGGGCTGTGAACTGCAGGAAAACCAGTGTGTGTGTATGGAGAGGAGCTGCTCTTCACCATCACTCAGTGAAGATGCCTGTGAAGATCTGCTACGTGAGTTTCACACAAAACATTACAGCCAAATAGTAAAAACGTGTCACAAAGGTTTTGAGAAACTAATCATGTGCATGTATGTGATTCCTTCTCCTTTCTTCCCTCTACATCAGAAAAAGCCCGCTGCAGCAACGTGAGCTGTTCAGAGGTCCCAGTTCCTTCTTGTCCTGATGATTCCTTCCTGACTGAGTCCCACATTCCTCCTGGCAAATGCTGCCCTCTGGTGCCAGCTGTCTGCACATGCAACTTTGAGGAATGCCCCGTGGCCCCACAGAACTGTCCTCCTGGCCAGCTAGTTCAACATGTGGAGGGAGGGGATGGTCGTCCAGGTTCTTGTTGCAACCGGTACCAGTGTGTGCAGAGTTAGGCTCTGGTAAGGGTGCAGAGGGAGGTGAGAGAAGACGACTGGCAAAGAAGGGGGGAAAAAACTTAGGGGTAGCCAAGTGTATACAGGCGAAAGAGTGCCTGAACCTCACACAGCTGGACTCAGCTGAATAACTTTACTCTAATAGCTGATTGACTGCTTAGGCAATTGTATATCATAAGTTCAGGTTTCTTCAAGTATCATAAAAACAATTGCTTTATTGGCAGCATAGCTTTTATATAGAAAAAAGTCTAATGGCTCATAGATAATGGGTTTGTGGAAGTAGGCTTACTCTGCTTCCTAAAAGCAGACTTAACAAAAAAGTTATTAAGACTACAGAGGGGTTGTTTTTAGTAAATGAGATCTGTTTAAATACATTTCTACCTGTGTTGAATTAGATTAAGTATAATCAAGTATTTTTTTCTTTTTTCTGCTGTTTCAATATCGAATAATACAAGTTAAAGCATATACACAGACGTTTTAGTTTCACTTCAGTTCAATAAACAATCATCTCGAAGTATCATTAAATTGTGATATTCTGTATTCTTCAGTCATATAACGTAGTATCTCTGACCATACTAGTTAGCTAGCTACACCAGTAAATGGTGATCCTTGCTTGCTCCACAGTTAGTGGCATTGTGGCTACTGAAGTGTTGGAACTGCTATTCCAGTGTTCACCCCAAACTTTGCATGCCCCATTTATTTTTGCATCATGTTCTGAAAGCACTCTTCTGCAAGGCACTGAAAGCAGCTATCCGGTGGATATAGGGGTACCTGAACGTACTGCCCTGTTGGCCAAGGGGAGATTGGCCCTGGAGGGATGAGCACATCTTTTCACCTTTCAGTGCAAATCGTTACAATCGATTGAAGCACATCGATGGCACGAATAGCAGACAATGCAAATTAACAACTTTCACAATCTTGTCAGGAACTGCTGAAGCTACAAGGGGACTATGGTCGTTTCAGTAGAATGTTTACAAAGCAAAGCAAAGCTCACACAGTGATGAAAAAAAAACAAATAAAGCGCAACAGATAACGGATCCGTGCACAATAAGTGTAACAAAACTGAGACAAAATCCTTATCATATTAGGCAGTGAAGATAACTATCTGAGCAGTTGCTCGCTATTTGGTTAAATGTAATCCCCGTTGTTACTTCATTAGATCACAAGTGAGGGGGAAGCACGGAACCATTGTAAGACACACCATTTTGGAATGGACGGATATGAACGAAACACCCACAAAGCGTTAGTGTTTCCGGCCAGCTCAGCGCGTCTGGATTGTTGTGTTGTCACTGACTGCTGGCTGTCATTAGCTCTAATACGCCGTGGCTATCAATTGTAGCGAAGAAGAACACATTTCATTCTAAAATGGTGCTGCTAACAATAATTGCTCGTTTAGCGGATGGACTGCCGCTTGCCGCCTCAATGCAGGAGGACGAGCAGGTAAATAAATTGTTTTCCTGTTCTTCAGGTATCTTGCTAACTAGCCCTAACAAGCAATTCAAGATAGGTATTCACACTAGTACTACCGACATCGTCCAAAAGCTTGTCAGACAGCTTGCTACGTGTGCATTATGGACCTTGTCATCTATGCGATGTTTATCTTTGCAGGCCTATTTTCTTCACACTAAAATGATAGCTCGTTGCTAATTGTGCTTGATGGTTCTGTTATTTATATACAATTCAGACAGACCTATCCTAGCTTTTCCAAGGAAACTGGCAGCTAATCTAATTGCTAGTTCACCAGTTCTTTACTTTGTAGTTCGTTTCCTTACTGATATTTATCACATGAACAAGCGACATCATCTGCTGTCAAATGTTGCTATGGTACAGTAACAAATATGCATTTCACCTTATTCCCAAGGTTCAATAAACTCATGTGGTGTAGCTAGTGGAAAGACCAATTAACAAGTGTAGTAGGATCATTTGCATACTATGCTGAATTATCTTGTGTAATACTGTTAATTAATCAATAGAATGTCAATTCCCTTGAGGAAAGACCTACTCTAATTCTGTGTAAAAAGTTTAATAAATTGTAACTTTCTTGAAGGCTAGTTGAACTGGATCAGACAGCAATTTATTAATAGGAAGTGTGGTAATTACGAGTTGCCATAAGCTGCTACTGCTGGAAGAACTGTAACATGTTTTTCTTATTTTTCTATCTGCTCTCCCAAAGGGAAGTGAGAAGGTTGGTCTTTTCTGCACTGTAACTGAGGCACTGTTCCTGTGATGTGTCGTTGTTATTGTGTTTACCATACCTAGACCAAATGCTTATTTGTCTGTGAAATGAATATTGCTCCCAATCATGGGGTGTGTCCTTTCTGACATCTGCTTGTTTGCTTCACCACTTACTCTTTCTTCTGAGTTTAGTTGGGTCGAGACCTGCAACAGTACCAGAGCCAGGCTAAACAGCTATTCAGGAAACTCAATGACCAGAGTCCTACACGTTGCACATTAGAGGCTGGCTCCATGTCCTTTCAGTAAGTTAAGACCAGTTAGAGGAAACATAAGACACACACACTCTTGATAAAGTATGACGACACACAATTCAAAACCATTTGTAGAAGCATGACTTGCATTAATAATCAGGTGTCCACTGTATGCCTCTCAAACACTCATTCCCATGTTTCACTTCTTGTGTTTCTCATACCAGCTATGTCATAGAAAAGGGAGTAGTCTATCTAGTACTGTCGGAAGCAAGCTTTCCTAAAAAACTTGCATTTGCTTACCTGGAAGACCTGCAGGCAGAATTCCATGAACAGCATGGAAAGAAGGTCCCCACCGTATCCCGGCCCTACTCCTTCATTGAGTTTGGTGAGATTATATGACATATATCATCATTACACCCTGTCATTTTATTATGGATACAGTATGTTGTGTGGAGTAGTATAGCTCTCGGGCCAAACACCAATTGTGTGGGTCTGAATCCAGCTTACTGTCCTTTGACTCACGGTCCTGACATCTCCCTGGTCTTTTTAATCATGTTCATTCGCTTAAATTACATTTATTTATTTTTACAAAATATTCCCTAAAATCCTGCAAGAGTCCCATGTCCCTTTTTGTGTGTTTCTCCCTCTATGTCCATAGACACATACATTCAGAAGACCAAGAAGTCGTATATAGACAGTAGAGCCCGCAGGAACCTGGGCAACATCAACACAGAGCTGCAGGACGTCCAGCGAATCATGGTGGCCAACATTGAGGAAGTGTTGCAACGAGGGGAGGCCCTGTCCGGTAATGACTGCTGACTTTTCATTCTCATTTACAGTGCAAGTCCTCAATGTGTATGATGACATTTTGATAATGTATGGTAGAATTATCTAGATTTATTTCCAAAAGGAGTGCTACCTCTCGCATAGATACTGTTCACCAAGCCCTGAAAATAAAGAATAGTGCTGGAGAGGAAGCAGATGCCATTCTCACTTGTGTTAAATTATGATTTGTTCTGGTTTCTGTTCCCCATTCTCTGCTCATCTGGATCAACTCACATCTCATCCAGCTCTGGACTCCAAGGCCAGTAATCTATCCAGCCTGTCAAAGAAGTACAGAAGTGATGCTAAGTACCTGAACACTCGCTCCACCTACGCCAAGCTGGCTGCTGGCGGGGTCTTCTTCATCATGCTTATCGTCTATGTTCGCTTCTGGTGGCTCTGAGAAAGGAAAGGAGAGGAGGCAGGAAGGGTTAGCCATGGTCTCATTTTATCCAAAATGTGATTTGTCTATTTTACACAAGACTGTTGTAGTACACACCGACAATGCACGTTATCTTCCCAACCGCCTTTGCATAGATCTTTCAAGAAATTACAAATTTTATGTTTTTATTAACAATTACAGTCACCCTGTAGCGCTTATACATCCGAGTTAAGAGAGACTGATTGCTTGTGAGAATGGGTCAGAGGAAATACCTTTGTTTTGTGTTTGTGTGTATTACCATGACCTGTAAGATAACTCCTGTTGATTTAGTCATGTTCAGGGCTATATGACATAGCAGTGCATAAATCATTATATTTACCCAGAACACATCGCTAGGGCTCTGGTGTTAATAACACAACTATTATTGTGTTGTTATTATTGTGGATGGATGCAGATCTCTTAAAGTGAATGAATTGAAAGAAAAATGGCATCGATATGAGGCTAAATGTAGGATAGGAGGTCATTCATTATTTCCATCTCATCCAAAAACAACTGTTAGGTGATTATAACAATGGTATGTCACATTAAGGGTTTTTCTTGGGTTGTGTTTATTGTATTCTTGCTCATAGTTGGCAGCACACTAGTCGTTATCACTTCAGAACGTAGCTGCAACTGACTCAATCATAAATCCTATGGTAAATTTAGGTTTTACTTCAGATACCACGATAGGGCTGTTTAGGGACTATCACTTAATTACACACTGTACATCTGAAAATATTGAAAAATATAAATCGCTCAATAGTCAATAGCTAAATTTTTCAATTACTTTAAAACCTCAAACCAAACATAACATTTTTGCAATTAATGTACAAATATTATTAGCATTTATTTAGAAAACCAAAAGGTTTACAGCATCAAAATATTGTCCAATTAAAAAAATACATCTAGTAGTGTTGATTTAATTAGACAGTTTGTGGCCACTGACATTAAACACATTGTTATGGCTAGTATTTTATTGTTTGTAATATATACCTTGAAAATGAACAAAGTTGTTTATTCATCTCATGCTAAGTCAGATGGAGCAGCTTTTGTGAATTGGAATGTCAAATAACGTGGCATTCAAACAGCATCCCATTTCAATAGGGATTTCTCTGAGGGAAGGTCGCTATGGTTTTTTAAGGTAAAAACCTAGTGATTGGACTGCACACAAGGTTGTGGTGCCTCATTGTGCTTTAGCGACTCCTTGTGGTATGTTGGGCAACCTGCAGGATCAATCGTGGCTGTTTGCCATTGTGCTTTCTCTAAGAATGTAAGGGCTGGAGCGTGAAAACGAGCAGAACTTCTAGCCATGATGTGCTTCGTAGGACACAATTGTGTTTGTCTTTTCCCAGACTGCAGGGAGTTCTTGCAATGAGGCAAGGCAAAAAACAGCAAATTAGACTTTGATATGGTTGCACACAAACTGATTGAAACAAATTGACTAAAGAGGTTTGACAACTTGCTATTAAGCTTTGGATATTTCAGCTGCGTTCATGCATGCAATCCAATAATTAGGTGTGTTCCTCTGCCTGGAAAGGTTACTTAGGTATCAGCTAACCTCATCAAACGTGTTCCTTTGCACAGGCTTTTCACATATCTTACAATGCCTGGGCAATTCTTTTACATACCAACCAACCAAAAGATGCATTGATGCATTCAGATGAATGAAACTAGGCTGTACTGACCAACAAGTTGATGGAAAGGGTTGGGATGTGGGTTGGAAAACTCATGGCCTCTTTAAACACACCACTCATTACTTCAGGCCACACCCTGCCACACTGACCAAACAGCATTAAGTGTCCATCAAAGTGTGTTCTAGAATGTTCTGTGAAAAAACGTGCAGTAAAAATAGTTATAGAACGTACAGTATGTATCAATGGGTCCCTCTGCTGTGCTGGGGTGACTAATCACACTACATAAGTTATTTCTCATTTTTCATCTCCACATTGTGTTGACCAGTTTAACATCTGACAGTTTAACATCTGTTTATGTATAGTGGGGTCCTTTATTTTGTAAAAAAAAAAAAGTATGTGGAACACACTGTATATCAGAATTGGGATTGCTGTTTAAATACAGCCTTTCTCAAATGTAAAAAGTTTCATGTAGAGTATTTAAAAATATCAACATGGTAATAAGGCTGTGTTTAAATAGCCCAATTCTGATATAAACTATGTTCCACTTATTGATCTTTTGACAAATCACATCAGGACTTGTTCAGTAAATGTGTCTGGAACATTCAATTGAATTTTAATGAAAAATGGGGAAAGGATAGTTTGTGGGAATGCTGTAAACATGATTACTGCCCTTTAAATACGTCACTAACTGTCAGATCTGTCAGGCATCAGCAACATATAAGCAGAGGAAAGTAACTAGAGGTAGACTGGATGTGTAAAATGTTATTTACATGTTCATAATCTGAGTAAAATCACCATACCATGAAATTCCAAGTTTGATAGCACATGGTTTTGATGACATGAAGCAGATATCGGCACATAATTAACAGTACGCTCAGTTTGGGGTACTTGTTTTGGCTTGACAACACCTGTTTCATTACCAGTGGCCAAACATGTAAGAATGCATGTTTAAACTTTCTGTTTAATTGAATGTTCCACTAGGTTTTTTGGCCTATACCAAGGCAAGATCTAATGATTGGGCGTCTGATTATTCAAAAGACAAGTGAAAAAAAATCATAATTCAATGGAGCCTTACAGCTAGCTTATGTTACGTAGCTGACTTATAGTTGGAGGGGGAAAACCTCATTCATTTCAGTATAACTGTTGAATCTGCTATTAATAAAGTGATTTGCATAAAAATATCTGATTTCTACTGAAGGACTTAACACTTGCTCACAGATCAGGATTCAGTACTAATAGAAACAGTCCCGCATGGTGTTGAGCTTGTTCATGAACTTTGGACACAGTCCACATCAAAGTACATTTTATTTGTCACATATATGGGTGTGCCTTTTACAGTGAAATGCCTACTTACAAGCACTTTCTCAACTGTTCAATTAGAAGTAATAATATGAAAAATGAATACTGTTAAATAAGTATTAAAAGATACACTGGACAGGTACATTACACTAGAATGCAGAATGTGCAGGTTACTGAAAATATTTAATAGGGCAAATTACAGCAGCAAATCTGGAAACAGAGTGGACAGTTCGTGGCTTGGGTGGCTGGAGTCTGAATATTCTCTAGCACCGCCTGTATAGAGGGCTTAGATGGCCGCGAGCTCGGCCCCAGTCAGGGGTGAAATTGGGATTTAGGAAGTGGGGGAGCCTCACTTTCTACTTTCCAGATGTATCTAAAATGTTAAATTGCTTGCCATTGCAAGTACGGGAGCTCAGTTCCCCCTTGGTCTTATTTTGACCATATGTGCAGGAGCTCAGCTCTCTGTAGTTCTTTGTTGTCAACCTATACCTATCACGGCCAGCAGCTGGCGCCCAACCATTGTAATTTGCAAATGGAAAAGTCTTGCAATTTGATCCTCTGTTGCGGCAAAGACATCTGCAAGAAATCACCGGGTAGTAATGGCAGCAAAATATAGACTTCTGCTTCTAAGCTAGAAAAAAACATTAAATGCGGCCCATACATTCAGAAAGTGCTTTAGACTGTTTCTGCTGACATAGTAGTTGAACAGGAAGTGGGCATAGCAGAAATGAGAAGCAGCAGCAAGTAGCGTCAGTAGCACGCAGAGCTAACCACAGGGCACAGGCTAACCTTTTCACCTCTTCTCAGTCATATTCAAGGAATGTGTGTATGGCTGACCTTGTAGAGACAAAGGTTTCATTTTACACATGCCACTTCTGATGTGCCACTCATTTATATCTTGACGAATTGAATCTTTTTCTATTAGATTTGTTTTCAGTTGGTGGGAAAATAATATCTGAATTGGGCTGTCTGTAGTCTTAACAGGAAGGACACATCTGATATTGATGAAACTTTAAACTGATAATACACAGCCTACAGTCATCTTTGTAGTCACAATGATGTAGTCTATGTATGTTAATTGCTGAAATCAGCTTATATGCTTTGTATAAGCTATTGTTGCCTTTAATATATGTCTAGCATTGCCTATGAAGCAGTCATTATGATTTCTATGTTATGCAGTTAGAAATGATATTCTTCTCATAGTATGCTAGCAGTTGAAGTTATAAAAAAAAATTGAGAAAAACTATCATAACCTCTGCTTCAGTTGACTTTTCTGTGACCTCCATGTCTCCCAAAAAGTTCTAATAATGACTGTGACTGCAGAGATTACTGGTGTCAGAACTAAAGGTGCAGCACTAGAAGGCCTTAAGGAAAAAGCCACACCAGAAGAACTGCTGACCTTCTTTATAAGGATGGTGCTCACCACTTCAATGGCTTTAGACTGGAAGTCAAGGCTAGACAGAGCCTTAATCCAGGGTCTTTCAAAGAGCAAGAGGGCTCTTTTCCAGGAGGAAGATCGAGGTCACATTGATGTTTACAATGAAATTGAGAACTTAAGATTTTAGTCTTTTTAGTTAAATCTATTTAGGTGACTACACCAGACATGCATGAATGACCTCATTGGTCAAAGGGTCCATTAGTAGCTCCATAATGTTCTCCCACTGCCTAGGCCTGGCCTGTCAATCAAACCCATTTATTAGTGTCTGTAGTTTTGGTCAAAGATATGCAATCTCCCTGCCTGATTCTTATCCAGCAGCATTCTCCCCGGCCAACACCATTGGGACACATTTCCCTGAGCTGGTCTAGATTGCCACAGAGAGGCCAGGGTTGAACTGGTTAATCAACTCCCCCACGATAGGACAAGAGCGCTGTGAGGAGCCGGCTGAAGCAGGGTTAAAGTGGTCTTTTCCTAAATAGATTACCTGGCTATCCTTTGTTCTACCAAAAACCTTGTTGATCCTTCAGAGGATCTGTGATAAGTCTTGACTTTGTAGGTACACTCTGCAATCAAAATCAAGCCCTTTTTACATCAGCAGACAAAAGCACAAAGTGCTTTTACAGACACCTAGCCTGAAACCCCAAAGAGCAAGCTAGAAGAGTTAACACAAAGGAAGAAGGAAGCACACTGAGGGGTTGCCAGTCATCTTCTGGCTGTGCCATTAGATTATAAGCGTGCGTAACCTTTTGGGCCATGTCAATGAGCAATGAGCTCTGGGACCTAGATCATTTAATAAACAAACAAACATCACCTATGCCCTGGTAAATAAAACCCAAATCAGTACCCAGTGTGGTTCACCAAACCAGCTCTACACAGAGTGTTAAAACCAGCTAACACAGTTTTGGGGTTGAGTTTGATGCAAACAATATAAAAAAAAAATAATCTTGTGACTGGCGAAGAGAAGCATTAAACTAAAGGCTATTAAGTACATTTTAATTCATTGTCCAATGCCTCCCTAACTATTTAATTGAGATCTACTTGTTTTCGTCACCAGTTACATGGAAAAAAACATCTTGAAAGAAATGCCTTCTTCAAATGCTGTGGCCACTAGCAGTAGCAAGGAACATGGCAGGGAACAACAACCGTATGACCCAACACGATGGAGGCAAAAATCTGTATAGCGGGTTTTAGCAATGCCAATAAAGTTGAGGAGCTTGTTAAGCTATGGAAGATTCTCATGTTGGCAGTGTTTCATCGGACTACAACTTAGAGTGAGACTAGGTCTACCCAAGGTTAGGACTATTATTCTGTTGGGACAGACATCTTTCTGTTGGACTGAAAAAACAATGTGCCCTGTGCACTTTTGGAGATCTAGTTGTGACTAGCTGGTTTAAGTAATATAGTGTACCTTACATGTAGCCTGTCAGGGGGCTGGGTGGAGCGACAGCGCTCAGAGAGACCTCTGGACACTTGACATGGACAAAGGCCTGCCTGGTTTAGGGGAAAGACAACGATTTATTTTATATTTTCAGGGTTTGGAGTATGTTCATGACGTGGGGAATGTAGTGTTCTAACGAGGCTTTATTAACCGTCATTTGATTCATTTTGATTCACTTAGCAGCATCTAAAAGAAAGGTATTCATTTGAAATGTAAAAAAATCTGGACCTGGTTTGGTAAGCGAATACAACCTTTAAGTTGTGATAAACAATTTGATTAAAGTTACATTTTGGAATGAATGGATTAGGTTAATATTTAACAGATAATATTGGGATATATATATCTTCTGAATCAAGAGCTTCTTCATCTAAACCAGATAAATACAGAACTGGTCCTTGCAACTGCCCATGATTATATTTTATTCCTAATAGGTATGCTGTTTATTTATGATCACGCGTTTTCAAAGATAAAGTGGCCGCTTGCAATAATAGGGTTAGGGTTAGGGTGGGAATAATAGCTATGGCTGGTCACACTCCTGTTGACAATAGCAATATGATAATTGAAATATTGGCCAATAAATACCAACCTCTTACAGGATAAGGTGTTGTATGAATACCTTAAAACTCATATCACTACATTATTTTATATGAACAGTGATACTGCAAAACAGAAATATGTTTGGGAAGCTTCTAAAGCTTACACAAACGTAATCAGTTGCTCTTGAGAAATGTTATGACAAAAAAAGCGTATGAACTGGAAACAGCTTAAAAAGATGGAATGAATCTGCAAGAAACCCAGTAAAGCTATTGGACAGTCAGTTCAGTCTAAACAGGCAATTCATCAAATAAGTGGAATCAGAGACAAACTGATTACTAATCATAAAGAAGGGTGGTGTGGAGTGGAAATATTTGCATTATACTCTAAATAAATTTGGATTTGGACAGGGCTTTCGGAATGTTATAAAACATATAGACAACAACCTCAAACTCGTAGTGGTTACTAATGATACCCATTTAAAGTAGAACGAGGTACAAAATAACCTCATCTCTAATATTTATAGTACCACTGGAACCACTAGTTGAAGCCATTAGGTTTCACCAATCAATTAAAAATATTATGATGGGTGGTAGGGAAAATGTATGCAGATAACATAATACTATTAACATTAAACTCCCAATTCTCCATACCTCCTTTATAGGACCTAATAAACACATTTTCAGATTTTTGAGGTATAGGATAAATTGCCTGAGTCTTAGGTAATTCCCCAATCGGAACATTGTCTGAGAAATGAATTCCCCAACATTGTTATTATTAAATATCACTAAGGATATTGGTAGACTGAGAAGCTTAGGCTTAAAGTGACTAAAAGTTTGCTCTAGCTACCGACAAAGGGATCACCCTCAGGCAGAGGGAGAAGGATCCTCCTTCCTATGATGAACATTATATAGCCCAGGCAGAAACTACTTCAAAATGATTTTTCCTGACAAAGTTAGATACGGTTAACTGTGTAATTGATGCATATTCTGGTGACTGGTAGGGATGGGGCTTTTGTTTTGTTCTTGCTTGCATGCATCTTATTTTATTTTGTATTGTGGTAATTGTTGTGGGGAGGGTAAAGGGTATAGATGGGTTGTGGATGAAAACCAAAAGAGTTTTCTTCTACCTTTATTGTATATTGAGTAATGTCTGCACAAGTTATACTGAGTAAGTTATTGTTCCATCAAATGTAACTACAATTACATTATATAAAGGAAACAATAAATATAATTGCAATAATTGTTTGCCTCTGGAAGGCTAGATAGTTTGTATGTTCATGGAGTAACCGGTTAATATGATTTTTACCAAGACCCACCAGGGGCAACATTTTTAACCAGAATACAGAAAATGAAGTGTGCATTGAAATGGTTAATAAGCATGTTGTCTATGCATGTCGGATAAGTTGATGTACAAACATGATTGACCTCTTAGGTGTTAGCACGGTGATGTGGAATTGCCAGAGGGTCTTGAGTGAAACCCAGGACTGCCACTCCCCAACATCTTCTTGCACCAGCACTTAATATCACATGTCAGCAGCCTTGTCTCCTGAGGTGTCTGACTCGGTCAGAAAACACTGGGACTCTGGGGAGGTTGACCCACCCCTCAGATTCACCCCAAGGATATGAGCCAATGCCAGAAGCAGAAACTTCATGCAATACTTTTAACGTCATCCTTCATAACATGTTTGAATCTCTCTCTATTGGCTGGATAAGAAAAAGCATATTTTTGTTGGTGTTAAAGAGGTTAAGGATGATATTGACATTACTGTACAAATGCGCTTATTCCCTTAAATGTGATTTCCAGGTACATGAAAAATGTGTTCCTGGATCAGTAATGGAGTTAAGGGTACGCTTGTGTTGGGACATACTCATTAGTACTCAAAATGTTGAGGAATGCTACATATAGCCCTTTTCTCTGTTACTACACTCAATGCGAAACCACAGCATTCTATGTCCAATACCTGCGATTCTCCATATTTAGACACTTTAACATTTGCAATGCTGCTTAGTGGATGTCTGAACTGCTGCTTTCTGAGGCAGAGAAGCGGAAACACCACCTCCTAGACAATTATAATGAAAGGAAAGCGTCGAGAAGCGGGGAGGGTGGAGGATAATTCTCGGCAAAACTAGAGGCAAATCTTCCGTGGTTGAGATAAGTGGCCAGCGGAAAGTGAGGTGCAGAGGTGTGGTCTTGCCTATACAGCCTGCTCTGTGGCGATGTTGGCCCAACTGGTTTCCCTCTCTTGGGGGTGTTGGTCCCCGGTTGTCTGAAGCCCTGGGGGGCCTCTGCAGCCATCTGTGGAAATATGGTGGAGAAAACAGAAGTCATTTGCCAGATGTTTGTGATTCCTTTCATCACCAAAGTATATGTTGTTCTTTCTCTCCCTATAGCCATTTTGGATATAAATCTGTTTTGGCTTTACCCCTGCTATGTTTGAGATTCCTTGAGGAGGGGCAATGTGTAGTGGCCATCCTTGCAATATACTGGTCCTTTTTGACTGTTCTATTTGTCATTAACATTGCTTGCTCACATTATGCCTGCCTCATCTTTGTCTACTACCTCGCACTGACCCACTTACTGTTGCCCTGGTATCTGAAACCTGTGTTTTTGTTTTGGTGGAATGGAGATCCTGTGCCGCTAATGAGTAGTTCTTTTTCTTGTAGTTGTTTGTTCTTGTAGTGGTCTCCATGTTTCTTTTGATTATCTGTTTTTTGGGGTTTGCTGGTTGTTGTGGGATTTTGGGAAATTTCTGTTGGTTTTCTTCCTGTCTTCATCTTCAGCTGGGATGGGCTGAGATAAGGGTATCTTCTGCTTTGCTCTGGTGTCGGTTTGGGTAGGGAATGAATAGCACTGGTTTTCTTCATGTTATGTAGAGTTGTAACGTCTGCTCCACGTGGCACCGCGGCTCCCCTTCCTCTCCGGCGTTCCACCTCACCGGTGTACTAACCACCGGCAGGAGTGGTGGCAGCAGCGGATTCCTGAGGACGCAACTGTTACCAATCACTGTTTAGTTGTGTTTATATTCTGTTGTTCACCCACAATAATCTCACAGATTATTGTTTGTATGTTTGTGACCGTGCTGGTGCACTTTTCTACAATTACCAAAACCAAAATAATTTATATAAAAATACATTTGAATAATTCATTTTGTTTATTTTTCCTTTTTGACTCTCTTTTATGCACTTGTTATACTCGCCCCATCACAAGAGTGTGGTTGAGAGTGTAATCCGGGGGAGGTTGAGACTGGCTCTGAGGCTGGAGGCTGGAGGGGAGGTTTATGGAAGTATCTGACAGGCTGAGGGATTTTTGGTCTGTATACTACTCTTCTGGGGGTTTGATTTTTGAGTTGGAATTTGTAGGTTTTGTCAGAGTTTTTTGTCCAGGTTATCAGGTTCTGGTCCAGATACTGGTGCTTGTTCTGGTCCCAGTGTTACTGATGGTGCCGGTTCTGGTCCTGGTTCTGGTGCTTGTTCTGGTCCCTGTGTTACTGATGGTGCCGGTTCTGGTCCCGGTTCTGGTGCTTGTTCTGGTCCCTGTGTTACTGATGGTGCCGGTTCTGGTCCCGGTTCTGGTGCTTGTTCTGGTCCCTGTGTTACTGAAGGTGCTGGTTCTGGTCCCGGTTCTGGTGCTTGTTCTGGTCCCTGTGTTACTGATGGTGCCGGTTCTGGTGCTTGTTCTGGTCCCTGTGTTGCTGATGGTGCTGGTTCTGGTCCAGGTACAAATGCTGGTGTTCATATTTGGTCGTGTAGCTACGTGAGTCATGTTAACATATGAAGTTGGGCCATTTCCAGAGGTTGTACTTCCTTTTGACCACATTTTCTGATAACTTAATTTTGTTTATGGACTAGTCATCACTGAACAATTAGTATTTATTTAATACTGACTAGTAACCTTAAGATATTGACTAGTGAAATCTTAAATATGGACTAGTCCTATGAATAAACATTTGTTATTAGTAAAATTGTAATAATGACTAGCAAGAATTTGAATATCAAATAGTCAGGAGTGTATAGTTGAATGGGCCATTTGTGACCAGGTAAAAACAGAAAGGCAACTAGTAAAAATTAAAATAAATACACTTATAGTATGTTTGGCATAAGTAAAATGTTGAATAGTTACTAGAATCTAATCAAATTGCACTAGTGAGCCAAAAGAAGTTACAAGTAGCAATTAAAAAAATTACTAGTAACTGAAGGAAAAGTACAACAAAAGTTGGGATGTTGGGTAAAATGTAGATAAA
Source organism: Esox lucius (assembly GCF_011004845.1). Taxonomy (NCBI): domain Eukaryota; kingdom Metazoa; phylum Chordata; class Actinopteri; order Esociformes; family Esocidae; genus Esox; species Esox lucius. The sequence continues at coordinate 14,185,631 of NC_047576.1, forward strand.
AACAGAATGCAATGATGTGCAAATCATTTAATCCCTATATTCAATAGAAAATCGTACAAAGACAACATATCAAATATAAAAACTGAGACAATTTGTTGTTTGAAAAATATATGCCTACTTTGAATTTGATACCAGCAACACGTTTAAAAAAACTTGGGACAGAGGCATCAAAAGACTGGAAAAGTTGTGTAATGTTAAAAAACTAAACCTGGTGGCATATCACACAACTAATTAGGTCAATTGGCAACAGGTCAGTAACTTGATTTGGTATTAAAAGATCAATCCAGAGAGGATGGGTCAGGGAGGGGTTCAATACTCTGAGAAAGACGGGCAAATAGTGCAACAATTTACAAAGTTTCTCAACATAAAATTGCAAAGAGTTTGGGGATCTCATCCTCTACAGTACATAATCTAATTAAAAGATTCAGAGAATATGAAGACATCTCTGTAAGGCCAAAAAACATTATTGGATGGCCGTGATCTTCCGACAAGTGGCACTGCATTAAAAACAGATACAATTCATCACAGTGCATGGGCTCAGAAACACTTCCGAATACCACTGTCTGTGAATACAGGACGTCGCTTCATCCACAAATGCAAGGTAAAACTCCCCCATGCAAAAAAGAAACCATAAATAAACAAGATCCAGAACTGCTGCTGCCTTCTCTGGGCCTGAGTTCATTTAAGATGGACTGAGGCAAAATGGAAAACTGTCCTGTGGTCTGACAAATCAAAATTTGAAATTATTTTGGGTTGTGGCTACCATAGCATGGCTCCATAGTAAAAGAGTCAGGGAGCTAAACTGGCCTGCCTGCAGTCCTGACCTGTCGCCCATTGAAAACATTTGGCGCATTATGAAACAAGAAATACAACAGAGTCCCTGAACTGTTGATCAGCTAAAATCCTCTGTCAAGCAAGAATGGGAAAGCATTTCACTTACAAAACTACAGTATTTGGTCTCCTCAGTTCCCAAATGCTTATTTGTAAAAAGAAGAGGTGCAGCACAGTGGTAAACATGCTCCTGTCCCAACTTTTTTGAAACGTGTTGCTGACATCAAATTCAAAATTAATTGGTTTTTGTACTATTTTTAAAATTAAATACAGGGACGAATGATTTGCACATTGCATTGCATCCTGTTTTTATTTGCCTTTTATGCAGCAGCCCAACTTTTTTGGAAAGTATTTTTTTTTAACAACAGAATATAAACACAACTAAACGGTGATTGGGAACAGTTGCGTCCTCGGGAATCCGCTGCTGCCACCACTCTCCTGCCGGTGGTTAGTACACCGGTGAGGTGGAACGCCGGAGAGGAAGGGGAGCCGCGGTGCCACGTGGAGCAGATGTTACAACTCTACACAACATGAAGAAAACCAGTGCTATTCATTCCCTACCCAAACCAACACCAGAGCAAAGCAGAAGAAACCCTAATAAAAAAAAGAAGTTATTATTGTTACAATAAATGTTTCCACAAACTAGCTCCAGTTCAGCTTTACTTGGGCCAATTTAGTGTTACTTGGCTGGAGATCGTTTATGTGTGCTGAAAAGCTTAATTTACAGTTATACCATCTTACAGAGTTGGCCTTCTATCTGTCGCAAGGTCAGAAAACAACTTAGTCTGCATAACTATTTTTATTTAAAGCCGGAAACTGTTTGTTAACATTATAAACTGCTCCCATGTTCTGTCTTTGACATGCAGTCTGTCACTAGAGTGAGCATAATTAGTGACCTTCTGAATTTCCGGTTGAATGTAGATTTTTCATTTATCTTTTAGCATCTTGCAACTTCAGCAATTCCTTCCTTGCACCTCTGCTCTTTGCAAATTTCAAGGCCCTCATGATCTTGTCCTGCAACTAAATCATCATGTCACCTTGGAAAATCTCCCTGGAATATCTCTCACTGCCCCTGTCACATCTGTTGTTTCCACCTAACATAAGCTCTATAAATTGTTAAAGTGTAACTTGGAAACAAACATTTGTATGTGGTGATTTATGTAAGGCCTTTACCTCAGACTTACTACTGCTATGTAACATAAGCATAGAAGGGGGGGTAAGATATCACCACATGGCCTGGCTGTTCAGTCCTGACTATGGTTGTATAATCCTCACTATAGTTGTGCAGTCTTGACTATGGTTGTAAAGTTCTGACTATGGTTGTATAATCCTCACTATGGTTGCATAGGCCTGACTATGACTGTACAACCTTGTTTCCAAAAAAGTTGGGACGCTATGTAAAATCCAAATAAAAACAGAATGCAATGATGTGCAAACCTGTGCAAACCCAGCCTCATCCCTGTATTTAATTGAAAATAGTACAAAGTAAACATATCAAATGTTGAAACTGAGAAATGTTATTGTTTTTGGAAAAATACATGCCCATTTTGAATTTGATGCCAGCAACATGTTTTAAAAATGTTGAGACAGGGGCATGTTTACCACAGTGTTGCATCACCTCTTATTCTAAGAATACTCTGTAAGCGTTTGGGAACTGAGGAAAGAAATTGCTGTAGTTGTGAAAGTGAAATGTTTTCCCATTCTTACTTGATATAGGATTTTTGCTGCTCAACAGTTTGGGTCTCCTGTGTTGTATTTTTGTTTCATAATGCGCCAAATGTTTTAAATGGGTGACAGGTCTTGACTGCAGGCAGGCCAATTTAGCACCCAGACTCTTCTACTACAGAGCCATGTTGTTGAAATATGTGCAGAATGTGGTTTGTCATTGTCTTGCTGAAATAAGCAAGGCCTTCCCTGAAAACGACGCTGTCTGTATATATTGTTCAGCATTAATGGTGCCTTACAGGATGTGCAAGTCACCCATGCCATGTGCACTAATGCACCCCCATACCATCACAGATGCTGGCTTTTGAACAGTGCACTGATAACAAGCCGGATGCTCCCTCTCCTCTTTAGCACAGAGGACGCAGCATCCATGATTCCCAAAAATAATTTCTAATTTTGATTTGTTACCCAAGCACAGGACAGTTTTCCACTTCGCCTCGGTGCATCTTAAATGAGCTCGAGCCCAGAGAAGGCGGCAGTGTTACTGGATGTTGTTTATATATTTTCATTGCATGGTAGAGTTTTAACTTGCTTTTGTGGGTGCAGTGGAATACTGTGTTCACAGACAATGGTTTTTGGAAGTGTTCCTGAGCCCGTGCATTAATGTCCATTATAGAATTGTGTCTGTTTTTAATGCAGTGCTGCCTAAGGGCCTGAAGATCACAGCCATTCAATATTGCATTTTGGCCTTGTCCCTTGCATACAGAGATTTCTCCGGATTCTCTGAATCTTTTAATGATATTATGAACCCCAGATGATGAGATCTCCAAACTCCTTGCAATTTAACATTGTAGCGTTAGACATTTTTGCCGCAGTCTATTGTTGTTACAGTCACCAAAGTGGTTAGCTAGCACCTAGTGGCTAATATTCACAGGAGAAAAATGACAGACCGCCATCGTCTCTCGGGTCTGGGAACTCACTCTGGCGCATGCTCACAATAGCATTCAAGTGCACGCAGGCACACACATACAAATATGATGTCACTGCGTAGGCTATTTAACATGGCTTTGCTCCTCATATCAAATATGCTTAACAGAAACATTATTCAGAAATTGTTGCACTATTTTCCCGTGTAGTCTTTCACAGAGTGATGAACCCCTCCCCATCCTCACTTCTGACAGACCCATCCTCTCTGAACTGAACTTTCAATACCCAATCATTTACTGAGCTGCTGCCAATTAACATAATTAGTTGTGTTATATTCATGTGATATTCATGTGATATTCATTCAAACTGATATCAGAGTTAGTTTTTTAGTATTACACTTAACTTTTCCAATCTTTTGTTACCTTTGTCACAACTTTTTTGAAATGTGTTGCTGGCATCAAATTCAAAGTGGGCATATATTTTTCGAGAAAGAGTAAAATGTCTCCATTTCAACTTTTGATATGTTGTCTTTGTACTATTCTCTATTGCATATAGGGTTTAAATGATTTCACATCATTGCATTCTGTTTTTATATACATTTTACGCAGCGTTCCAACCTTTTTGGAAACGGGATTGTATAATCTTGACTACGGCTGTATATAGCTGACTTTTGGAGAGCTGAAATTTCAGACAGATAAAAAGACCAAAGGAGTTGAGAGAGCAATGCTTTCCCTCCTTTCTCTCTCTGTATGTTACCATGGCAGCAAGGGTGCGTGACAGTCATGTGAAAACGAAGCTGATTGGATTAAAATACTTTGTGTGATCAGGGGTCAGGAAAACTGCACACGCACTAAACACACCATAAACTGATTATATATACACATATGCAGACGCACACACACAGCTTGCACACACACACACACACACACAATGTGCTTAGGACATTGCATACAGTGGATATAAAAAGTCTACACACCCCTGATAAAATGCAAGGTTTTTGTGATGTAAAAGAATTAGACAAAGATAAATCATGTCAGAACTTTTTCCACTTTTAATGTGACCTATAATGTGAACAATTCAATTGAAAAAAAACCTGAAATCTCAGAGGGGGAAAAATGAAAAATAAAAACCTTACAATAACCTGGTTGCATAAATGTGCACACCCTCTTATAACTGGGGATGTGGCTGTGTTCAGAATTAGCCAATCACATTCAAACTTATGTTAAATAGAAGTCATTACACACCTGCCATCATTTAAAGTGATCATCATTTAAAGTTCAGGTTTAGATATACCATGGAACACAGTGAAGACAGTCATCATCAAGTGGAGAAAATATGTCACAAAAGAGACATTACCAAGAACTGGATGTCCCTCCAAAATTGATGAAAAGACGAGAAGAAAACTGAGAGACCTACAGCAACATTAAAGGAACTGCAGGAATTTCTGGCAAATACTGGCTGTGTGCTACATGTGATAACAATCTCCCATATTCTTCATATGAATGGGCTATGGGGTAGGGTGGCAAGATGGAAGCCTTTTCTTACAAAGAAAAATATCCAAGCCCGGCTGAAGTTTGCAAAAACCAACATCAAGTCTCCGAAAAGCATGTGGGAAATGTGTTATGGTCTGATGAAACAAAGATTTAACTTTTTGGCCATAATTCCAAAAGGTATGTTTGGTGCAAGAACAACACTGCACATCACCCAAAGAACACCATACCCACAGTGAAGCATGGTGGTGGCAGCATCATGCTTTGGGGCTGTTGTTCTTCATCTGGAACCGGGGCCTTAGTCAGGGTGGAGGGAATTATGAACAGTTCCAAATACCAGGCAATTTTGCCACAAAACCTTGAGACGTCCGTTAGAAAGCTGAAGATGAAGTTCACCTTTCAGCACGAAAACGACCCAAAGCACATATCCAAATCCACAAAAGCATGGCTTCCCCAGAAGAAGATTAACGTTTTGGAATGGCCCAGCCAGAGGCCAGACCTGAATCCAATTGAACATCTGTGGGATGATCTGAAAAGGGCTGTGCACAGGAGATGTCCTCGCAATCAGACAGATTTGGAGCGCTTTTCCAAAGAAGAGTGGGTAAATATTGTCACGTCAAGATGTGCCATGCTAACAGACTCCTACCCAAAAAGACTGAGTGCTGTAATAAAATCAAAAGGTGCTTCAACAAAGTATTAGTTTAAGGATCTGCACACGTATGCAACCAGGTTATTGTGAGTAAAAAAAAAAAACTCCCCTCAAAGATTTCAGTTTGTTTTTCAATTGAATTGTTCACGTTATAGGTCACATTAAAGGTGGAAAAAGTTCTGACATGATTTATCTTTGTCTCATTCTTTTACATCACAAGAACTTGGCATTTTAACAGGGGTGTGTAGACTTTTTATATCCACTGTACATGTTTTGACCTCAGAGGCATAGATATAATCGTGAATGACATTATTTCATAAAGCAATGTTGACTGCAAAAAACCTGCATACAAATACATACACTCAGGCCATTGTGCCTCCTGCATGTCATTAACATTGAAAAACGATTACACGTGCAGAGCTTCAGTCCAGTGGTAACCGTATATAATCAGTGCACTATGTGGATTACCATAAGTTTAAATGTTTTATATGAACATGCATGTTATCAATATCAACTCAAGTCCTATAACACCCCTCCATTGTAGCTTACCTTTCGTAGAAATAACTACATTTACTATACCAGAGAAATATAATTTTCTGCACTGTTATAGATAATGACATGATGCTTCCTGCTTTCCCTTGATCACTACTGAACAATATGAAGTACAATGAGCCTCACGGAACCAGTGGGTTTCTCTTCTCCCAGCTGCCCTGGTGCTTCCCTGCCCTTTTCCTGTTCCTCTTCTCTCGCACTCCAATCCCATCCAACTCCCTGCCATCCAGCAGCTGTACGGCAGTGGACAGGGTCGTAAAAGCAAGGGCCGAAAGAGGAAGTCAGGGGGCCCGTGTGAGTTATTACCCCCCCCCCACCCCCCCAACGTACACACCGGGGCCTGGGAACCGTCCTCTTCTCACAGAGGACCACAGTGTAGCGTGGAGCAGGGCTGTTGTTTGGGCCTGCTTCCCCCACATTATCAACCCATCACAGGCCTGCTGTACGTCCACAACCACCTTAATGAGTGTGTATATACAACAAGCCAGCGTTTGCTCCATAATAAAACCATTTGGTTACCATTGCTTTACAACGGGTTTATTCCCACCATGATCACATACGGGTAGAATTCAGGACTTTATTAGGATCCCTGTAAGCTGGCAGCAGCTCGTCTTCCCAGGGTACGGACTTAGATGTCAGTTGTGGAGTTGCTGGCCCTTTATATTTCACAATAGAAGAATTAATGGCAAAAGTCACAGATCTGGTGACAGAAAATGTACGCTATGTCTCAATGGGTCTGACATTATGTCACTGCCTTCATTAAGCTGGTTACACCAAGATACAGACCATTTGTATGTGAGATTCACCTGTCTGTGGAGATCCATGGATCTGGTCTGGAGATGGTGATGCAGCATCAGGGTTTATTAATAGTGTCCTATCTGGATCTTTGGCCTCTGCTCTGAGGGAGAATGGTGAGGTGTGAATACCGGTCATGCCAGTCCCCTTTCAGCTCATGAATTTATGATTTAATTAACCCGTCTGGAGAAATGCCAGACTCACTCGCACTATCACACACAAACACACGCACTCATATACACCAGTGCTTTCATCTCACTTGCACCAGACTGATAAACACTCATCACTGATATGTACAGAAGAAAGTCACACTTACAGTATCAGGACGTCTTCATTACCCGTTTATTTTTTTCCCATTTCAGTTTAATTGACTCTGTCAGGCTGGTGTCAGTCTGCGTTGTTAAAAGGCCATGGTCTATGGCAGAATAGTTTGACCTCAGAATACCCTGAGTCTGGAGATACAGGGAATAGGACCCCAGGGGAGGAAGCTAGCACCATGAACTCCCATTCCAGCCCATATATCATATAACATGATTCCAACATACACGTCTTTGCCATGGTGTATTACAGTGGTGGTATTGACATCAGACTTGAGGAAATAAACCCTGCAGAACCCAGCTCACACGGCTGGGGCCGTCCTTTTCCCACCGTCAACTATAAATAGCCTAACATATAGCATAGGCCGGGTGGCAGCAGGGCAATGGCAGGGAATGATCGTGCACATAACAGCACACTGCAGCCCACCTGGCCCTGCCAGCACCCAGGTCACCTTTCAGAAAACATGCCCCCCCCCACCTCCCCAAAGAACCTCACACCTTTAAACTGTTCCCCTGTCGTCCCCCATCCCAGGACGTCTGTGCTCTGTAGGCATCCAGAACACCTCTTGCCTGCCTGGCCACTGGTTCGTCGCTTGTGCTTACTGACCCTCAAACCCTGACCACTGTGGAATGCTATGACATCGCACGGTGGCACGCCAATGAGAGAACAAAACGCAAGCAAGAGTCTCGTGCAGTGGCGTTTCTAGAAGATTGTACATGGGGTTGCAGAAAGGTGGCAAGTTGTAATTCAAAGCATATCATTCTATTGGTGTTTATGACCATTTAATTTATGCAAATCCAGCTACTGAAAATGGACAGTGGAATGTCTTGCTAATAAATATCACACATGTTCTACACATTGATGTTTACGTTCAAAGTTTGGTAGGAGTCTTTTGAAAATCTCTATGAGGAGTTCCATAAGTATTATATATGCAACTTACAAATTGAGGAAAAAAGATGCAGCATTTTACTTGGACACATTGTTTGTATTATTCTGCCAAGTGCAGAAACATAAATCAATGTGTCCTGAAAATGAATGCCTTATATTGCTTGAAATAATACACAAACACTAAATATAGGCTACTGAGGTAAGAGTAGCAATTTAATATACGAAATAAACTTAAATTGCAGCTGGTCATCACATATGACCACATCACATTCTGTTGATGTTATATAGATGTCCCTAATTTATAATTATTGTAGATGAATGTTAACTTTCTCCAGATTAAATAAACCATTTACTTATCCATAGCAAGCTACGTTCAAATTTTTCAATACCCCTTTGTTTATTATCAGGACAAGCATTACATGGCAAGCTACTTACATCAGCAAATTTGCTAGCTCGCGAACTCAACCAATAACATTGACGTTTGCAATACATTAGCTAGTAGACGATATCAGACATATCTAAACTATAATAAATGAGTGCTGCTAATGCAAGATTAATTCACAAGATTACATTTTGTATTGTACATTTAGTAAACATGCAGCAGTACCTTCTATCATTACTGCTAGGCTAAACTAGTGCGATCCTGACTGCTCCGTTGCACTGTGTTTTCACTGGAAGGGAGGGGGAGCAGCACGGTGACAGGAGCAGGCAAACTCCCGGACTCAACCATTTTACAGGGAAGGGGAGACTCAAAGATACTGGAACGGGTTATCATAGAGATTAACAACAAAAGTAGACAAAATATAATACTACTTAATTAAAATTAAATATGTATATATTGCAGCAGACACACCTGACAACTGGGGTAGCAAGATTTCACCAGTGCCACACAAGACTCCAACTCACGGTCTTCTGCTTTGTAACACAAATGAACGCCTTTATGACAACCTTAAAAAAATGTTTTGCTAACACAAAAGTGTACCTCTTGTATAGCTCGTTGTCAACATGGTGCTGCTTAACAGTCATGTTTCCTCCTCTGTCGGTCTGCTCCCATAGTGGGTCGCACACTGGGCGCAAACCCGCGGCCTTCTGGTTCGCAACACATGTTATCCCTTGACTCTGTCCCAACATTTTGAGCTATACAAATGGTACAAATCTTTAACAAATCAACAACGTTTAACGCTAACATTCTGTTCATACAGTCTTCCATTTAAGGAAAACCAAGCGTGCCGCACAAGCCCTGAAAAGTGAAGCCAAAACGTCTCGATCGCCCCCTGGTGAGTGGTCCCAGTATAGGTCATAAACCCCGCCCTCCCCATGTTATTCAATGGGACGCGAGACCAACTAAACAATTAAATTACCCTTCAATTATCTTTTTTCCGAAGCTGGTTTCTGTCATTTACTGTAGTTTGTATCACGCTAATGTAAATTCAAGAGTTTGTTATTAAAATAAGTTGGTTTTTAGTTAGTTATTTAATGCTCTAAAAACGGTGGTGTGACGTCGTGATTCACAGCTTTGATTGACAGCTATCTGAGCCAAGGAGCCACTGAAGCGCCATCCTCCTCCGGAGGACTGAGGAGATTGGAGTTTTACATTTAATCTCTAAATTTCTATAATTGATATAATTTCACACGGACATAATGGGTTGTTCTGCAGTACATTGTGCTAACCGATCTGGCATTTCCAATCGATCTTTGAATTTTTTTCGGTAAGTTAAATTTATAAGCTATTTAATTAGTAAATAAATGTAATGGGCTAGCTAACGTTAGCTAAAAGACAACAAGCCTCGTTAATAGCTAGCAGGTGATCGTTAGCTAGAAGTTACCAATTATTTTTGTATTAGGCCTATTCTAAATTAAGGTTAAACATGATGTAAGTTAGACTTGCGATTGATTACGGTATGCGCATTCTGCGAGGGAGAGTGAGGGCGGGGCACAGGGGAGGGGCCGTTGATTTCGCGGCTTTACGGCTTTACTTCCTGCTCGCTACTGCGCATAACTACTGCGCAGAACTGGTCCCAAGATCGCTATCTGCGCAGACGCAAGTCCAAGATGTCAACGCCGTATCGGGACACTGGCGGCTTCATTTTTCACCAATGGAAAAGAGCGAAAGGGCGTCGTCCATTTTATATACAGTCTATGAGGAAAACCGATTCCAAGTGACGTCACACAGCGTTGTTGAGGCTAGGACCACTATGTCCATTGCATAAAACAGGCTCAAACCACAGACATTTTTAAAGATAGATCTGTAAACAATGTTAACATTCTTAGATTAGAAAAGCCATCGTTTTGACATTTTACAACAAGTTAGCGAACTTACCAATAATTCTGACAATTGCATTACATTAGCTAGTAGACGATATCAGATATATTTTAACTGTAATAAATGGCTGCTGCTAATGCAAGATTAATTCACAAGATTACATTTTGCATCGTATATTTAGTAAACATGTGCAGCAGAACCTTACTTCATTACTGCTAGGCTAGCCTAGTGAGATCCTGACTGCTCCGTTGCTAAGAGTATCAGACATGGACAGACGCCCGGTGTTTTCACTGGAAGGGAGGGGGAGCAGGACCTTGACAGGAGCAGGGCTACTGTAGAAGCTGATGGGGTTTGTATGTGTTTTTTCAATTGTTTGTTACAGCATACCTCAGTCAGAGTGTGTGGAGAACAAGGCATCAGGCTCTATCTCATATATTCATAAGAAATTGTTAAAGGAAAGTTTGTAAAGTCTGAACTTGTGACTTGATTAGACCAGAATTCAACTGGCCTCAAGTATGCCTATTTATTGACTGTTTGTGTGCAATGTAGAAAGTTAAATTAAATGTAAAATCATACCAAATACAAAACAAAATCTAAACAGACAGATCACTCATATGTAGCCATTCAAATCTTTGAAATGCTGGTCATGGCTCACATCAAGAACATTATCCATGACACTTTGGACCCAATCCAATTTGCATACCGCCCCAAAAATGTCCCTCTACCACCTAGAAAAGTTAAACACCTATTTGAGAATATTCATCAACTGCAACTTACCATTCCAAACCATAATACCCTACAAGCTCATCACTGAGCTCAGAGCCCTGGGACTAAATCACCTCCCTCTGCAAATTGACCCTGGACTTTTGGATGGCCTTCAACACATAGGCCCCTTAGAGGTATGTCAATCAATCTAATGTATTTTAGAAAGCGTATTTCACATCAGCCCTTGTTGCTTATACAGACACCCGGGCCCGAAACCCCAAACTCGCCATAGCAACAATTTATCACCCGACGTCATCAAGACAAGGGAACTGACCGCGGATTACAGGAAATGGAGTGATGACCATGCCCCATCCATGTCGAAGGGGCTGGAGTTGAGCTGGTCGAAAGCCTACGATCTACACATGACTGAAAAATGATCATACTCCATAAACACAAACACATACATGGGAGGACGACGCATCAGTGTCTGATTGTGCATGGGCTCTCAGTTTCCCCAAAAGATCTACAGCTGTATCATCAACAGCATGTTGACATGCCGTGTCATTGAAACTGCCGCTCCCTCGATTGATGCTTCAAAGGGTGGTGCGAACATCAGAGTTCATCATCAGGCCTTGTTCCCTGCTGTCCCGGACCTCTACAAAATTCTGTGTTGTCAGAGGAACCCATACAAATGATTGAAAACTCCAGCAACCCAAGTCAGACTATTCTCTATACTACCACGTGGTTGGCACAGCCAGCATTACCAGACAGGGCAACATGTCTAGATCTGACAGCACCATGTAGAGCTTCTACCGCCAAACCACAAGTTAAACATGTCGTCATGCACACACACTAGACCCGACACTCCCTCCACACACACACACACACACACACACACACTAGACCCGACACTCCCTCCACACACACACACACACTAGACCCGACACTCCCTCCACACACACACACACACTAGACCCGACACTCCCTCCACACACACACACACACTAGACCCGACACTCCCTCCACACACACACACTAGACCCGACACTCCCTCCACACACACACACACACACTAGACCCGACACTCCCTCCACACACACACACACACACACACACACACTAGACCCGACACTCCCTCCATACACACACTAGACCTGACACTCCCTCCACACACACACTAAACCCGACACTCCCTCCACACACACACACTAGACCCGACACTCCCTCCACACACACACTAGACCCGGCACTCCCTCCACACACACACTAGACCCGACACTCCCTCCACACACACACACACTAGACCCGACACTCCCTCCACACACACACACACACTAGACCCGACACTCCGTCCACACACACACACTAGACCCGACACTCCCTCCACACACACATACGGTCATTCACAAATAACACAAACGTGCATCCATACTGACGCCACACACACACACAAACTCTTTTACCCTCATTACACACTGATACTAAGGCTTGTTACCTTTTTTGTTGCCTAGTCATCTTACCCCGATCTGTATGTACATACATTTCCTCGTAAACTACCTTGTCCTCCTGCACATTGACTTGGTAATACCATTGTACAACCGAGCTATTAATATTTGTAATTGTTCATTATTGTGTTATGTTATCATTCCTGATTCATTTACATTTTTTCATTACTAAGCATTTCACTGTTAGTTTATACCTGTTGTTTACAAAGTATGTCATACAAATGTATCTATCTGTTTCCCAACATTACCATTGGTTCATGCAATCTTAACTCTCACCAATGGGATTTATTTATTTTGCTTCTTATCTTTGTGTCTGGAAGATTACAAACACTAAATACATGTTGATGACAGAATGCAAAAAGTTGCATCCAGTCCAATGTCTGATCTTGAATTATCTGATTGATGACCCTATCCCAACTAATGGCTATGATTAAGGAAAGTGTACTTATTATGACTGTCAGATGCTGGTTTTCCAAGACACCCTAAGAGGAATGCACTTATTGTAAGTCACCCTGGATGAGAGCGTCTGCTAAATGATTAAAACGTAAAAGTAAATGAGAGTGGGCAAAGCTTGTCTACCATCTATGAGGATATAGTAACTCATTTACTCACACACTGTGACTGAGAGCAACTGAATAGCCACACTATACCTTCTGTTAAACCTCAATGTCTTGACTTGCCCAGGGGTACTGCTCAGTGCTGTGTCGTGTAGACATGTATAGCTAGCTGTCTGTGGTTGTTTTATTTCCTACAGGAGTCTAAACAGGTCAGTGTGAAGGGGGAGATAACTGCCCTAAATATACCCATTGCTTCCTGTCATCCGGCTCACATTTCACTTGAAGGGGCATTAAGTTGGGAGATGCTTCTGGCAGGGTGTGTATGGCAGTTACGCCTGGACCCTCACACATTTCATGAATTACATTAATTAAACAACTGTGGCAGCTATCAGTAACTCTATTACGGATTCTATTCATTGGTCTGTATTCATTTCTTGTCCCTGGATCAGCCCAGGTGTCCATTAGGAGTCTGTTTCATACAATACTTTTCGAAAAAGCTGGGACCCTGTGCAAAAACAGAATGTTGAAAAAACCTTACCTTCAATAGAAAATAGTATAAAGACAGCATATCAAATGTTGAAACTGAGAAATGTTATTGTTTCTTGAAACATATATGTCCAATTAGAATATCATGCCAGTAACACTTTTCAAAAAAGCTGTGCAACAAAAGACTGGTAAAGTTGTGTAATGCTAAAAATAAAACCTGGTGGAACATCTCACAACTAATAATGTTTATTGGCAACAGACCAGTAACATGATTGGGTATAAAAAGAACATCACAAAGAGGATGAATCTCAAGTAAAGATGGGGAGGGGTTCACCACTCTGAAACACTGCTTAGGCAAATAGTGCAGCAAATAACCTTTTTCAATGTAAAATTGCAAAGAGTTTGTGGATCTCCTCATCTACAGTACATAATTTCATTAAAAGATTCTCAGTAGGCAAAGGACAAGAAAGAGACCAATATTGGCCTCAGATGGCACTGTACTGAAAACAGACATGATTCTGTAGTGGAAATCACTGCATGGGCTCAGGAACATTTCAGAATACCACTGTCTGTGAATACAGTATGTCGCTGCATCCACAAATGCATCTCTACCATGCAGAGAAACCATACATAAACAAGATCCAGAAACGCTGCTGCCTTTTCTGGGCCCTAGCTTATTTAAGATGGACTGAGGCGAGGTGGAAAACTGTCCTCTGGTCTGACTAATCAAAATTGAAAAAAAAAATGAGAATCATGGATGTCGCATCCAGGCTAATGAGGTGCGGGACCATCCAGTTTGTTAACAGCACACAGTTCAAAAGCCAGCATCTGTGATGATATGGGGTGCATTCGTGCACATGGCATGGCATCTTTGAAGGCACCATTAATACTGAACAATATATTCAGGTTTTGGAGCAACATATGCTGCCATCCAGACCAGTGGCGTCGCCAGGCTTGGGTGTCTGGGGCTATAGCCCGGTTCTTTTATGATTAGCACCGGATTTCAAATTGACAAAAAAATTATAATAAAAAATCTGGGTTGGGAATCATTGATGTAAAGCAATATTATTTTCTGTCAGATTTTCTTTAACGTTTAGTAAAGGCCTGACACCAGGCTACTCAAGATGCATCCCCATCTCTTAAGCCATTCTGGTATGTTATGTAAGTTACGTAATGTTAGTTTTTCAGAAAAGTGAAGTAGGTTTTCCTCTGCCTTTTATATCCTGAAAACTCCACAGTCCATGTGGGTGGCAAGAATACCCGTAAATGATGCAGACATCCACTATCCGAAAAATAGAGGTTTCACTTCAGGTCATGATGTATTAGATAAAATAATGTCATAAATGTAGGTCAAAAGGTCTTTCTGTTCATGCATTGTCTTGCATTATCAGCCTTATCACAAATAAGATTTGAAGCAGATTATTTCACTACGGGATTAATACAAATCCGGGTAATGAAAATACATGCAATGACTACATATTCATTTCAGATTTTTTTTGTTGCTTTTAATAATGTGGAGTCATTTATGTAAATGGATAGAAGGCAGCTACATTTGAAGAGGTTATCGAGTATGTAGAATTTCACTAGACATTGTATATCTACTGTATATACTTCATGTCTGCTATGCTTCTACTCTAGTTTACTTCCTTCTAGAATGACAACCAGTTATTTGGTTTCCCACAGCTATCAAATTGGTGTGGGGGAGTTAAGGATAAGGAGGGAACCAATCCACGGGCAATCAGTCTTCTGCCCTTTATCTGCCCCCTGACAACAATTTCCACTGCTATAAATCTATTGTCTGGCAGCTAAAGTCTTTCAGATGATCACTACACTGTGAAGTGCAACACACCAACATTTGCAAACACAGGTACAGAACTATGCATGCACAGAAAATAACCAGTCACTATCTATTGAACTACATCTTCCTCTATTTAACAGAGCAGTTTCACTTGATTTGTCTCTCACAATCAGGAAATGAGTGCTACTGACTCAAAGACTAAATATTTAAGTTGCACTTCTTGACGTTTCACTGTACTAGCAAAGATTCTAAAGTGTGAGATTCCAGATGTATACCCTTGGTTAAAATTATACTTGATTTTTATTTTATGTTCAAACCTACAGAAAGTTCAGTGCAATCCAAAAGTATTTAGACAGTGACTCAAGTTTTGTTCTTCAGGCTCTGTGGCACATTGGATTTGTAAAGAAAATATGACTAAGATGTTCTGAGCACACAGTCAGCTAAAATTATATGGTATTTACATCCTGAACTGTGCAGGAATTACAGTCTTTTTTTATACACAGCCTCCCACCCCCATAGCAGGAGAACAAAATAAATTAACATATGTAGTACTATAAACATATGTAGTACTTGGTTGCAAATCCTTTACATGCAATCTCTGTCTGAAGTCTGCAACACAAAGAAAAAGAAGATGTTTAGTATCTTCCCTGGTGATGCTCAGCAAGGCCAGTGCTGCAGGCATCTTTGGTTCCAGGGCATCTTTGCTCAATCTTGTCTTTAACAAGTGAAACGCATGCTTTATTGGATTGACTTGGCCCATCAAGAACATTCTACTTTTTGGCTCGGAGAAACTCCTCGATTGCTTTAGCATTGTGTTTGAAGTCATTGCCCTTCTGCAATGTTAAGTGCTGTTCGTTGTTTTTTTAGCTATTTGATAGGACCTGAGCAGAGAAGTTGTTTCTGTACACTTCACTTCTGTACCAGTGCTATCATCAGTTACATCCCCAATGAATATATAGTATAAATGGGTGGAAATGGCTATTGTCGCATGGCACCTTTCTGACTGATACCCCTGCAGCTGCTGAGGCCTTAAGACAATGTCACACCCAATGTGTGTTGGAGTGGAACGAGCATTGAAATAGGAAGTTTGGTTCTCTAAGTACTTCCAGCTTCATAAGAATCAGATAAAAAGACATCGTTATAGGGAAACAACTAAAAACATCCCACACAGGCAAACCATCTACTATCGCCAGCGGCAACACATGTTCGATGTTAGTTACCTGGTAAATCACAAGGTCACTGAACACGTAATGCTACGCGTTATTTCCAAAACGATTATTTTCCTATGGGTGAAAATATCTTCAAATAAAACCTGACAGACAGTATTTTAACCCCATTATGATTGTATCATTTCATATAATTTCAAAAGTGCCAGAGTAATGACCCAAAACAACTAAATGTGTGTCAATGTCCAAATACATATGTACTGCAATGTATATACAATAGAAACAATTAACTTAAAACATATTATTCTATTGCAGAATATAACAAACAGGGTTTATCTAGGGTAGTGAAGTGTTCAAGTATGTTGGGCCTGTAAACAATACATACATATATAAAAATATATACAAAATATAAATATACATGTATATACAGTACTGTGCAAAGGTTTTAGGCAGGTCTGAAAAGAATGCTGTAATGTAAGAATGCTTTCAAAATTAGACATGCTAATAGATTATATTTATCAATTAACAAAATGGAAAGAGAGCGAACAGAAGAGAAATCTAAATGAAATCAATCATTTTTATGACCACCCTTTGCCTTCAAAACAGCATGAATTATTCTATGTAGATTTGCTCACAGTATTTGAAGGAACTTGGCAGGTAGGTTGGCCCAAAAATCTTGGAGAACTAACCACAGTTCAACTGTGGATTTGGGCAGCCTCAGTTGCTTCTCTCCCTTCAGATGGTTCATAGCCATCAAGTGCTATGAACCATCTGCCTGAAGAGATAATAACAAACAAACAGAATGGAGACGCAAGCAGTGTGTAGTCTATTCTCTGCACTTTGAGAATATACAAATATGCAGAATGTGATCCAGACATGGACAGGAAAATCCTGAAAAGTCTGATCTGCAGCCACTCTGATAAACTACAGCAAAGACACATAGAGAAACCCATGTCTAGTATTTCCATCAGGGTTGAGGTAAATTGCACATAAATTCCAGGCAGTTCAGAAAGTAAAACAAATTCTCAGATTTTTCTAATTAAAGAGCATTGAAAAGAACTGGAATTTCAGTTTAATTCCTGATTTTGCTCAAATAGAATTGAACCATAACCCCAACATCCATTGTTCTGGATTTGATGATGGATTTGATGATGGATGAGACAAAGTGCTATAAGCAGGTATTTTTCCAACACTTATGATGGTTTATTTATTAGATGTATTTTCTCTTTGTTAACGCCCTGCAGCTAAACACGTTTTTTTCTCAGTACAATTGTGATGCAAAACTGCAGCAATTAGCCATTTCTGCACTTACACCAGGCAAGGGGCCCACACCCTCGTTATTAACACTTCAGAAGCCCACATCTGAAGTGACTTCATATGAATAAAAATACATTACACAGTGACCTCCTGTAAAGTTTCCGTTTGCAATGCTTTGATGCACTTGACCAAAGACATTCCATTGTAAAATTAATATTATAATATGTGAGTTTAATGTAACTTACTGTAGCCTTTACATTTGGGATAGTGTATATTTTCACAGGACCCAAAAAATATAATGTAATTGTAATGTAAAGGCTAATTGTAACAAAAGAAGTGCATTTGGGTGTGCTTTTTGTTATTAAAGTGAAAGCCAGATGGGAGAACTGAGAGAAAGAAATAGTGGCAGTGCTTTAAATAAGGAATAGAAAGTGAACATACAGTACCATTTAAAGGTTTATGGTGACTTATAACCTTCCTTGTTTTCCATATAATTGGGTTTGAATCAGAAATATAGGTAAATGAACAGAAAATATAGTTATTGACATGGTCAGAAATAATGATTTGTTCTTCAAACTTTGCTTGCATCAAAGAATCCTCCATTTGCAGCAATTACAGCCTTGCAGAGTTTTTGCATTCTAGTTGTACATTTGTTGATGTAATCTGAAGAGATTTCATCCCATGATTCCTGAAGCACCTCCCACAAAACAGAATAAAAGACAGAATCAACGACAGAATATCAGCTGACTGCTTCTTCCCTAAATAATTTGGAGCTGTGCTTTGGGTCATTGTCCTGTTTGAGGAAATTGTCTCCAATCAAGGGCCATTCACAAGGGTGTTGCAAAATGGAGCCTTCCTTCTTCACAATCACTTTCACCCTGTACAAAACTCCCACTTTACCACCAACGAAGCACCCCCAGACCATCACATTGCCTCCAACATGCTTGACAGATGGCCTCAAGCACTCCTCCAGCATTTTTTTATCTTCAGTTTCTTGGCAATTTCTCACATGGAATAGCCTTCATTTCTCAGAACATGAATAGGCTGACGAGTTTCAGAAGAAAGTTATTTGTTTCTAGCCATTTTGAGCCTGTAATCGAACCCAGAATTGCTGATGCCCCAGATACTGAACTAGTCTAAAGAAGGCCTGTTTTATTGCTTCTTAAAACAGCACAATAGTTTTCAGTTGTGCTAACATGATTGCAAAAGGGTTTTGTAATGTTCAAGTAGCCTTTTAAAATTATACATTTGGATTAGCAAACACAACATGCCATTAGAACAGAACAAATGGTTGCCTCTGTACGCTTATGGAGATATTCCATTTAAAAAAGTCAGTTTCCAGACACAATAGTCATTAACAACATTAACAATGTCTACACTGACCAATTTGATTTGATTTCAATGGCAGTGTATTGTTATCAATTTGTTAAAGTTTTCTTGCTTTACCTAATATTGATCCTGCTGCCATGGGTCTTGTTTTGTTATTGATTGAAGCAATAGAGTTAGGTGGGAACCATGAGGAGGGCAATTTGCTACCCGTGGTACCAGTTCTTTCATGAGGGGGGAATGGGGAAATAGGGACAGAGAGTCGTTTCAACAGCAGGGGTCCTGCAATGTTTCTCTAACAGAGTGTGAAGACAAACAATTCACCGGGATAAGCTCTTTGTTAGGTCATGAGCCAGTGATCTCCACCTACATGAAAATGAGCAGATAAACCTGCAGTAATGTTTGTTGGTAGTCCTATCTCTAAAATGCCTGTGATAGGCGTTACTTTTTATTGTTATTGGAGATTCACCAATAACGTAAAGCTAACACCTTATGATGAAATTAATTTTGTTGATCAAAACAGCATTGATAGTAAATGTCCTGTAGTGGTTACTCACCTTCATGACTCATAAATACCAGTAGGTCTAAACATCCCAGTGAGGGTAACCTGTAGTGGTAAATAATGAGGTGTAATAGAATATAGTGGGAGTTAAAAGGCAGAACGGAAAAACAGCAGAAGTTATGGGGAGATAATTCGATGAACGGGTTAAATTTGAGTCATACGAGTCGAACGAAACTTTGAGAAGTTGAAAATGAGTGAAAATTCCTCCGCCGCGGCGACAGAGAAACAGAAAAGTAAAATTCGAAAGGTGAATTTCTGAATACGTTCAACCAGTAAAAACATTGACTTATCTCAGTAAATTGTGTGTGATTACATTTTGTTTAGCTTAATATCAAGTGTATATTCACATGTCCCTTCAGTCATATAGATACTTCTCAGATAGACCCTCCTCGGTACTTGTGCGGAGGAATATATTTTCCTCAGTGACTTCAGTGACGGGGTGAAGGGAGCGAAGAGAAGAAAGTGACCCGAGCGTTGTTGTCTTTTATAGGAAAATATATACAAAAACGAAGACTTCAGGGTAAAAACAGATCAAGAAGAAATAGGGGAAACGAGGACTTTTGTTATTTTTCAACTCATTAATTAATTTATCTTTGCGACACTGAAGTTAAGTTAACCCGAGACGGAGCTCAGCCTCGCGCTGGCGACTCTATGTGGATTTTACAGAAAATATGGGCCAATTACCCGGTTTCTCTTCGGGCAAAATATTAGTAATAGTCGTCTGCTGCCTTCCACTTTCTTATGGTAAGTCACTGGAATACGATTTCGTTTTTGACACTTTTCTATGACCTAAAGCTTATTCGCTCGCAAGTTGCTTAGCATCTGTGATGGCACGGGTCGAAGCATCTGCACACGCTTCTGCATAACAACGCAGATGTGATTTTGACTTATTGATTCGAAAGGTATCTCGTTTTTGATAGAACGTACCCGATTTTGATATGTGGTTAGTTTGTCGCATGCTTTTAAGCATCCGTTTAGTAACTTAACAAACCAAGTAGTCATAAATAACTTTGTAATGTTTTCATGGCCTTAGCAGCTCGCGAAAAGGTGAAGAATGGGAGAAGTTACTGCCAAGCTTTAATTTAGCAAGCTAACCATTACATTATTTGTTCCAGGTCATTATTTTGAGTACATTGTATACCTCTGTTTTAAATCAACAACATATTAATTAAGATTGATTGGTGGTCTTATAACTTCATTATAAGCCATATAGTTGCTACAATTTGCTAATGGCTTGATTCTTCAGGGATAGCACCGCTGCCCAGATGTTAGCTAACAAGCGCGCTCGCCCAGGCATTATTATATCTAGTAGTGTCTGAAAGGAATTCAAAATGGTTGTGCTGTGTTTCTAAGTGTAACTCTGAATTAAAAGTACAATACATATCTGCTTACATTTTTTTCATTCGAGTTTGATAGTGTGTAATATTTATATTTTCTTTCTTTTTGTTTTGGACGTGTTTGTGCTGATTGGTTACTATTATTTCTATTCTCAAAATACAACTGTGTCATCACATTGATGACAGTGTGAACAGTTATCGTTCTACTAATAATAACATTGCTATTAAACTAATTGTAAGCTACTACACTATGAATATTTATCCTTATTTTACTTAATTATGACTAATGTTACCATTAGGTCTGCTTTCAAACGTTACAATTATCGGGCCCTTGTGATATTTATGGCTGCAAACACATGTAGCACAGTAATTGTGGTCAATCACAATAAATCAATTGCAGCCAGGTAAAAGACATTCACCGTTGTGTAGACTTCATGCTTGACTGTAATTTCACACATTTTGGACTTTTGAACAGAGGAGTCACAAAAGAACATAAGACAATGCAAAACCGCTGCAGGCAGAAGAAGCGAGTGGAATGTTGCTGTTGGTGTTTCACATTCCTCCCTCACTTTTTCTCTCTCAGTCCCACTCATGCTTTCTCCCTCTCTCCCTTTTCTCATACAATCACTTTCCCAGTGGAACACTGGCTGTGGGCTCCCTATTGTGTCAACCAGATGATGCTTTTTTCTCTTGTGCTGTATTAGGTATTATCCCTTGAGAGGGAAGCGGCAACCCCTTTTTGTGGCACACGACATAACGCTTCCTCTATTGCGTGGGTCCATGGCTGCATATATTTACTCAGTCCAGGCGGTGTGCGTGTGCTTTGGAAAAGCCCAGCAATTGTGCCTGTTACAGCGTTGCTTGTTCTGCCGTCCAACCCATGCTGGAGCCTAGTGTGAAATTTGATTTATCTATGAGATTCTGTGCCCTTCAGCACAGAACAAAAGCGTCTGTTTATTGACCTTCCCACAGTTCTGCATTACTGAGTGGCTGAGTGCTGGCCCTTCCCACTGCCCGGGTGGGCAACGTGGTCAGAGCATCAGTCCATCCCAGGCTTGAGTGTGCTACCACAGTCAATTTAAATCTTGTTCTATATTTGTTTCCCCTTCATCCTAATCCTATGTTCTTCCTAAAATTTATATATATATATTATATACAAGTTATGAAGGTATAGAAACTATAAAGTTATGTATTGTGCTTGTATTAGAGGCCTGGTCATTTGGTGGGGGTAGTAGCAATTAAGTCAAGTAGTGTTACTCAGCCAAGAACAGGGATGTGTGATGAGATCCTGGGGATGAAGCTGGGGGAGTGTGCACCACATGTGTTTTTTGTCAAGTAGCGGGGAGGAGATCCAATGCGAGGGGGGCTTGGTGTGCTTAATGCATACAACAAAAGTGCAGACTGCCAAACAGCCTGAAGTGGTGTCAGTGCTGGGTGGAGTGTTGGATGAGTGAAATAGCAGAGGAGGTGAGAGAGCAGAATGGAGTTTGAGGGCGGGGGGTGGTGCTCTGAAGGGTGGGGGGATTATGGAGCATTCTGTGTGCACTGTTGAGCAAGTTAGCAAATTAACAAGGAATTAGAATGGCCTACATTCCTGTCCTAGCAGGGCCGAGTAATCCTAGAGTCAGAAGGGCAGAACGCTAGTTCCTGTGTCCAGGGGTCTACACTTCCCAGCACTGTAGTGTGAAGGCCACTCTGCCTACAAAGCATGACCCTCCTGTGTACTCAGCTTTACATCAAGGGTGCTAACTCTTCCCCCTAATCTGTTATTATCAGGACTTTGTTGTTGCGCTTGGCACTGGGCACTTCCATATATGACCCACTAGTCCTAGTGCAAATCCTGCTTGATGTTAAGGGTGCTGTTTGTGTGGGCCACAGATATCACCAACCCGAAGGCAAAGTTATTTAGTTAAACAGTTTCTCTGCATGCTGAGCAAGGGGATTTTATTGCAGGCTCAGAAGGCAATTGTTTGGCCCCTGGATATGAACTATAGCAATTCCAGGAAACTGAGTTACTTCCTCAGTTGGTGCGAACAACTTCCTGTCCTCTCCAATATGGGACTGGAGCCAGTGCTCAGGGACGCCAATTCTAGTGCAGTCTTTGTCAGTGTTTTGTAATTACTTCCCCATCTCACTCCTCAGCCATTAGTTCAAAGCCCCTCCATCACTCATTCCTTCTCTGCAATGGGACACAACTAACAGAGCCTCCCCTCCCCAGGGTTTGGTAGTGGTTTCAGTGACAAATCACTGGTAAGTGTTGAAGGAGGAACCAATGTGAGCCAGCCATCTGTGCAGACACACGCCAAAGCCGTGGCTAGACATACTCTATGTCTATGTGACCTTGATCTGTGCCCTTTTTTCAATTCCCATTTGTTTAAAAAATGCCAATGTTCTGTGATTTACATTTTGTATTTTCATTAAATTGTCATTAACAGAAGCTCTCATCCAGAGTAATTTACAGTTAGTGCATACATTTTAAGGTAGCTAGGTGGAACAACCATATAACTCAGTAGTAGTATGTACATTCTACTCAGTGAACTTATCTGCAAAAGTCTGTGGAAGAAAAAATAGAAAGGACAATACAAATAAGTTACATAATAAACATGTAGTATATGAATGCAGGGGAAGGGGTTGGTTGTAGAGTTATTTTAGGTACTCTTAGAAGTTAGTTTCATATGTTTCAGACTCTGTCTTTGGGCTTATTTGCATTATGATACATTTTGTGAGACATAGTGAAGAAGATGCTAGATTATTTTGTTGTGTAAAGTTGCAGATATCGATAGCTTGAGAAACCACCTTCCGAGGTAGCGTGCGCTACATTTTTGATTGAGCCCTCCTGAATGAAGATTTGCTGTTGTGAAGACATTGTGTCTGTGCAGTGAGCACACCTATTGCTCGATTTCCTTCTTCAACATGTAAATTCAAGCGCAATGGAAATGATTATGCAAACTAAATTAATATCTATCCTGGATTTTACTCTCTCTCATAATGTAAATAAGCCCTTAGCGCAGTGTTTCCTTCTTATTGTAATAACCGCCGCTGCTAAATTGTGATGCACTGCCACAGGAAAAACAGAATAGTTTACGATTGCACCAGCATCAGAGCAGAGCTACAACGTCCTGCACCCGACGTTCAGAGTATCTAGCCTTTGAGTGAGGACAAAGAAATGTCACTGGCTGTCTGTGCACGCCCACGTTTGTGAACTGTCAGTAAGTGGCTGTGACATTGATATAATGACAACCAAAGGTAAGAAGCGAGCTAGCTAACCAAATGTAAATAACTCGATAGCTACAATAGATTAGCGTCATGCTGGAAACGTTATATACATTTGGCAGTAACAATTTGACTTCTGATTTTCATATTTTGCCTTCAAAATAAAAATCTGCTGTGTATCTATATAGTATGTATATACACTCACCTAAAGGATTGTTAGGAACACCATACTAATACTGTGTTTGACCCCCTTTCGCCTTCAGAACTGCCTTAATTCTACGTGGCATTGATTCAAGGTGCTGAAAGCATTCTTTAGAAATGTTGGCCCATATTGATAGGATAGCATCTTGCAGTTGATGGAGATTTGTGGGATGCACATCCAGGGCACGAAGCTCCCGTCCCACCACATCCCAAAGATGCTCTATTGGGTTGAGATCTGGTGACTGTGGGGGCCATTTCAGGACAGTGAACTCATTGTCATGTTCAAGAAACCAATTTGAAATGATTCGAGCTTTGTGACATGGTGCATTATCCTGCTGGAGGTAGCCATCAGAGGATGGGTACATGGTGGTCATAAAGGGATGGACATGGTCAGAAACAATGCTCAGGTAGGCCGTGGCATTTAAACGATGCCAAATTGGCACTAAGGGGCCTAAAGTGTGCCAAGAAAACATCCCCCACACCGTTACACCACCACCACCAGCCTGCACAGTGGTAACATGGCATGATGGATCCATGTTCTCATTCTGTTTACGCCAAACCATTTGAATGTCTCATCAGAAATCGAGACTCATCAGACCAGGCAACATTCTTCCAGTCTTCAACTGTCCAATTTTGGTGAGCTTGTGGAAATTGTAGCCTCTTTTTCCTATTTGTAGTGGAGATGAGTGGTACCCGGTGGGGTCTTCTGCTGTTGTAGCCCATCCGCCTCAAGGTTGTGCGTGTTGTGGCTTCACAAATGCTTTGCTGCATACCTCGGTTGTAACGAGTGGTTATTTCAGTCAAAGTTGCTCTTCTATCAGCTTGAATCAGTCGGCCCATTCTCCTCTGACCTCTAGGATGAACAAGGCATTTTCGCCCACAGGACTGCCGCATACTGGATGTTTTTCCCTTTTCACATCATTCTTTGTAAACCCTAGAAATGGTTGTGTGTGAAAATCCCAGTAACTGAGCAGATTGTGAAATACTCAGACCGGCCGGTCTGGCACCAACAACCATGCCATGCTCAAAATTGCTTAAATCACCTTTCTTTCCCATTCTGACATTCAGTTTGGAGTTCAGGAGATTGTCTTGACCAGGACCACACCCCTAAATGCATTGAAGCAACTGCCATGTGATTGGTTGATTAGATAATTGCATTAATGAGAAATTGAACAGGTGTTCCTAATAATCCTTTAGGTGAGTGTATATGGGAAAAATAAAAACAAAATTACTGTTTCAATAATACTTTGCATAAGTTATAGAATATTATATGGTGGAGCACACCGAGAAATGGTTAGAGCTTAAGAAAGTTAATCTCGAGAACATATCTAATATAAAAAAACATATTTGCATAATTTCCCCCCACTGTAATGTACAAGGGATACTTTTTGTGGAAAAACTATTTAGTGTCACACTGAATGTATTGCACAAGTTTGTAAATTACAAATATAATGTAAAATCATGGGGCACATCCAGCAAAACCTATATTTTCTACCCCCTTTTTAACTCTCAATGCAACACACTGTACTTTACATGGAATTCATATTGCCTCATTAGTTAGTACCTAGTGGGTTTTGGGAGGTTATTTATGAACAGTTTTAGAGAATGATTAATTGAGGCAGAGTAATTAGGTTATTAATAGGGAATGATGTTAAGAGGGTATTGTCAAATTATGTTAATAAAATAAAGATGACAAGCAAGGTGTACAGGTAGGATGTTTTAGCATTTCACTCATCTAGCCTTTTGTGTCGTTGATGACGGTGTCTCGGCCCGTAGCCCCCCCGCCCACTGTTGGGAAAAAAAGTAGGGGTGCAAAGACAGAAAATAGTTTTGACTGGGCTGATTGGCGGACGTCGCTGAATGATGAGATTATAAAACCTATGCACTGACCAATGCAAAACACTCACAGGAAGAGAAGTAGAGATAGAAGGATTCACATCCATTTTTTGTTAATGTGGTAATTTCATTGTCCAGCCCTTAGTCTGACCATAGTTACGCATGCTTCTGCTTGGGCCACTACTAGGGTTTCAGAATCAAGATTTCCTGCTTAATAGGTCGTCAATTAATTTTCACTGAATCCTAGGCCTGGGGGTTCGGCAGAGGACATTTTAATAGCTTACGTCTCTGAATGTCCCTTCAGTGTAGACCAATCACTGTCAGCATGTATGTCTAACTGCAGGGCCAGTAGTCCTTCCTGTTCCACCTAGCTGGCTGGCTGGCCCAGTTAACAACGCAAGTAATTGTCTCAAAATCTAGTGTTAGAAGAGTGACTTCTTTTGCCTCTATTGCTGGTTGGTGTTATATAGCCTGGCTTGGATGATGTGTGTGTGTGTGTGTGTGTGTGTGGCCTGTCATCCTGGCAGTCAGGGGAATATGCTGTGTCTGCTCCACTCCTGTCAGCCTCTGCTTCACATTAGACCGTCACAGCTTCATGCTCACACCAGCAGGGATCACAGGCTGCTCCCATACAGACTGTAAATCTGATCTGTTCTGCCTTTCTGCTCTCTTCCCATCTTTCCATGTAGTGTTCCCTCAACCCTCCCACCCATTCCCGCCTGCATGCACTCCCTCCATTCCTCATTCATTACATGTGTGGAAGAATGCATGTGGAAATGTAAAGGCAGTTCTAGCGAAATGTTAGTGAAGGGGGAACAGTATATTTAGTAATCTGTGCGATAGAAAGGGTTATCCAAAGTGCACAGTGTGATGTCAAATTGATATCCCTTCCTCTGCCCATGATGCAAAAAAAAATCTGTCCTTACTTGGTTCAACTATACAAGGTTAAGACAATTTTAGGTGCTATGGTGAAGCGTTTAGAAGTACTTTACGGGACCAGTGCTTTAGTGAATTGTATGGATTAGCATTTTTGTTGGGTTGATTTAGCTGTTGAGTTTTAGTAAATGTGAGGGAATTAAGCAATGTGATCCACTTTAGATGTTTTTATATTGTAAACCATGATGCCAATAAACCAAGTGCATATTGTGTTTTTAACATTGGTTGGATTGAAAGGGAGCAAATTTTTATAGAGCAATCTCTGATTTTAATTTAGTAAATCGCAGATTATAGGGGTATTGAATTTTACTATGATCTTGGCATCCTTGCTTGGTTTACCCTATTGTAGTGCCTATTTTGTCTCTACATTGTGAAATTTCTCATTATTTAGGCCAGTAGACACACACACACACAGCAATGCAGGCAACCTGTGAAACAAACACAAGTGGCAAATTTGATATCAGGACAAGATTGATTGACATACAGTTGTGCTCAAAAGTTTGCATACCTTTGGAGAATTGATTATATCCAGATCCGGAAAAAAAAGGTGTAGTGGTTTCTAACATTTTTCCAGAGCTGTATGTACCATTTGTAAAGAAAACATGAGTGAGCAGGCAAAACATGTCTTTTATTTCTTATGGGATTCACATTCAACTGTAGGTCATAACAGAATGGCACAATCATAAAACAAAACATGGCAACAAATAAAAAAAAAAACTGACCCCTATTCAAAAGTCTGCATACCCTTAGTTCTTAAAACTGTGTATTGCCCTCTTTAGCATCAATTACAGCATGTAGTCTTTTGTAATAGTTGTCTATGAGGCCACGAATTCTTGCAGGTGGTGTAGCTGCCCATTTGTCTTTGCAAAATGCCTCCAGGTCATGCAAAGTCTTTGGTCGTCTTTCATGAACCAGAGTGGCTCGATGATATTAAGGTCAAGATTCCCTGTGCCTTTAGAGCTCACCCCCCCCCCCCCCCCCAAAACATCAGTGAGCCACCACCATTTACAGTGGGGATGGTGTTCTGTTCACCATAGGCCTTGTTGACCCCTCTTCAAACACAGTGCTTATGGGTGTGACCAGAAAGCTCAATTTTTTGTGGCATTGTCACAGTGAAGGCTTCTTTCTGGCAACTCGACCATGTAGCGTTGTATTGTGCTCCTTGAAACAACCACACCGTCTTTTTCCAGGGCAGCCTGTATTTCTGCTGAGGTTACCTGTGGGTTTTTCTTTGTATCCCGAACAATTCTTCTGGCAATTTTGGCTGACATGTTACTTGGTCTACCTGCCCTTGGCCTGGTATCAAGGGATCCCCGAATTTCCCCCCTCTCAATGAGTGATTGAACAGTACTGACTGGCATTTGCAAGGTTTTAAATATCTTTTTATATCCTTTTCCATCGTTATAAAGTTCCATTACCTTGTTGCGCAGGTCTTTTGACAGTTAATTTCTGCTCCCCGTGGCTCAGTATCTAGCCTGCTCAGTGCATCCACGTGAGAGCTAACACTAATGGCAATTTAAAAAGCCACAGGTGTGGGGAATTCACCTTTAATTTCCATTTTCACCTGTGTGTCACCTTGTGTGTCTGTAACAAGGCCAAACATTCATGTATAATTTTGATTGATTGATTGATTACGGTTTAAAAAGGAACGAAACAATTATGTGATAATACATGGCTTCCTATGATCACTATCCTTAAATAAAAGACAGTTTTTTTGCATGATCAGTCATGTTTTCAAAATCAAGTTCTGCCAGGTTATGCAAACTTATGAGCACAACTGTATAAAAAGGGGGTTGCAGCCTGGAGTCCTGAGGTATTGGAATCCCTCTCATTTTAGTCTTGTAGTGTTGAACCTAGCTGGCTTAAGACTTGTGTTGCGGGTTGCCACAGTACTTTAAAAAACATGAAACCTGATTTCTAACACATTGAACTTGATGATTGTACCTTCTATTGATAGGGCGGTTAGGTGTAAAAATGATTATTGATCGTATAAGTGGTCCCTTTGTTATATAGCATAGTGGTTAAAGACGTGGCCTTCTGCGCAAGCAAACTGTGTTCGAGTCTGGCCACAGACTCAAATTACGCATTAGGATTTGTTCAGGATAGACAAAAACTGTGCTGGCTTCAACCTTCCGTAGCTATTTTATAGTAAGCCTAAAATAAAACCGTTTACAGTTGTATTGCAACCTTTTCTGGTTGTTTGTTGAAGTACGCACACGTGCATGCTTTTTGGGGTAATAGCCTATAGATCACAACCCCTTGTAAAAGAGGAGGGGTTTCCATGATTCTCTGTTATCACTTGACGAATTAGGCAGTTATCTTCACCTATATTGATAGTTATTGTATTCACGAATGAAAGAAAAACGAATGTTGTGCCATGAAATTAAATAGCATTGGCAGTGTAATGTTCATCTTCAGTCTCGTTAGCAATTGCTCATTTCGTATGACCAATAATTCCATAATAAGTAGATTCTAGTGGCCTGTTACTGGCTAATAAAAGCCATACAGTTCATAGATGCTATTTGTGGTAGAGGTGAACGTAGTAAGAACTATTACTCAGTTCAACACAATGACTAATTGTGTCTAGCTAAATATTCAAACTTGGCGTGATGTTAATACGAGACAAAATTATCTAATTTTGAGACGCATTTTTCTGACAAGGTAGTATATCCCAATTGGTCCCAATACTGCCATACTACCTTACTATGTACAAAACAGTACATTCTTCACCATCATCCGTGAAGTACGTACTTGGAGTACTTAGTATGTAGTATACGATTTGAGATTCAGGCAATGCTTTTGATTTCCTCCTAGTTCACATATCGTAGTGGCTAGCTATTCAAATGTTATTGTATGGACAACCATCTACAGTAATCCATTAATAAATGTTCTGTGCCCACATTGTTTCAGAATTTTTTTTATGGCTGGGATAAAAGTGGCATTTGGACACAATACGGAGGTGGACTGGCTACCAGCAAGCCCTGTGTTCTTGTGGGATCATCCCCGTCCTTCTATGTTTTGACCCCGGTTCGATTCTCCTATCAGATGTTCCAGTTTTTGTCTTTCAGAAATATTCATCCACTCAGCCATTGCACAACAATATATAGCCACTCTGTAATACCATGAATCTCATATATTTAAGAGAATTATTGTATTACGTGACCCATTCATACCATGGCTGAAACAAATCAGCCATGGAGTGATTGGAGTCATTGTTTTTGTTATAGGTAGGCTGTATAGCCATTAGCTAGCCATCTACAGTAATCTTTGTATAAGAGTACACTTTAGTTCTGTTAAGAAACGTTCTGTTTCCCACGTTTTTTCAGCAAATAATTTATGGCTGAGGTACAAGTTGCATTCCTGCTGTTTATAGAGCGTAGTGGTTAAAGTCACAGTCTACCACATAGGAAACCGTGGATCTTAATTACCAGCCAGGATCCAGAACATTCATCCTTTCTAATCGCGGGCGGGCTGAACTTGGTTTGCCTGGTTCCTTTTCTGGTTTATAGCTACCTCGTCACTGAGGTATAAATGAACTTAGCCAGCCAGTTTTTGGAAAGCCTTGCGTTGTGGATTTTGTAGTTGACCTGTTGAAATCGCTCAACAAATTTCTTGCTAACTTATGAAACAAACATGTTGAACTCAGTGCTCCAGAATACATAAGAAATAGGCTTATGGAATCATTTTTGAACATAGTATTCTTTGCTTCTTTATGAATCACAAGCTAAAAATGCAATTGGAATAATATCATAGTGATTGTAGCCTACTGTGGTTGAAGAAATATGAAAGCTGTAATACTGTTAGTTAGAAAAATTACAAGCTTTCGTCACTGATAATTTTTCATTGAATGCTTTATGTGAATAGGATTTTGTTTTTGTTGTCATTTGTTTTATATGAGACAAATAATCAAACTCTGGATTTAAATATATGCTTTTACTTGTTGTCACAGAAGCTAGAATGATATGGTTAATTAAGAACCTTTCTAATGAGGACAATGTCCCTGCAAACAAACCTGCCCATGTTTTTCAGAGCTATTTAGAAAATGTGATTTTGAGTGAAATGAGTAAAATAACGGACTCTGAAGTGTTTTTTGGTTTCAGAGTTGTATTTAATTGTTTATGTTTCCAAACATATATACATTTTCTTAACTTATCTATGGACTATATATACAGTTTATTAGACAATTTAGTGATCTAGTACCCTACTAACAACAATGAAAGGCAAACGGGAGAGAGCATGTTGCTATGGTTTGGATTATCAGACATTTCGGATAACTCTATCCACCAATGAAATGTTGGAACGAGCAATTTGAATTGGAGTCTTATGGTCAATACATCTGTGTTTTCAGAACTCAACTACATTTTCATAAAGTCTTCAGTGTGAGAAATTATGAATTTCTTTCTGCATTAACGCAACCTCTGTTTATTTATATGTAAATCATAGGAATGTGAAGTTTTGGGTGGATTACCACTTAAACATTGCTCTAACAGACCCCTGTTTCCCTGTTTTTCTTAGCCGCCTGGTTCTTATCAAGTCTTCAATCCCAGGAAATTCCCCTAAACCACATTTCACTGATAGAATATGAGAGCTTCCATTAGGGGAGAAGAAAGAATGTCAGTTCTGGTTACAATAGGCTGGTAAAACATATTTGTCAGTGGGGTGTGTGGTCGTGTGGTGGTGTTGGTTATATCTGTGTGAGATGAGCTGGGCCCGGATGCAGTTGGGAGGATCCTGTCCTCCCTCTCCCAGTCAGAGCTCAGGCTGGCGGTCTGCTTCACAATGGAAATGGAGTAATTAGTGGCAGCCCGTCCCAAATCTTGTGAGATCATTGTGCCTGGCTTTGTGACAGCGTGTACGTGGAGCTTGTCAAACCAGTCAGAAGAAAAAAGCTTTCTCTGCTGTTCACTACATGCCACCCTCTACTGCTCTTTTTACCACT
This sequence comes from Esox lucius, assembly GCF_011004845.1. Lineage (NCBI taxonomy): Eukaryota > Metazoa > Chordata > Actinopteri > Esociformes > Esocidae > Esox > Esox lucius. The sequence goes on from NC_047576.1 coordinate 14,217,833, forward strand.
TTTCTCATACTATTTTTTGATATCCTCCTCAGTTGCCCGTTGTTTATTGTGTTTATGTACCTTGTATCTTCTGCTTCCTGCTTTCTGTCCGTCGCTTCTTTATGTATAAAAAGTTTTGGATGTCTGAACTATATGCCTATAGCAGTTCTTTTTCTTAATAGCTAATTCCTTATTTTATGAACCCTTGTCAGTAGCGAGTCTCAAATTCCAGACACTGTTCAATCATATGTATATATTTGGCAGCTCTTTTTAACCACAATGACCACACGAGACGGCACAGGAAAAGTATGTCTGCTTGTAAAGCTTCCATATGTATTTCAGGCCTAGATGAATAATTACAGCCTAAATCATTGTTTGTTTTTTAACATGGGTTTTCATGCAGCAGTTTCATTAATTATCAAAACATAGCCTAAATGCTTAATATTGGTTTATGTAAACATGCTATCACAAGTCAGAATCAGCCTTCCTGTCTTGTACGGTAGCATTAGTTAAGAGGTCACTCTGATATTGAGGTTGTATGGAGAAAAAAAAAGTACAAAATACAAAATATAAAGTTAAGATACGACGATTTCCCCAAACGTTTTTATCTTGATTAAATAAAAGTATCTTCTATTTTCAACATAGAAAACATTTTAAGTAATGGAGAAAAAAACCATACCTTTTCTACTTTTGTTGTCACTCTGGACACTAAATGGCCTAAATGGTAATGGTAAAAACATTTGCAATTCATTCTGGGTACAAAATAGTGTATGTTTAATTATGTATTACAGACACATGGATCAGAGAAACACTGGCCATCTCTCACACAGCAGTAGACCTGCTGTGATGTGTCAGCTGATGCTCACTAACCTCATGAGAGTGTCTTTGCCTCAGGTGTCCCAGGCCCATTCTGTACCCTGAATGCTAGTTGTTGTGTTTGTTTTCTGTTGTTTCAATATCTGATATTACCCAATATGAGTTTCTATCTACTGGTTGATATCAGTCCCAATACCCCTCTATGCCCTCCAATCATCCCCCAGTTGATCAACATATTTTTGACAAATAATTATATTTGTACTTTAAGATAGAACAACCTCCAGATTTGTATGGTATCTCTACAGTACTTTTTCCTGTAAGCCTACTTCTTCCTTTCAGAATGGTACGAATACAATATGAGAGCCTTGTCACAGGAAGTAGCATTAACATTGAGCACACTTCCTGTGCAGCGGTGTCTGTCCTGTCACGCGAGGGTTGGTGTTGCTGTGAAGTCATCTGACCTGCCCTCTCTTTCTCGAAAGAGCTCTTGTGTTTCGGCAGTGACTTTCCTGGTGGTTGAACACGCCAGTGAACCCTGGCATTCAGACCAAATCAAGTGGAAGAAAATACAGTTTTAAATCCTCTCAGCTTCATAATATCTCAATTAAAAAACATGTTAAGTTAGAAGATTGATGTTAGCAACATCAACATTCAGTTTGGCATCTGCCACAATCGAGTGTGCATCAGGACCACTTGAGTTCAGTGTCTGGTTGCGTCCTCACCACACAATAGAGGATGTGTTTGGGCCTCAATATCTAACTGGCAGTCAGATAGAGGAGCTGTGTGGCCTGTCTACAGCATGCTCCCTGGCTGACCTGTCTGGATAGTAGTTGTCCTCTGTTACGATTTCCTGGGGTGGGATGTGTAGGACTGGTGACATTGACTACATTAGAATATTAAAAATCCTTGAGATGCATGTTTCAAAAAGAGAAGGTTAAATAAACACACTGAGGAAGGTCTATTGGAAAGCAGGTTTTTGGTCATGGTTATTAAAATATTCAAATTAAGTTCAAATAAAATTCAAAATTGATTTGTGATTTCTGGAAATAAAGGTTACAGATGAAAATGATTTGGCTAAAATATGCTAAGTAATGTAAGGCTGTTGAATCTGAAGTGCTGAAAATAGTAAATTAAGCAAATAGCATATAGCTGGCTAGCTTATTTAAGTACCTTCTCTAGGCTTCTCTATCCAAGAAAAACACTGTTATGAGTTAATAAATTATGACTTCTAATTCTGTAGCTGAGTTTGGCATGGCTACCACTGCTTTTCTCTCTTTCTCTCTGTCTGCGTTTGTTCTTTTGTCACATAAACTGCCATTGAACCAATGTTAAATGAGACACCCCTGTCTTTTTCACGTTAAGAGCTTTTGTTTCAGGTTTTTAAAACATTTAGAATAACTGATTACTATTAGAATAATAAACGTTACAGTTTGAATACAGAAATTAAGATAATTGTGTTTTTCATCATGCTGTGTGTTCATAACTGATGTGTTATATTCCTGTCTGTTGCAGCTCTTCAATGTCTGGATGCTGTTAAACCATGTGTGAACAATGCTACGTGTGTCACCTTCACCAATGGGACAGGATACTGTAGGTAAGACTGGTTGTGCCCAGGAGGATTTCCTATAGGTGGTGGTGTATAGGAGTCAGTTCAAACCCCATCTGTCTACAGAGAACATACTGTTTCTAAAAACACCACCAAAACTCATAAAGTGTTTCCCTCTTATTGTAATAACAGCGGCGGACCGCTGCTGCTAAAATGTGCGCAGCCACAGAAAAATGTATTTTTATCCCAAGCTGAATGCAATTAACCATTTGCTATCGCACCAGCATCAGCGCAGAGCAGCAGTGTCCTGCACCCAAAATTCTGAGTATCAAATACGTCAAAAAAACGTAACTGGCTGTGTCTGTGCACGCGCACATTTGTGTTAAACCGTCAGTAATTGGCTGTGACATTGATAAAAAGAAGGCGGTATTCGTCTGAGCAATGGTAAGAAGCAAGGTAGCTAACCGTCATAACTCGATAGCTACAATCAACTGCAGTAGATTAGCGCCATGCTGGAAACATTAGAGATTTGGCAGCAACAATAAAACTTTCGTTTTTTGTATTCTGCCTTCAAAATAGAAGTCCATATGTGTGTCTATATAGTGTGTATTGTGTAAAATTTCAAAGAAAATACTATGTGGGGAAAATATAAACAAAACTAAATTACTATTTAAATAATACTTTAGATAAGTTAAAGAATATTATAAGGTGGCGCACACTGAGAAAGTTAGTTAGAAAACATTTAATATAAAAATATCCTATTCTGATGTCATTATTGTTGTTAATTTGCTTGTCCTGATTAGCTTTGGAGAGGGATTGTGTAACTGTTCCAACCACACTATATTTATGGAGGATGTTTTCGCATTTCACCCATCGTGCCATTTGTGTTGTTGATGCTGCCCTGTCGGCCCACAAACCCTGCCTCCACTGTTGGGAAAAAAAAGTAGGGGAAACACTGATATATGTCAAACTGTAAGCTTTTTCAACAATATATCAAAGGGGTCTCATGTTGCCAAGTTGATAAACATTTTGTATGCCACTGTATTCAATGGCAACAACATCTGTCATTTTCGAGATGTACACTTTTATGTATATTGGTTTTTAATGTTATGTAAAAGTCTGTAGTTATGTAGGTTAGCCATGATATATGCCTAGTGCATTTGACAGTGGTTGTAATTAAGAACTTACTTAGGAGAGTCAGAACAGACACTCCCAATCTGATCAGCAATTATGGAAGTGCAGCTGGGTCATGGACCTATCATGTTTCTTTTAATTGGATGTGAATCACACTCAGTTTCTGTTCTCAGAACTGTGAAATCTGAAAGGTTGGCTGCTTCCAAAATAAATAGAAAACTTCTAGGTTATCATTGGTGCTTTCAGTTGAACTTTAAAGCAAATACTTTCTGCTACAAGTCTGTAGAGTCTTTTGTGTCCTCCCCGGGTCTGCAACAAGATGTTGACCTTGAGCTAGGCCTGTCTTTTCACTATCAGTAGTTGAATTAGGTAGAATAGCAGGACAAGTGAGCCAAAGACCAAGAACACTCAACAGCTTCTTGAGGCACACAGTAGTTTTAAGGGTGACTGTTGAAAGGCTGACATCGACTGACCCAGAAGGAAGTTTCAACTTGCTAGTTCGTCTCTCTGTTATCTAAAAAAAACGAATATGTCTGTGATCATAATTAAGTTTGTGACGGACATGTAATTTTGTATGAAGGTAACTGGTAAAATTCTAATGCAGTCACCACTAAAATCGCAAAGAAGTGAATTATTTGTCTCATCCTGGTCCTATGCATGCCCTGTTGCCTAACTAGCTTGCCTGCTCAAAACTGTTAATATCTAATCAAATGGGATGAAGGACATACATGTGTAGTGGAAGCTACAAGTTTGTCTAGCTAGTGTGAGTCTGCTGTCCCTCTCCTCCTGGAGCTCAGCGAGGACAGGCAAGGGAGAGGCCATTGGCAGGGGCGGGGGGGGGCCCATTGTCATGTGAGTTAGACTGAGAAGCAGCATGCAGTCAGACTAAAAAGGAAGAGGGAGGTGGCAAGCAAGCCAACTTGTAGTTTCCATTTGATACTATGTACCTTCCCATCAGATTAGCAACAAATGTGTCCTTCTTGACATCATCCTCAAGAGTGGGGAAGCAAAATAAGTAGCAAGCACTTAGCTAACTTGGCTACTTGTGTATTCTCCCTGTCCTTCTTAATTACCTTTTCGTTGCTGTAACATATCCAGTAAAAGTTTTATACTGTCATTCTATTTCCATCTTCCTTTGATTGGCTTTTATCTTTCTTCTTATTTTCTTTGCCACATGGAGTCTTATCGTTATGACTGTTTTTTGATGGTCTAAAATCAGTTATGACTGTTGTTGTATTTTCATTTCATCCTTCATAACCGTTGGTTACATTGTTGTAATGTAATTGTGTCATCCCTCGTCATAACGATAGCAACAGACAGTTGAGTATGTGGAGGCTCTTCCCCCTGAACTAAGGAGTCTTTTAGTCTAAGGTCAGTCAGGTGTCAGAAAGCAGGGCATCTTTTAGACCAATTAACCATGCAGTCGTGTGGCATTGTCACTGTCCCTCCCTCTTTCCAACCTCAAAAGCATAGTTATATGAAAATTCCATGTGTTATTACACTTCTAGAATATTAACCCCCCCCCAAAGACGGGTGTAATTATGGCCTGTGAAACTAGAGGTTAAAGATCAGAGTGTTAATTATGATGGCTGCTCTTGCATTGACATGGTGTCCTTAGGATGGGTAATGGTTATTGAGGACTTTGTTTTATTTGAAAATAAATTGCATTTTACTGTTTACATTTTGTTATTACATTTAAATGCCTAATGAAACAAATAAAAATGACTGTATCACCTTGCATCTCCAAAGGCAGTTGCAGGAAATGAATTAATCTCTGATCATAAACTAGATGTTATTGGATTATGTGAAATGTGGCTAAAGCCTGATGAATTCACTGCCCTAAATGAGGCCTCTCCTCCTGGCTATACTAGTGATCATATCCCTCGTGCATCCCGAAAAGGAGGGGGTGTTGCTAATATTTATTACAGTAAATAAAACATTTACTCTCAAACACATCACTGATTTTCATTCTTTTGAAGTTTTACTGATGAAAGGTAACCAGGCTGATAAATCGTTTTACATAACTACTAGTTACAGGCCCCCCGGGCTATACACAATGTTCCTCAATGAGTTTTCAGAATTCTTGTCTAACCTTGTAATCATGGCAGATAGTATTCAAATTTTGGGCGATTTCAGTATTCATATGGAAAAGTCCAATGATCCTCTTCAAAAAGCCTTTGAAGCCATAATTGACTCAATGGGTTTTATCCAACATGTCTCAGGTCCAAGACACTGCCGCAATCACACTTCAGATTTAGTCCTGTCATGAGAAATAGATATTGTAGATCTAATAATTTCCCCCCAAAATCCTGGAATATCGGATCACTGTCTTATTACATTTACCTTTAAAACAAGAAATCCACTTGCTCCGCAAACAATGAGTTTCAAAAGCCGTACTATAAATTCTCGGATTAAAAATAAATTCCTTGATATTCTTACAAGTTCGCTCATCAACGACAGAGTAAATAAATCCGCAAATGATCAAATTGAGGACCTAAACTCAACACTGCAAAATACTTTAGATACGGTTGCACCACTTACAACAAAAGAGACGAGTGAGACTGTACTCATGAAGGTAACAAATGACCTTCTAATGGCCTCAGACAAAGGTTATGCATCTGTCCTGTTGCCTTTGACACTATTGATCACTCCCTTCTCTTAAAGAGACTGGAAACCCATATTGGGCTACGTGGACATGTTCTAGCCTGGTTTAAATCTTATTTATCTGAAAGATATCAGTTGGTTAGTGTAGCTGGAATATCCTCTGACAAGTCAAAGGTATGTTTTGGTGTTCCTCAAGGCTCAGTTCTGGGCCCATTATTGTTCTCAGTATATATGCTGCCTTTGGGCGATGTAATCCGAAATCACAATGTACATTTTCACTGTTATGCTGATGACACACAGTTATATATTTCAATGAAGCATGGAGAAGCCCCAAAATTAGCTACTTTGGAAGCATGCTTTTCAGATATTAAGAAGTGGATGACAGAGAAATTCTTGCGTTTAAACTCAAGAAAAACAGAAATGCTCGTTTTAGGACCCAAAAAACAAAGAGCTTTGTTAGCAGATCTAGATTACTGCAATGCTCTTCTTTCCGGTTACCCTGACAAATCAATAGATACGCTCTAATTAGTGCTGCACACGGCTGCTATAGTCCTAACTAGAACAAAAAAATTTGAACACATTACTCCTGTACTAGCCTCCTTACAGTGGCTGCCTATTAGGGTTAGGGCTGATTTTAAGGTTTTATTGTTAACTTATAAATCAATACATGGACTTGCCCCTACTTACCTTGCTGAAATGATCCAGCCATACATACCTACACGTAACTTACGATCGCAAGATGCAGGCCTTTTAATTGTACCTAGAATTTCTAAACAAACAGCCGGAGGCAGGGCCTTTTCTCATAGAACTCCACTACTGTTAAATTATCTGCCAATTTAGGTTAGAAATGCAAACTCAGTGCAAACTTTCAAGTGTCTACTAAAAACTCATCTCTACAGCACGGTTTATGTTTAGGTGTAGAATGGCCCAGGGGCATGAAGGTGACCAGAAGGCTTGATACTGTCTACCCTTGCTGTCTTGCCAGGTGGGCTCTCATCGCCACTGGGATGCCCTCCCTCCAATACCTCTCAGGGGAGGAGTCACTGGCTTGTTACTGTCTCTCTGTTGCGCACTTTTGCGATTGGGCTGTACTTGGATGGTAATACTCGACCCTCATTCAGGGTGGTTGTGGTTGGTGGGCATCCCTTTGGTTGATGCTTGGCAATGTGGGTGGATTGATTTCCGGCCTGTTGGGCCCTGTCGGGGGCCTCCCCCAGATAGAGCCACAGTGTCACCGGACCTCCCCGTCTCAGTCCCATGGTCTTACGCTGCTAACATAACAAAGTTATGTTAGAATTAAACGTAGAATTGCTTTCATTCCCCTAAGGTAGTTCCAACCTCTGACTAAGCTAGGCTACAATTGGCTTGTTGAGTTTCGCATAGCATGGTAGTTGTGTGTGATTATCCACTATGAATTTGAACAGCAGAAACACTACAACCATGGTTGGTTTTATGGCTATAAATTGGTAATCACTCATGTGTGAAAACTTCATTTTAGAAATTTGCTCACCTACATTTTTAGTTTCAAATGCGATTTTAATTTTAGCGCTGTAGAGCCCTGTATTATATCATTCTTGAACACTGGTTAAAGTGGATACAGCCAAATAATTTTAGTAGTTAAGTTTTTCAAAACTAGTTATTATTATCTCATACAATTAAAGTTAACTAACTCTATCACCATTGCGACTGTGTTTCCGCTGTCTGCCATCTTTACATTGTCTGTTAGTGTGTAGCTGGAAATTATTGGTTAGTGTCTAGCCAGGTCACAATTAGTTATGGTTAATGTTGTTAATGTTTTCTGCACTTAACCCTTGTGCGCCCCTCAAATGTACTACCCTTTGGACACCTTCGTGGACAAAAATGTACATGTACAATAAACTGACATGAAATATTTATACATTAATATTGGTTCCAGCTTTTTTTTCCATAAATCTCTTAAACAATTTGAAACCTGCTCAAAACAACCAAACATTCAATCATTTTCTGGATTTTAACCCTTTAAATGCCAGCTTGATTATTTGAATTACCTCATTATTTATTACAAAAAATCATTAAAAACATTATATTTTCCATATAATAAATAGTAGGGGCATGGGGCTTTGGTGGTGATTAGAGTCTTGGATATGTCAAAGATTTGCAACAAAATTGATTTGATTGCATTAGTATATTTTATGTAGTGCCAGAAACTCCCTCTGGATACCTTCGTGGACAAAAATGGCCCATTGACTTCCATTAAAAAAAAATTTTTTATCTCACTGCCATTAGAGTATAAATCCATGCATTCTGTAATGTAAGCATTTCATTTTGATGAAATTTTGACTGTATTCCATCACACACACGCGCGCGCGCACGCACACACACACACACACACGTGCACACACACACGTGCACACACACACGTGCACACAAAAACTCTTCTACCAGATTCAACCATTTTCCCATTGTAGGTCAATGGAAGAAATTATTGTGTGTGTGTGTTTGCGTGTGTGTGTGGTAATGCATGGATTTATACTCTAATGGCAGTGAGATAAAAACATTTTTTTTAATGGAAGTCAATGGGACATTTTTTTCCACAAAGGTGTCAAGAGGGTGCAAAATTCATAAACAGAGTATGAAAGACATGAAAGAGTTAAAGACATTGGATTTCAAAATTTTTACAAGAAATAAGAGTTCTGCCAAGAAATCATGCCCCTAGCTGCAACACAGACCAAATGATCCCCAAATCAACAAAAACAATTTGAGAAAAATGTACAAAAATGCCAGAGGGGCGCACAAGGGTTAACTAGGTTAAGTATTTGGCTAATAAAAATACAACTCCTTAAACCCATGGGCCGGTCACACCAGAGCACCCAAGTCAAATATACATTTTTCATTGTAACACTATTCTTAATAAACAACATTGAAAAGAGCACAGTGTGTGTTGTACACTGATTTCATAATCAGCGTTGCTGGTTCATGGAATTATGGGATGCTGAATATGTTTTGAGAGGTTCCACTTTTTAGCAAGCGTGATCTCTTAGATATATTGCTGTCCCACCTCAGCTGACTCGTGTCAAGAAAACAATGTGCCCAGTGTCCCCAATGTTGCAGACTCCGATTGCGCAAAGATTTCATGCAAACAGAGTATTTCAAAACATGGTGGAGGATATGATTAATGTTAGTAGATCCACAGCATGCTGGGCAATCTGACAGGTAATCCATTGAAATAAAGTTTGTATTCCTAATTTCGGAGTCTGAAAAGTATATCTTTTTTATTTATTGTACACCATTGCACCAAATATTGTAGCTATTTGGCCCGAAACACATTACTTACTTTTAGAAATGGATTGTAACGAAGGACCAAGTGACACATAGCAACCATCATAGGAATCTTCTAATCTCATTAACTTACATTGCTCAGACTACAGTACCTGTGGCGTTCTGTAACAGCTAGTAACGTCAGAGCATAGCAAAACACTGGTGTTTATCTGTAGTAGCTAGCATAACGTAGTACATTGCCTGGCAAACCCAAATGTCTATAAAGTGAATGCCGACAACTGCACAGAAGTCAGGTCACTTCGGGGACAAGGCTAAACAATGCGGAGGCAAATTGAAATGTGCTTCGAACAAAACTGGCATTAACCTTCTGCACCAAAGGAAATGGATACAAAGTAGGAAATGGGCTAACATTCAGCGGAAGCTTTGCTTTTTCGTGAGGGGACACCCGAGCCGTGTCTATCATGGCTTTCTGTCTGTTTTAGCTTGCTGCCGACGTACAGAGTCGGAGAAAGATGAGTCTGGGAAAGAAAGCCTGGCTGGTAGAGCAGGGTGTGTGGAAGTCGTTGGACCGGTGCGACTGCAAGCCTTCAGCCAGGGTGTGAGAACGAGACATGTCACCACTGTGAGGTTGTGTGTCACTGTCTGTTGAACCAAGGCTTTTGTAAGTGGTAGAGCGTACACAGAGTAGTATGTTGATCATGGATTTCGGAAACATGAGCTGCCCAAAAACAAAGGAATTGCCATGTCTCAAGCAGTATAGGGCAGCAGGCGTTGCCAAATACATTTCCTGTGACTTTATTCATAATACAGCTCCGGAAAAAATTAAGAGACCACTGCACCTTTTCCTTTCCTTTTCAAAAAAGTCGAAAAGGAAGGTTTTGAGTAAACCATTCTGTTCCTCACTCAAAACCTTCCTTTTCGACTTTTTTGAAAAGGAAATAAAATGTTGCAGTGGTCTATTACTTTTTTTGATGAGTGAATTCAAACAATTGTATCCTTCTACCAAAAGACAAAGTACTTTCAAGATACAAGTTTGCTGGTTAGTTCTTTTGCAGATGAAGTTCTGTCTCACGCACCTACTGCTGTCTGGCAGACCCGGCATCCCTTCGCCAACCTCTGGGACTGCTTGTCTGGAGGGAAACAGAAATTAACAGATTCTTATCATGCTCCCCAAAAACAGTTCATTAATATTTTGTGTCTGTAAGACTGTTTTTATTGATTGATGTTTGGACCCGGGCAGATAATTATAATGAATTAAACCTATATATGCTTCTGTAGTGTATTACCAACATAATCTGAAAGATGATCAGATGAGATTTTGCTTGGGGCAGCAGGTCTAGTTGGTTGGCTGGCTATGTTTAATTCATCATGTAATTACAATATCAAGTCAAATTCCTGAAGTGTAGTTTAGCGGAAGTTTGATTTCAATAGAAAAATAATTGCTCAGATTGCAAATATCAACACAGTGAACAAGCTGGTTGTACTAATTCTCTGGACTTCCTTGTGTTTTCTGAGATGACGTTCCAAAGTTGGTACGTATACATACTAGTATGTAGTTTACATTTCCACTGGCTAACGTTTTCACAGATGATTGCTTGATGACTTAGAGGTCGCAAATATGAAATAATTGGCATTATCTTTTACTCTTGAGCAAATTTATTTTGGTAGCACCCTATGACAGATGTTTAATATTCATGTACAATGTATGTATGAGTCATAATTCTCTGGGCAATTGTGGTTTATATATGGGAGCGGGTTTGTATACACACAAAGCTATGAATTTAATGGTGCAGTTTATTCACGGTGTGGGTTATAAACGTGGAATTATGGTATATTGTATATTTTTGTTCTTTGATCTTTAAGATTAAACTTTTCAAAATTATTGAAATGATTGATTACTTGTATATTTATTAACATGATTAAATGTTAGGTGAGGCTTCCTAAAGAAATTAACTATATGGTTGAAACTGGTTAAATTATGTTTCCTGAGAGATAGCTTCATATGAGAGAAGCGTTTGGCACCAGCTCATGGGCGTGTTCGCGCCCTGGAAAGTTTACTTAGACTCTAGTGCACTCCCCTTATATTGTCACTCTTGGTAAATATGAGCAAAATGGGCTCAATCTTTATTATTTTCCTCTTGATCTTTCATTCAAAATATTAACAAAATACTACCATTTAATTACAGTAAAATAATTGAAAGGGAAAAAAAGTTCTTATTATAAAACAAATATTTTTCTCAGATTTTTCTCAGATATTGGCACCCCTTAATTTAACCTTTTCACGCGTGAGTTTCAAATATTCCTTACCGACCCCCCAGCGTGAGTTTTTTTGCACGTGACTTCGGTACTCTGCAGCATTTGAACTCATGCCAGCCTTTGAACAGTCACCTTGCTAGGTAAGGAACACTACATGCATTGCATTGCAAGCTTCTCTCGTTGACTCGAATTCTAAGAGCTACAAAAGTTGGTTGATTTATTACTGTAGCTAGCTAGAAAACGTCAGCTAACCGCTAGCAAACGTCAGCTGCCCGCTAGCTAACAAATCGTGACCAGTTATTCAATGCAGTGAAAATGAATAAACTATATAAAATGCATACAACGGGGAACGTAACTTCTAGAAAGTTTTTGCAATGGTTTTGATCGGTAGTAGTCGCTAATATAATTCGTTTTTGTGCATTAGTGTTGGCTGTCTGTTGGTACGTAACTAACACTTCTTGTCCCGATTTGAATGCTTTCTACCTGGTTAATATCATAGTATGGTCTTGAAACAATTACAATCAGGAAATAAAGTTATAAACACTGTTTGAGCTAAATGTGAGTAAATAATAGCGCGGTTTTACCAGCCATTGTTACGTTACTTGTAGCTAGGTATGCTAATGGTGCGTTCTAAACATGACGTTCTAATCACACCGGTGTGATCGTACGCTCCAGGGACCACTCTAGATTGATCACACTGGTGTGATCGTACGCGCCAAAGGGTTAATACATTGCTAAAACCTCCCTTGGCCTTTGCCTAGATAATGGCTCTGAGTCTTCTCTTATAAGGCTTGATAAGGTTCGAGAACACATGACAAGGGATCTGAGACCATTCCTCCATACAGAATCTCTCCAGATCCTTCGGATTCAGAGGTCCATACTTGTCATCCCACAGTTTTCTATATGAACCACAGCCCTGTTTAATCTTCCTGGCAGAGGCAGTGAGGTTTTGATTTAATATCTGCTGGTACTTGATGGACTCCATGATACCAAGTTATCCAGAGCCTTTGGAAGAAAAACAGTCACACCACATCAGAGATCCACCACCATACTTCACAGTGGGGATAAGGTACTTTACTGCATGGCTATCCTTGTGTCTGTACAAAAACCCACCTCTGGTGTTTGTTTCCAAAAAGTGCTATTTTGGTCAAATCTGACGGTAGAACACAGTCCAGTAATGTTTGGCAAACTGTAGGTTCTTGAGATTGCTGTTTGATGATAGCAAAGGCCTTTCAATTTCAACCCCCCCAAACATTGCTTGGTTATGTAGGTGGCGTCTGATTGTAGTTTTGGAGAATTTCTGACCTCAAGACCCCAATAACTAACGTCTGTCTTTCTTCAGCAATGATCCTTGAACTTCTTGGACATTGAACTTCTTGGTTATTGCCCTGACAGTGGAAATTGTAAATTTTTTATCGATTAGCTATTTTGTTAAAGCCATTTCCTGATTTCTGCAGCTCAGCTATATTTTCTAGTACATCGTTACTGTATTCTCTGGGTCAAGCTTCAAGCAATGGATGACTATTGGAGTTTGGCCAGTGTGTCACCTCATATTTATACCACAGTGAAACAGGAAGTCATGGCTTACAACTAAAGTGTTCCTAATCACTCAGGTGAACTTAAAAATTTAAAATATGAATGCGAATATACTTGAATGTGATCATTTCAAAAAAAAAAATCCTGAACAAGATCTGTCTACTGCAGTGCCATAGTGCAAACTGATGAATTATCTCTTTCACCCTCTTGCTGTCTCTAGGAGTGAGAGAGGTTGTGTGTAGTTGTTTGATCTGGCAGGTAGAATTTGCCTTGGGGCAGAGTGGAAGAAAAGGGAGTAAAGAAAGGAGGATGTCTCTTTAGCTGTAATTTGAGGAGTGTATCTCAGCGCAGACTCGTCTCTGATTAAAGAGGTGGGGGAAGGGAAAGGGGGCAGGAGAGGAGAAAGGAGAGGAATTACCCTGTCACTGCTCATCCATCATCATATTGTGTGTCAATCATCCCTCACTCCGCTTGGCTAGATGCCTCTGGACACAACTCACCTACCAGAAATCTGACTTTGATACCTATACCAGGTTTAGTATCACTATATTCAATACCAGCATGGTATTGATAGAAAAACAATAGGCTGCCGTTAAAGATCCAGAAGCATTAAACCGAGAGAAGCTGATTAACCCCAGGGCATGTACTGAACTATTTTTCATGTTTGAGTATTGAAAAATCTTTTTGGGAAAGATTTTCGTGTTATAGACTTAATTTATAATTGATTGAATATATTTATTGCCATCAATATGCACACAATACCCCATAATGACAAAGCGAAAAAATGTTTTTAGAAATAAGTGCCACAGAAAATGACAAACTGAAAAATCTCATGTACATAAGTATTCATAGCCCTTGCCATAAAACTCCAAATTGAGCTTAGATGCATCCTGTGTCATTTCATTATTCTTGATGTCTCTAGAACATGATTGGAGCACATTTCTGGCAAATTCAATTGATTGAACAAAGGCACACACCTATGCTCGAAGAAATTGAGGGAATTCATAATCATCCCAGTATAACACCATGTCACTTAAACTTCAGGGGTATCAGTCTGTCCAGTTAGGAATCATAAGTGATTGTGAATCAATGTCACCTGTTTTGGTGCAAATGAAAGTGACAACAGGTGAGGGAGAGGCAACAGCAAGACAAGCCCCCCAAAAGGGAATGGATTTGCACGTGGTGGCCAGACAGTTGCCTTCTCCTTATCCTTCCTGACTGATTCTTCTCTAGTTTTGTGTTTTGCTAGTGTCCTTGTCATTACTGGTAGCATGAGGCGGTACCAGCTCCTCCAGGATGGCACATCCATATGTGCCGTCGCAAGGTTTGCTGTGTCTCCCAGTTCAGTTTCAAGAGCATGGAGGAGATACCAGGAGATGGGCCGTTAAACGAAGACTGCTCCACAGGGCTGTAGAAGGGCATCAACCCAGCAGCAGAACCGGTGTCTGCTCCTTTGTGCGAGGAGGAACAGGAGCAGCACTGCCAGAGCCCTACATAATGACATTCAGCGGGCTACGGGTTTGCATGTTTCTGACTAACCTGTCAGAAACAGACTCCATGAGGGTGGCATGAGGTCCCCACGTCCTCTAGTGGCACCCGTGCTCACAGCCCGTGCAGCTCGATTGGCATTCGCCAGAGAACACCAGAATTGACGGGTCCGCCATTTGCACCCCATTCTCCTCACAGAACAGGTTCACACTGAGCACATGTGACCGAAGTGAGAGTCTGGAGATGCCGTGGTGAATGTTATGCTGCCTTCAACATCATCTTCAACATCATCCAGCATGACCGGTTTGGCAGTGGGCCAGTGATGGTCTGGGGAGGCATGTCCTTGGCGGGTCACACAGACCTCCACGTGCTAGCCAATGGTCCTTACTGCTGTTAGGTACCTGGATGATGTCCTCAGACCCATCGTCAGGCCTTATGCTGGTGCATTGGGCCCTGTGTTCCTCCTGGTGCATGAGTGTGTAGGTAATTCCTGGACGACAAAGGCATTGATGCCATTGACTGGCCCTTACGTTCCCCAGACCTGATTTCAGTTGAGAACCTCTGGGATGAATCCAGCCCCCAATGATTTTGGTTTTCATTGACTGTTGTTACATAATTTTGTTATCAACGAATTACGCGAGGTACAGTATAGATTTTGATCTTTAATATATTTTGTTCATCGAGAACCAATGTGTGATTTTTGAGCGGTGTATATAAGGTCCAAAACTACACAAGAACTCTCTGCAGAACTCCAAGACAGAATTGTGTCGAGGCGTAGGTTTGGGAAAGGCTCCATCCTTGTGGAATGAAAAACATTTGGAAGCACCAAGACTTTCCTAGAACTGTTTGTCTGGTTATACTAAAGAACAAAGCAAGAAGGGCCTTTCTCAGGGAGGTGAGCAATAACCCAATGTCCACTCTTACAGATCTTCAGATTTTTTCTGCAGGGATTGGGGAACCTGCCGGAATGACAAACATCTCAGTAGCGTTCCAGCAATCAGACCTTCATAGAATAGTGGCTAGATGGAAGCCACTCCTGAGTATAAGGCATATGAAATGTCACCTGAAGGTTTCCTGAGAGCATGAGGAAAAATACTCTCAGATCTACTTTGACCAAAACGATCCTTTTAGGTCTGATTGCCAAACGCAACATCTGGCAAAAAATATGGTAATGCTCATCACCTGGCTAATACCATCCCTACTGTAAAACATAGTGGTGGGAGCATCATGGTATGGCGATGCTTCTCAGCAGGAGGGGCTGGGACACTGACCAGTATTAAGGGAAGGATAAATAGAGCCAAATACCGAGAGGTCCTTTAAGAAAACATAATTCTGAGCTCAAAGGACCTCAGACTAGGGTGAATGATCTTTCAGCATGACAACGATCTGATGCACCCAGCCAAGACAACGGTGGAGTGTCTTCAATACATTTTGTGAATGTCCTTGAGTGACCCATCCAAATTCCTGACTTGAACCAGATTGAACATCTCTGAGGAGACCTGAACATTGCGGTTTACTGATGCTCCACTTACATTCTGACATAGCTTGAGAGGATCGACAAGGAACAATTAGAGAAAACTGCCCACATCCAGGTGTGCAAAGTTGATTAAAGTCATACCAAGGAAGACTTGAATCTCTGATTGGTGCCAAAGGCGATTTTATGAAGTTCTGAATAAAGGGTCTGAATACTCATGTACATGACATATTTCAATATTTTATAAAAAATAAATAAAAGGGTTTTCCAGTATTATTTTTAGCTTTGTCATTGTACGGTATTGGGTATAGATGGTTGGTATTTTTATTTTTCAGTTATAAATTAAGTCTCCAGCGCAACAAAATGTGGAGAAAGCAAAGGGTTCAGCAAACCTTCTTCCCACCATCTCTCTTCCCACCCTACTTTTTGTTGTCTCTCTCAGTACCTCCACGCAGGTGCTATCCCTTTTCCTGGCCCCCTAACCTTACCTATGGTCTGTATACCCATCTGTCCTCTTTTATCCTCGGCCTGCCCACCATAGAGCCATGATGTCCTATTGCAGCTTCACGGGGCCTCAGGTAAACCAGGCAGGAACTTGATATTCTGGCTGTAGTTCAGTACTTCCATGATTGTTTCACTGCACAGCTCTCACACCTTTATTTCACACCAGCACACACACAGCCCCAGCAGCTGATAAGACACACTCGCACTGAGTGGCCAAAACCTAAGTCAACAAAACCCTGTGATTTTGAATTCCCACCAGAAGTCGACACAGTCCCCACCACAGCTCAGACTTATTCACGGATAGAATGGAACCACACAGATAAGAGAGCAGAGAACCAGGCTCCGGGGCACCTTGAGACAAGGGAGTGGCTGGCCTGGAAAGTTGGACAGTAACAGAGCAGGTGTGTGGCTGGCACATACAGTGGGGAGAACAAGTATTTGATACACTGCCGATTTAGCAGGTTTTCCCACTTACAAAGCATGTAGAGGTCTGTAATTTTTATCATAGGTGCTCTTCAACTGTGAGAGATGGAATCTAAAACAAAAGTGTATCAAATACTTGTTCTCCCCACTGTAAGTCTGGGTGAAGTGTCAGCCAGCGGGGATTTGGTAGATGTAAGGATGGGGTATGTCTGGGGTTGTGTGTATGGTCTGTAGGAGGGGTCAGGACTGGATCGAGACACCATTCATCATTGTCAGCATTGCTTTCTGGCCAAGAGGCGCTGTCCCTTTGACTTACAAAGACACACACTGAACACTTTATTAAGACCCACATCAAATGTACATTAAAAGAAGGATCCATGGGAACTTAAGGCAACCCAGACGGACCTTTACTACATTAATGATAGCAGTCACTTTTGGGACACACATACGCGTGCACCACACACGCGTTTTCCCCACTCACAACTGCCCATACACAACTCTCACACCCGTTCTCATGCATAAAGGGAGGATGCCTTACAGAACAGTGGGGAATGTAACAACCAGATTATAAACCCACAAGACACTGCAGTGATAAGTGGGAGCCTGACACAGAGCTGTGGGGATAATAACTACAATGATGAGCTAAGCTAGGCTGACCCAGTGGCGTTTAAGACTAGAGCCTGTTCAAAGGTCTGGTGGTGGTATGACCACGATTAAAGATGTATGCTTCATGGTCCTTAATCATTTGTTGTGTCTTTCAGATTGTGATTCATTTGGTTTTTAAATACAGTGTGCTGTTTTACCACACTGGCCAATGTCAGTTTTTGCCCTCCAACCGTCTCTGTTCGCCTCTCTACCGCCTTTCATTCCCTCTTTTCTGTCTTCCCACAATCCACCCTGTTTCTCTCCCTATTCATTTATTGCCGTATGCACCCCTCCCCCCTTCCTTTGAATATTTTTTTTTTCCTGTTTAAAAAAAAAGCTTGATGAGGTGCTTCCAAAAATACTACTCAAACATTTCCTCTAAGATCCTATTAGGGAGAGATCAGAATAGAAAGAGTTTTAGTGTAAAGAAGCCAAGAATGGAAAAAACGTACTTCCTCCGTAATGGCCAGGCAGTGTCCTATAGCCTTAATTTTCTAAGATAGAGGCACATGTCTCCCCATCTTTTCAAGGTACATAATCATGTTTGGTTTTTAATTGTTACATTCTACTGATAAAATAACACAAGGGGGTGGGGTATATATACCACGGCTAAGAGCTGTTTTTATGTTCGAGGCAACGCTGGGTGCCAGTAGACAGCCCTGAGCTGTAGTGTTTTAGATATATACCCATAAACCCCAAGGTGTGCATTATGGCTATATTGCTAATCAGTTGTTATTACAAATAGAACAGTAAAAAAGCCTTCCTTTATAAATCACCACAAAGACCACCTATACTTCAGCCCAACCAGCCAAAGCAAATAAGGCGAGTGTGAAATATGAGCATGAACATTCTGTTTGTGCAACCCAGTCAGTGTGTGACGGTTTCGTGGGGGGGTGGAGAGGAGGTGAGCGTGATGGAGCTATAAGGCATCAGTGAGCAGCCGGGGGTAAATGAGAGTTTTGAGAGGCAGTCCTCCTCTGAGCCCTCACCCACGCCCCTGTGGTCCGGACGGGGAGAGGTCAGCCCTCAGAGAGACAGAGGTAGTGGAGGAGAGGGGATGTTACAGGGCCTCTAATATGAACCAGCTGTAGAAACCTGATACTCCAATAAGAGAGGAGAGCTGCAGGGAACCGCTCTGCAGAGGGAGGGAAATAAAAATCCCACATGCAGGATAACAAAGAATACTATAGATGAGTTTGGCAGCAGAACATCTCCCTGGGTTCTTCCTGAAAATAGAGCTGTGACTGTGTGGTGTGGAGCAGTTTAGGCTGGATTTGACTGTAGGGCTTTGTGCATGGGTTTGTTCCATTTCTATTTTTTTGTTCGTGTTTCGTCAAACATGCTACAGCACATTAGAGAGAGCAGACTACACAGGTCTGTGTGGTTTGTCTTATGTACGACGTGTCTGTGGTCCCCTCCTGTTTACACCCAGTCACTCTCTAGAGAGAATATACATGTTGTTTTTTCATGCACGGCCTTGTTCCTCTGCTGCAGGTGGTAATTAATTGGTTATTGGGCAATAGTAGCATATGAAATAAAGCACACAAACCTGAAGGACAACTAGGTATTGCTGACGCCATGGCATTTGGTTCTGTCAACATCAGTTTAATTATATTCAATCAAACTAATCTTTCATCTTTTCATTCCACACAGTTTAATTTCCAAACCCCCCCCCCCCATTTATTCACATTAGTGTATAGCTGTAGAATATCATGTTCCCTCCGACATTCTAGGTGTTCTTGGTGAAATGTTGAACTTATACTAACATGGATGTGGTCGACTGGGTTTTGACAGGCTGTTAATGTGATCTATGAGGGGGGCATAGGGGCCGTGTCATCATTCTTTTACAGGGCTGAGAGGTTGTCGCGGAGTACAAGGGAATGTCAATTCCCAGGACTGCAGAATTGTTGTGATACCACGGACAGGCGGCGCTTAGAGGAGGTGTGTGTGTTATTGAAGGGGATAGCGTAACAAGAGTCTGAACTGGAGTGCTAAACCCATGAGGAGAAGACACAGGAGTAGGGTTGAGAAGGAGTGTTAGGGAAGGAGCCTAGTCATGCCTGTGAAGCGTGGCCAATCAGATAGAGGTGGGGTGAAGAGGTTTGTGTCACAGCTCTTTGAAGGTCTGTTGTCCCTGTCTGTTTAAGTGTCTGTGTGTGTGTGTGAGAAAAACAGCAAGTATGTTAGAACAACAAATATGTTAAAGCAGGTATGTGAACTCTCCGAACTCTTTGACCGTGTGATGAACAGCCGGGTGTAGACGGCACACACTTCATATTGATGTACTCCCTGTCATGAATAAAGACGGACATAGTTTCCCATGGTCTCTTACCTTGATATTCAAGCTGCATTTGGGTGGAGGACAGAATTAATGAGTATGTTTAAGCTCCGAAAGATTTCTATCTCCATTTCAAAAGATTAAAGATATTATCTTACGTTTGTCATAAGAATATCTGTGAAATCAAAATGTATTGCCTGCTTGAAAATAAGGAGTTGGTGTTGGAGGCCTGTATGTCTGAGGCAGCAGGTCACTTTATTACGTAGTCCCTCCACACTGCTGGCAAAGCCCCAGGCACACACATGCCTTAGGCCCCTGAGATTGTGTCTGTGTGTGGAGCTGGCTGACCATGGATGATGCTTCAACCTTGTTCTTTGACCACAATAAGCAAATAACAGTGTAGGACTTCAGAAGATAGAGACACACAGCTAAGACGGACGACTTACTGAAATAAACATTACAACATACGGCCCTGTGGTGAGTCAGAATAAGAGGCAGAGGTTAGACAGCAACAGTGGTGAATGTGGACGTATCACGACGTGGCTGTGGATAGGTGGGGCATTTCATTTGTCTTCTTGTGCAATATTGTAATTCCCACTTGGCTCTTCATCATGTGGTTGAATCACTTTAAAGAGAGGCAAAAGAGAAAGTGATGCCCTCTGTCTTGTGACCTAGCACAGACACATACACACACACACACGTACCAACACACATACTGAAGTCACTGGCCATATATGTCCTTAGTTTTAAGTCTTCTGCCACTTGGCCAACTTCCATCTATCAACACATAGTTGCATCCTTCTGCTTTTTTTTATACTTGACCTTGTTGTTAACTTTTCACCACAAAGTTCTACTGAAATTATTTTGTTGCTGTGAAATATGGTCATTGTGTGTATCAGATCATCCCGCACCCTCATTCTTGCTTACGATATGTGCTATCCACCATTGCTTTTTTGTCTCTTTGTTCTGTATGTTTCTATAGCTGACAGTGTGCCTGTGTGATGTGGTAGCTCACTACATGTATTGATGAGACAACTCCTATTGTCCTCTGTCTGCAGGTGTGCTGCAGGCTACCTGGGTGAGTATTGCCATCACAAAGACCCCTGCCACCCTGGTTACTGTAAGAACGGGGGGAACTGCTCTGTGTTGGGCGTCCCAGGCAGCCCCACCTGCTCCTGTCCTCTGGGCTACACAGGACAGCACTGCCAGACGCCGCAGAACTCCACCTGTTACCCCACCAACCCCTGTGTCAACCAGGGAGTGTGCACCCTGCTGTCCCTGGACAAGTACAAGTGTCAGTGTGCCCACGGATGGACAGGTCAGCCCCTCTCTAACTCAGGCTGTTGCCTAATACTTTACAGTCACTAGTCCAAATCCCCAAAATGTTATTCTTGTCAGTGTATTTGGTGCATGTGTTCTAGACCGTCCTTAGCCTTTGCATGCATACAAATCCTGTGCCGTCTTTTCTAGCTGTGGTAAGTGACCAGGGACTCAAGGAAGTGTTTTCTCTTTCGCGTTCTAATAACCTGGGCCCACTCATGCGTCTCTCCGTGCCTCTCTTCCAGGTGTAAATTGTGAGCGTGAGGACAGTTGTATGTCGGCGCCCTGTGCTAATGGAGGCACCTGCAGCGCCCTGTCAGTGGGCAAATTCAGCTGCCACTGTCCTCCAGGCTACAAGGGCCCGCTCTGCCTCAACGACACCGATGAGTGTTCTGCCTCCGTCCCGGTGTGTCAGAACGGAGGGCTGTGTGTCAACACTCCCGGCTCCTACAAGTGTGGC
This sequence comes from Esox lucius, assembly GCF_011004845.1. Taxonomy (NCBI): domain Eukaryota; kingdom Metazoa; phylum Chordata; class Actinopteri; order Esociformes; family Esocidae; genus Esox; species Esox lucius. The sequence goes on from NC_047576.1 coordinate 14,239,554, forward strand.
TGCACCCCTGGGTTCACCGGGCGCACCTGTGAGACTCCCTACATCCCCTGCTCCCCTTCACCCTGTCTCAACGGGGGCACGTGTCGCCAAACCAGTGAGACCAATTACTGGTGCCACTGCCTGCCAGGTGAGGGGAAAGGCAGTAATAAGTGAAAGCCCTCCTGGGGCTGGTATGAATGCAGCTTTTTGTTGCACAGCACTTCAGAATACTGCTGGCACTGTCACACGAGAGCCCCACTGGTTCTCTGTGGGCACAGCAATAACACATATATAAAATACCTGTTTACAGTATAACTTGTCGTGACCATGATAGCTGATACTTTATAAGACTTTATAATGTTGGGTGGGAGTGGATGTGTGTAATTCCTGTCTTTGTCGCTCTCCAATGCCAGGCTTCAACGGGACTAACTGTGAGAACAACATTGACGACTGCCCCGACCATAAATGCCAAAATGGTGGGACGTGCATGGATGGTGTCAATACCTACAACTGCAAGTGTCCTCCGGAATGGACAGGTAAGAATAAAGAATCCTAAGCCTGACCTAATTTAGTTGACTCTTGTAGTGTAAGGCTATTTATTGACCAACAATTTGTTCAGTCAAAATGATTCTTGGACTTCCAAGACAGCGGTCTGATTCATTCCTGTAGTGGACATATTCATAACAGTGGCGGTGGGTGTGTCAAGGTCTTTTCCACTGGGCCAGGGATTCTTCCAGCCTTTTTAATGACACCGCACTCTTGGATGAGGCCAGAAATGTGGAGGCACACCGGCATATTTTAGGCTTAATGATGATTGCTTAAAAAAATAAATAATAATAGGGAATGGAGAATATGGATTTTGTCTTACTTGAAGGCGGTTGCATTTTAGCAAGGGACAGGTTAAATGCAGGATATGCAGTAAAGTAAATCTGTCCATTTAATGAATGTTATCATCGACGAAGTGCAAGGCAATAGGCCTATACAACTTAAAGATGGTTCAGCACTACAGATTACACTGCAAATACAATACTAGCCTAACTTCATGTGAAAAAACTAAAACGGTTTTGATTGACAGAATTGAAACTCCTCAAATATCAGTGTGATATTGTTTCCAGTGACGTGGAAAGCGTTTCACCCAGCTCACAGGAAACATGATTGATAATGATTTCATCAAATCAGTTTAACTAAATTCCAAAGGAAAATGTCTAACCAAAGTCCAAGTGAAAAAGACAAAAACATACTCAAAACCTCAGTTGAAAACATATGCATTGCTAAAAGGGCAAAACATAATTTCAGTTAGATGGGTAGTGGAGCCAGAGTTTCAGTGACAAACTATTATTTCAGCACCCCTTGCAACATCTCCAAATTAAACAGACAAATATCAGTAGACTGATACAACTGCAAGGCCAATGTCCCACTCTTCCCCCGTATGACCTCTTCCATGTCGTCAGGCATGTCGTCTATACTTCTTGTAATTGAATTGTTCCAAAACAGGCCTTTTGGCAACCTGTTTCCCAGCATGACCTCAATGTCATCAGGCATGTTGTCTATTCTTCTTCTAGTTGAATTGTTCCCAAACAGGCATTTTGGCAACCTGTTTCCCAGCATGACCTCAATGTCATCAGGCATGTCGTCTATTCTTCTTCTAGTTGAATTGTTCCCAAACAGGCCTTTTGGCAACCTGTTTCCCAGCATGACCTCAATGTCATCAGGCATGTCGTCTATTCTTCTTCTAGTTGAATTGTTCCCAAACAGGCCTTTTGGCAACCTGTTTCCCAACATGACCTCAATGTCATCAGTCATGTCGTCTATTCTTCTTCTAGTTAAATTGTTCCCAAACAGGCCTTTTGGCAACCTGTTTCCCAACATGACCTCAATGTCATCAGTCATGTCGTCTATTCTTCTTCTAGTTAAATTGTTCCCAAACAGGCCTTTTGGCAACCTGTTTCCCAGCATGACCTCAATGTCATCAGGCATGTCGTCTATTCTTTTTCTAGTTGAATTGTTCCCAAACAGGCCTTTTGGCAACCTGTTTCCCAACATGACCTCAATGTCATCAGTCATGTCACATGGCACACTGTATGAAAACCCTGATGGTGTTGCTTGACAGTTCTGAGCAATACTCATGATTGTGATACTGATTGAATGTAATACATAATCTTATAGCGCACCTATGTTCAGGATCAAAAGTCTGAAGCACTTTTTGACCTGTCATCAGCTAGGGCGTGCAAACTGGTGTGTATAACCAGATTATGCCCAGATTAGTGAAAATAATGCACTTCTTTCTTTTCCTGTGGTTTGGCCTGAGAAAAACAGATTAGGCCTATGTTTATACTATACATTAAAAATACAGTTTAGAAACTTGCTACAGGCTATATGATCTCATAGATCATTTTCATGCTCACTATGTCCACAGAAAATCACACTGCTTCATCTCTTAAGGGATGAGGTAGGATGTTACATTTTCTGGGGGAATATTTTAGTCTACCTGAGGAAGAAAGGTGGCTTACCTAGTAGGCAATGAGCGTTGCCCTCTAACGTAACAGTGCAGTCTGCAGAACCTCCATTCAATCTGACCCCTGACAGCCAAATCAAAGGTCTAGCCTACATTTCTGCATTAACAGGAGCGTAACGGACAAACCTGTGAGTGATCAGGTCTTTTGCCCATAATGTCCTAATATTACAGTCTCGCATGTCAACTCTCAACTCCCTACAGGTCAGTTCTGTACTGAGGACGTGGATGAGTGCCGCTTGCAGCCAAACACATGTCAGAACGGGGGTACCTGTAGCAACATCCACGGCAGCTACACCTGTGTGTGCGTGAACGGTTGGAGTGGCTTGGACTGCTCTGAGAACATAGACGACTGTGCCACGGCTGCCTGCACCGTCGGCTCCACCTGTATCGACCGCGTGGCCTCCTTCCTCTGTGTCTGTCCCTATGGAAAGACAGGTGGGTCACCGGCACCAGCACGTCCCGGGCGCGTGCCCACAGGCCGATGGACACACACAGTGTATGAATCGTCTCGCGTACCAGCCTACAAGCAGAGGAAACACGGTGACCGAGTGTTGAATGTTTCCCACCAGGTTTGCTGTGCCACGTGAACGACGCCTGCATCAGTAGCCCGTGCCGGGACGGGGCACAATGTGACACCAACCCCATCAACGGCATGTTCAACTGCAACTGCGCCCCCGGCTACAAAGGAAGCACCTGCAATGACGACATCAACGAGTGCATCATAGGTGAGGGCGCACAGGTCCCGACACTGGGGTTTTTGGGCAATAACACTGGTCATCGGTTGGGTCCTTAGGTTTGCGTGGTCCTCTTCGGCTAACCTTGGTTATGTCTCCCCTAAGGTCCAAACCCCTGTGAGCATGGGGGAGTGTGTGTGAACACGGATGGCTCGTTCACCTGTAACTGTGCCAGAGGTTATGGGGGGCCGCGCTGCGAGACCGACGTCAATGAATGTGCGTCCAGCCCCTGTCAGAACGATGGCACATGCCTGGACCGCATCGGAGACTACAGCTGCATCTGTATGGAAGGTGGGTTTAAGACTGCATCTTTCTGACACGCACACACACACGCACGCACACACACACACACACACACACGTAACATCGTCTTTCTGTTTTTAGGCTTTGAGGGAACGCACTGTGAGTTTGACATCAACGAGTGTGCCAGCTCTCCATGTCTGAACCAGGGGACGTGTCTGGATCAAGTCAAACGCTACGTCTGCCAGTGTCCTTTAGGTCTGTAACGAAACGCAGCTCCTTAAAGTGCTTCGGAACGCGTGTCACCACACCAATTAACACCCAGTTCTGTCCCCGACCTCAAGGATTCAGTGGGGAGATGTGTCAGATTGACATCGACGAGTGTTCCAGTACGCCGTGTCTCAACGGGGCCAAGTGCATCGACCGACCCAACGGCTACGAGTGTGAATGCGCTGAAGGTACGAGTCCGCCGGCACCGTCTCAACCTCAAGACCCCGCCTTGCCTTTCAAAAACCCGCCTTTCCAAAACGGAAGCTGTCCTGCGCTGCCTCTCATTGCTCATCGCGCGGTTCTTCTCCCCAGGCTTCTCAGGCCTGCTGTGTAAGGAGAACACAGATGACTGTGACCCGGAGCCGTGTCACCACGGGGTGTGTCGGGACGGCATCGACACCTTCTCCTGCGACTGCGACCCCGGTTACACTGGCTCCATCTGCAACATCCAGGTCATGGAGTGCAACAGCAACCCGTGCCAGAACCGTGGCCGCTGCATCGACCGGGTCAACATGTACCAGTGCAACTGTCAGCCCGGCACCTCAGGTGAGCAGAGGCATAGAATGGGTAGAATATCCTTATTACTTAAAATATAAAAGGGAAGTTTTGTGGTTGTCACTATCTACTGCCGAAAAAACATGCCTTTTTCTTTATCAGCGATATCTCTGTACTTTTTCCGTTCTGTCTCAGTACATTAAAGAATGCAAATGCCAGACATTGTTTCTACAATGCATATATATTTTATTTTTTTTACTTATCCTAGTCATAACCCGAATTACCTTACCTTAAGGCTGAACCTAACCATAAATCCTCACAAAAACCTTAATTCTAACCCTAACCAGACTTAACTTTGACCCTAAACCTAGAACAGCAGACAGTGCCTTTTCAAAATGGGGACAGGGACAATCTTCAAATTGTTCACACCTGCCTGGTTTAACCACAGTTTAGAGCCGTTTTCATCCTAGTTTATGTAGTTAAACCCAACGGTGCACACACACTCATACACACACTCATACACACACTCATACACACACTCATACACACACTCCCAAACGTTATTTCAGGTCACACTTTCATTTGCTCAACTCAGCTCTTTCTACTGTGCTTAGAACACTGCCGGTTAGTCCACTGCTCCCCCCAGTGGAGGACATTAGAACTACAGCTACCCGTAGTAATGGAATGCCTTTTCACGTTTAAATGTTTTGGCATTAGCATATGTTCTCACCCGTAACGGCTTAGTCTTAAAGGCATGAAATGTATACTTTTGTCCTTCCTTTCCTACATTCAACTGTAAATTAGATGGTATATCGTGTTTTTCTTGACAGGGGTGAACTGTGAGATCAATGCAGATGACTGTGCTGGCAACCCCTGTGAGTATGGAACGTGCCAGGATGGAATCGATGAGTACAAGTGTGTCTGTGCTCCGGGATACACAGGTAAACATAGTCTCCCTCTACTCCATGTAGTTATTTGCACTGCTTACTTGATTCTACCTGTGAATGAATGAACAACTGACTTCCTTCTCTCTCAGGTGCAAAATGTGACGTGGATATCAACGAGTGTAACTCGGGTCCATGTATGAGCGGAGGTACCTGTGTGGACAAGGTGAACAGCTTTGTCTGCCTGTGTCCGCCTGGCACCCACGGCCCTCTGTGCCACTCCGGCCCAGACCACTGTGCCCTCCAGCACTGTGTTCACGGAGACTGTGTTGAGCAGCTGAGCGGGTACACTTTATCTCCATATCTCTCTCCTCCTCGTGGCTTTATCTCCATATCTCTCTACTCCTCATGGCTTTATCTCCATATCTCTCTCCTCCTCATGGCTTTATATCCATATCTCTCTCCTCCTCATGGCTTTATCTCCATATCTCTCTCCTCCTCATGGCTTTATATCCATATCTCTCTCCTCCTCATGGCTTTATCTCCATATCTCTCTCCTCCTCATGGCTTTATCTCCATATCTCTCTCCTCCTCATCACTTTATCTCCATATTGCTCACCTCCTTATCGCTTCATCTCCATATCTTCCTCCTCGCTTTATCCATGTCTCTCCTCCTCCTCACTTTATCTCCATATCTCACACCTCCTCACTTTATCTTTGTATCTCTCTCCTCCTCGCTTTCCTTTTCTGGAGTTAAACTTTTTCCTCCCCACTGACATTCATTATGGCAGGTTATATTGAAATGTTGAAACTATTCCGTTTGGTTAGCTGAGGCCATGAAGTCATGTAGCCTTCCTGGTGTCGAACGCAGAGTGGGACAAATCCCCGCTGTAGGTTATTCTGTGTCACTAACCCTGGGTAACATGTAGGTACCGCTGCGAGTGCCAGGCTGGCTGGGTGGGGCAGCACTGTGACCAGGAGCAGGATGAGTGCCAGTCCAGTCCATGTCAGCACAGCGGGACCTGTGTGGACAGACACAACGGATACGTCTGCCATTGTCGTCCTGGATTCACAGGTCCAAATCAGGGTTTTATTCACACTACATTTATATACGGACCATCCTGTGAAACGTTTTTCCCGTCTACGGTTTATGTGAATACTCAGCCGTGTCCCTTCCTCCCCCCTCAGGTTTGAACTGTGAGGTCAACATAGACGAGTGTGCCTCAAGCCCGTGCGGGAACCATGGAAGCTGTGTGGATGAGGTCAACAGCTTCACCTGCCTGTGTGCCCCACCTTACTCAGGTAGCAACCCCATCCACACTGCTGAACTGTCCGGGACATTGCCTGGCCTGGGGTTCATGGAGACTATATAAACCAGCACTTTTTGAAATGAACAATATTCCTAATGTGTGTATCCAGGAAAGCACTGTTTGGAGGAGCTAGTTCCCTGCGCCTCTCATCCATGTGAAATGGGAGGTGTCTGTCAGCCCACCTCAGACTACACTTCTTACACCTGTCGCTGTCCCAATGGTTGGCAAGGTGGGTACTGACTGGGGGGTGTGAGTGCATGTGGGGCCGGATGCTGTAACATTCAGTGTTTGTGTTGATGCTCATTCAAAACGGTGTGTTTGTGAACAGGTCCCCGCTGCACTGAGGATGTGAATGAGTGCAGTCAGAACCCGTGTCAGAACTGGGCCCAATGCATTAACAACCAGGGCAGCTACAAGTGCAAGTGCAAGCCAGGCTACAGTGGTCACAACTGCCAGACCAACATTGATGACTGTTCTCCAAGTAAGTTATCAACCAGCTGTTGTGCCCCCTCACACTGCTAGCACAGATGTATAAACACTGCTGGTGCTGACGTATTCACACTGCTAGCACAAATGTATAAACACTGCTGGTGCTGACGTATTCACACTGCTAGCACAGATGTATAAACACTGCTGGTGCTGACGTATTCACACTGCTAGCACAGATGTATAAACACTGCTGGTGCTGACGTATTCACACTGCTAGCACAGATGTATTCACACTGCTGGTGCTGACGTATTCACACTGCTAGCACAGATGTATTCACACTGCTGGTGCTGATGTATTCACACTGCTAGCACAGATGTATTAACACTGCTGGTGCTGATGTATTCACACTGCTAGCACAGATGTATTAACACTGCTGGTGCTGACTTATTCATACTGCTAGCACGGATGTATTAACACTGCTGGTGCTGATGTATTCACACTGCTAGCACAGATGTATTAACACTGCTGGTGCTGACTTATTCATACTGCTAGCACGGATGTATTAACACTGCTGGTACTGATGTATTCACACTGCTAGCACAGATATATTAACATTGCTGGTACTGACTTATTTGCACTGCTAGCACAGCTGTATTAACACTGCTGGTACTGACATATTCACACAGCTAGCACAGATGTATTAACACTGCTGGTACTGATGTATTCCCACTGCAAGCACAGATGTATTCACACTGCTAGCACAGATGTATTCACACTGCTAGCACAGATGTATTCACACTGCTAGCACAGATGTATTAACACTGCTGGTATTGATATATTCCCACTGCTAGCACAGATGTATTCAAACTGCTAGCACAAATGTAGTAACACTGCTGGTACTGACATATTCATACTGCTAGCACTGATCTATTAACACTGCTGGTATTGATGTATTCCCACTGCTAGCACAGCTGTATTAACACTGCTGGTACTGAGGTATTCATACTGCTAGCATGGATGTATTCATACTGCCGGTACTGACGTATTCCCACTGCTAGAAGAGATGTATTCTTTCTAGTACAGACACGCAGCATATTATACACTCCATTAGTATATTGTTATGTTGACTCAAAGAATATTGTTTTGCAGAGCGATTGTATCCATCTTTACAAACAGTAGTCAGTGAAGGCCAATGAAGAACACTTGTTTTGACCAGTGGGTAAAATAATATGTCAATGATGTAGACAGAGTGGTGGACATCTTCCAGTGTAGGTGTTGTCTGACTGTTCATTACTCCCTCAGATCCGTGTCTAAACGGCGGTTCCTGTGTGGACCAAGTGGGAGGGTTCTTCTGTGACTGCCGGCCAGGGTTCCAAGGTGAGCGCTGTGAGGCGGAGGTGGATGAATGTGCCAGCAAGCCGTGCTGGAACGGAGCTGTGTGCCGGGACTATGTCAACAGCTTTGTCTGTGAGTGCCAACCAGGTTTTGATGGAATGCACTGCGAACACAACATACCAGAATGCACTGAGAGGTGGGTTACAAAGGACTTTATATGTGCTGTAATTATGTTGAAGTGTTTCAAGTCATGCATTTATTCTTCGATTAGTGTCCTTGTTGATATGAGTGTACTTTTGTACTGGAATGTATTTAGATGCATAGAAGTGAAATCTATTTCAATGTGAAAGGGCTTCCTATCTGTCTGATCTATATCTACATCTGATCTATACCTGACATTCCATCATACATGACCACATCCTTTTAATCCTTTTCTTATTTCCTTTGTTCCCACTAGTTTGTGTCTGAATAATGGGACCTGTGTTGACGATATCAACACGTTCTCATGCCGCTGTCGTCCTGGTTTCAACGGGACCTTCTGTCAGTACGAGCAGAATGAGTGCGACTCTCAGCCCTGTAAGAATGGAGGGACCTGCACTGATGGCCTGGGATCCTACCGTTGCACCTGTCCTGTGGGATACAATGGACACAACTGCCAGGTAGAGACAGAGAGTGGGCAGGAGAGAGAACAGGAGAGAGAGCAGGAGAGAGAGCAGGAGAGAGAGCAGGAGAGAGAGCAGGAGAGAGGGCAGGAGAGAGAGCAGGAGAGAGAGCAGGAGAGAGAGCAGGAGAGAAAGCAGGAGAGGGCAGGAGAGAGAGCAGGAGAGAGAGCAGGAGAGAGGGCAGGAGAGAGGGCAGGAGAGAGAGCAGGAGAGATGGGGAGAAAAAGGGTGTAAGTGCTTAATATGGGGTTCAAACTGAAAAGCTCATCCTTACCTCTTTTCGTGTGGTTCTTCATTCGAAAATCAATACCATAATTTCCATTCCTATCAGAACTACGTGAACCTGTGTAGCCAGCCTCTGTGCAAGAACGGGGGCGTCTGTTCCCAGTCAGAGACCACCTGGTCATGTCGCTGTCTTGATGGCTGGACGGGCCTCTACTGTGACGTGCCCGACATGTCCTGTCGGGACTACGCCGCGCGGAAAGGTGAGCACCCTCTACCGTTACCGGTTCCCATGGGCAGAAGGCTGAATCCAAAGGCGTCCAATGATACGAAGGCATGTAAACCGTATGTTGTATGCGTCTCTGTCCAGGTATCGGAGTGGAGAATGTGTGCAAGAACTCCGGTCGCTGTGTGAACGTGGGTAAGGCCCACCAGTGTCAGTGCCAGCTGGGCTACACGGGCAGCTACTGTGAGGAAACTGTGGACGAGTGCCTGTCCAACCCCTGCCAGAACGGGGCCACCTGCATAGACTACCAGGGCACATACGAGTGCACTGTAAGTAACGCGCGTGAGTGTGTGTGTGTGTGTTCTTCATGTATTATACCACCCCTACCCCTGGGAGACACCTAACAGAGTGTCTTCCTGTTTCAGTGCAAGGCTGGTTTCCAGGGGGTGAACTGCGAATATGACGTGAATGAGTGCCACTCTAACCCCTGTCGCCACGGAGGGACCTGCATCGACCTCATCAACCGTTTCTCCTGCGCCTGTCCCCCGGGCACGCAAGGTAACCAGGCACGCGGGCCCGTTCTTGTTATTCCCTCTTCATTTTCTGCCCATGGGTTTTAAACATATTTCTCCCACGGGTGCCTTTTCCTGCTGCTTTTGTCCTCCTCCTGTCCTGTTCTCCAGGAGTTCAGTGTGAAGTCAACCTGGACGACTGCGCTCCCAAGCCCGGCTACAGGGAGCCTCACTGCCTGAACGGCGGTCAGTGTGTGGATGGTGTCGGCCGCTTTACCTGCTCCTGTCTCCCTGGCTTCGCCGGGGAACGCTGTGAGGGGGACATCAACGAGTGCCTGTCCGTACCCTGCCACTCCCCCGGAAGCCTGGACTGTGTTCAGCTAGCCAATGACTACCAATGTCACTGTCACCTGGGATACACAGGTACAGCACACTGTCAGACCAGAAGAGCCCGGCTTGTTTAAAACAGCAACGGCGTGGTGATACTGTGCCATAACCTCACCGCTGTCTCTCCTAGGACGCCACTGTGAATCCATGGTGGACCTGTGCCAGTCTAAGCCGTGCCACAACAGTGGTACTTGCTCCATGAACACCAGCTCAGTACACGGATACACATGCATCTGTCAGCCAGTAAGTCCTCTGGCCTTTTTCTTCTGTCCAGTGTTTGTTCTGTTGGTTTCTGCCTTTTGTTTTGAATGTTCTTCAAACTGCATTGAAATTGCATTGTGCAGTATGACATTGTTACATAGCTCTAATGTAGGTTTCAAGTGGCTAAGTCTATTCTTTCTCTATTTGCTAGCTTTCCTAACCCTCTTTTCCTTATTCTCTAACTTGCTTCAGAGGGTGAGACAACATAGTTCAGGTACTGTAGAACAACAGTGTTCTAGGAAGAGACCAAACGTTGTTGATTCCGACAGGTTTCATAATAAGTGAACTTCAGGAACATCTGTATATGTTATACATGTTATGAATGCATGATATGCCTGTTAAACTAAGGCTTCTGTCAGTTCAGATATCTGACACCTTTACGTTTTGTTCCCTCGCTCAGGGCTTCACCGGATTCAACTGTGGCGAGTTGGAGGGGTACAACTGTGCCAAGCTGCACTGCCAGAACGGAGGGGAATGTCAGTCCCAGAGTGGTCATCTGCACTGCCGCTGCCAGCCAGGCTTCAGTGGTCAGCACTGCGAGAAGGTCCAGAGCTGCCAGAACCAGCCCTGTCTGAACGGAGGCACCTGTATGCCAGACCCACACTACCCCTTTCAGTACAGCTGTCGCTGCCCCACCTACTTCTCAGGCCGCCACTGTGAGAGTGTCAACCCGACCCCGTCCTGCCCATACGCAGCGTGTGAGCAGCAGTCTGGGGACAAGGTGTGTGACCAGCTGTGCAACAACCATGAGTGCCAGTGGGATGGAGGGGACTGTTCCCTCCACTGGCGCCAGCCGTGGGCGAACTGCACCGCCCCGGTGCCTTGCTGGGAGCTGTTCCACAACAACCGCTGTGACCATGAGTGTGACAACTCGGGCTGCCTCTTCGACAGCTTCGAGTGCCAAGAGAGCACCAAGTCCTGCACGTAAGGCCAAGGGTTGGGGAAAAGGAATACCCTTCAACATGTACTGCATTTACGCTTTGTCAGAGATGTGAACTTTTAGTCAATTAATCAAATAAAAGATTGTTTGAAAGCTTTTCAACCCATAACATGTTGTCTTCTGACTGCCCTTCTGACCTCCCTGTCCCGTCTTCAGATATGAGGTTTATTGTGCAGACCACTATCTCAATGGGAAATGTGACGAAAGCTGTAACACGGAGGCCTGTGGCTGGGACGGCCTGGACTGCTCTGCGGACACCCCCTCTAAGGTGGCTGAAGGCACGCTGGTCATTGTGGTGTTACTGGTTCCCGAGGAGCTGTTGAGAGACCTCCGAGGCTTCCTGCGTTCTTTGGGAAAAATCCTGCACACCAACCTCAATGTCAGAAAGGACGCCCAGCTAAAGCCCATGGTGTATCCATATTACGGCCTGGAGCAGAACAATGACAGGGAAGGACAGTCGGCTACGATGAAACATAGAGGGAAGCGGGAGCTGGACAAGGAGGTCATAGGGTAAGGAGATGTCTTCTATTCGGTCTTTCTCTGCTGGATAATATGAAGTGTGTATATTCCTCTATGTTGGGACGTACCTAACCGGAGTTGTGTTTGTTGCAGGTCCACAGTGCACCTGGAGATTGATAACCGTGAGTGTGCTCAGACCTCCTCGGACTGCATCTCCAACACAGAGCTGGCTGCATCCTTCATCGCCGCCGAGTTCCTGAAGTCATCTCTCCGCTACCCGGTGATCTCTGTTCACAGTGAGTCACTCTCTTCTGTCCTCTAACCGCTGTTATTCTGTTACTTCAGCCCTCCACTGTGTCTCTAGTAACATATCCTTACCAAAATGCCTGGTTACTGTTTGATTGCCTTGGGTTTAGGGCATATTTCAGGCTGTGTTACCCAGTTAAGAGTCCCATGTCCTACCCCTCTTGGTCCTCCAGTTGGCCCCGGCCGCGTGAAGCCCCCCTACCTGCTGTACCTGGCCGTAGGAGCAGCCGTCATCATCCTTCTCATCCTAGTGCTGGGCGTGCTGGCCGCCAAGCGCAAACGTAAACACGGCTCCCTCTGGCTCCCTGATGGTTTCTTGGCCAGGAAGGATGACAAGAGAAGGGAGCCCGTGGGCCAGGATGACTTTGGCATGAAGTGAGTGGAGAAAAGATAGAGCCTGACATGCACTTAAAATAAACGAATAATAGTATATGTATATATATTACGACTGTACTATACAGGGAATTGAAGAAAACTTGTACCTCTGTACTAGGTAATAGATTCAGGCTGGTACTGACCTCAGACAAGTGATCTGTAATGTAGGGCCTCATTCTCCTGATCCATAGACTGACCTCCGCTCCTCCCTGTAGGAACTTCAAGACCCAGGATGGAGTGATGATGGATGGCAGCCAGAGGTGGATGGATGAGGAGGCCACGTCCAAGAAACCACGGGTGAGGAAGCAGAAAAGAGGAGCTTTTGTTGCAAGTCGAGTCAGAATCAGTTGCCAGCAACCGAACACAAGGTCATATAGTCAGTGTGTAAAGCATGTGTGGCCCGCCCTTTGTGTCCCCGTTCCCAGACTGAGGACAAGCCCCTGCTGCCCCTGGAAGTGGATGGAGGAGTGGACCGACGAGAGTGGACCCTGCAGCACCACAAGGCCGCCGACAGCTCTCTGACCCCACCACAGCCTGATCTGGACGAACACTGCCTGGATGTCAACGTGAAAGGACCAGGTAGGGTTAAGATGATGCAGATTGGTAGAAATCAAGAGCAGGCAGCTATGACTGACAAGCGACGGCCTTGTCCTAACTGGGTCCTTTTTTTGACTGACCAAACAACCACATTGTCTTCCAGACGGCTTCACCCCTCTGATGCTGGCCTCCCTACGAAACGGAGGCGTTTCGGACTGTGGTCTGCAGGCGGAGGAGGAGGAGGAGAGCGGAGGCGACGAGCCTGGACCCAACGTCATCTCCGACCTCATTTCCCAGGGAGCCACTCTCATGGCCCAGACGGACCGCACGGGGGAAACAGCGCTTCACCTGGCCGCACGTTACGCCCGGGCCGACGCCGCCAAGAGGCTACTGGATGCCGGGGCAGACGCCAACGCTCACGACAACATGGGCCGTACCCCGCTGCATGCCGCCGTGGCGGCCGACGCCCAGGGAGTGTTCCAGGTCAGAGGCTGGGAGGATGCAGAATGCTGCAGCCAGCGCCGCCCTCACTCAGCACTTTTAACACTCCCTGTTGCCCTCTCAGATACTGATCCGTAACCGGGCCACGGAGCTGGATGCCAGGATGAACGATGGAACCACCCCTCTGATCCTGGCTGCCAGGCTGGCCGTGGAGGGCATGGTGGAAGAACTGGTGCACTGCCACGCCGACATCAACGCCGTGGACGACCACGGTGAGCACAGGACGTTGTTTAGACACGCGTATATACACAGGTTGTCCCTGTGTGATATGTGTTTGGGTAAACTGATATGAACTGTTGAAGTGTGTTATTTTAGCCATTTTGTCATTCAGGGCAAGGATTACCAATACAGTTTCATATTTTGCACAGTTTCCATAGTTTACATTGCAGTCTTATTTGCATTTCGGTCATGCCATTGCTTAGGAACCAACCGCCTGTGAAAAACCAAACATTGAAAAAACCTGCACATTTAAACAACAAATGTCTGTGCCTTGACAGAGCAATTTCTGTATTTGTCTCTGATCTGTCTCTATTCTGTCTCTCTCTGTCTCCGATCTGTCTTTCTCTGATCTTGCTCTTTCTCTTTAATCTGTCTCTGTCTCTGATCTGTCTCATTCGCCGTCTCTGATCTGTCTCTCTCTCTGTCGCTCTCTCTGATCTGTCTCCATCTCTGTCTCTTTCTGTCTCTGATCTGTCCCTCTCTGTCGCTGATCTGTCTGTCTCTGATCTGTCCCTCTCTGTCGCTGATCTGTCTGTCTCGGATCTGTCCCTCTCTGTCTCTGATCTGTCTCTTTCTCTGATCTGTCTGTCTCTGATCTGTCCTTCTCTGTCGCTGATCTGTCTGTCTCTGATCTGTCCCTCTCTGTCGCTGATCTGTCTGTCTCTGATCTGTCCCTCTCTATCTCTGATGTTTCTCTTTCTCTGATCTGTCCCTCTCTGTCTCTGATCTGTCTGTCTCTGATCTGTCCCTCTCTGTCGCTGATCTGTCTGTCTCTGATCTGTCCCTCTCTGTCGCTGATCTGTCTGTCTCTGATCTGTCCCTCTCTGTCGCTGATCTGTCTGTCTCTGATCTGTCCCTCTCTGTCTCTGATTTTTCTCTTTCTCTGTCTCTCTGTCTCTGATCTGTCTCTCTCTTTGTCTCTCTCTCTGTCTGTGATCTGTCTCTCTCACAGGTAAATCTGCTCTGCACTGGGCAGCTGCTGTGAACAATGTGGAGGCCACCCTGGTGCTCCTGAAGAATGGAGCCAATAGAGATATGCAGGACAACAAGGTGTGTATCATTTCATATCCCCATCTGAGGTTGCACAACCATCTTAAAAGTCATTCAGAAGTCAAGCTGCGGTGTATTTACACTAGGGTTTTCCCTGACCAAAAGAATTTTAGGTATTTTGATAAATTGAGATTTGACTGACCTCTGACTAATCGAGCTGAAATGTAAAACATTATTTTCTCCATGAAGAGGCACATGCTTTAATAAAACCAAGTTGTTTGATGCTTTAAAGAACAAATAAGTAAAGAGGGGTATTGACAAGAGAACATATTCCCCAACTTACTACAGCTACAGGGCTGGTACTCATGGTTAAGTGTCTGCTTTGGAATTCACAGAGGGAACCTAGAGGGACTGCTGAATTCAACTGAAATCATTTGAATCATTAGAGCTTAATACATAATTATGTTTGGAAATCTTAAAAAAAATACATAGTATGATGTGTAGGTGAGTAAAGAAAATATACACAAAAATGTTTTTTGTATGACACGGAGGAGTTTAAATGGGCGAAGAGTTTCTACAGGCACTGTGTCCTATATTTTGTGTTTAGTGTTAAGTTTCATTAGCTCTGTACATGTCTTCATGTCTTGTTTCTCCTGTTCTTCCAGGAGGAGACCCCGTTGTTCCTTGCGGCCAGAGAGGGTAGCTTTGAGGCAGCCCAGGTTCTGCTTGACCACTACTCTAATAGGGACATCACAGACCACCTGGACAGGCTGCCCCGGGACACCGCACAGGAGCGCATGCACCATGACATTGTCCGTCTGCTCGACCAGTACAACCTGGTCCACAGCCCTCACAACGGGCCCAACCACATGGGTGGGGGAGGGGGGCACTCCTCCCTGGTCTGCGGGAGCAACGGAGCAGGTTACATGGGCATGCGTCCCGGGCCCCAGGGCAAGAAGAGCAGGCGGGGCGGGGGGAAGGTGGGAGGTGTGGGCGGCAGCACAGCCAAGGATCTGAAGGACATGAAGGCCAAGCGGAGGAAGAAGCCTACAATAGGAGAGGGGCCTGCCGTGGGAGTCGTAGGAGGACCCGGTGGCAACGGAAATAAAGCTGCAGGAGGGCTGCCAGAGAGTTCCGTCACCATGTCCCCCGTTGACTCCCTGGAGTCCCCACACTCATACACAGGAGATGTTGCCGGGGCCTCCAACACAGCCAACTCTCCTCCTCTCCTGGGCAGCCCCACGTCCAGGCCCCTACTGCCCCCCGTCAGCCACATGCTGGGCCAGCAGCAGAGCTGGGTGGGCCTGAAGCCCGGCTACAGTAACCACATGTTCGGCCTCCTCCCCCAGCAGATGGGCAACGGTCACCCTGGCTTGTCCCAGCACCACAGCCAAAGCCTGCTCACCCCCATGAATGTCACCATGAGCCGCGAGCAGCTGCCTCCCATCGTCACCTTCCAGATGATGGCGCCGGGGGGCGGCCAGGCTCTGCTGAAGCAGCCCCAGTCTGGGCAGTCACAGGGGCAAAACCAGGTTCAGGCCCACTCTCAGCAGGGCCCCACTCATCTGCAATGCACCCAGGGCATGATGTACCAGATGCCGGACATGAGCCTCCAGCACACCCTGTCCCACAGCGTCCCTCACCACCACAGCATGGCCCACGGCCAGGGCATGATGCAGGATGCTCAGTCCCGCCAGCAGCTCCCTCCCTACCAGGCCATGCAGAGCCCTGTGGATAAGTACCCGACACCTCCCTCTCAGCACAGCTATGCCACCGCTGGCTCGGAGGGCACCACCCCGGGTCACCCGGCTCACCCGCCCAGCGAGCACCCGTACCTCACCCCCTCCCCCGAGTCCCCTGACCCCTGGTCCTCCTCCTCCCCCCACTCCAACTCAGACTGGTCCGATGTCACCACCAGCCCCACCCCCCTGGGGAACCCCCATGCACTGCCACCGTCGTGCCGCACACACATTCCGGAGCAGGTGCCGCCGCAGTCCCAGCAGACACAACAGAACCCCCAGCAGCCTCAGCGTGGCAACATGCAAGTGTTTGCATAGACAACGACTCTTTCAAAGCGCCCAACTCTTTAAAAGCTTTGTGGATCTTTGTAGTTAAACTACAACGCTTAAAAACTCTTACCCATAATTTCTTTCACCATTTGTTTGGTTATCTTATTGTCTCTGGACAAGGTAATCGCTTACTGAAACTTCATTGTTACACAGCTTTTCTTCCAGTTTTGCACTTAAGGATAGTGTATATAGTTTCATGAGTATTGCCAACTAAAACCAAAAACTCTTGGTGTACCTTGGACATTTTGAAAGTCACGGACCATCAGAAGTCAAACAAGGAACCACAGCCAAACAGTAATTGTGCATGTCATTTAGGGAAACTTGAATGTTCCAGAAGACACCAAGACAAGATGGACATTGGATAACTGCATCTTGTTTTCATCTCTCTTGGGATATTTCTTTGGGCTGAGCCTTATTATTGATGTTTGTGAAGGACATATATTTGATCATTTAACATAACATTTCTTTCATTCACTGTTTAATGTATTGGACCTGCCAAGGACGTACTAATGTTTCATCGAACATTAACTCTACTTTTTATATGATGGGTCACATTCACTTATGTTAAGTTGTTTTCGCTGAGCAAAAACTGCCTTATGGGTTTGTATCATGCAATGTTTGTGATTAGGATGTGCTGGGCCGGATTGAGGGGTAGTTGTTGTGTGGTTAGAAAGGTACGCATGCGCACAAGCTAAAAACATACAGTTACGTACTTATTTTTAATGTGTGGTTCTAAGCTAAACTGTGGTGTACATAGTTGTCATATACAGTAAGGTCCTATATTGTTAATTGTTGCCTCTGTTACAGTGTAGCCTCTGTCCCACACCTCCGCCTAAGGAGGGAAGTCAGGCAGGCCTAGGGTATTCCATCAGAAGTATCCGGGCTATGGAACATTTTAATGTAAATGGTACAGTTATGAATATAGAAGTAAAGACAACAACTGATAAAATTACACATTAAATGTATTGTCTCTCGCACCATGCGTGTTTCACTATGGTGCCCGGACAACAATAAGGACACCATTATTATAATGTTAAGACACTTTAAAAACAAACGCTCAGTGTTGAGGTACCGTAAAAATGGTATGGCATAATTTTAAATCCTACATAAAAACACATTAGTATGTCCTGCCCCTGCTGTTGCAGAACTGATAGGTGACTATTCTACCTGTAACTTTTAAGTCTGTTATAATTATTCTATTCTATCACAATTGTTATTTTATATTATTACTGCTCAAAAGTTTAAGAGGTTCTGAAGTTGTACTTTTTTGTTTGAAATTGCAGTTTCTTTTCTCCCGAAATCATGTAATCAACTTTTTTGTTGCTAAATTACAATCAGTGTATTTGTGCACCTTTAATTGTTTTCTGATTCATAAACCAAGTCTGAATATTTTTAGGATATGTTTTGCATTATGAGTATTTTTTTCTTCCTAATGTTTCTCAGTGAGCACAGGCTGATATGACTGCTCTGTGACTACAGACAATCATTGATCGTTTCTATTTTGCACTGTTAAATGGAACATCAATGTCTCCCAAGACCAAATTGACTAATTCGCCAAAAACATATTGCAAATTACTGTATATTCACATTGGACATGTTGTATTTTGACATGCTTTCTAATCGAAGTGGATTATTGTTACACTCTATTGCAGTGAATAAAGAAGCTTGGTCGGAGCAAAACCCATATACAGTCAATCATTATCCCTACGCTAAAAGTATCTAGTGAATGCCTTGATGAGCAAATACATGTTAAAATCCCCCAAGTCTTTTCTCATTCCCACTACCTGGCACTTAATATTATATACCCCATTAAAAATATCTTCTGGTGTCCTGTCTTTTGGACTAGGCCTTTTGAGTCATCCATCCATATTACGATCAAATCCACAGAGCTCATGGTATTTACACTTAAATGCCTCATGTTATGCAAGGCAATTTTTATGTGTTGTATATAAATATTTTTTGTATCTTTTTCTGTTAACCATATATACTTGTAATATGAAGTAGTGTCCCTCATTTGTGTAGAAGATGCCTGTTTATACAGAACAAACAGAGCCTGTCTGATTGAAATAAACCAAACAAATGATCAAGTGCATATTATATACGTAAATAAAGTCAAACTTTTTAGATCCATCAGCCTACTGTGCATGTCATTATTACATGGTCATTCAAAGTATTTGTTCTTTGAGTAGCATCAATGCATTGCAACCATTCACAGAAAGCAATATGCAACATACTGGAATTAGGTTGCTTTGCAGACAGCTTTAACTAGTCAATACACTGAGTGTGTTTACAATGTGTATGTTGTCTCTGTGGAATCAAACCCAATAGAACCACACAGGATGTAAAGCACATTTGCCTCAAAGCTGATTTAAAGTTATATTTTCCTTAAAAGCATATTAGAATGATTTTGTTAAGAGATACATTTTTAGATGTAGCATGGTCCCATGTGAACGTGGACCAGTAAATATAAATTAATCTGTCCACCAATCCAGCAGGTGTCAGTAGAGAACG
This sequence comes from Esox lucius, assembly GCF_011004845.1. NCBI lineage: Eukaryota > Metazoa > Chordata > Actinopteri > Esociformes > Esocidae > Esox > Esox lucius. Next base: position 14,258,923 of record NC_047576.1, read on the forward strand.
TATAGAAGGTTAGGTGTTGGTATTCCGTTCTGAGCAGATGTGGAAGACGAAAATACTGTAAGGAAGTAGTCACACGAAAATCTTTGGATTGGATTTAGCTAGCCTTGTCTGTAGAACTCTAGAATACATACATACAACTGTTATAACACAAACAAGTATGCTATTACGAAAAACAACATCGGTATGAAGAGGCAATGGTAGAGTCACGTTTTTGTCAACCACCCTGGTTCAATGGACGCGAGGACTTAAACTGTGCTGCTTGTTACCTGGCTAGTTACAGTAGACAGCAGCAGTACCTTTTCACTAGCTATCTTGTACAACCGTGCACTCCTTAAAAATAACTGCTCTACTTGAACAACTTTTGTGTAACATAGCTAGCGTTTTTCCGGTACTAAAAGGTAGGTTGCAAATATTTAATCAAATTGTGAGGATGAACGATTAACGCGACGATGTTCAATTTCTTTCTTGCTTTCCTTGTTTATCATAATGAATGATGACACCACGAATTTACTCGACGACGTTCTATGATGAAGCAACTTCAAATCTTATTTAATAAACAAAACATGAAGTATTACTTTGGTCATTGTTGAATATTTAACTTTCTGTCATGCAGGTAGCATGACTTTTAAATCAATCATTATCGATATCGGAGGTACATTTAAAAAGTAATGTAATCATTGATGGATCAAAACTTGAGACTCGGTAAGGTGTTTGATGTGGCCCCTGGTCAAAGAGAGAATTGTGTTGTTGTTCGTGTAAGCTAGCAGAACAAAGCCAGAATGTCTCTCACTAGCTACAGTTTCAATGTGGGTCAATTTTGAAACAGTGCTGTAACACAGGAACAATAGCTGCAACCATTTAGCCCATGAGCTTTTGCTTTAAAAGTTTCAAGACTACTTTCTCTTTTCGGACTAAACACTATCCTCTCTCCCTAATCTCCTCTGCCTGCAGACTGACCAGTGACCGGTCTTTCACTAATATGGCCTCGTCTAGGCTGAAGTACATGTCTCTAGGGGTGCTGGTATTCCAGACCACCTCTCTGGTGCTAACCATGCGCTACTCCCGCACCCTGCAGGGGGAAGGTACTCGCTACCTGGCCTCCTCTGCGGTGGTGCTAGCCGAGCTCATGAAGATCATCACCTGTGTGCTGCTCGTCTTTAAGGAACAAAGTGAGTGGTCCTGAAGAAAATGTAACTGTTGAAAAAGCAAAGTGTAATCAAAGTAGACATTTAGGCTTAACTGATGAGACAAATGCCATATTTCCATTTCGTTAGGCAGTGGTTGATTATTATTTTTTGGTTCTCAATGAAATCCAGATAAAAAACACCATCTGTTGGATTAAGGTGTGGTTTACTCTATTGGATGTTTTTTGATTTGGCAAATTTCAGTATTGTTGAACACATTATAATCTATTGGCCTACCAGCATTTCATAGTAGTGTCTTTGATACTTCCAATTTGTAAGTGTTACCAAGAAAGTGACTGTAACTGGATTCAAAGTGGTCTTCCTTGGCTGGTGATTTGCAGGATATGCAATAATACAACTCAGAATTAATTTCTCAAATTAAAAGGTTATTATACACATGCTTCATAAACAACAGCCATAGACTGACAGTTGAATGCTTTGTTATGGACCATTACTGGAAATAATTTGAGAGAAAATAGTAACACTAGAAATATACATACATACACTCACCTAAAGGATTATTAGGAACACCTGTTCAATTTCTCATTAATGCAATTATCTAATCAACCAATCACATGGCAGTTGCTTCAATGCATTTAGGGGTGTGGTCCTGGTCAAGACAATCTCCTGAACTCCAAACTGAATGTCAGAATGGGAAAGAAAGGTGATTTAAGCAATTTTGAGCGTGGCATGGTTGTTGGTGCCAGACGGGCTGGTCTGAGTATTTCACAATCTGCTCAGTTACTGGGATTTTCACGCACAACCATTTCTAGGGTTTACTAAGAATGGTGTGAAAAGGGATGCTAGATGTTGATGCTAGAGGTCAGAGGAGAATGAGCCGACTGATTCAAGCTGATAGAAGAGCAACTTTGACTGAAATAACCACTCGTTACAACCGAGGTATGCGAGAAAGTGTACATGAGAAAGTGAGATGAGCAAAACTGCTCTCGTAAATAAATCCCATGTATGTAATTAATGAGATTTTTATGAAAATAGACAATTGGAAATAAAATGTATTGTTGTGAAACCCCTCTATAGATTAAATTACTTAAGGGTTGCTATTCTTACATGTTTTCATTAGATGTTGTTTGGCCCTCTATGTCCCTCGGCGTGATCCAAAAAGAAATTAAATAGAGATGATATGCAGGGTTGAGACATTGTGTAACTTAAGGTAATCTTTTTAAAGATTAAAATGTTGTATTACCCTATAAGCCCACTGCACAGGTCTGTATGGTCCACCAGCCTCAGGGATAGAAAGTTTAAAGGGGATTTATATTATTTTTACTGTAATACTAACATAAATGACCAGAAGTAATTTGCAGTTCATGTTTTCAGCTAATGTATCAAATAGGTTTTTCTATAAAATTGTTTGGATTGCCTGACATATTCCCCATTCAAACTTTGTCGCCAGTCTGTCATCTTTCAATTCAATAATTTTCCACTGAAAGGACTTGCACTGCATTGGCCAAGAATCTATAAAATGTTCTACCTAGTAACACAAAATGTAGACCTTAAAGAGAGTTATGAATGAGATTTAATTTGAAAATTGGTTAATTTATTTGGGAATGCTCAAGTTAACTTTTCCACTGGATCACCCATATAGGCTTCAAGCTAACCTACCTCCTCTCTCCCTTTTTCCTGTCAGGCTACAGTGTTCGTGCTCTTAACAGTATTTTGAGGCAAGAGATAGCTCACAAACCAATAGAGACCCTGAAGCTGGCCATTCCTTCTGGGATCTATACCTTGCAGAACAACCTGCTGTATGTGGCTCTGTCTAACCTTGATGCAGCCACCTACCAGGTGAGGCTCCTTGTCATGTAGTGTGTCTTGTCTGTTGGCAGCTATACAGTCATGGCCAAAGGTATTGGCACTGTTGTGCTTAATTCAAATGTACTATTTCTTCTAGAAAACCTTTGAGAAATCTTTATGGAACTTTTTCTACAAAAATATTTTGGCATCCTCTTATGTACTTGTGTTTGGTTTGCAATTGGGGGAAAAGCTAAGAATCTGAATAATTTACTAAATTTTAGCATATTCCACAAATAATCTTAAAATGGACTGGGCAATATTATTGGCATCTTCTAGGAGTGGTAGAAAATTCAATTTCAAGCAGCTGATTTCTTTGGGAATTGGGAATTGAACTCACCTTTGCTGAGTTACAGATGGAGTGATAAACGAGAAATGGAAGGAGATTGTAGCCGAGCATGGACTGTCTTCAGCCTATATATCCAAACATAGATATGAAACATGGAGGAATCTCAGTGTGGATTTGGGGTTGCTTGCCTGCCTCTGGCACTGGATGCCTTTAATGTGTTTATTGCCTCATGAAATCAGGAGAATACCAAGGAATTTTGGTGCGCAATGTCAAGCCCAGTGACAGAAAGCTGGGTCTCTGTAAAAGACAATGAGTCAGCAGGACAGTGAGCCCAAACATTCTTCAGAAAGCAATACACTTGGTGGCTCTGAAGAGAGACCAGGTCTAAATCATATTGAAAACCTACAGAGAGACCTGAAAACACAAGTTGAGGCACCCTTCAAATGTGGTAGAACTGGAGCAATTTGAACAAGAAGAGTAGACCAAACTGCCAGTGCCAAGGTGCAGGATGCTCATCCATGGCTGTATTTGATTCTTTATTGGGGGTAGCCCACATAAACACACTGCAGCTTACTGGACTTACTGGACCTCCAGTACTTACTGGAAAATACTGCACTGTAATAGCCTCCAATCATGAACCGTGCTTACAGTGGATATATTTTTTTTTATTATACTGGAGAATTCGGTACAATATGAAAAATGTATATACTTACAAATTGTGATAGTTTTCTCATGGAATATCTTTTTTTGTCCTCATTAACTCCTGCATTTGTCCTTCATAACTTTTTTTTTACAGGGAGCCCATTTATTTTCAGCAATATTATTGATGTGATCAATTGTCCTTCTGCCAAGCAGACATAGATGCCACAGTTAAATGTATGTTGTTGATTATTTTGCGACACTTTCCGCCCGTGAGCATTATTATTTAGATAAATTATGATCAGTACCTCACCCCTTCAGGAACAACGACCCCACACAATAGCCAGAGAACGCTTATCCAGACATCTATTCCTTGATAGAAAGACCAGGTAAGTTAGATATAATTTTACTAGGTTCCCCTCTGGTTATGCCTTCAGTGTAATGCTTGACTAGCAGTCCTAGCTCATAATGCAATAACATTAGATGGCTAGTTTGAGTGGGTTTTTTTCTTTGACATTGAGCTGTGGACTGCATAATACGTTAGCTAGTATAATAACATGCAACTTGATCTCAGTACAAAGTCCTTATTTATATAGTTTAGTCTTCCAACTTCTAACAGCCCTACATTTCTACTTCCATTTAAGGCCTCCTGTAGAGCAGACTGAGCAGTTCTGAAACAGAATGTTAACTCATTATAATCAGTTATCTGTCCTTTAGCAGTGTAATTTAATGGAATACTCAGTATAAAGTTATTATACAGAAATACTCAGTCAATATTATTAACCTTTTTCGTTTTACAGGAGGTAACAGAGCATGTAAAATGAAGAACCAACGCTCCCTCAAAACACCCCAGTTTTTTTCCAGTGGATGGGTGCAGACCACACTTCATTTAAAAACTTTAAAAGCAGACTGCAAACTCTAAGAGCCAGGTCAAGACATCTTTGAGTGTGACCAACATCCCCTTTAACAAACTGATCACCTGCTCTATAACAAAATTAATATGAATATTTCTAGAATCTTGTTTTTGTTCATGAAACCTTTATTGTCAGACTGAGGCTATAGGACTTTAGTTCTTGCAAGATTTGAAAAAGGTTATTGAATCTGCATGTTGTTGATGTGTGTCAGTATTACTGGTATTAAAGTCACCCACTATGTTTATCTCTTAGACATGTATTAGCTAAACCAATGGTATTCATTAATACTTCAATATGCAAGAAATAAACATATTTATCTAAATTCTGGATTTGATTCAACCCTTCCTTTGGTTCCTTTCGTGGGTTGGACGCTGGGGTGATCAGATTGGCATTGTGAGACCCAGAGTAGCCAATATCTGAAATAAATAGATGTGTAAAACAAAAATGCTTTTGTAGTTTAATTGTAATGAAACAGTATTTATGCCAGTAGTTCTCATTTTGCTTCAGCTGTGCAGTATATTCTTGGTTTTATACCTTTTGAAATCTGGAGAGGGTGAAGATTAAATCATGATGGTCAAACCTGGTCCCTGGGATGTTGGTACAGACAGTAATATGGGTGTGAACAGTTAGTATTTGAAGGCAACAACAAGCAGTTTTCTTTTAGCTAACTAGCTAAACAAAATATCTTACACAGCCAAGCCAAATTTAGCAGTCTGCATTCAGTCCAAATAATGCAAAGTTTGAGGAATTATGCAATGGTTGCCGGGGCATGCACTTCACTGGATAGGCAAATCTATTTATTTTTTTTTTTACTTATTTGCACAGTCTACTACACAAAGTTTTGACATGGTAGCATGCCCGCATCTATACTAAAAACGTTCCTTGGGTTTCCCCTAAAAGGGAGTGCGGCCTCGACAACAGGTTTGCCAGATATTATGGACATTATACTGTGCAATCACAGGCGGAATCCCATGGACTCCACAAAAAAACAGCACAAATGCAACCTGTAAATTGACCCAACCAAATCAATTTCTTCTCGTACGCTGTCATAAAAAATAGGTCAATATTTTGGGAAACGTTCCTATCTGGCAACACTGCTCGACGATGCACATTAAATGACGTATTGCCAAAGTGCCATATTTGTTTTTATTAAATGGCATATACACTAATTATAAACCTCCAAAATGATTGTGTTCCCAACATGTCATAGAGAAGAACAGAAACGATCAGACGCAGATCAGTCCCACAAACAGGGTATGGGACAATTTGGTCTGGACGTTAAACCTATTTCATAAAGGACAGTTAACCCAAACTCTCCAAGGTTTTAGATCAATAACACCATAGAAAAAAATATAATTATATTATGCAAAAACACTATAGTATACTGTAGGAAATACTACAGTATTCACTGTAATGTTTTTGAGCAAAAAGCTTGAGTGAATATTATGGTATACATCTGGAAAAATGCTGAAAATTCTATAAATATAGCAATAGTACAGAATTGGCCATTGTATACTTTTTGTTCTTGTGCAAGTATACCTTCTTATTATTTCTTAATGGTGACCCTATTTTCCCCTTTGTCGTCCCCTTTGTTCCACCAGGTGACGTACCAGCTGAAGATCCTCACGACAGCCCTGTTCTCAGTGTCCATGCTGGGCCGGAGGCTGGGGGTCTACCAGTGGCTCTCCCTACTCATCCTTATGGCTGGAGTAGTGCTTGTACAGGTACGCTCCCCTGAAACTCTTATACAGTCCAATATTTGAAAACAAAGATTTTCGGTGACTTGTGTGTCTGTTCAATTTGTAGTGGCCCTCTGAATCCCCCGGGACCCCTGAGAAGGAGCGGTTGTCTGCTGGGTCACAGTTTGTGGGTGTGTCAGCTGTGCTAGTGGCCTGCTGCTCCAGTGGATTTGCTGGTGTTTACTTTGAGAAGATCCTTAAAGAAACTAAACAGAGCGTCTGGGTCCGCAACATTCAACTGGGTCTGTATCATAGGTTTCTAATGTACTATACATAGGTGTTTCTAGGTTAGTGTCAAAGGTTTCCACTATAATACATAATATATATATAATATTAATATTATTGGTGTGTATGGGTTAGTATAAAATATTTATAGTATACTACACTACCGTTCAGAAGTTTGGAGTCACTTAGAAATCTCGTTAAGAAAAGCTATTTTATGTCCATTAAAATAACAACAAAATGTTTAGAAATGGTGTGTAGACATTGTTAATGCTGTAAATGACTATTGTATCTGGAAATGGCTGTACAGAGGCCCATTATCAGCAACCATCAGTCCTGTGTTCCAAAGTTTATCATTTTAAAAGGCTAACTGATCATTAGAAAATCCTGTTGCAATTATGTTAGCACAGCTGAAAACCGTTGTGCTGATTAAAGAAGCAATAAAACTGGCCTTCTTTAAACTAGTACAGACTCAAAATGGCCAGAAACAAAAATTCTTCTTCTGAAACTTGTCAGTCCGTTCTTGTTCTGAGAAATGCAGTCTGTTCCATGCAAGAAATTGCCAAGAAACTGAAGATCTTGTACAACACTGTGTGCTACCCCCTTAACAGAACAGGGCGAACTGTCTGTAACCACAATAGAAAGAGTGAGGGGCCCCAGTGCACAACCCAGAGGACAAATATATTAGAGTATCTAATTCGAGAAACAGGTGCTTCACAGGTTGGAAAAATGTGTTATGGACAGATACATTTTGAGGTTTGAGGTTTTCGGATCGCCAAGAAGAACATTTGTGAGACGCAGACCAAATGAACAGATGCTGGAGGAGTGCTCTATGACATCATGGCGGAGGCAATGTGATGGTCTGGGTGTGCTTTTGTGGTGTTAAAGTGGAAGATTTGTACAGGGTTAAAGGGATCTTGACAAATGAAGGCTGTCACTCCATTTTGCAACACCATGCCGTATCCGGCACTTGATTGGAGCCAATTTCTTCCTACGACAGGACAATGACCCAAAGCACAGCTCCTAACTACGCAAGAACTATTTAGGGAAGAAGGAGTCAGCTGATATTCTTTTTCTATTGGAGTGGCCAGCACAGTCACCGGATCTCAACCCAATTGAGCTGTTGTGGGAGCAGTTTGACCGTATGATATGTAAGAAGTGCCCATCATGCCAAACCAACTTGTGGGAGGTGCTTCAGGATGTCTGGGTTAACATTTCTTCAGATAACCACAACAAATTGACAACTAGAACGCCGAAGGTCTGCAAGGCTGTAATTGCTGCAAATGGAGGATTCTTTGACAAAAGTTTGAAGGACACAATTATTATTTAAATAAAATGTCTGACCTTGATAGTGACTATATGTCCTATTCATTTTTGATATATTTCCTATTCACTGTCCTTCCATGTATACTGTCTTGAAAAACAAGGACATTTCTATGTGACCCCAAACATTTGAACGGTAGTGTGTATATATAGGTTTTTTTGGGGTTAGTATCAAAAGGTTTTTTCTGTACCTATAGGCAATATATCAGGTTTAGTATGTATGTATAGAGTTTTCTTGCAATAAGTCCTTTAGTATACTAATCAGATATCTGCATTATCAGAGAACTAACTGCAGTATTTCTGTGGTTTCTTTGAAAGGAGTTTAGTGTTCCTTCTTCATTGTACATCAACTCTGCATGGATTTTATCTCAGCTCGTTTTCTGCCAAATTAGTCTTCCTGCTGAGTTTATTTTTATAGCTGAATGTGTGAAGCGTGTGTTAATTCTCCTGTGATTCATTTCATAGTGTGATCTTGTGCTAGTTTCCTGTCTGAAGTTTCTGTGCCGAGAAGAAACTGTATCCTCATACAGGATTTGAGAGTTATGTTTTATGTTTTCATGTCTATGGATGTACAAAACGTTGATCTGATTTCTGGTCTAATCCTGCAAGTTATTGTGATGAAAGATTACAAGGTTATGTGAAATCCACTTCCCTGTCATTCACAGTCAGTCAATCTGTAAAATTGTTAAAACTGTGTGTCTGTGTTTAGGAATGTTTGGCCTGGTATTTGGTCTGATTGGGATGTTTGCGTATGATGGCGAGAGGGTCCGGGATTCTGGGATGTTTCAGGGATACAGTACAATCACATGGATAGTGGTGGCTTTGCAGGTACATATCGCTAATGTCCTTTCACCTCACACGTCAGCTTCAGGTCAAAATTTTAATAATACCATCTTCAGGTTTAAGGAAAAAACCTTTGTTGCTTAATGATGTAACATTTGAGGTACTGTACTGTTAAAAGGTATTTGCCCCTGACAAATTTTTCTGCTTATTTTACGTGCGGTTACAACATCTTAATGGGGTTTAAGTCTCGACTTTGTGTAAGCATTCCAAAACTTCACAATAATTCTTTAACCATACTGATGTGCATTTGCTTGTGTGTTTCGGATCATTGTCTTGCTGTATGACCCAGATGATAGCGATCAGAATTCATGGCTCCATCAATGATGGCAAGTTGTCCTGGTGCTGATACAGCAAAGCATCCCCAAACCATTACACTGCCACCACCGTTGGTATGAGGTTCTTATAATGCAGTGTTTTGGCTTTTCGGACCCATATTGCACAGAATTTTCACTTGTGACTCTGTCTGTCCATATGTCATTAGTCTAGAACTCTTCAGGATTATCCAGGTGCTTTTAGGCAAATTTGAGATTAGCATTTATTTAATTGCTTCAGGACAGATTTTGGAATACTACTTCTTCCCTACTGTCCCAAACTTTCTTAATATTGACAATATGGCTCTGAATCTAGAGACCCAAACGATTGTTTACCAAGGTAACACCTGACCCTAATAATCCCTTTGACTAGGTTGAATTAACTAGGGTGGCAATGTTTTCACAAAGGAAGATTGCATGTTTCATTACCTAGCACACCAAACTAATATAACAAGCACCTTACTTTGATGCCACAAAAAGATGTAACCATATTCAATATTGAATTCAATATGCAACAGTGCAGAAAATTAGATAGGGGGCAAATATCTTTTCATGACACTGAAGTAAAACATTTAAAGTATCTTTGGACTAATTAAGTTTAGTATTGCTTGATCTGATTCACCAAACCTCGGTGCTGACCCAATCCTTGTCTGCTCTGGGTTTCCCTAGGCGCTAGGAGGGCTGGTTATAGCAGCTGTCATCAAGTATGCAGACAACATCCTGAAGGGCTTTGCCACATCACTCTCCATCATCCTGTCAACACTCATATCCTACTTCTGGCTCCAGGACTTTGAACCCACTAGGTACACACACACACACACACACACACACACACACGTACACCATACCACGAGACATACAACACAACACACAACATGACACAATACTACATCACCACACCGTGATACAATAAACTCCAGTTACATTACACCCATCGGCCTCAACACAACAAATACCAAATGCTTGAATCACACTACAACGCACATGACCAAACCCACTCGAGCCATGTTCTGGTGCTTCTCTACTGTAAAATCCCATGACTTGGTAATGTTGTCTTTTGTCCTCTAGTGTGTTCTTCATGGGTGCCGTGTTGGTGATTGCAGCCACATTCCTGTATGGCTATGAAGGCCAGCCATCCCCCAACCCCAGCCGTGCCTAGGGGACACCATAGAGGGAACAGAGTACAAAGGGGGTCAGATAAGAGAGAAGAAGAGAAGAGTGGAGCAGAAGAGAGGAGGGGTGAAGGACACAAGACTAGATCCACCGAAGTGCCTTAACTGTGTAATGCGTCCAGGATTTGGCTTGTCGCCATGCTTTCCAACACTAAGAACTAGACAGATGAGTCATGACCAATCTCGGCAGTGTTCTAAACTGCAAGGTAGTTATTACACTGGGTCAGAACTGGCTCTGTCTTTCTTTGATTAATGTCATCAACACTGATCATGACCACAATGGTTAAAATATAGACTGGGATGTTCTGCTGAGCGCTACAATGGCCCGATGGCCATTCCTAGTTGACTTGTTACAGTAGTCCAGATGTTTTGGACACGTCAGAAATGAATATGTTGCTGTCAAACTGCTGTAGAACTCAACCTTCCCTTATTGTTGCAAATTCTCATATCTGTTTTTGGGTTAAGTGGGGAGTGATGACAAGTCCGTAAATGAAAGGTTTTCTTTGTCAAAGAACAGTGTGTCATAATCACATGTCCTAACGGTATGATTTACAATGTTACTAGAACTCAGAAGTGCTCTGAGCCATGAATACACATACAAACACACAGTCAATCTCATGTTATTTTTCATGCCAGTAAACCCTTTTCTGAGTAAGTGCATCTTGTGCATGAGGCCCCCCTGAAGCTCAGAGGATTAACTCATTAAACTGAACCTCTGTCAACACTAAAACAGTGTGTATGTTAATGTGCACGCTTGTTTTGGTGCTTGTGTCTTGAATTGTATATTTTAATCTGGCCACACCCCACAGAAACATTTAAAAAAGAGGAAGTAGAATCTAATTCAAAACATTTATATAAAACACAAAAGTCCTTCATTAATTTGAGAAATATTTTTTCTAAAGCAAATGTTTCTCATTAGTGTCAACAACAAAATTTTAAAGTGTGAAATTGATTGTAATTAAATCACAGTGTTTTTGTTTGTTAGATTGTTCCCTTCCGGACTTTAATGTCTAAACTAATGCCTTCTGGGAAATTATAAAATAAAGGGAATCATGAATTATTAACCTGACAACCCAATACATGATCTTATATTTTCAGACCACTGCAATTATTTTGAGAAAAATGTAGGACAGTACATTTATACTATTTCAACCTTATGCTACACTATATTTATAAACTAAAGAATGTAAAATAATATTGTCTATGGTAATGTGTAGAATAAATATGCAATTTGAATTTCATAGAATGTTTTAATGCAATGCTGGTTCCTGTGGGGAGAAGCCAATTTACTTTCAAGATTTGCATTGGAATTGCAGAGCAATAAACAGTTTAATTCAGAATTGACCACACCTCTAACACACAAAATATGAACTGCCATCACTAGCTGTTTCTAGCTGATGTGTTAGTCACATGAAGTTGCTCTTTAGGTGTTCATTCACATGTGAGCCATTTTATATGGTCAGAAATAAAAAGCTGAAATGTTTTTTCTGTGTAGACCTTTTTGAATTTGGTGCTATAAGATTTCTGTCTGCAATACAATCACTATGTCATGGGGAGGCACAAAAAAAATGATGTACTGAGTAATCAAAGATGATTGACATCTGTGACTTTTTTCTGCAAGAACATTGTCATTGTACCATAACTGGTTATTTTTCTTTTTTGCAATAACATCGATTTGTTTGGTCATATTTTGAGAAAGATTTCAATAACTGGTAAAAACAGACAGGTGCTTTACCCCTTAACCTAAACCTTATTCTAAACCTAACCTTAACCATGGCAAACAGTTGTTTATCAACTGATAGTAATACTATCAACAAACTTTCAACAAACTATCTATAGAACATCTGCAGATATTGGGACTCTCAAAATAAAGTGTAACCCAAAAACATCCATGGAATGTGTATTTCACAGAAATTACAAATGTGCACAATTATACTAATAAATGCAAGTAGTTTAGTGTCTTTGGGTGTCGAAGAACAACAAACATCAGTTTACTCGCACAGAGTTAAACTTTAGCAATATGGCTAGTTTTCCATAGCATATGTATTTGTCATTTTAACAATTTACAACGTGTATTGGAAGTCAATAAATATATTATGAAAGAGAAGGCTATTCTCATTTACAGTGGGGAGAACAAGTATTTGATACTGCCAATTTTGCAGGTTTTCCTGTTAAGTTTAAGTTTAGGTCTGTAATTTTTATCATAGGTACACTTCAACTGTGAGAGACGGAATCTAAAACAAAAATCCAGAAAATCACATTATATGATTTTTAAATAATTAATTTGCATTTTATTGCATGACATAAGTATTTGATCACCTACCAACCAGTAAGAATTCCGGCTCTCACAGACATGTTCTCCACTCATTGCCTGTATTAACTGCACCTGTTTGAACTCGTTACCTGTATAAAAGACACCTGTCCACACACTCAATCAAATAGACTCCAAACTCTCCACAATGGCCAAGACCAGAGAGCTGTGTAAGGACATCAGGGATAAAACTGTAGACCTGCACTAGGCTGGGATGGGCTACAAGACAATAGGCAAGCAGCTTGGTGAGAAGGCAACAACTGTTAGCGCAATTATTAGAAAATGGAAAAAGTTCAAGATGACGGTCAATCTCCTTCGGTCTGGGGCTCCATGCAAGATCTCACCTCGTGGGGCATCAATGATCATGAGGAAGGTGAGGGATCAGCCCAGAACTACATGGCAGGACCTGGTCAATGACCTGAAGAGAGCTGGGACCACAGTCTGAAAGAAAACCATTAGTAACACACTAAGCCGTCATGGATTAAAATCCTGCAGTGCACGCAAGGTCCCCCTGCTCAAGCCAGCGCATGTCCAGGCCCGTCTGAAGTTTGCCAATGACCATCTGGATGATCCAGAGGAGGAATGGGAGAAGGTCATGTGGTCTGATGAGACAAAAATAGAGCTTTTTGGTCTAAACTCCACTCGCCGTGTTTGGAGGAAGAAAAAGGATGAGTACAACCCCAAGAACACCATCCCAACCGTGAAGCATGGAGGTGGAAACATCATTCTTTGGGGATGCTTTTCTGCAGAGGGGACAGGACGACTGCACCGTACTGAGGGGAGGATGGATGGGGACATGTATCGTGAGATCTTGGCCAACAACCTCCTTCCCTCAGTAGGAGCATTAAAGATGGGTCGTGGCTGGGTCTTCCAGCATGACAACAACCCGAAACACACAGCCAGGACAACTAAGGAGTGGCTCCGTAAGAAGCATCTCAAGGTCCTGGAGTGGCCTAGCCAGTCTCCAGACCTGAACCCAATAGAACATTTTTGGAGGGAGCTGAAAGTCTGTATTGCCCAGCAACATCCCCAAACCTGAAGGATCTGGAGAAGGTCTGTATGGAGGAGTGGGCCAAAATCCCTGCTGCAGTGTGTGCAAACCTGGTCAAGAACTACAGGAAACGTATGATCTCTGTAATTGCAAACAAAGGTTTCTGTACCAAATATTAAGTTCTGCTTTTCTGATGTATCAAATACTTTTGTCATGCAATAAAATGCTAATTATTACTTAAAGATCATAAAATGTGATTTTCTGGATTTTTGTTTTAGATTCTGTCACTCACAGTTGAAGAGTACCTATTATAATAATTACAGACTTCTACATGCTTTGTAAGTGGGAAAACCTGCAAAATAGGCAGTGTATCAAATACTTGTTCTCCCCACTGTAATCATTAAATATTACATTTCTATGCCTTTTTATTGACAGTTTAATATTTTTGCAACAGAATATTTCTGCTTTAAAATCTAAATTCTGCTATCATGTTCTATCTGGGTGCCTCTGCCCTCAAGGGGGTTCTAATGTATAAATAGTTGGTAATCTGGCCTTGATCTGCTAATATACACAGCTGAAATAAAAGGGTTTTATATCGCTGCAGTTCAGGTGAGGACTTTATTTGTATAAAAAAGAAATGACACTGTATAGTTCTGACATCTTTGAAGTTTTTGACGCTCAATATCTAAGAACTATGAGCACATAGAACCTTCTAGTGTGAAGGACTCAACTTGCAGTCTGATTTATAGACATTCTTAGAAGACGTAAACATATTTTACTTTTATAATTTTATTGAATTAAGATCACTGCTTGCATGCACAATAACCCATCCATTGTGAAACCCTGTGAAGTAGCCCGCCAAGTTGTCCCACTGTAAATTTGATTGAGTGTACATCCTCCAGTCCAAGTCATTCGCAGCCACATCTGTTACTGTGAGTGACTGGCTCTCAATGGATGTTTGTCACCACACTGTATCCACCATACACAGTATGTGATATGATCTCCAATACAAATGAATGATTTGTAGAATCCTCCTGAGCCACTTGTCCCTCTTATGATAATGCCTTGGGTTTTGTGAGTGTGTGTGAAGGCTAGTATGGTTTGCACCTTAGTATTGAGCAGCATGGGGAGTTCATATTGTAACATTCTCAGTCTCCTCTGAATCCACTCCCTAGCCCACTCAGGTTTAATTGAGGCAGAGTGAATATTTGAAAATCACTCACAAAATTCACTATGGGGAATCCCCAAAAAGCCCAAATGTGGTATCACCCTCATCGCTAAATATATTCCGACTATCGTGGATATTTGTTGGCACGCCCTCTACCCTCGCTTTTACTCCCTTGCAGCCAGTCTACTATATAAGGCTCTACTGGAAACGAAATTGCCTACAATCCATCAGGATCACTGTGGTTGCCATGGCTACACTTCCGTATGGGTGACAAGCTGAATAGCGGCAAATCGGTTCCATTTCCTGCTAGTAGTTAACTTGACAATAAAGTGTTCACTTGAATGACACACAACGTCTGTCACATTTTAGTCTGTGGGTGAATCTCCAACCAACTCTTCGCCTCTGTATGGTCAAGTGTTGCACACTAAACTCTGGTGGTGACTTGATAGTGATCAATGAACCCATCAACTTTGAAACACCCATGTGAACGATGCAATTCATATTCCAGATTAAAAAAATAAAATAAGCATGAAATTAACAAATCTATATTGTTGTTTCACAAGATATGGCGGTAACAATTAAACATTTAATTTCTAGTATTTCCTGTCCAGTCTCTCAAAATCAGACTAATAAATGCGTGTGTCTTATTTTGTGTGAAACTGTGCAAATACAAATATGATGTGGTGCCTTGACTAATTCCATTTGGCTCATGAAGGTTTCATTGTTACCCACAGATGCCCCTGCAGGGTCTAACTGGCCTCTACACACTCACATTTCCACAGACTTAGCTTTGGGACCCGCATGTAAATTGCAGAGGCCAGCGTTAACGTTCAAATGGTGGGCATGTTTTGGGGGAGAGGGGGTAGTTAACAATCCTAAATGAATTTGGACAGAATTCACCATCTTTCTCTTCTCTGCATCAACTACCTGGCCCAGACCAGATTAATTCAGATTTCCCAAATGAGAGCAAATCTTTTTCACAGTTAATTTACAGACTCAGATGTGACAGATCTGGTTTTCAAGTGAAACCTGGTGGACTCTGGGAAATTCTTTGATTGATGAGAGTGGATAGCATAGCAAAACAAATTCACTTGTAATCCATAAGAACTGGAATAGATTTTAGGATGGGTGTGATTGAATTAAGTTTGTGAGTGGATTTCTAATTTCCCTACATCAAATTCCTGGATCACACTGCCGGGCCTGCTGTTGATGGCTTTAGAGACCCTGTCTGTCCCCTCTACAAATGCATGCATCGTTGCCTGTAGATGTACTGAGAATGAACGTCAACTTGACATGAGCCACAATCTTTGTTCTTTTGTATAAAAAAACATGATATATCCCAATCTCTTCTAATAGAAATACTACTGTACCTCACAACTCTAGCTTATCTGAAATGCCAACCTATTCTCCACATTGTGCATTACTTTGAATCCAAAGAGTGATAGGATGCCATGTGAGACACAGTCCTCTACATCACTGTCATAGACCCAGAGCAGTCTATGATTAAAGATGGCTGCTCTGTCATCTCGGTGAGGCAGCATGGTGTGCATTAGGCTACAGTCTGCTTCCCTGGAGTGTATCCCTGCTGGGCTTGGCACACACAACTGATAAGTCCTCTTTGCTTCTCCAGGCCAGAGGATGTTATTAAGGCAGTAACATAACATAGCAGGTGTTAAAGAAACGCCTGAAAGTAGATCGCCCACAAACTTGTCTTGATGAGAGAAAGAAAAAAAAAAAACAGTCAGGGGAGGTTCTAATCTGCACTGTTCAACCAATTCTGTAAATGGGGAGAAGTTAAAATGGAGTGTCACCCCGCTAACGTCTAAAAGCAGAAGTCCCTCTTTCTATTTTCCCTGAAACCCGGAGCTTCCACTTATTAGGGCCCCTGCAGAGGGGATTAAGGCAGAGGTTCCTCTCTGTATCTGTCGTGTATCTAGACCCTGGTCCAGGCAGTGGTCCTCTCTCTCCCTACTCAAAGGCAGTGGTGGGAAATTAAGACAGCTGTCCCCTAAATCTCTGTCCATGTTGATGTAATCGTGGCTGGGACCCATTTCCGCCTCCCCTCTCTCTCCTTCCTCTACTTGGGAGGGATGACCACCAGGGGTGGACCCTTCCTCGGCCTCCACATCAGCACCTGGGCATCATTGGCATTGGGCCTCCCCAGGGCGTTGGGGGGGATGGGCTCCATGTGGGTCATGACGCGGGGCTGTTCCTGATGTGTCCGGCCCGTCAGAGTGGCTCTGGAGCCGAGGGGCATGGAGGGGTCCACCAGGATGTCCACGCGCATGCGCCACTTCACTGTCTGCAGCAGGATCTTCTCCCGTGTGGCTGTGTTGAGGGCCACTAGCCAGGTGGTGAAGCTCTGGTCCCTCTTTATGCGGGTTAGCAGGGGGAGGTTGCTGTCACTGATGGGCACAGCCCAGGTCACACTGGGGTAGAAGTTATCATTCATGCTGACGGTAAAGCGCGAGGGCTTGGAGGTGGGCCCTGCCAGGGTGACTGTCTCTGTGGTGTTGCCATACCAAGGGTAGCTCACCCCGTCTGAGTCACTGATGGCCCTCACCAGACCCTCGCGAAGTTCTGGTAGCTCCCAGCTAGACCTGCAGGAGGACAAAGGGTCAGAGGTTAACTCCAGTTTAACAGATGGTGGATTGGAACTGTTCTTAGTGTGTCACAGGTCAACGGTGGGTTATGTCTAGAAACACTTTTCTAAACTTAACATCAAAAACAGATTGAAAGGCTTTAGGTGATTCACGTAGGCACAACATTTGAAAGCGTCCGAGTGAGACATTCTGAAAGAGAACAGATTAACACATGAGAGGAGATATTTGATGCTTGGAGAGAGCATGTCTTTACTCCAGCTCTGGATCTGTTCTGCAGCAAAAGTAATAGATGGTTCAGTCTCGAGGGACTCATTTCTTATAGTTATTTGGGCTCTAGTGACACGCTCCCATTGTCTAAGAACTCCATCTGTCTGTGTGCCTCTTGTTTCATCTGCACCTCCAGAGAGACCCACTCCCCCTTGAACTTCTAGACACTCACCCCCACCTCAGTCAGGATTAAACACCCCTCATATCAACCCCGTCCAAAGAGAATCAACCCCAGGCAGTGCTGGAAGCAGCTGTATCTGTTCCTTCTAGATGTGTGGTTGTGTGAGTCTGTGTATGTCCCTGAGTTTCTTGAACACACTGTTTGAAGCTGTTGCTTACGTTGTCTGTTGTTTCTATTTTGATGCTGAAGTCACAGGAACAATCAATGTCAATTGGTGTGAGTTTAAATGGAGAGTTACAGAATACATACCCTGCTATATAAACACATGTTCTACACATGCACCCACACACTCACACCGCACAAACCGATTCAGAGACTGATGTCGTTTAAGATGCCTGCCACTCTCACACTTTTTAGACACACACACAGGAGGAATGAGGCACATTCTCTTCATTGGCAGGTGCCTGCAGAACAAGAGAAGGGGTGGTCGGGACACCAGGGGTAGGTGGCAGCGTAAGTCCCTCGCTGCAAAGGATAGTCATCAGTCGTTTTAAGGGGGGATGCAAGAAACGGGAGCACAACTCACATGCCAATGTCGTTGTAGATGTTGTAGAATTCCATCTGGGTGCATGCCTGGATCCAACCAACCACCCAGGTCTCATTACGGGGAATAGGGGGCATCACTATCCGCGCAGAGGCCTTGAAATATGGTGTCTTATAGCGCAACACTATAGGCGAGTTCTCCTCAATTATTGTTGGGCAGTGGTCGATAGTGGCAGAAACGTCGTAGACCACTATGTTTTCACGTTTGATTCGCGATTTACAGGCGATGCTCTGTATGCAGCCCATAATGAGGATTCGGTTCTAGTCAGGGGACGTAACGGGATGATAACACTGTGGACTTGGGCTCAAAGTGTCATCAATCTCTGTCACGTCCCATATCTTACTTCCAGAAACTATGGTTACGACGGCACATTAATCAAATCATTGAATGCATTCAAAATAAGGCAGTCAGTTCTACTGAAATTTACGCAAAAAGATCATACAGATACGATGTCTGATCTTAGGACAGAGTGAAATTGTAGCAGTTGGTAGTATTGGAGCCTCTCTGTGCCTCGAATCGCAGGTGGAGCCTATATAGGTGTTTCTGTGGCACTGCCCGCTCTTGCAGTCCGGGCTACAGTGTGGGCTCCAGCCCCTTAAAATGATTGCTGACCGCGCCTTTTCTATTTAAGTCCACACGTCCGCATGCAGGTCTGTGCCGCTTAATCCGCTTCTTCTTTCCCCGGGCTGTCATGTCACAAGCCGGGGCAGAGCGGTGCACTCAGAGGCGTCGTGTTGATGTTCCGGTGGTCGTGATGCTTGTTGATGCGGCTCCGGTGGCTCATGAGGCACGCTTGATATGAGCGATGACAATCTAGACTACTGGGCATTCCTCTTCAGGAGAGTAAAACGAAAGATTAAACACGGCCGAAGCAGAGGGATCCTACATTTTTCAATGAACGCTTTCTCTGCAGAATTTGCGGAACAGTCTTTCGCCCCAATAAATCAGCGGACGAAAAACAAGAGTTCAAGGAGGAAGAAATATAAACCATAGTTCTATCCAATTCGGCAATCAATCTCTCAAACTGTCGGCGCATGCCTTGATGAAATTAACGTGCAGACACAATGCGAATTCTGTCTTTTCCCTCTGAATGAGATGCATCCTCTGGCGCTGTTCAGTTTCCCTGGTGCTGATGGTGCTGAGTAAACCAATGAACAGCAGGGGGAGACGGAGCGCGTAGGAGGGCCGGGAGTCCAGTCTGCAACCTGCATTTCATCTTGAATGGCTACAGCCTGTGCCCGATGGCTACTCACATTCATCAAGTGACTGCCTAGTGATAAGAATAGACCAATTGATGGTTTCATTTAACCAACGACCTTATATTTGAACAGAAACCCCATTTAATCTCCATCGTTCATTTAAGTTGATGAATCATTAATAACAAGATATTTCAGTTTTGCCAATCACGGGAATTTATACGTCACTGGTAGGGGAAAAAATTGAAATTACAATTACTCTTTTCACATAGATCCAAATACATACTGAACCAAAGGTCCTGGGGACAGTTAACGAATCCTTTTGGAATCCTTTTTCAACGAGGGTAATTCCACTTCTCATTTGTAATGGCTTTACATCATACGGTTGGGAGTAACTTTTCTAATAGAACTCAAGAGCGTTTTCTTCAAAGGGAACGTCCTGGCTCTCAAAGATGCAAGGTGAAGTGTCCCTGAGTGGCAGCCTTGAGCTTCTCTATTATTACATATGATTTGCCTCTTGTACAATAATCTAGAATGACTATGGATACCGATAACCCGACATTATGCTATATGTTTCGCATCCAAATTCAGAGAGCTCACTGAGACTCTAAACAAAGAGTTATAGTCAGTATCAGAATGGGTGATTAAAAACAAAATCGTTGTCAATAAAGTTAAAACTAAAACCATTGTAGTTGAGCAGCTACGGAGGCTAAACTATTCAGAATAGCACTGAATTGGCAGTTATCCTAGTCAAGTTATATTGACATAGTTATGAAGATGGGGAGAAGTATGTCGGACAGTGCTTTCTGGCAGAACAACTGTACTAGTTAATCAGGCTTCATTCTTGTACTGGCTCATATGGACCAGCCTTACCAAATACACAATGAGTTAACATTAACATTAAGGCAGGGCTACAAAATGTTCTACATAAATTACAAATACAAAATAGAAAATAACTGATTGCGTAAGTATTCACCCTCTTTAGTCAATATTTGGTAGAGATGCCTTTGTCAGCAATTACAGCCCTGAGTCTACTTGGATAAGATAAGACTAATAATTTTTGCACATCTGGACTTTAATCAAAATTGATCAAGCTCTGTTAAGTTGGATGGGAATCTTGGTGAACAGCTCTTTTCAACTCTTTCCACATATTCTCAATTGGATTGAGGTCCAGGCTTTGACTGGGCCAATCCAGGACATTGGCCTATTTGTTTTAAAGCCACTACAGTGTGGCTTTCTTTGTATGTTTGGGGTAAATCTCCCAAGTCCCATGTCCCTTGCAGACTTTTGCAAGCTTTCTTCAAGGATTTCTCTGTACTTTGCCTCATCCAGTTTGCACTCTATCTTCACAAAGTTTCCAGGCCCTGATGTAGAGAAGCATCCCTATAGCATGATCGTGCCACCATCATGCCTCACAGTAGGGATAGCATGCTAAGGATGATGTGCAGGGTTAGGCTAGCCTCTGTCATTTTAATTCAACAATGTCTTTATTTTTGCCACTCTCCCATAAAGGACACTTTTGTGAAGTACCGGGGCTTCTGTTACAGTATGCACAGTGTCACCCAGCTCAGCCATGAAAGACTGGAACTCCTTTGCAGTTGCTATAGGCCTCGTTGTGGCCTCCCTGACTGGTGTCCCTGACTCACACGGATACTCAGTTCTTGAGGACGGCCTGTTATAGGTAGATTCACAGCTTTGCCATATTCTCTCCTTTTCTCAATAATGGACTTTACTGTGCTCCAGGGGATATGTCTTATTTCCTATCCCTGATTCTTGCTTTCGAAGGACCCTATTCAATATTTGTTTTAAATGTTCCTTTGTCTTTGTCATGTTTTGTTAGGAATTGTACTAACCAACTGTGAGAGCTCACAGATAAAGGTATATTTAACCTAAAATTTGATTGAACACTTTAAATACACAAAGTTGAAGTCCATTCTATGAATTACATGACTTCTAAACACAATTGGTAACAATATTGTCATAGAAATGAATGTGATGATGTTTGAATCAAAGCAGAAAATTGAAAATTGGCCCTGAATCTAAGGGGAAGTAGCAAAACATGTTTACTTGATAATCTATCAGAAATGTCCTGTCATCCCTCAGTTAACCATTAGCCATGGACTGGGAAAGAAATATTTACAAAATAAATACAGTGATGAAACCACAAGTCATGTTTGTACTTAAAGGACTTGGCACAGGGAAAGGAACCCAGGGTGTCAGAAATGTTGGAGGTATGTGAACATTAGAGGGAATTACTCATAATGGAGGGATTATATCTTATGTGTCCTATCTAAGTCTCCTACTGGCAGGAACGGAACTCTGAAAGACCCCCAGATTATTAACTAGAAGCCAGTACAGGTTTCCTTCAGGGGTTTCTGTCCTATACATATCTGGGTTGACCTTGAATGAGATAGAAATGTATGGGGTTCAATGGGCACAAGCACCTTCACCATCACCGGTCTTACAGGTCATACTGTAGCTAGTCCCTCCCTTCAACAGATGATAACCTAGTGGGAACCGCATGCGCTCAAAATTCCTCCTTCCTGAAACTACAGGAGACCTTTGGGGATGGTGTCTAAATACAGACAGATGATACACAGCAACATCAAGGATGGCGAGATTGCTTCTTTGGAAAGCTCAATTTACTGAGGAAGGTACCTTGTCATATTATATTCGCTAGCTGTTTGTTTGCACTAATTGGGTAAATCCAACCTTATTAATTTTGCTGTTGGGCCCCAGTAGAAATGATGGACAAGCCATTCTTTTGTAAGAAATTTAGTAAAGCATACTGAGTATTCAGATCCTGTTTGTGCCGTCCATCTGTTAGGCGATGGAGGACATAATGCAGTTGGACCAATCAAGCAAGTTCTGCTTCCTAATTGATGGCCTTCCACATCACAAAGACAATCTCCAGGGCTAAACGTGTCATGGAGGGAAAGGCTGAAGTCAAGTCTGTGTTCTCTTTGCAGCAATCATTTAGCCCGATTGATCTAATAGCATGCTGACCACTGATCTTATCT
The DNA here is from genome assembly GCF_011004845.1 of Esox lucius. Lineage (NCBI taxonomy): Eukaryota > Metazoa > Chordata > Actinopteri > Esociformes > Esocidae > Esox > Esox lucius. Next base: position 14,281,646 of record NC_047576.1, read on the forward strand.
GTATAGTGAAATAGAATGTATGCTTGCATAACTTTAGGGTGGTTATACAGGGTTAGCTGGTAGGTGGTAGGCAACTATCTATAGCTCCTCTAACTCAATTTCCAAATAATACATTTTAAGATAATTTCTCTGATTTCTTTTTTATCCCAAGATGTATTTATTTTCTTTTTTTGTGTGTGTTCTTCACTTTTGTCATTGAATCAACATAATTACAATGCGGCTTGACATTTTAATTACTGCACCATCTGTTGTATCTTTAATGCCAGTCAAAACTTTGAGGCATTCATTTAGAATGTTTAAGCTAATGGTTCTGGTTAGAAATAAATGAACCACTTTCAAGCATTAATTCTGAGTGGTTAAGAGTTAAGGTTTGGGAAAGGCTTAAAAAACCAAAACATCTAAAAATGTGTGTCTAGCATTAGGATTAAGCAAGAAACTCTCAAAATCTGCCTAAATGCACATCTCAGTCCAGAACACCTTAACTGATCACAGTACCAATATGCTCTGTGAGCTCATTGCTTCATCTTATTTAAGAAAATGTATTAAATTTAGCATGATTTTGGTATGTGTGAGAGAGATCGTGGTCTATGTGTGCATGTGGGGACCAAATATCCCTGCAAACACAATGAAACCTGACAAAACAAACAAGGGTATTTGTCTGGTCCCCTCTAGGAAAAATGGCTTAGGTTACGTTTATGGTAGTCTCGCGAGGCCACACCTCCAATCTTGTCTGGCCTCCTTGGAGTGACTAGTGACAAGCTAGGCCTGGTTTAAGAGACTAGGTTTATGGTAAAACTTTATGGGGTTATTTTAAAATGAAGAAACTACAGATTAGGGTTAGGTTTTAGGGCTGTGTAATGTTTTGGCATAATTAGGTTATTAGGTTATTGAGGTTAAGTATAGGTTTAGGTCAATTATAAGATTAGAGGATAAGGAGCATGGATCTTTCAGTTTCCCAGTCATGTCAGAGAACTACTTTCCGACAATGAAACGGGCAACTCAGCAGGCCACCCCAGCCTTCCAAACCCAAAGGTCCCCTAATTCAGCCCATGTATAGTGTGGTCTGATTGTGGTATTGTAAATAGAAAATAATAATGATCCTCTAATAGCTTAATTAACCTCATCCTGCCTCCTCCAGGGATTTGCTGAAGAGACCTGAATTGGTTGGAGTCCTGCAGCTCCCTGTATGTCCATCCATGTGTACAAACAATAACTTGGGGCCATTGAAATCATACCACCAAGCAAATTATATTTCTGTTTGTTTAAACAACGTCTCATCTGGAAGTTTACATATGAGGTTTGTTTAACAGGATCCAAATTCGCAGTTGCATGCTGTACTGACATATAGTAAGTTATCGCATATGATTTTTCTTTTGAGATATGTTTATTTTATTTAGACACTCTGTTCTAGTGGTAATCAAAGGTAAAGTTTTTTATTGACATGGCCTATTTAGCGCTCTTCTAAAAATTGCATGGTGCACTTCCTCTAGCGGCCCAGTAGAGGGCAGTATGGATGTATCTTTTCCAGTCAGTTCAGTGGTTCCCTACCTTTTTCGGTTACTGTACCACCAACTGAATTTTGCTTTGCCTGGACTGTCTCGTAACTACACATTCATGTTCATTTGACCTGTAAGTCGATGGGCTCCAAAGTTATGTACCCCATGTGAACTGGCCTGGTACCCACAGGGGTCCTGGTAACCCTGTTTGGGAACCATTCTACTGCCTGATTGCCTGCTAACATACAATATTTATGATGAGGCCTAGTTCTGAAACACTAATTTCTAGCAGTACAGTGATACTGACCACAAAATTGCTTCATTTTTAAATTTGCCATTTAAAAAATGACAGATATTTCATTTTGTATTGTGGCTGCATCTGCTTCTAATAAATCCACCTTTCAACTTACCATTGACCTTGTGAATCTTACATTCTGTAATCAAAAAATTAATTTGAATAAATGGATAGGAAGGAAATTAGATTAATGAGTTCAATCTTGAAACTGATTTATGTTTTCAGAGACATGGAATTGAATGTCGCACTTCTTGGGAATTTGGCAATTAATGTACTGGAGGAAGTGGTCTCCCCATTATAGATACGAACATATAGATGTCTTGGACTGGAATGACATGCACCACTGACATGCAGCCTCTGACACGGCACTAACGATGGGCGTGTGTTGGGGGCTAGCTGGCTGTCTACCAGGTGAATGGTCATTTGTGTGCCTAAAGTCTTGTGGAACATAATGGTTGTTGATCCTACCTTTCTCAGCTGGGCTTGAGCTCTACAAGACAATGGAAAGACAATATCAGGGCTGAGACTGGGAGGGGCACCCCAGAGGAATGGGCTTTAGAACAAATGAATGAGATAGAGACAGACACCATCTGATGTCTATCTGTCCGTGCTGGCTGTTCATTTTATATATATTTTATAGAAAGTTACAACGCTTTCAAATATATTTCAATGTAGATCTCATCATGGGCTGGATTGGCTGCCTACTTAATGGCAGGGTTGCAAGTTGAATACAGAAATGTAATGAAAACAATCTCCTACACTATTCCAAACAATGAACTGAGATCATCATTAAATGTACAGGAAAGAAACAGGGACTGTTCCCTATTCAGAGAGCCTGAAGTCCAAACCACATGCTAATAATCATCAAGGGGGGTAAAGCGAAGAAAAGACCTCCCTGTGTCAGTTTTACCCTGCAATAGTTTGTGGGACTATGGTCAGCCTTTCGTGTCTCAGTCCAAATACCTGTCCAGTTAGTTCATGTGACTGGGAATAGGGCCAGTCTGCATTATATACAGAGTTGTCCATTTGGATCCAATGCTCCTTGTAATTCTTCTGGTGTCCTGTTGAATCTTAGGACGACCTAAACCCATGGACCCCACCTTAGGACTACCTGACTTGACAACTCATAGCTGTCCCTGTCCAAAGTCCTGCTGGTTGAGTTGCTCATCAAGTAGCTGCTTCAATATTCATGATGTCACTGCCCACAGCCTGCCTGGTTGTCCCTGTCCTTGTCCACCTGGTTTTGCAGATAATCTGGATTCTGACAAAACACTCCGGACACAACTCACCTGTATTTATTGAACCACTGGTCATCTACACAAGCAAAATATTGTTCTGGAGCAAAACGTTCATGTACTCTCATAATCTTTACCTGTTAGAGTCAGAAGAGGACAGGCCACCCCTAAATGTCTGTCGCCTCTCCAGGTTTCTTCCTAGGTTCTGACCCTACTATGGATCTTATCCTAGCCTATGTGCATTCATTTCTTGTTATTGCATGCCCCTTGGGGTTTCAGGCTAGGTTTCTATATAAATAAATTGTGACAACTGGTGATGTAAAAGGGGCTTTATAGAATAAATGTGATTGATTGATTGATTGATTAAGTTATGGGGACATCACACCACCTTGTCTTGTCCATCTGTGGAGGTTTACTTAAGGGATATTTGATTCTGCATTCATTAGTAAAGTTTTACCCACTAGCAAGCTGTACCTTTTGGCTAAAGTCTTAGCTAGAATTTTTTAATCTGTATTGAGAAGTGATAACACAAGTGTTGGGGAGTAACGGATTTCAAGTAATCCGTTACCTGTACAAAAAACATAAAATAACAGGAACTGTAATCCCTTACGGTACCTACTAAAATATTGTAATCGGATTACAGATACTTGTAAAATGTATGATTACTTCTTGGATTGCTTCAATTGAAAAAGAATGGGTAAATAATTATGACACGTTTCATGGTTGATTTTTTTTCTTTGATGTTTTAAAAACATCGTTTTTTGAATCCAAATAACAATTGCGCGTCTCAGTTGTGTGCGTGATCATCATGCTAGCAAAGGTGGGCGCCAGTGGCGTCGTTAGGCCTGGGCGTCCGGGGCTATAGCCACGGATCTAAAATTGACCAATAATAATAAAAAATAATAGACCGATCTATTCATCTATAATTCCGATCGCGCATTATGACATTGTACACGTGTAGGCCGCTAGCGTGTACATCGGCTGGTAAAAACAGACTATATCTACGATACTTTCAGCCGACCCATATAAAATATGATTTAGTGACCTACTATTGACGCATCTTTCTCAGAACAATGATAGGCGAAAGGCCTACCCTTTTCAGACAGGAATTGTTTAGAAGATTAGGGAGCAATGTTAGATCGCTGAAACATTGCGCTACCTTCAAGATAAAACATTATATGGAATTCATCACGATATTTGAGGAGAAAAGGTGTGTTGGGAAGTACTAATTTGCATTTGATGCAGCCACCTCAACTCCATACAGGTAGGCCATGTGATTCTGCTTGCTTTGAATCTCAGTAAATTGCATTCATTGGTTATTGGCTGCTGAATACATTGACTATAAGCTGAGAGTGCATGTGTATATTCATTGTTCAGGTTTCGTTCGCGCGGGTAAAACGTATTTGTAAGCTGGTGTTCACGATTGCGAATGTGCATTCACGTGCCTGAGATTTCTGCAACATAATCAGCGTTACTGAGTTTGGGTAATCAAAAAGTTACGTCACTGATTACAAATGTGGACAGGTAACTTGTAACTGTATCTGATTAACCTACCCAACTCTGGATATCACCTATATGAACTTCCTCTGGATCATTTGTTTTTTCCTTTTCTACTGTAAGCCATGACTGGATTATAGGGCAGGCATTCAGCGTTCTTGTCCTGGATTAACATTTCATTATTTAAGTATGGTGAGAGGATATTGATGCATTTTTATTCAACCTATAAGGAAATATGTTTGTGTCTGGCGTCTTGCCATTCTAAGATTTTGAATTGCTTCTTGAAAATACTTTCAACTGTTGTTCGGTTTTCTGAGACTTATAATATTAGCTTTTTAGTTGCAATTCTATATTAAATAAATGTAATTAATTACCTCAAGTATTTGAACAGTTAACAGATGTTTTCAAATGAACTACAAAACACCACTAGTTTCTGCTCAGTTGTGCAGTATATTTAGCTAGGTGTACAGAGATTCTCCTAGACAACCTGCCTGTAAAACGTGTTTGCTGCTGACCTTTTGGCTTTAATAAGGTTTTGGAAAGATAAAGGTTAAACACTTGGTCTGGAGCTTGGCCCTCTGTATGTGGGTGTGTGTTCCTCCTCATTTGGGGTGAGCCTGTGTGTTCGCTCAAGTGTAAATGTATAGGCTAGGATAAGACATTGTAATTGTTTGTGTACATGTGTGTAATTTTTACTATCTTGTCTGTCAGTGTGTGGCAGTGTTGTGTGTGTGTGTGTGTGTGTGTGTGTGTGTGTGTGTGTGTGATGGCAGTGTGTAATCACTGCCTTGGTCCCGCTGGCTAATAAAAGATCAGAGTTTGTGTAACTGCTGGATTGTCTGTCTGTCTCTCATCACCAGCCAATGCCCCTGCCAAGAGGTGCTTTGAGGTGAATGACTGGTGCTGCTGCCGATCTCTAGGGTGATAACAGCAGGCAAGGTTGACATCCATTCAATCAATTAGGATGGATGAATATAGGTCATTCTTGAATGATGGTGTTAAACACTGTGCCTTGATTTAGGCACCATATGAAAAAACCCTCTTGCACTTTGTATTAATCTGCCTTACTATGTTGCTAGAACAGTAAAAACTGGCAGAAATAACAATAAAACAACGTAAGACTGCTAGATAGTGCACCAAACCAATTTAAATATCTTTCACCAAAGCTAGCTAGCCACCGTTCGTTAGTAGAATTGCAGAGAAACATTTTGATCTACTACAGACAGATTTCCCAAAACATTTACTCTTAATTTGGGGTCAGCATGTATAAAGCACATTTCCAATGGTCATCCACACATGGAAATAATAAATTACAAATGCAGCGTTTGCCAACTTTTAGTGTTGACATGATTTAACTAGACTTTTTGAAAGAAAACATGATAAATACTGTATTTAAAATTGCTGTCCCGGAGTTTCGTTATCTGTTCCAGACAGCTGCATTGCAGATAACTGCAGCCTGAAGGTATGGTGGAGTAAAGGGTTAAAAAAACAAAATTATGGTATGCAAGGGGAAACAAGATGGACACCTTCCTTTCTAGGCTGCACCACTTTCGGTGTATTAAAATGTTTGTGTTATTAGCATAATTGTATATGTTGCTTTTTATGAATTCAAGGATGGCTTGATGCTGTTAACAGACTTGATGGACACTTTAGCTTACAATGCAGGTTGGCCTGCTAGTTTTAGTTTTACAATGCAGGTTGGCCTGCTAGTTTTAGTTTTACAATGCAGGTTGGCCTACTAGTTTTAGTTTTACAGTGCAGTTTGGCCTGCTAGTTTAATTTTACAATGAAGGTTGGCTTGCTAGTTTTAGTTTTACAATGCAGGTTGGCTTGCTAGTTTTAGATTTACAATGCAGGTTGGCCTGCTAGTTTTAGTTTTACAATGCAGGTTGGCCTGCTAGTTTTAGTTTTACAATGCAGGTTGGCCTGCTAGTTTTAGTTTTACAATGCAGGTTGGCTTGCTAGTTTTAGTTTTACAATGCAGGTTGGCCTACTAGTTTTAGTTTTACAGTGCAGTTTGGCCTGCTAGTTTAATTTTACAATGCAGGTTGGCTTGCTAGTTTTAGTTTTACAATGCAGGTTGGCCTGCTAGTTTTAGTTTTACAATGCAGGTTGGCCTGCTAGTTTTAGTTTTACAATGCAGGTTGGCCTGCTAGTTTTAGTTTTACAATGCAGGTTGGCTTGCTAGTTTTAGTTTTACAATGCAGGTTGGCCTGCTAGTTTTAGTTTTACAATGCAGGTTGGCCTGCTAGTTTTAGTTTTACAATGCAGGTTGGCCTGCTAGTTTTAGTTTTACAATGCAGGTTGGCCTGCTAGTTTTAGTTTTACAATGCAGGTTGGCCTGCTAGTTTTGTAGTACTTCTTGGTGGAATGGGAAAAGTATTGTTACATTTTGGTGCTTACTACCTATGCTTTTTGGCAGGATGAATAGCCGGTCTAGTGTTAGCGTTTATTTTTGACTTTACCCGATTCAGACTCCTCTCTGTGAAACCTGTAATTGGTTTGTCCTATAATTGGTTCGTCCTATGATTGGTTCGTCCTATGATTGGTTCGTCCTATGATTGGTTCGTCCTAGTAAGAGTCCTCTGCCGCAACCTCAAAGTCACAGTGTGTTAGAATGTCGTACCAAAAAGCTGCCACCGTATTACTGCCATCGGATCATTCCTACTAAGACAGAGCCAAAAACGTTACCGTCATTGTATTATTGGATTTACAATTGAAAGATACCCAAAATATAAAAATATATAATAATTAAAGACTATAATATTTTGTAATTTATTGCAGAACTGTATAAGCAATTACCAACCTAATTTAAGACACAAATTATAATGCTGAATATTGACTGACAGAAGTCAACACTCTCCAACACTGTAACTATGAGAGCTAGACTATAGAATTATTTAATTTGGATGGAGAAGCTGTAGTCAAATAATCAATAAAAAAACATAAGTAGTCTGAAATTGTTGGTAATAAAATATAGCAACTCTTAGTTGGAGAATAGCGTGGAATTTAATGCGATGCGTTGAAGAGGGAGAGAGGGAAAAGTGCCTGTTGACAGATTGCACTGTGAAGAGTGAGTTGGAGAGTTTGAAAGAAACTCCTTGTCCCCTCTCAGTGCTTTGCTCTCCCTCATCCCTCTGTGCCCTGAAACTCTGACGTCTAACATTGTATCTGCCTGCGTCACCTTACTGATACTTAATTTGGTTCTGCACAAATTGGTTGATAATATTGTGGAGATATGTAACTACCAATTTCAGAGCCATATATTCTGACATTTCACGAGTAGGCTGGGCTACTTTAGTAAATCTTCAGTCAACAACCCTTCCCCCTTTGTACACATACACTCTCTCACACACACACACACACACCCACACACACACCCACACACACACCCACACACACACACACCCACCCACCCACCCACAAAGTCTACCCAGCCACCCAAGCTAAACCTTATTCCCACATCCCCTCCACTCCAGCCACAAAGTTCTTACTCATCCTCCTCCAGTCTGGGACACATAGTCCCCCCAGGAATGTCCCTCGCAAACACATTTCAGTTGGCTACATCACAGCTTGCAGAAAGGTTGGGGGACTTATTATCTCACAGAGAGGTACAGAATTAGATTTTGGAAAAGGGAGTATTAGATCTTAGGATCTAACCAACCTGTTCTTCCCCACCGGAGGATATTTCTATTTCAGTATGATCCAGTTGTGTGTTCTCCTGGTGGCCCTGTGAATGCCTGAAAGACCCATCCAGACAGACACGAGGTCACATCATTAAGTTATTAGGTTGTTTTTGTTAGTTTGCCATGTTAAATAACCAGTATCAAGGGAATTTTAACGAGACTCCAGGATATTCTGTCATCCACGATCCTTAATGTATTCCATAACATATTTAGTGAATAATGAACAGGCGGCTTCTAATCAGTGGTTAATGAGAAGTATGTGATGCATCGTACTGTTTATATACTGTAACCAATGCCTTACTGGGAACATGTACCATGGGTATGACATTGTATCACTTTTTACTGTTTTAAGCCACTCTAAAAATGAATTATAACTTCTCTTTTAGGGGTTCTTCAACTTGAAATTGTACAGGAAACCCCCGAAACTCCTCAGAAGAACCTCTTCTGGTTTCCAAAATCAAGAAAAAAAACATATAGTTTCTTTTTTGCCATTTCAGGTTTTTACAACAAGAAAAACACGCAAAAGAAAAGTAGAATTACAGTACAGTTATCAATACAAAATGTTACTGTAAACAAAAAAAAACAAAAAAAATAATGACCTTAAGATTACTGTGCAATGGTAAACAAAAAATAGTATTGCAAAGGATGGGTGGATGGTTCATTGAGTTCTGCCTTCTGTTAGCATCTGGCCACCTCATCCACATCACAGTCAGTGTCATCCCTGGCTAGGCAACGGGGAAAATGTCATCCCTGGCTAGGCAACGGGAGGAATATCACCCTGCGTTCTGTATCCATCCCTTCTGTAGCCACCTCAGTGTCCCCGCATGCCCCTTCCATTGCCTGCAGTAGAGGCAGGAGGGCAAGCGATTGGTGGTCAGACACTTTTCAATGCCAAGCCGAAAAGGATCCCTCAATCGGACTGAGAAATGGAGAGTAAGGGGGGAAGTGTACAACTGAAGTTATTGTGGTTGGTGAGCCATTGCCAGAGGACAGTTCCATGGGTGAGCAGATGTTGCCTTTCACCCTGAGGAGGTTGTCTGGCTGTTCTGTAGAAAATGCCAGAATATGATGTCATTGGTTAGGTTATTTTAGTCTGGTGTAGAAAGGTGAAGAGGTACCTGTTCTCCAGTCTAAATGTCCGTATGATAGATGCTACCGTGTAGTGACTCTGGTTGGGCTGGACTCTCTGCCTCCCTCATCGTCAGGCCATGATTTATGACATGGTTTACCAATGTGGTCCTAATGTTGTCGGAGGTTTGTCTCCATTTATTTACTGGTCCCCTTCTTTGTTCTTGTCCTCTTACTCCCACTCTCTCTCTCTCTCTCTCGCTCTCTATCTCTCTCCCTCCCTCCCTCTCTCTCTCTCTCTTCCTCTCCCTCCCTCCCTCCCTCTCTTCCTCTCTCTCTTCCTCTCTCTCTTCCTCTTCCTCTCACTGCCTCTGTGTTTGCAAAGTTCCCAGAAAGGAGGTGAGCTAACCTGAGGTCTATTTGTAGTGCTTAGGCTCAGACTAGTTGGTGTTCAGTTACTGTATATGTGTGTGTGTGTGTGTGTTTTTGTTGTTGCCAATTTCAGGTATGTTTTGCATTTTAATTAGAAGGGTTTTGCGAATGATTGCAAGAGATTTCATTCTTGAATGAAGTGTCTAATATAAGAAACAGTGTGTAGTGTTTTCCAAAGTGTGAAGCAGAAAATGTGTTTGTACTTTTGTGCCTTTTGTTTAATTCATGGTTACAAAAGTTATGGTTTTGATGCTTTTGTCTAAGTATTCATTTTCAGTGTGTAGGCAATTGGCAAAAAACTTACATTTGAGATCATAGAAAAACATGAGGATGGCAGTATCTTGAACGCATCTGTTCCTCACTCAAAACCTTCCTTTTCGACTTTTTTGGGAAAAGGAAAGAAAAAGGTGCAGCGGTCTTCATTTTTCTTAGAGCTGTAAATGGGCTTTATAGAAAAGCAAATGAGTGACATACTGAAACGTATAAATATAACAGATCTACCAACCAACTGGCTATGGCCATTTGATAATGTCGGTTTATCAAAAAAAGGGATTTCTTCACTAAATCCCTTTTCTCTTCCACCTTGTCTCCTGATTGTTCATCTGCTCTGCTTACCTGAGAACAGGATGTCGTCTTCATTTCTGGTGTCAGTGGTCCATTCCTGAGGTCTGTGTGAGAGCTGTGCTGGAGGGTAGGAGTCATACCTGTCACAGGGGGTTTCCTGACCTGACAGAGACCTCGGGGACAAAGTCTGAAAATACTGCTGACAGCTGCTGTGGCAATAATAAAAAATAAAAAAAACAAGAGTTGAGCAAATAAGTGCCAGCGGAATTACATCTGTGTACATTATAGTGCCCTGACAATCTTTGCTAGCATTTGTTTGATTTCCATATTGAGTTGGTACTGCAGCAGTAACAGTGATGTCCTTTGTCTTGCCTTCTATCTGACCCTGTGTGTTTTTGTGCGATAGATTGAGGGGGAGATAGTGTGTTTGAGTGAGTGAGGGTGTTTTTGTGTGTTAGAGTGAGTGAAAGAGGGTGTGTGTGTCTGTGTGTGTGAGTGAGAGAGTGTGTGTTTGTGTGTGTGTGAGAGAGAGGGTGTGTTTGTGTGTTAGAGTGAGTGAGAGAGGGTGTGTTTGTGTGTGTGAGAACCCTATGCAGTGCTATAGCAGGGCAGCGTAGCGTGCAGTGCAGCAGTGAGCAGGGCCCAGCCAGACCAGGAGAGCCCCAGTACTGGTAATCCCTGTGTTTTCAGGAGCCCTGGCCCGTACTTGATGAGCTTGAGCAAGAAAAGGGGCAGTGTTCTCTCTAGTGCGTATTTCTCTCTTTCTCTCTCTGTCCCACTTTCATTCCCTCTCTTTTTCTCATGCCCCCCCCGCCCCCTGGACCCGCTTCACGAATGAATAGATTCCAAGTGTTTACTCAGCAACTCTCTCTTTCTTTCTTCTTTTCCTCTGTTTCCTATAAAGAGAGGAAGAGGGACAGATGTGTTGTGGCTAAATGTGTTCCCACAGAGAAAGAGAGAAACAGAGAGATTATTCTCTTTCTAGCTATGAATATTCTAACTTTTTCTGGAAAGTCTGTCATTCATACATATTTGAACGGGGGGGGGGGTAAAAATCAATATGTTTCTCTGCATTTTTATGTTTCATTTGACAGAGACAGTAGGAAGAGATAGAAGTTAGAGTTTTACTAAGAGAGCTGTGGCTGGATTAATGCCCATGCTGCAGCAGTACATGTGCATCAGGCAGTGGTTTAGGCCGATGGACCTCACTAAATGGAAGGATTAATACTCATGTCACAATTTTCCACACTAATTAGTGTTCAATTGAAATTTCATTCATGGTAAATACCTTCATGTTGTATTTACATGTATTGCTCCATCGTAGGGCCTGGAGTTCACTGGTGCAATCTGTTGGTTGTGAAGGGGCAGACTGTGTGTGTGTGTGTGTGTATCTGAGCATGGGGAGGTGGGAGGGTACAGGGATTACTGTGAGGCCGTAGGCCCCAGGGCAGAGGGGCTGTTTCCTGGCCATAGCCCCTGTTTGTCCTGCCTGACCTGGCAGCTCTGGGGGCAGATCCTGCTTGGATACACCCCTGCTCCCACGCCTGTCTGAAGCTGTTAGCCACTGGCTGTGAGTGGCTAGCTGGGCTTAGTGCGTCTGAGCTGTGGGTGGGGTGGGTGCTGGGGGGTGCAGCAGACTTTGTGTTGGGAGGGCTTAGTCGGGGGCGGTGTGGAGGGGTCTAGAATGGAGTTAGGTTATGGTTTATGACTTTGGTTTGATTCATTACACCATTTCTTTCATATCAGCCTGTGAGAGAGCCAGTGAATATGCCCTGTTGTTTTAACCTTTGCTTTGAACAGTGACCATCGCTGACCATCATTCACGCTGTCTCTCTCTGTCACTCTCTCTCTCTCTCTCTTTCTCTCTCACACACACACACACACACTCAGATAAACAAATCTTCTAAATATTTTTGTAGCCACCAAAATATACGACCTGCGTCTGACAGGATGAGTGGCAGATAGTGTAGTGGCTGGAGCATTTGGACACTTACCATAAAATAACTGTTTTAAATCATTGACAGGATAAGGTCAAATAAAATCTGTTATTGTGCCCTTGAGCAAGGCACTCCAGGGTACAATAGCTTTTAATACTTAAGTTGCTCTGGACAAGAGTGTCTGCTGAATTATTCAAATGTAAATAAAATGTAAAAGTTAATTGCTTTTTATAAATATATCAATATAGTATATCAATCCTATGCCTGTTTGATTGGGTTATTAAAGTAGCACCCCCCAATTTAACCAAACAATCATTCAGGAGGGATAGGGTGTGATGGTGTTTTCATGGCTTGTCTGTATGGTGACTTTGTGCAGTTGGCTGTTGTCACTACAAAGTCCTGAACATAACACTTTCCCTCTGCCCCGAGGAGTGTTTGATTATGAATCTCCAAAACTCCTAATGAAATGAAGGGATATTTACTTTTCTTCCCCAAAAGCTTTCACAGCTCAATTGCTTGTTTTTAATGGGTTGTTATTATTTTTCAATTGGTGTTGGGTTTGGAATCCCATAGAGCAGCAGCTCTGTTCATGTTGTTTCTGCCCTAGATATACACTGCAGTGGCTAACCCACAGAAACTCGTACAGACACATGGAGGGAATAGAGGGAGGCAGAGCTACCTGGTCCCTCAGTCATCACTCACATAATAACTTTTAATTGAAACACTTCCACTGTGTCAACAATTAAGTCTTAACGTTTTACATTAACACTGTATTGAGTTTTCTTTGTAGCATCTGACGTGCGAGTAGGCTGCTTCAACTTTATATTACGTCAAACATACGTGTTCTATCTGTTGTAATGTACTGTAACTGGCGTAGTTCACGATGATCAAATACAAAATTGAGAATGTGGGACGATGTACAAAATATGAATAATTAATTATATTATTATATTCTGGCAATAATATGATATTGTTTTTCTTCAAGAGTCTGGATACATTGCAGCGTCCTTAACGCTAATAGAGTGATTTAGACAGAATACCCCCCCCCCCCCCAAAAAAAACCCTGCTCTGTCCAGGAAGGCAGTAGCAGGCAGCAACCCACCCTTTCGTCGTCATATGGTAGACAGTGTCGTCACACGACCCCTAGTTTATAAAACACTTCACGCCACTCACCTGGCAAGACAGAAGGCTCATTGACGACGAGCGGGACAGGGACTAAAATTAACATTGGGAAAGACCCAAAAACGCACTGTCTCTGGACAACACATTACAATCGTTATTACTTTATGGTGGCAGCATCTTTTAAGGTCTAATTTCAAGAAAGAAAAAAACGAATTCATTTCAGTTATACTTTAAACATTATTTTTTATGAATCTTGCAAATTTCTCATACTTTTCGGGCATGTGTAACATGACGGCTGAGACCCAGCATTCGCCAGCCGAGGCGGCCAGCCCGGTGGTCATGTCGCCTAACGTGAGTTTGGATTCCCCATTACCGCCTCCGCCTCTGATGCTGCAGGCCCGGATCAAAGACGGGGTTCTGATTAAGTCTGAGCCCCAGGGAACTAGTCCGAACATAGACCGAGAGGATGGAGCTGCTTCGGGTCAAACGGAGGAGCACCTACCAACAGGGAGTAGACGCAGGAAAAGGCCTGTTCAGAGAGGGAAACCACCATACAGTTACATCGCTCTCATAGCCATGGCAATTGCGAACTCTCCGGAGAGAAAGCTCACCCTTGGTGGTATTTATAAATTTATCATGGAACGTTTTCCCTTTTATCGAGAGAACTCCAAGAAGTGGCAAAACTCTATACGCCACAACTTGACCCTCAACGACTGCTTTGTCAAGATTCCTCGGGAACCTGGAAGGCCGGGTAAGGGCAACTATTGGACTCTAGACCCTGCTGCTGAAGACATGTTCGACAACGGCAGTTTCCTGAGGAGGAGGAAAAGATTCAAGCGCACTGACGTAAGCACATATCCTGGTTACATGCAAAGCTCTAGTGCATTCACTCCCACACCTATGGGCAGACCCGCATACCCTAACACCATATACCCAGGAATAGGATCGGGCTACGGCCCACAGCTGGCCGGGTCCCCCCACCCGGCGATGCTGCATCATTATCAGACTTCTGCCGGAGTGAGTCAAGGACAACCAAGGATGTTCAGCATCGACAACATCATTAACCAGCAGTCTGTGATGCAGGGAGGAGAGATCAACCCACAAGCTCTTGGGCTAGGCGCTGGAGACCTGGGCAACATGTCTTCTAACTGCTCCCTTACTGGCAATGACCCCTCGAACTGCTTCCAGACGCAGACTGTAAATTCCTCTGGGAATACGCTGAGCAGAGGTGGTGGGGGACTCTCCTCAAACTTGGCACCTGGATATCCTTACTCTTCCTCGGCCTCCCCGCCCCACCTGCCTTCCATGACACAGTCCAGTTTCTCTCCCGGCAGCGCTCAGGTGTACTGCACCGGGAACCGGCTGTCTCTACCCGCCGTGCGTTCCGGTTCTTGCGCAGAACACACAGAGCAACTATTGGGTCTCTCCAACCCAATGAACTCCTACAACAACTCTTACATGAGACAAGCCAACTTTGCGTCAGGACTAGATAGGTATATGTGACAAACTGTTCCTTAGAGACAAACAACGTAGAGCCTCAAACACATTCCATTTTTAATGTGTGAAACTGCTTCTTTGATTGAAATACAAATCTACATTCCATGACAGTTGTACATGTGCAGTTGGTTAATGTGTCTTGTGGTCTACCTGCATCTTGTTAGTGAAAATTCCAGTTATTGAAGTTTACATGTCACTGTCATCTGTTAAAAAGTACAGTTCTCAAACAATATAATTAGCCATATATACTGTACATGATACTTATATTTTGTGATATGTAAATATTTTACTTCTAAGTGAATCAGGTCTAGCTGAATAGACCTACATTGTTATTTACTGTTTTGTTTGGTGTAATAAATACATTTTTGGTTAGCATTGTCTTGTTGCTTGCATCTGTTGAATTGAATTATGACTATATAATTACTCGCATACCTCCGTTTTAAAATAGGATTATACATTCCGTTAATATTTAACTGTTCAATCTAAAACCAGTTCTAGTAAACCAAAACACATATTTACTAATTCATGTGAATAGGTGTGTGTGATTCCACGCTGACTCTCATAGGCAACAATGCTACCTTCATTACTTAGTCAATCAAAAAAAACTTGAAAGACTGAAAGAGTGGATTCAATATATATCTATTTATATTTATTTCTATCATAATTTATAGTCCGTGTTTTTATGTTGAAATAAACCATGTTCGCGCAAGTTACGGACTTCACCAAGAAGAATGTAAGCCAAGCGGTTTTATGACTACACTTATTTAAAGACTAAACAACATTGAAAACAGATGTGCGTCGCCGCTGTTGTCATTTTATGTGGATGTTTTGGTGAATAATTTACATTTTGGATATTACATTGGGTAAGACCCGCACGGCTTGCCTCAGTCAGCGTGCGGAAAGTCTGCACGTCTATTTGACCCCTCACCCCCCCCCCCCCACACACACACACATTTAATAAGAATACATCAAAGAAATATCCCATAGCAGGAATATTTTAAATGACCTCTGGTATCATGCCTTTAAAATCGGATGTATTTCACATTCCCTTTGGAATAACAAACTGGAGAGTTACACTTTTCAAGGCCTTGTGGTAAGGCCTTTCTATGCAGTAAGGCCAGAGTGGTAAGGCCTATCAAACTTCAAAAATATATAACATGCACGGGCCTACATGTATTTGAATACTTGAATCCATACACCCGTGTTATGCTACTCTTCCTGTACATCTGCCGAGGCTGTTTGTAATTAGTTTCTAATCCTTCTTAGATAAGGGAGATGACCTCAATCAGGTGGGTCTGTAAACTGTTGCGACACCTTTCGGTCTAAATTATAAGTTCTCTGTATGCATTTGTGGCATGAATTTGTGCCACTAAAGCATACAGAGTTCTTCAGTTTGTCCACTAGGGGTCATGCAATACATAGCATTCAGACTTCTCATGTCGTGAAAAAGTGCATAAACAACTATATTGAGTTGGCAGTCGATAGTCCAAAGCAATCCAGTTAAACACAGTTGTTTAATTCCTGCAAAAGCTGTATACAAACAATGTGATTTTCAAATATATTTTACAGTGCAATCCGACATTGCTATCAGCCTTTCCCACATATTTTCTATAAATACATGTCTGGACCAGGCATTGTAATAATAACCAAGATGTGAGCGCACCTAACAAGGGTTTTCCAACTCATTCGCTTCTGTCAGTATCTTGCCTGTGTTGGACTGCATATAGAGACGAGACTGCCGCACACACACGCACGTACATACACACACTCATAAAATACACACGCACATACATACACACGCACACACAAGCGCGCACACACACCCACCCACATACACGCACACACTGAATATGAGTAATTCTATTTCTCTAAAAATTGGTGTTTAAGGCATCGAGAGAGCTTTGTCTTTTTTTTTTTTTTTTTTGCGGCATTGAGCGTTGCTTCCATGCAGCTGTCTGGTTCTTCAGCTAAGCGATGTGAGCAATGTAGCCGCTGCCAGCTGACAGGCCGGCTGACAGGCCCAAGTCCTGGTATAATTTAGGATGGGGACGGGTTCTGTAATAGACTAACTGACTGATTAAGTTTACATAAATGACAAATTATAAGATCGTTCCTATCGGTAATATATGACAGACCTCCACGGTTACAGCTCACCCGCGATCTACCTAAGTTAGAACAGAACAAATATCAAAAACCTGTTAAGTTTCAATTAAAACCAAGCTCAGGTCCAATTCCAATTCAAACTATTATGCTGAAAAAATTTGCATGTGCGAAAAAACGCCATCCCATGTAATGGATTTGTGGATTGCTTAATAAATAGGTTGCTTCTGATTTAAACATTTTCCAATTATATTTGGGCTGTGTCGTAGAAATCACCATGGGCTAATTCAAATATCGGCATATTGACTAAGGATGATGCAGACAAAAGAAAACAAAGTTATCCTAACCAAAGCATTGTCAGTAATGTTTCCGTTGGGCTTTGGGCAATGCCTAGCATGTTAAATGCTGCAGTTAACTGATGATCCTGACCAGACACAGACGAAGTGGTGATGGATATATATTACTATAACGCCATGTTCCTGCAATATAATGAACTGGAATGAAAGCTTTCCCCCCTCCCCTCTTGTGGTGTAACACATAGACCCATATACATATTACATACAATGTCATCTGTTCTTTCGACGAAGACGAATGGGAGCAGGTTGCAGAAGCATTCTTTGTGTTAATCTGTATGTGAATTATGTAGAAAATCTGGATAGAATGCAATTTGACTTCTTGAAAAGTAAAACATAAAACCCGTGAGAACTGACCGGTGATGTAAAACTGTCACCTGAGTGCAATAGATCCTGCTACCTTTCGCCACTGAAATTAATGGCGAATTCTTAAACAATGATTTTATTATTAATATTTGTCTTGTTTCCAGCGTTACTATTATTATTATTGCACAGTATTAATTATTTTATTTTTCACGAGAGATTCTTACAATATAAATTGTTTCCAAGAAGCCTATATTGTAGCTTTTTATTTCTGAAAAACAATGTTTTTAAACATTTGTTTTCGGAATAATAATATGTACTTGTCTGTCTCTTCTGAGCATTAGTTAATCTGCGTAATGTTCTAATTGAACAATTAAAATACAAACACACACATGCACACATCTATATACATATATAATATATATATAATTAATAACCCATATATCCAATTAAAATTGAGGGAATCTCCTTTTCGATAACATTCAAATTTTTCCCACTATTCCCCTTAATTTTACTTGGACGGAATTGTTTAAACTCGTTAGTTTAAACTCACAGGTAGGTATCCGTAATATAAATAGTAATAATGACATTAATAATAATATCACTAACAATAATGATATATGTCTTGGCTGGTTAAGGATTTCAGTATTATAATATTTATATATTTTAATAACGTTTATAAATAAATAAAAATTACTATACCTGGCAATAGCACATGTGGTAATCTAAGTTCAAAAGAAGGATTACAAATGTAACTATTGACCATACCAACATAGAAAAGAAAAATACCTCTTTTATTATTAGTAACTATAATAAACAATAGCATCCATATTCGAACTTGAGCTATCATTTATATTTTTTATGTATATAAATAAAGATTGTCTTTTAAATCAATATTTTGGTTTTAGAAGTACCTAATACCAAATGGAAAACGAAGTGTTCACGATATCTTTACACGTCAACATTTTGACTGAGACTGTAATAACCATAATGTCTTTATCAAATTCTAGTGAGAACTGAATGAATCCACTTATATCTATCTATAACTATCATATATTCCCGTAGCATAAATCCTCCAAAAATATGGTATTGCATAGGCTGATGCGCATAGTTAACCCAAGTAAAGGTGTAAGGCAGCGCATTCACCATCTCCTCCCCTCTGTCTATCCTTCCCTTTGCCCTTTCCTTCATTTCCTGGTCACAGTGACCACGTGATGTGGAAGGCCGAATAAATAGCTTTTGCGGGCTATTAAGGGAGATAGTATGAAGCTTACGCAGGATCCTTGCGCGGTGCCTGTGCGTAAAGATATTTATACAGCCCTGCAACAGTAAACGACCTTAAAACTCCACTGCTTGAAAGAAACATAATGTATGTAGATTTGTAGTGGTCCTCAAGTACATATTCTTACTGATGCATGACTTTTCCAATAGCTTTGTTTTCCTGCGCTTAAATTCCGAAGAGTTTTTTACTCTCTGAAAGGCACTACAGCCCCCATACCAACTGGTTGGAGTGGCGTTACACTTGGATTTAAACTTGGTATAGCGCTTTTGTATTTCAATAATGTTTCTATGCAGCTCGTCGAAGTGAACAGGAGTTCGTTGAAGTCCACCGAGGAGCGCGGGAGGGTGCTTTACGCACGGACTGAGTAGCCTATACACCCAGCGTGGGAGCTGAAAAGACTCCGTTCAGCACGCGAGGAGGGAAGCGAACCATTCTATTCGAGGATGACTCTAGGGACGGATATGTCCGACAACTCTGCTTTGTCTGATGATGTGGACATAGATGTGGTTGGGGGAGACATCTCTGTTGGCAAGGACGGTAAATACCTTCATCACGATTTCCTGGACAATGACTCAGACGACAATTTGTCTCAAAACGCAGGGGAGAGGGGTACCTCTCCTGGCCTCAGCAGCTCTGAGTGTCCGACTGACCAGGTTGGAGTTGTTGGAGATTCAGGGGCCATGTTGGGAGATAAGCCTGGTAAGAATGCTCTAGTCAAGCCCCCGTACTCCTACATAGCCCTGATCACCATGTCTATTCTCCAGAGTCCCAAGAAACGCCTCACTCTCAGCGAGATCTGCGAATTCATCAGCAACAGGTTCCCATACTATCGAGAAAAATTCCCCGCTTGGCAAAACTCCATTCGTCACAACCTTTCTCTTAATGACTGCTTTGTCAAAATCCCACGTGAACCTGGCAACCCCGGAAAAGGCAACTACTGGACCCTCGACCCGGAGTCTGCCGACATGTTCGACAACGGGAGTTTTTTACGCAGAAGGAAGCGGTTCAAGAGGCACCAAGCCAACGAAATTCTCAGGGACGCCGGGGGGTTCCTGCCCGGGTTTGGGTACGGCCCATATGGGTACAACTATGGACTCCAGCTGCAAAACTTCCATGCACATAACCCCTATCATCCGCACCTCCCAGCAGGCGCTTTCCCTTTCCAGAATACAACTTGTGGACTTCCCTCGTCAGCCTCAATATTCCCCGCTCCACATCCCTTGCCCTCTTTATTAGGGGCTGACTTACGAAAGCCATTCTACCCTCAACTAAGCCCGACCTTGCCCGGCCTGGCAGCCCTCAAGACGGACACTAACACTACAGCACGACCCTCTTTCTCTATAGACAATATAATCGGTGCTAACTCTGTGGCCTCCCCGTACAGCGCACAATCGGGCAGCCACAGCAACAGTCAGGCTCAGATCCTGGCCATGTTGAACCCTGCACTCGCCTCAGCTTCGAATCACTTGAACCTCTCGCAGGAAAACATGCTTCAGCCTGTATCACAGACGTTCTCCAGCAAAACTACAAATCTTAACAGTTGTCATTTTTAACTGGCAGCAAAAACAAATCTTGCAGAAATCCTAATAACCCATTACGGTTCTGTCATCTTATGTGAAGGTAGGATAAACATTCTTTGAGAATGGAGAGTGTGGCTCTTCCCATTGTATTTCTTAGATTCGATCGAAGAGAGGAATGTGAAAAGTATATTTATAGATTGTAAATATGTATAGGATACAATAAATGGAAGCGGCATGATGAAGTCAGAACACTAATTCTAAGCCAATGTTAAGTATATTCTTTGGCTGGCAGTGGCCTTTGCCCTCACCTATCTAGAGCAAAGAGCCAGCTAATTTAACGCAGAATGAATATCTCGAATCTCACTCTGCGGATAAAATGTCATTGTTTCTTAACTATAATTGAGATTTTTATTTTGATTTATATTGTGCGTTGTGAGATAAAGCACTGTTAATAGGCTACCGAGACCGTAAACTCAGGTTTTAAATATTAGAAAGCACATTGAGACAAGGGGAGTTATTAATTACAAAATCTAATCTTTCCCACTACCTTTGGTTCTCTTACAGTGGTGTTGTGGTGAATTTGTATAGTTATTATGTTCAGTGTGGTTTTGGTGTAAAGCGCATTACCTCTCATCATGTTAAACTGTTGTGCTTTCGTTCTTATCTATTTCATTGAAATTAATATGTGAAATGTATGTTATGTGTATAGACAGAGACACGTATTGTTCATAGGTCATTTTTGTTGTAATTACAAGAAAATAAATGTTTGTGAATTAAAAATAACTTCCGTTAACTTGTTTATTGGAACGTTTTTTGCCTGCACACATAGGTCAGCTCAAATTAAAATCCTTAGAGTGCCTAAAAATAGAATAAATATAGAATTAACTGGTGTTGCAGTTATCTAGCGTATTTAATTTAAATGACCTGAGGTCAAACTTCAGTGTTTGTAGGCCGCGTTTGAACTCAATAAGGTCTTTGGGAAAAGGTCTTGGAGACGGTTAAGAGTATACATAATTTGAGGTCCAAATCTCTGATGAATCTTGCGTTTAATCTGCAGTAATTAAGAGCATTTATTAGTCTGTTATCGTTTTAAAAATCACCAAGAGAAGCCCTTCTATCCGTTTATACACAAGCAGTGAATCCAACAAGTTGTATGACAAAAGTAATGCACATTATAGCCTACTAATTCCAGATTTGTAATGTCTGAACTCCCACATTCTGCTGTGAGAAATATTCTAGAAGAATGAGTATGTAGGCCTAGTCCTCTTGTGTGGCTCTTAGGACGTTTATAATGGACTCGTTTTTTGACAAGTAACAAAAGGCTAAAGGAATGAGAACATCAGGGTTTTGGAAGCCTGTAATTGAATGTGCGCGTTCTACATGGATACCCACAATCTATTGGGGTTTCGTTGCTAATTTGTAGCAGCATTTCATCAGGATCCTAATCCAAGATAATACGGCTTTTTGCCCGTTTGTTGATGTTGTCACTGAAGACCCAGTGGCCAGGGCTTCAATACGCCCCCAGCGAGGGGACCCCTCCGAGACAAGCCACACACATTTTGCCTCTGAAAAGGGACCTTCTCAAAAGGCGCGCGGTTGTCCGCTTTTATGTCATCTGTGTTCGCCCTGGACGTATACAAAAGAGGCAGCGGGATTCGGCCCAGTACACAAAACAGACGATGATTCCATTTCTCAGTCGGCCAAGCACATGTTCCTAGGCAGGGGGGAGGGGTAGACATAACACGTTATATCACAACTTTAAAAAAACATTCAATATTGTGTAAAAATTTCATTTATTGTGAATTATTGGAGTAATTATACGCCCCGTGTTTATTTTGCAGAGGATACAACCACTGGGAGAAATAGCCCAAAACCGCCACGTCTATATGGTGGAAATTAGTATATTTGTAAATACTTTTCAAATGGGACGGCCTGGGTGTACTTCACTAGAACAATATTATGTTACATGTGTAGTTGCACAAACGCACAGACATAACTATGATAATACGATTGTTCTTTGGGCATAAATATGCAAGACTACCTCTGTCATGCATCTCATACTAAAAGGTAAAATGTGTAGGCTGTGTGTGTGTGTGTGTATAAATGTGTAAATGTGTATGTGTGTGTGTGTGTGTGTATATATATATATATATATATATGGTCATATAAAGCAATTGGATATGAAAGTTAAATAATATCGTATAATATCGTTTGGAGGAATATACTGCATATTTCCCTACATGAAGAGATCAATTCCATGCACCATCGTGGAAAGCCTCGAGCGGCAACATACTGTAACCCAAAAATAACTAATCCTCAAAGGATAGTGTACGGAAGAAAAGGTGACTCACTTCCTCTTTAAAGTGACACACAATAAAATAACAGTAGCCTCAGTAAAAAGCCAAATTACACAAAAGTGATTTAATCGTATGCTATGTCATACAACAGGTATCGCATAGTTATTGCACTATTTTCATTCCGTTTTTTTCTACATATGGCGTCGTTATTTCACGAGGACCACACACAGTCTCTGGACAGAATTTGTTTCTTAATTTCACTGTGCGACAGTCGTCTGTCTTACAATTACAGACTTGTGTCTTGGCCCACGAAATTGTTTTTAAACATGGCAACAAAATAACTAAGCCTTCTGATTTTTCTGAATAAAAGACATGTTGTAGGGTTTTATACAGATTTAGTTTTGATTGGCATGTTTCCTTACTGAGGTACCGCAGTGCCTTTGATCAAAGTGTCCAGTCAGTTTGTGTTACAGATAGGCCTACTGTAACAGGATAAATACCAATTTCCTACTGTATTGGATTTGATATAGGTATTAATTATTGCAATGTTTTCCGATAACGCGCATAAATTATGTATAGCCTACATAGAATTACATTTAGGTTGCCCCGCTGGCCGAACTTTTCTAGTTCAAAAAGGTTACTTGTATAAACCCCATGAAAAAAGTATTCAAAAAACCCGTATGAAAAGGTTCCTTTTTGGGATGGGAGGGGTTCAGATTAGAGCCGTAGGCTACTGTCAGCATCCGTTTCAGCTATTTTATGCCACCTGTTAGTTTAAATGTAATTCCGGTTCATCATGTAATCGTCTTGACGACCACAAATTAAAATGTTCCTCAATGCAGTACGTGTATGTTAATTACATATTTAAAAGATTGTTCATTACATGTAGTGAAGTGTTAACTATTCCAGCTTTGTGATGAAGAACTAATACACCGCTTGTTGGTCTCATTATAGCTGCAAAATATGGTAAACCTTGACAAGTTATATATTTTAAAACAAGAGAACAAATGTCAGGAACGTTTTATTCGAACAGGTGACCAAAAACAAGATTTCCCCGGTAGCCATGCATCTACTAAGCCATGCCTTCAGTCAATGGTACCTCAACCCCTTTCTACATTGAACAATAAAAGGATCTTCCAAGAACTCTTTTAAGTACCAGAGTTCCTATAGTCATCGCAAATACTGAGTGTCGAGTTGTCTCCACAACAGGAAATATTTTAAGAAATACAAACAAATATAGCCTATACAAATATATATATATATATAATATAATCTACTTTGACATAACCAACCATTCATATTTCGGTATTTTGACTTTTGATACTTTGAACAAAGGACTTGTGCAGTGTCATAGTGAGAGAAACCATCTAATCAAAAAAATAGGTGTGCTAACCTATAGGTAGATTTATTTCCTTAGAGAGGCGCGGTGTTGGAATAAAGCACACTTGTTAGCCTCCCCTTCCCTCAGGACGCGGGCAGCATAGCCGGCTGGGGATTACATGAAATCGTTGAGCTTAAATCTTCCATATCCCACTATCCCTCATATGCTAATTGTACCAATCAATTTCTCATGTGCTCTGAAGGACACTAACGACTTGTTAATTAGGCGCATCAAGATGTGTATTGTAGATTATAATGCCTTGAGTGAGGTATCGAGTCATTTACTTGGGTATGAACCCTACTGTGTTTGACAGAGCGTCCAGTTTGGAAAATGACTTATATAGGCACATTTTATAGTTTTTAACTTCATACTGTAATGTGATTTGCCGAGGACTCAACCTGTCTCTGTAAGACATGCTGAAGGTTAATTATACAACATTATAGGGGCAGAATAGTGAATATTCTAAACGTGCATGGGGGATTGTTTTAGCCTAAAAATAATAGGCTAAAACGATATTAAAAAATATCACTTCTAATATAAATTATATATATAATAGCATTATAGCAATAATAGTAAATACATATTCACACATTCAAAGATAGCCTAAAATGCTCCTAAATCAATAACAGTTCTTATATTATCATGTTTTGGCCTAGCACGTCTGAGATTATAGCATTTTCATAACATTTCCGTCGGTCTCTTAAACAAAGAATGACATTTAAATAGGGACTGAGATGAAGTTTGTTGAGCGGACACCTGTGTCAGCCCGACGCCCGACTATCTTTTTCATGGACTCCATTTTTAACAAAAAAAGAAATGTTTCAGAAAAGTAGGCTATAGCGTCGACGTAGGTGTGTCCAATTCTACATTAACAATTTAGTAATTTAGCAACATTTAAAATAAGTCCATTAATCTTAAAATATGATAGCCATCTGATACAACCACACATTCGTAATTAGTCATTTGGTTTGCAAAAAAGTTCGGTTCTACTATCAACTTTCAGTCAAACAAGTACAAGTAATTAGGTTTGAGAAACCGCCTGGTTCAGGGAAATAAATTATTTTTCACATCGCCTTGTTTCCTGAAGATAGGCATGAGGGGCTGTCTTAGCATCAGAGGGAAGCTTTTTCCACGAGTTGGGGTACCAGGATAAAGAGCTATGACTGCGTTGAGCGCCAGCTGACCTCGCATTGGGGTGGGACCGCAAAGTGAGTGGACCGGAGCGCTTGGGTTTGGATGTAGAGTTTGAATTTTGAGTGGTAGAGTAGTGTATTCCCCTTATTCAGCGTAGGCCTTTTCTTGTTCCATCGAACCTACATTTCAACAGGCTATTAACACAGCAAACTACGTGAACACATTTTCTAAGAATAGAATTAAACAAAAATATATTTCACTTTGGGTTATGTATTCTGTGCTATTGTTAAGTACAGGCAGGCAGAGAAAGAGGTCCGTTGTGGTCCTCATAGAGCAGGAATGCCTGGCCGGGTCCCCAGGCACCCCGAGGCCTGGAGGAGAGGAGCTGTGGACCTAGTGCTACAATAAATCAGGACCTTCTCTGTTCCACATCGCCCCCTCCTTGTTTTTGCAGTGGACAGAGGAATCCTCTGCTTAATTAATTTAGAATGTGTAAATAAAGCAAAGACAGTGAACTCCCTCATCTCTGGAAGCAAAATATTAACTTTGGAAGCGCTCGCCTCATCGACTTTGACACTGTATGACACCTTGACGGACACCTGCTGCTGGCCCGGAATACCCGCCCCCCCCCCCCACCCCACCCCCACACACAGAGAACACAGGGATTAATTACAGTGGATATTAATGTGAACCGATCACCACTATGATAACAGGTCCAGATTCTGCCTGCCGTTGACTTGCATGTCTGTTGCCTCAGCTCCTTATACCGTAGCCTTGCTCTCAGATATCACTCTCAGGGTGAGGAGTGCAATATGCTTCTTTGATATAATTATTATCTCCATGACAACATCTTTTCCTTTTAAAGTGGGTCGTTCCTTCAAGCTGTTGTTTTTTAGGAGCAGTGCTGGATACTTCGCTATAGCCACGTAATGAAAAGGCGACCTTCGCGCTTTGATGGAGAGGCACAGCTGTTGGCCGCTCTCGAACTCAGACACACAGATATACGGCTAAGGAAACCATCTTAAGTAGACATTGAGACGTTAGTGTACTTGGTTAATTTCATGCGGGAACATTGATTAACTTCCAAACCTAGCCAAGCGTTCATGTGCATTGAACAAAAAATAAGCAAATGGAATCTGGAAAAACAGGAGTTTTAAGGGATGAAAAGTCCTCCAATATTTGAAAATAGGTAATAGCAAAATACATCAAACCTTTTCAACCTGAAATTAGTTAACCTATATATAATGACCGACATTCTCAGTTTATTAGTGTTTAGGTTTACTTTGGTAAAATTATATGTTTTCTTCCATGGCTGAGAAGCGTAGGCCTACATCTCATGTTACCCACGGAAGAAAATGCATTATTATAACTAAATGGCGTTTCACATGCCTGTAATTACGAAAAATCATAATCAATAATACATATTAATACAAAAACAATATACAGTAACCCATTTTTGTTGTGCAATATGTCTCCTGGTAAGTGTAATTCTTTAATATTGATAATCGAGATCTTCAAACATAGCTATTAACTAGGCTAATATATTTTTTGTGTAGAGACGAATTTACATTTAAACAGATTATGAAAAGAAATGTTGACACCACGCCAAAGTATTTAAACACACAATTGTGCTCTTTAATATGTTGATTTTGTTTAATCAAAACATTTCTTACTTTATAAATCACAATCACTTATTAAAATGACAACAGAATAAGCTTTAAGCGCTATTTTGGCACATTCAATACATTGTTTTGAATCTCACAATATGTAAATGTAAATCAATTAAAAAATACATTTGTTATTTCAATTGTATATTTTCCAGAGAAAATACCGTAAAGGAGTTAATCCACCCGTGAAAGTTGAAAAATAAACTTTGTTTAGCTTGACACATAATACATTTTTGAATGAGTCTTGTTTTCGGAAAGAATGGGAAACCTCGCGATAAAAATGAAGTTTACTATCCAGAGTGAAATGCGATCATGCTGGGGTCGAGGGGCCAAACTTTTTAAAACTAATGTTTATTTAGAGAAGTGAGCGCTGTCTATGCGACTCCCCATTCTCCCAGAATGTAGCACTAATGTCTTTAGCAGAGGCGAGCAGACCGACCACCGCCCGAGCGCCCACCGCGGCTACAAGCTCTGCTTCTGGCTGTGTAGCCGCACAAGGGGACTGCAGTGTGGAAACAGGGAGTAGTAGCCTAGGCCTTGCCATGCGAAATCGATTTTCGATTGTGTAACTACTATGACGTTCCATTCATTTGAGTTAGTTAGTTCCTCCTCACTACCCAAAGATGTGCTGACGCGTAACTGAACAAGAATGCGCCAGATGCGGATGACCATCTCCCATTCCATTTGAGAATCAACGCGTCCGTAGCCACAAGTCCATTGAGCCCAGTGTTTTCTTACAGTTTTCGAAATTGAATTCGTTTCGGTGGGGAATCTGACCTCTTACCAGATTCGCGCATTTTTCCACACCCTCAGGTTTGTGGTGTTTCTTTGTGTTTTTGTTTGCTCAGCTGGAATCTCCATCAGACACTCCATGCCTCCCTTTTATCCCCTTTTCTCTTCTCCTCCTTTGCTGCCCTCACACCTTAGGTCTCAACAATTCCTCTATCAGTCTCCTGGCCGGACCTGCCACCAACATGGATCTGAGCAAAGACATAATGTAGAATAAAACACACACACACATGCACGCACACACACAAAAGCAATAATCAAATACAATGAATTATTATGGTATTGATAATTTGGATCCTATAATTTAATAATATGTAAAGTTTCTTTAGCAGAGGCAATTTTCAAAAATAGCTATCTAAATTGCTGTTAGAAAGCCTTAACTAGCAAAATAGTGAAAGTATTTTTTCTTGGGTGAAACCATAGAATAAAACAATGTTAAGACAAGAATCAAAGTACTTGGCAAGCATTTACATTCAATTATGGTATACAGGCAGATTCATTTGGTAGAAGTAGCCCTTTGATATATTCTTGTGTAGACCATCAGAACACAACTGTCTATCCTAGTAATTTTGCTCTTGAGAGACGATGTCATATTCCGTGCTGTTCCAAGTGATTCGGTGGTTCAGGCAAAAGTGCCACTGCAATTTGATAAAAAGTCATTCCATATGATGCCACAGCAGATGACAGCCCAGAACGACCACAGCAACGGCTAGAGTGTAACGTCACACCCCATCACACACTTGTGTGAAGAGGCAGAAGTGGAGAATGCGCCATCTAACTTCTCCCCGTGTATTCAACGCCAGCAGGCGGAGGTGTACGGGCCCTGACTGAACCCTGGTTAAGTGCACAAAGGGAACTCAAGTTCTCTGGACGACTCAAGACTCTTAATGTTCCACCGCGCTGAGGAACCTTTCCCCTTCCCACTCGTCCCCATCCAAGCCTGAATCAATGGGAGGCAGTTGGTAAAGTAATGAGGAAGGAGAAGAGGGAGTGAAAGGGGGACGGGTTAGAGAGAACAGAGCCTCTCATTAATAACTCGATAACACATAATCCGGCTGGGCAGCACCTCTCTGACAGGGTCTGCTTTGGCATTGTGTGAAGTGGCAGCAACCCCCTCTTAGGCAGCTACCATGTCCTGGCTTAGACATGTGAAGTGGATCCACAGCCTAAATAGATCCAGTTGTTTTCAAAGCAGCAGAAGCAAAGGTTTGACAGGGGCACTTTTATGCGGTTCAGCACCTTACGAAAAATATGCGCAGGCAGACAAAACATGGTTAAAGTCAATTCGAATTTGATTAGGAGTTTTTCCAGTGATATGAAGTCAGGAAAACCAGACTGCAGCTACATCACTACTGTGAGTATCAATTCCGGGAAGTCAGATCAAATAAAAACCCTTGAAGAGATTTCATGGATGGTTTATGCATGCAAGCCTGGCTTACCTCTGAGACAACAGGCTGGAAGGAGAGACCGACTGTATTTGGGGATGTTAGCTATAATCTGCGAGGATAGTCTCAAATATCCCACCTGCGGGCAACAGCAAAGGATGTTTGAGTCACAGGGTTTATGTTGGTCTCTATGGATTTATACAGAAAGTGGCCAATGTTGGCAGGATAGGTTGTATGACAGTGAGAGATGCAGATCTTCGGAGACCACACATGCTCACGTACACACACACACACACACACACACACATTATATGCACAAAATCAATATTCTTCTTTTGTGTGGCTGATCGAACAAGTCTCCTGGGCTATCACTTGTTATTCAGGGGGAGGGGGGGGGGGTAGTGAGGGTGTGCAATTTCTGCCAGTCCCAGAGTGAGGTCCTCTTTCCATTGCTATTATTCATCCTGCTGTGTGTGTGTGTGTGTGTGTGTGTGTGAGAGAGAGAGATTGTGTATGTGTGTGGGTGTGTGTGTTTGTAGGTGAGTACTTTCATTTCTGTCTGCCCTATTACCACCAATTCATAGTATTTATGTTAGCACATTAAATAAGACGGCAGTGAGGTATCATAAATGGTGTGCGTGATTATTTGTGTGTCATGCCTGTAAAGGTTCTGAAGAGGGTTGTGCAGCTAAGTCCCAAGTTCAAAGCTAAAGAGAGTAAAAGGAAGAAGATGATAAGGCCACTCTAATGCTACTTAAAAAAAAAAAAAAAAATGCTGCAGATAAAGAAATAAAAGCTGCAGGGAAACAATGTGGTCTGCTGTGAGTGGCAGATCCAGGGGTGAAGTGGCTTGAGATTGCAGCCTCAGCAGCACCGTGAAGAGGCATCGGGGCCGAGTTTGTGTGTGGCAGGTCATAATGTTCCTCAGTATTAATGCTCCGAGTCATTTCACTGGGGGTGAATGGATAGATGGTTGGATGATGGAGAGGGGGGGGGGGGGCTGTGGGGGTCGGAACCTAAGAAGCAGAGAAAGTGAGGTTAAGTGGATGTGTTTAGATGTTGCGGATGCAGAGATGAGACTGGGGGCACAGCCAGCACAACTCACAGGGGGGGCTGCGTTCTCAGCATGTTCGGACCCCCAAAAAAAGGACCAGAAATATGATAATTGAGTACAAATATCCATATTTTAGAGTTGAGCTGCCAGGATGTCATAGACCATGAAGAGTCTAAACAGAGCGACAGCCTGCGTCTCTGTTCAACAACACCCATTCTCTTCCTGGGCCCACCCATGCAGCCCCTGTCTTCTGCTTTCCATTTCCAGTTCTTCTCCTACCTCCCCCTTTTTTGCTCCGGCAACTCTCATTCTTTCTCCTGTCATTCGTCCAGTGTTTGGGTAGGGAGCAGGAAGTTTGTCCTGGGGATGTGTGTGTTGGGAGGATGTGGTGTGGCAGGCTGGGTGAGAGTAAGTGGGGCCCAGTGGAGCCGGGCGACACAGCACTGCGGGGGGAAGAGGAAGTGAACTGCGTGTCCACGGCTGTTTGTCTTCCCCACAGCCCTGCCTGGTGCTGTCATGGGCCATTGTGGCAGGCCAGGATTGATGAGGAGCAGAAGCAGGAAGCTCGATCTGTGACTATGCACTGGAGCTGGAGGGATGAAGCTGGAGGACTGGAGGGCTGGAGGTTTGGAGGGCTGGAGGATTGGGGGGCTGGAGGATTGGGGGGCTGGCAGGTTGCAGGGTAGGAGGGTTGGAGGGCCAGAGGGTAGGAGGGCCAGAGGGTAGGAGGGTAGGAGGGCCAGAGGGTAGGAGGGCCAGAGGGTAGGAGGGTAGGAGGGTAGGAGGGCCAGAGGTTTGGAGGGTAGGAGGGTAGGGGGGTTGGAGGGCCAGAGGGTTGGAGGGTAGGAGGGCCAGAGGGTAGGAGGGCCAGAGGGTAGGGAGGTTGGAGGGCTGGCAGGTTGGGGAGCTGGAGAGTTTTTTCTATTATTCTGTGTGTTCCTTTGCAGTTCATTCCCTTTTTCTCCATGTCCTGTTTTTGTTCCCTCCCCATTTTCATAATGTAGATTTTACAGTTATGGCCTTGCCTAATAGCAGCAACTTCCAGGGAATTTGGGACAGTCAAAGAGATGACGGCTCTGATCTAACCATGCTGCTCTGCTTGTCACAATGCTCTCCCAACCAGGAAGCATTCACCGTGTCCAGAAGAAAATACATTCAACAGCCGTCAACCATGGTTAAGCTTGCCGACACAGAGCCTGTCACAAGACGTCACTAAAGAACAATGAGGCAAGGGCCATCCGACTTCTATCCCATCTCCAGATTAGAACTCTGTTTGCAAGGCTTTTTCTTCAGATTCTCATGGTTGTATTTACACCATTGCACTTCAGCAGGACACCTTCACTTTGGCGCATCACATAATCTTCGCACACTTCCTTCCAGTTCATTCAACCGTCCCGTCTCTCTCCTTGTCATCTCATCCTGGCCTGTAACGTTTCTTCCGCTGACAGATTTTCAGCCACGGGGAATGTAAAGCCTGAGGTGGTGGTGGGTGGTTGGGTGGGTGGGTGGGTGGGTGGGGTAATGGTCCTTCTTCCTCCTCTCTCGTTCTTCTCCCACTCTTCACCACTCGCTCCCTTAATTCAATTCTGCATGCTTTTCTTGGCATGGCCGCCCGTGGTCCCACCTCTTCCAAACGCTTCCTTTCCCCTCTCTTTCTCCTGCACTCTGCTCTTCTGTCTCTGTCATCCTAAGCTCCCCTCTTCTCTCTCTCCCTCCCTCAGTGTTGTTCAGTTTTAGTGCTGCTCTGTCTGATTTGCAGCTCCTGGATGTTCTCCATGTCTCTCCCCTCTCTGCTGCCTCTGTGGGAGCTCCTTACGAGGGCTGGAGACGGGTCACTCCTGGGTGAGTGATATCACAGCTCCTCTCCTCCCTGTCTCCCCCTCTCTTCCTCCCTTTATCTTTCTCTCCATCTTTGCCTGTGCAGATTAGCTCGCAGGCACACTTTGCCACACACAGTTTCATGTTTCCATGAGAAATTTGACGGAAAAGCAAAAGGCTTGTACACAGAATTATTTCACAACATTTCTGTGAGTACACAGGACAAATGGGTTTGTGCATGTGTGCGCACATGTGCGTGTCTGTCGGCCTTTTGTGTTGACACAGGGCTGATTTAGGGAGAAAGGCCTGTAAGTGAATGAATGAGTGAGTGTGTGTGTGTGTGTACGTGTGAAGGGGATCCTGTTGAGAGGGTTTGTGTACACAGATGCAGATCAGGAGAGAGACTGGCCAGTGTGTTAGCGTGGGGGGCAATTGAGGGGATCGTCTTCTCCCCCCTGGCCCCAGCCAGGAGCCTCCAGGGGTCCCTGGGTTCCTAAGGAAAAACATATCGGCCCCCGTCACCCCTGAACCTAGCGCTGGGCTGTTTACCTTGGCTGGGCCGGCTGACAGCTTTACTGATGTTACATACAGGCACACAGGGACCCAGAGAGAGAGAGAGCAGGATGACGGAGGGAGCCAGAGAAAAGGACAGAGGCAAAGGGAGTTTGCTTAGATCTTAATCACCACATTTGAATCAGCCATTTTGAGAAACCTTGAAATGCCAAAACATGTAGGCCGGAGTGTGTGTCATGTGTGACAATGTGTGTGTCCCTCACTCTCTATTCCTGTTGTGGCTGCTGGCAAATCACATACCAACCATCATTTACCTGTTCTTTAGAGCACCTCTTGACTCTTGGTGTGTTGATTTGTCTATTAGCGGCTAAGATTTACCAATGGTTTTGGATCGAGGTGTGCTAGGGCAGGGGGTCCGTATTTTGCTGCTTGGAGCACTAAGTCGTGTTTGTCTGTTCTGAGCAGCTGGACAAGCTGTAATAACACAAACAGGCCTTTGAACAGGGCGGCGTGTTGTGTTGGCTGGGCTCTGGTTACTTATCTGCACACCGGCTCTGACCAGGGGTTCCTATGGATCATTCATCACACACACCAATCAGCAGACCTTGATGTGATCACCGATCAGTCTGCTAGTGTTACCCTGATGGATCAGCACTGAGCCTGAGCTGTGTGTCAGTCTGTCAGTCGGTCTCGCCGTCAGTCCATCATTCTTTCAGTCGGTCTGTCTGTTTGTCGGTCCCCCTGTCGGTCTATGTATTATGGCTTACTTGTTTCCAGCTTTTCCCTAAACACCTAATAATTAATTGAATAAAAAAAACGAACTCAACGTGATTCCCACCTGTCACTGATGCCCAGCACTGATGTCAGCTAAACATACACAGACATGCTCAGCGTACACTGGAGATCATCTCAGTTTAGCCCTAACATGTGTCACTGTTCAGCGGCGTCCCAGAGCATTGTATTGATGGATCACTTCCTCCTTGACATGATATACGGAAGGGTCTTACCTGCACTGAACCCAGGGCCACTAAGCATATCAATTGGGATGGCTGGATAGGGAATTGAACTGCTGACTGGCTATAGATCTCTTTTCAGGACACAACACACTGACTGACCTCTTCTGAATCTGTGCCCATTCAATACAGCCTAGTAGACGCATAATAATGTTGATTAAAGGTATTAAGGTTATGAGAACATGTCCTTAGTATGTTGCTTGATTATAATTTAAAGGTAGTGTGAACTGCACTCATAAGCAACACGTAAGTAGATTGCTGTTTTTAAAAAGAGCAGTGTTTAGGGTTTTCCCATTTTTGACACAACACAACAAAGTGTGCAAGCAAAGAGAGGGCTATATACCATATAAATACAATACCTTGTTGCAGGGCAGACAGTGGTATGTGGTGGCTGAGGGCCCGTCCACAGGTACATTTACCTCATTGACACAGGGAGGTGACAGTGCCAGTTGGGAAATGAAGAAACAGGCAGGGGAGGGATGTTGCAGACAGGTTTAAGGCGCTGTCATGGGTTATACAGAGTTGAACATCTGGTGAGGGCCTGCAGAGATAGAGTTACTCATCTCGTAGAGCTAGCCTGGGGGGGGGGGGACGATCCAGAGACAGAAAGAGAGACAGCTTTTACCTAGACACTGTTGCCCAAGAGCAAACAAATAATTACAACCTACTTTGGCCTCTAAACATCCACACCTCACATAACTTCAACAAGACCGCAAAAGATCTGAGAAACAAACCAAGGACCTTCAACCCTATCAAAAAGAACATAACACTACACATCCCAATCAGGATCTGGCTTAAATCAACCAGTCATACAACTGATTGCCCCGTCATTGTTGTGAGATCTGGGTCCACTCACCAACCAAGAATTCACAAAATCAGACTAACAACCCAGTGAGACTGCATGCAGAATTCAGCAAAGGTAACCAAAGGGTAATATCCCAAACCCCAAATAATACATTCAAAGCATAATTAGGATAGATTAGACTCATTAGGCAAATTTGGAAAAAATAGAGTTACAAAACATGTTCTCCCTTTCATAACAAAGCCTGGACCTACAAAGAGATAACCTCCATGAGAAAAGCCTCCTAGGTTTTTGGGCTCCATTCACAAACCCAAACAGACTCCATAGAGCCCTAGAAGAAATAGAACCATCAAACTCATGAGAAAACAAAAAGAGAACTATTTTACAAACTGGATAGAATCAAACAAAAAACGGGAGCCAATTGGAATGCTACCTTTCTTCAAAGAGTGGACAGACAGTGACAGACTACCAGACCAAAATAAGGAAAAACCTTGACTAAGCACAGACTCAAAGAGCATGGCCTTGTTATTTTGAAAGGCCGTCATAGGCAGGCAGACTTGGCTCTTGAAAGAAGACAGACAATCTTCACACTGCCCACAAAATTAGGTGGAATATTTCCCTTAGGTCATATAGACCCACAAAGAATTTATAAACGCTATTGGTTACGCAAAATAGTGTATTTATTACCAGAAGTGCACTAACAACATTGCAAACATTTTTTATTCAAACCAAACAAAAATATAAAAGCAACATGTAAGGTATCCAAGTTTTCATAAACTGAAATAAAAGATCCCAGAAAGGATCTACAATGCACTAATAGCTTATTTCTCCCAAATGCTGAGCACACATTTGTTTAGATCCCTGTTAGTGAGGATTTCATCTTTTTCAAGATAATTCATCCATCTGACTGGTGTGGCATTCAAAAAGCTGAATGAAAAGCATGGCCATTAAAAAAGTTGCTCTAGACATGATTCAAATGTATGTCTTAAAGGAGGGGGCAGTTAGCACACCAACTGCAGGAATGTCCACCGAGCTGTTGCCAGACAATTTAATGTTCATGTCTCCAACATAAGTCACCTCCAACATTGTTTCAGAGAATTTGGCTGTACGTCCAACTGGCCTCACAACCGCAGAGCGTGTGCAACCAAGCCAGCCCAAATCCAAATCCAACTTCGAGCTGTGGGGTTGTACAGTGGAAGGGTTTCTGCACAAACCGTCTGGAAAATCTTTATGGAAGCTTATCTGTGGGCTCTTCTTTCTCACCATGGTCTTGACCAGACTGCAGTCTGGCATTGTAATGCACTTCCATGGGCAAATGCTTACCAGCAGGAGCAGTGTGGTGTTCACGGATGAATCCTGATGTCACCTGTACAAGGCAGATAGCATAGTGTGTATGGCGTTGTATGACCAATGGCGGATTTGGGGTTATAGTATGGGAATATTTGGTTGTGGGGTTAAGCAAATTTTATGGTATGGGCATAATTTGCAGACAACAAACACAGTTGCATGTTATGAATATTTGAAATCAATCTTAGCCTTCACCTAACACATAACGGGATAATGCACAGCCCTGTGTCACAGGGATCTGGATACAATTAATGAAAGCAGAAAATGGCCCACTTTTACCATAGTCAACATATGTATCAGTCATTACTGCCCATTGAACACATTTCTGAGGGTGTGTTCCAGTGTCCAGCAACTTCACACAGGAGTTGAAACGGTAGGGGACAACATTCACCAGTCCAAAGGGAACATGCTGCGCTGCACGAGGCAATTTATTCTTTTATCTGTAGCAGGGCCCGGCTCTGGTACTTCTGCCATGTAAATGACACAAGTCAATTCTACCCTTCATCCTTGTCCTGCTCCTTACTCTTCTGCTGCCCTCCACTAGACTTATGCTGATTATGTACAGTGATTTGTATCCATGTACAGTGGTTTGTATCCATGTGCAGTGATTTGTATCCATGGACAGTGGTTTGTATCTGTAGACAGTGGTTTGTATCCATGGACAGTGGTTTGTATCTGTAGACAGTGGTTTGTATCCATGGACAGTGATTTGTATCTGTAGACAGTGGTTTGTATCCATGTGCAGTGATTTGTATCCATGGACAGTGGTTTGTATCCATGTACAGTGATTTGTATCTGTAGACAGTGGTTTGTATCTGTAGACAGTGGTTTGTATCCATGGACAGTGATTTGTATCTGTAGACAGTGGTTTGTATCCATGTGCAGTGATTTGTATCCATGGACAGTGGTTTGTATCCATGTACAGTGATTTGTATCTGTAGACAGTGGTTTGTATCTGTAGACAGTGGTTTGTATCCATAGACAGTGATTTTTATCTGTAGACAGTGATTTGTATCCATGTACAGTGGTTTATATCCATGTACAGTGATTAGTATCCATGGACATTGGTTTGTATCCATGGACATTGGTTTGTATCCATGTACAGTGGTTTGTATCCATGAACAGTGATTTGTATCTGTAGACAGTGGTTTGTATACATGTACAGTGATTTGTATCTGTAGACAGTGGTTTGTATCTGTAGACAGTGGTTTGTATCCATGTACAGTGGTTTGTATCCATGGACATTGGTTTGTATCCATGTACATTGATTAGTATCCATGGACAGTGATTTGTATCCATGTACAGTGGTTTGTATCCATGTACAGTGATTTGTATCCATGTACAGTGTTTTGTATCCATGTACAGTGATTAGGATCCGTGGACAGTGATTAGGATCCGTGGACAGTGATTTGTATCCATGGACAGTGATTTGTATCCATGTACAGTGGTTTGTATCCATGTACAGTGGTTTGTATCCATGTACAGTGTTTTGTATCCATGTACAGTGATTAGGATCCGTGGACAGTGATTTGTATCCGTAGACAGTGATTTGTATCCATGGCATTTTATTGTTTTGTAGGCTAGTTCACACTAATCAGGCATGAATGTGTGTGTGTGTGTGTGTGTATATATATATATATATATATATATATATATATATACACTCACCTAAAGGATTATTAGGAACACCTGTTAAATTTCTCATTCATGCAATTATCTAATCAACCAATCACATGGCAGTTGCTTCAATGCATTTAGGGGTGTGGTCCTGGTCAAGACAATCTCCTGAACTCCAAACTGAATGTCAGAATGGGAAAGAAAGGTGATTTAAGCAATTTTGAGCGTGGCATGGTTGTTGGTGCCAGACGGGCTGGTTTGAGTATTTCACAATCTGCTCAGTTACTGGGATTTTCACGCACAACCATTTCTAGGGTTTACAAAGAATGGTGTGAAAAGGGAAAAACATCCAGTATGTGGCAGTCCTGTGGGCGAAAATGCCTTGTTGATGCTAGAGGTCAGAGGAGAATGGGCTGACTGATTCAAGCTGATAGAAGAGCAACTTTGACTGAAATAACCACTCGTTACAACCGAGGTATGCAGCAAAGCATTTGTGAAGCCACAACACGCACAACCTTGAGACGGATGAGCTACAACAGCAGAAGACCCCACCGGGTACCACTCATCTCCACTCCAAATAGGAAAAAGAAGCTACAATTTGCAGGAGCTCACCAAAATTGGACAGTTGAAGACTGGAAGAATGTTGCCTGGTCTGATGAGTCACGATTTCTGTTGAGACATTCAGATGGTAGAGTCAGAATTTGGCGTAAACAGAATGAGAACATGGATCCATCATGCCTTGTTTCCACTGTGCAGGCTGGTGGTGGTGGTGTAACGGTGTGGGGGATGTTTTCTTGGCACACTTTAGGCCCCTTAGTGCCAATTGGGCATCGTTTAAATGCCACGGCCTACCTGAGCATTGTTTCTGACCATGTCCATCCCTTTATGACCAGCATGTACCCATCCTCTGATGGCTACTTCCAGCAGGATAATGCACCATGTCACAAAGCTCGAATCATTTCTAATTGGTTTCTTGACCATGACAATGAGTTCACTGTACTGAAATGGCCCCCACAGTCACCAGATCTCAACCCAATAGAGCATCTTTGGGATGTGGTGGAACGGGAGCTTCGTGCCCTGGATGTGCATCCCACAAATCTCCATCAACTGCAAGATGCTATCCTATCAATATGGGCCAACATTTCTAAAGAATGCTTTCAGCACCTTGTTGAATCTATGCCACGTAGAATTAAGGCAGTTCTGAAGGCGAAAGGGGGTCAAACACAGTATTAGTATGGTGTTCCTAATAATCCTTTAGGTGAGTGTATGTGTGTGTATATATATATATATATATATATATATATATATAT
The DNA here is from genome assembly GCF_011004845.1 of Esox lucius. Classification (NCBI taxonomy): domain Eukaryota; kingdom Metazoa; phylum Chordata; class Actinopteri; order Esociformes; family Esocidae; genus Esox; species Esox lucius. Next base: position 14,320,160 of record NC_047576.1, read on the forward strand.
ATATATATATATATATATATATATATATATATATATATAATATAATATAATATAAATTATTTATTTATTTATATTAATGCTACATGGCTGGTTCTAGGGTTCTCTTTAAATAAATGTATTTTATAATCCTGAAAGCAGCCATCTTGGTGGTATTAGTGTTCAATTTATTTATTCTGTTTAGTGTGAACATTTTCGTTGATGAGAATCAAAGAACGATGGGCTGTAGCAACCATTACATGGGCTTGTAATGCTGCTGCATAATGAATTTGGCCTAATTAGATATATAGTGAGGGAAAAATAATTTGTTCCCTTGCTGATTTTGTACGTTTGCCCACTGACAAAGAAATGATCAGGCTATAATTTTATTGGTAGGTTTATTTTAACAGTGAGAGACAGAATAACAACAAAATAATCCAGAAAAAAAAGAATGTAAAACAATGTAAAACATTCAAATTGATTTGCATTTTAGTGAGTGAAATAAGTATTTGATCCCCTCTCAATCAGAAAGATTTCTGGCTCCCAGGTGTCTTTTATACAGGTAACGAGCTAAAACTTTTAAAGGGAGTGCTCCTAATCTCAGCTTGTTACCTGTATAAAATACACCTGTCCACAGCAATCAATCAGATTCCAAACTCTCCACCATGACCAAGACCAAAGAGCTGTCCAAGGATGTCAGGGAGATGATTGTAGACCTACACAAGGCTGGAATGGGCCACAAAACCATTGCCAAGCAGCTTGGTGAGAAGGTGACAATATTTGGTGCGATTATTAGCAAATGGAAGAAACACAAAAGAACTCCCTTGGTCTGGGGCTCCATGCTAGAGCTCACCTTGTGGAGTTGCAATGATCATGAGAACGAATCAGCCCAGAACTACACGGGAGGATCTTGTCAATGATCTCAAGGCAGCTGGGACCATAGTCACCAAGAAAACAATTGGTAACACACTACGCCGTGAAGGACTGAAATCCTGCAGCACCCGCAAGGTCCCCCTGTTCAAGAAAGCACATGTACAGGCCCGTCTGAAGTTTGCAAATGAACATCTGAATGATTCAGAGGAGAACTGGGTGAAAATGTAGTGGTCAGATGAGACCAAAATTGAGCAATTTGGCATCACTTCAACTCGCCCTGTTTGGAGGAGGAGGAATGCTGCCTATGACCCCAAGAACACCATCCCCACCATCAAACATAGAGGTAGAAACATTATGCTTTGTTGGTGTTTTTCTGCTAAGGGGACAGGACAACTTCATCACATCAAAGAGACGATGGTCGGGGCTATGTATCGTCAAATCTTGGGTGAGAACCTCCTTCCCTCAGCCAGGGTATTGAAAATGGGTAGTGGATGGGTATTCCAGCATGACAATGACCCAAAACACACGGCCAAGGCAACAAAGGAGTGGCTCAAGAAGAAGCACATTAAGGTCCTGGAGTGGCCTAGCCAATCTCCAGATCTTAATCCCATAGAAAATCTGTGGAGGGAGCTGAAGGTTCGAGTTGCCAAACGTCAGCCTCAAAACCTTAATGACTTGGAGAAGTTCTGCAAAGAGGAGTGAGACAAAATCCCTCCTGAGATGTGTGCCAACCTGGTGGACAACTACAAGAAACATCTGACCTCTGTGATTGCCAAGTCATGTTTCGCAGAGGGGTCGAATACTTATTTCACTCATTAAAATGCAAATCAATTTATAACATTTTTGACATGCGTTTTTCTGGATGTTTTTGTTGTTATTTTGTCTCTCACTGTTCAAATAAACCTTCCATTAAAATTATAGCTTGATAATTTCTTTGTCAGTGGGCAAATGTACAAAATCAGCAGGGGATCAAATAATTGTTTAGTTTTTTCTGAAAATTGTCAAATTTAAACAGAGAAATTGATTGTTATTAAATGTTTATCTGCTAGAAAAAAACTTAGACTTGGGAACTATGGAGGAAGTTAACTCCACCCAAACATTGGTCATAAAACAATTAAAAGATTAAGAAATAACAATAAAAGGCAAACACAATGAACTGGATAACTGTATTACATTGTCTGAACAAAGCCTGTAGACCAGAAAGTATTTGAACAGAAATGCTAAAACAGAGTAGCCCTTAACTTAGAATGGCTACTTTCAGGCTGTTTTAAGTAAAAGCCAAACTGGATTCCTTCCCAAAAACTCAACAACAGATCATATATATATATATATATATATATATATATATATATATATAATGCACGTCACATCTTCATTAAAGAACATGTCCATTAAACTCATAAAGGGAAAATAAGTGAAATATATTTCACAGGCTTTCAAAATCATTCAGTATGGCCTGATGGGTTCTTAAACTCCTGTGATATATGAAAAACATAAATCTTGTGTAAAAGTGGAAAACAAAATAAAAAAGTAATTTAGCCAGGATAGAGGAGTGTGACAAAGTTGCAGTCTTAGTCCAGCTTTATTTAATATTTGTATAATGAACTGGTGAACAGGAATTCTGTAAAGATATTTTTGGTATTTACAGAAATTCCAAAAACGTAGCCTTACTAGGACAGGAATTGGGATATTCCCATTAGCACTTAGAAAATAACTCAAGTCAGTACTCCTCAAACACCACTGTGATCCAAAATATCCACAACTCATTCTTGTGCCAAGACATTCAACACAGGGGCTTGTTTACATGCTGAAAGAGAAAATAGAACGCTAGATACACTTAACTTTGTTTGCATAACAATTTCCACAGCTTTAGAATTTACATCGACATGTTCGAGAGGTGCTACGCAGGATTGTGGCCGTCAATAGTGGGAAAATCGTGAGGTGTGTGCGCAGTACACAGAAACTTGATGCAGTTCTGACACGGTTGTCTTTACACTTGCAAAACTCTGGGGGGGCTCTATTGAAAATGTGATGCACGTTACCTCAGTTGGTGGCTTCTGGAGCTATCAATATCTTCAAGTTTACACAACAAAATAATCTTCTTAGATCTCTCTGAAAACGTAGCGTAATGTTAACAAGCCCAGAGGGTGACCCTTTAGAGCGATTGGTCAAGAAACACCGGCTGCATTTAACCAATAGACCATCAGCAGCAAAACTCAAATAAAAATCTGTATCCAAAATCCCTTACATATTTTTTGAAAAATTCAACTGTATCACAAACTTGAATTTTGCCAAATTCTGATTAGAGATCTCATAATTGCACAACAACTGGTAAGGATCAAATAATGGAAAAAAGATATGAACAATATGCAGACTCAGTGATGAAGCCAAGCTATAGAGACAGGACAGCATAATGGATGGTCAGAGAGCAAAGACTATTTAAACACTGAGGGTCACGTGAAGTTGAAACAAACAACACTCCACAGCTCGAAATAATATTCAATTAGCACTATTTATATCCAGGAATGTAAAGACAAAACGGACATATTTCTTGTATTATGTGTTAAGGAGAAAATGTTGGGAAATCCTAGACAGTGTAAATCTCGAGAGACATACTGTATTATTATTGCTGCCTTAATATGTTTGCTTTGTGGTAACCATCCATTCATGACAATAAAGAGCCTATTGAATTGAACTTATACCCATAGAGATACAGAGAGACAGACAGAAGGAGAGATGGGCAGAGAAAGAGGGACCAACAGAGACAGAGACAGAGATTCAGACAGAGATAGAGATAGAGACCAAGAACTTAACCTTACTTTCTATGTCAATGAAGTCTATTGAATTGAATTGAACTAAATTCAGAGATGCAGACACATACAGTAGAGAGAACCTCAGTGTCCTCTGATTCAGATGCTTCCAGCCTTGTCATCCATTCATGTACATGTGTGCTTGTGTACTTTACGTGCACATATGTATGTGTGTTGGTCTTTGTATCAACCTGTGTGCAAGTGACAGTTTATGAGAAAGCTCCCTCCTTTTTCTGTTCGTCCCACGCCCCCATTCCTTTCCTCCTCTGTGTTTTGGTTTGACAGCCTGCAAGATGTTCATTATGTCGGCGCGTCAACTCCCAACTCAGGGACCACATTAGGCAGTGTAGTGAAGCCATAGTTTAGTGTCACATTACAAGGTGAAGGTCACATCAGTGTTTTGTGTTAACATGCATGGCCGATCTGTAAACTGTCCCCAGACCTGCGACTTCTGTGGAGTCAGCAGGTACTCTGCATAGACACTCCTACCACATAATCAGGGCAGAGCTGATCGGTTGTCTGACAGTGGGTTTTAGCTGTGCTGTGAATTTGCTGATTGTTAGAAATAATTTGTTGCGTTTCAGCTGTGCTGTGCTTGGTCTTACAGTATGTCTGTGTGGGTGGGCTTCCTTGGTGTTCCCAAAGGGCCTCCCAGGGCTCCAATGCTGTGGCGTAGGAGTGACATCACTGGGGCCCTCTCAGCCCTCTGCCCCCAGCTTCTCCCTGACTCCCCAGTCTGAAAGGCCACCTGCGCTGTTTGTTTAGTGTTTGTCAAGTTTTTGATAGACGTGTCTAATGCTGAATAATAACATATGTGTTCCACATTTTGGCCAGGGAGAGAGAGAGAGGAAATAGAGAGATGGGGGGAGGGGGGGGGGAATGGGAGAGGGAGAGAGAGAAAGAGCTCAATAGAGAGGGGGAGGGAGAGAGAGAGAGCTCGATAGCGGAGAGAAAAGAGAGGAGATGAGCCCTTCCTTTTTTCTCTGTAGCACTGCTTTTTCCAGAGGCATGCTGAGCTAGGACCCTCAGCTCCTAAACGCCAACTGGGCCGGGTGTGACAGATGAGCTTTAAGGAGGAACAGCGGAGGAAGGCGGGGGGGTGGGGTTACAGAGGGAATATCCACGAAAAGAGCGAAGGGAGGGAGACTGAGACGGACGGAGGACAAGGGCATTCTGAGGCCACACCGACTGGGGGAAAAACAGTGAAATGACACATTTGATAAAGCCCAGTTGAACCGTGAGCGCCAGGCAGAGAGAGCAGGGGGCTATCAAGACCAGTACATCTGTAGAAGCCATTACGGAGTGTGTGGTGTGTCCTTATGTTTTCTCTACCTCGCTGGCTGGGCTCAGGTTTCTCCAGTGTACAGTGGGGGGGCCGTCTCCAGTTGACCGTGATGATTTAGTCAGGTGTGAGCGTGCACTTTCCAATTTGGGGGGAAATAAATTAGAAGTGATTTTTTATGAGGCCTGTGTTCTGGCCCTCTCCAGCTCTCTGTAGCCCCGCTGAGCGCTGTCAACCCAACTGATGTGTTTATAAAGAGCTGTGCTGTGCAGTGGGAGCACAGTGACTCCCTCAACACACACAGACCCACCACACAACACAACACACCCACACACCCACACACACACACACACACACACACAGAGACAGATGCTCTTAAGCACATGCCTTCCAACAGATGTCTGTTGGTGTGTGGTTGAAAACGAGGAGCTTCTGCATGTCCAGTAGTGTGGAGTATTGAGAAAGGATGCGTCTCTTTCCTCTGTGTGAGTCACTCCTCTGGAACCCTACCCAGCAACAGGACCAAGGATCACAGCAAGAGCAAGGAACCACCCCAACCCTTTATCTCTCCCTCTCTCTCCGTCTCTCACTCTCTCTCGGCTCTCTCACCTCCTTTTCCCTCTCCTCCCTATGCTGATTCAACAATATTGGGCTTTGCTGGGCTGGGCTTTGGGGTGGATCGAGGGTTCTGACTGGTCTCTGGCTGTGAGTAGGAAACCCAACTCCGACCCCTAATCTGTCTCTGCTGCATTTGCTGCTGCTCCCAGACATGGCCCTGCTGCCATCACTTTGTGACGTTCCTGTCTGACTGTCTTTTATTTTTTTCACTGTTCACAGGTAAGTACCCTAAAAACACGTTATTCAAGGCAACAACCTGGGAGCAATCATGGTAAACTGTCTTGCTCAGGGACAGAATGACAGGGTTTTTCTCCTCGTCAGCTTGGAGGTTAAAACCAGTAGGTCTCCCTGCCACTTGTCATCAGTCTGTCTGTCCTGACCACCTGCTTCCCTCTCTGTCTGTCTCTCTGTCAGTTTCTCTCTCTATCTCTGTCCTGCCCACCTTCTTTCCTGTCTGTTTATTATTGCCTGAACACGTATGAGGCAGAGCCAGCAGAGAAGAACGAATGTCTCTGACTGAGTGACTGACTACCCACTGTTCAATAGCATAGTGGTCAGAGATGCCACCCCGTACCAGGTATACAATCTGGCCAGGGACAAGAAAGATTAGCTGAGGATAAGATGGCTACAAGCATCAGTAGTTACGTACAGTAAACCAGGGAAACAAGCCAAAAGGAAAATACAGCCACATTGGCTGAACTGTCCGTGATGGCGGGAAATTCACTGCAAATGCAGTCCTGTTTACAGGCCACAGAAAGGCAGAGCTAAACTCCACCATTATGTAATGACTTGTTAAAGGGAAAGTTCATCTTAGATCGTTTTTGGGTGAAATAACACTCACCTTGAATTGGAGTCATTTTTCACAACAAGCCATTATTCACCTGAAATTCATTTACTGAAACTGTGCATCCTGAGCTAACAAAAGCTGCATTGCAAGCAGAAACCAACTCCAAAACACGTCCAACTAAGACAGTGGTGTTGTTTACCTAAAATAACCTGTCAAGTTTATATTCCTCAAAATAGTGTTTTCATTGTCACTAAATAAATCTCATTGAACAGATACTTCCCACGTTTACTGATCAGTTCGGTTAACAACCTTATCAATCCGCGTTTTCGACGTAACTTTATTAAAAACTGCTAACAACTGTTAAAAACCGGGACAACCTTGAACAACCACTTAGCATTTGTTAGCCACCTATGACAATCAAGTAAATCCGTTGAATTAGCCTATTGACTAGTCAGCACTTGAATTTGAACTGTCGTGACTTAATAGTTTTCGAGTGCTTTTTTTTTTTACTCGCATGGAATACACTATCCTTCGTAATACATGTCACTGAGATTCATCATTATGTATGCAATGATTCCAGCAGAGTTGTGTTAAAGACCTGTCGTGGCAGGAAAGGCAGCCTACAGTGCTTCGGTCAATGGTGCTTCGATTTCATTCTCTCTTCCTCAGGGTATCTAGTCTACCTACTGTGCTGAAATGAGATTACATTTGTTTATGCATTATGAAGCTGTTGTAGGATAAGGTGCATGCCCATGTTGAATGAATCATCTATGTTGTCCACTACTAATAAATGCTGGCTAACAGGGATTAGCTTCTCCACCATTTTTCTGCTGCAGAATATTTTTCTATTTTCTCTGGGATTGGGACAGTGTAATCCATGGTAAATGTATGGTCTGCTCCCTGGGATTGGGACAGTGTAATCCATGGTAAATGTATGGTCTGCTCCCTGGGATTGGGACAGTGTAATCCATGGTAAATGTATGGTCTGCTCCCTGGGATTGGGACAGTGTAATCCATGGTAAATGTATGGTCTGCTCCCTGGGATTGGGACAGTGTAATCCATGGTAAATGTATGGTCTGCTCCCTGGGATTGGGACAGTGTAATCCATGGTAAATGTATGGTCTGCTCCCTGGGAATTTGTCCAGTACTGTTTCTTTAGACCACATGACCTGAACAGGCAGCAAACCTGCCTATATATCTATATATGTTGTTCTGATCATGTCCTCTTCCAAATGCAATGACCAGATTGTGACCGGGGCCTAAACAGAGACTGGCAAATGACCATGGGGACAGGGTGGGGGCGTGGGTCTTCTGGAGTTGGGACTTTGTGGGGGCGTGGCTCTTCTGGAGGTGGGACTGTGAGGGGGCATAGCTGTTCTGGAAGTGTGACTGTGATGGGGGGTGGCTGTTGTGGAAATGGGACTTTGAAGGTGGGTCCTGTTCTGGAGGTGGGACTATGAAGGGGGGTGGCTGTTCTGGAGGTGGGACTATGAAGGGGGGTGGCTGTTCTGGAGGTGGGTTTATGAAGGGGGATGGCTGTTCTGGAGGTGGGACTATGAAGGGGGGTGGCTGTTCTGGAGGTGGGACTATGAAGGGGGGTGGCTGTTCTGGAGGTGGGACTATGAAGGGGGGTGGCTGTTCTGGAGGTGGGTTTATGAAGGGGGATGGCTGTTCTGGAGGTGGGACTATGAAGGGGGGTGGCTGTTCTGGAGGTGGGTTTATGAAGGGGGATGGCTGTTCTGGAGGTGGGACTATGAAGGGGGGTGGCTGTTCTGGAGTTGGGTTTATGAAGGGGTGTGGCTGCTTTGGGGCAGGGAGAGTTCTGAGAGTAATGTGGCCATGGAAACAGCAGCTGTTGGAAGGGGCTGGAGGACTTTCACTGGGAGGGTCAAAGTCTGTACCTTTATGAGTTGTTACAACATGAATGGGAACACTGGAGTAACAGGGAGCGTGAAGGAGGGAGATAAGAGGGAGGGGAAGAGGAGGTAGAGGACAAGAGATGAGCGAGAGGGGGAGTGGAGGGAGAGAAGGAGAAGAGAGGAAATGAGCAGTGTCGTTTTCTCCAGCTTTAGCTGCCTAGAGAAGGGTGAGGGGCAGGGGCAGGGGCAGGGGCAGGCTAGCTGGGTGATCAAATACGTGTGTGTGTGTGTGTTTGTATGGATGTATGTATGTGAATCTCAACACTGAAGGTGTTGAGATTCACCTCCTTTTGGGGATAATCAAAATGTTCTCACATTTCTCTTGTAGCAGTTTTATCCTCTGTCAATCTTTTTCAATCAGTTTTCATTTCTGGTATTCACTGATTCTATTCTTGGCGCATTTTAATTCTTCTCAGAACTCACATCTGCACATTTTCTGAGGTTTCCTTTTTATGAACTGCAGAGGGAGGTGTACACCCAAATAACTTTTTTTTAAATGATCCTTCAATTGTAGATTATATTTAGCCAATATACTGCACTTTTCTCAACCTTAATTTTTCCAGGCCAATAAATGATATGCACATTTCAGTCTACTTATGTATCTACACCATGCTGAAACCTTCTGTGAAGCAAATTAAGCTACACGTCGGGGTTTGGCTGAAGGGGCGGGGTAGCGTTATTCAGAGGGTTGTTCCATGACTTTTGGTTTTGGTTCATTTCACCTAAGAGCCAGTCGATTTATTCAATCAGTCATGGTGCCTGTACTCAAGAGTCAGTAGTGATTCATCTGGTATTCTATGGTCATTCTTCTGGAAAGGGAGACGTGATTTATCCAGTATTCTGATGGTCATTCCCCTGGACAGTCCGTAGTGATTCATCCAGTATTCTGCGGTCATTCCCCTGGATAGTCTGTAGTGATTCATCCAGTATTTCCTGGTCATTCCCCTGGATAGTCTGTAGTGATTCATCCAGTATTCCCTGGTCATTCCCCTGGATAGTCCGTAATGATTTATCCAGTATTCCGTGGTCATTCCCCTGGATAGTCCGTAGTGATTCATCCAGTATTCCCTGGTCATTCCCCTGGATAGTCCATAATGATTTATCCAGTATTCTGCGGTCATTCTCTTGGAGGGAATACACTGTTTGGTATTATGTGTAGTATTTCTTTAGTTTGTATTTAATTATGTGGTTTTGCTGTTGTGTACTTGTATATTATGACTGTTGATGTGTTTTGACTTGTGTTTGGTCTGGACCACAGGAAAAGTTACCATGGCTTTGAATAAACCGCACTTCAATGTGAGTAGGCCAACATTCCTTCTCAGAAAGAAAGCACCCTGAAGTTTTTTAGGCTATCCTTGTAGGAGAACCAATTTTTGGTTCCTGGTAGAAATATTTGGAACCAAATTAAAGGAGTATCCCCTACCGGAACAGCTGAAGATTCCTTTTGGAACCTTGTTTTGTTTGTTGAAGTCTGTTGTGGTGACGTCAAAATGAGGGGAATTATACAATCACAAAGTTACAATCACAAAGTGTGTGATTGTCATATCTTTAACCAGAGTACCAAAGAAAATGATGAATTAGAATCTTCCTGACATTTCCGTGAGATAATCAGATCCAGACTTATTATTAAGGTGTAGGGACATCTATGATCACAAAGAAAAATGTACGCTATTGCAAGGAGTTTGGGTAGTAAAGATTTATCCAGTTACCGGTGGCCATTCTTTTGGAGAGTCAGTAGAGATTCAGTGTGGTTATTCTCCTTGAGAGTCAGTAAAGATTCAGTGTGGTTATTCTACAGGAGAGTCAGTAGAGATTCAGTGTGGTTATTCTACTGGAGATTCAGTAAAGATACAGTGTGGTTATTCTACAGGAGAGTCAGTAGAGATTCAGTGTGGTTATTCTACTGGAGATTCAGTAAAGATACAGTGTGGTTATTCTATAGGAGAGTCAGTAGAGATTCAGTGTGGTTATTCTACAGGGGAGTCAGTAGAGATACAGTGTGGTTATTCTATTGGAGATTCCGTAAAGATTCAGTGTGGTTATTCTATAGGAGAGTCAGTAGAGATTCAGTGTGGTTATTCTGCAGGGGAGTCAGTAGAGATTCAGTGTGGTTATTCTACTGGAGATTCAGTAAAGATACAGTGTGGTTATTCTATAGGAGAGTCAGTAGAGATTCAGTGTGGTTATTCTACAGGGGAGTCAGTAGAGATACAGTGTGGTTATTCTACAGGAGAGTCAGTAGAGATTCAGTGTGGTTATTCTACTGGAGATTCAGTAAAGATACAGTGTGGTTATTCTATAGGAGAGTCAGTAGAGATTCAGTGTGGTTATTCTACTGGAGATTCAGTAAAGATACAGTGTGGTTATTCTATAGGAGAGTCAGTAGAGATTCAGTGTGGTTATTCTGCAGGGGAGTCAGTAGAGATTCAGTGTGGTTATTTTACTGGAGAGCCCGTAATAATTGCGTTGATTCATAGTGCCGGTGTGTTGTGTGGTGCTGTGGGCAGAGTCCTGCCATGTCCCAGAGCAGCCAGCTGTCATCAGAATAGGGAGAATAAAACCCCAGTCAGCCAGCCACAGTCTGCACCTCACGGAGATCGCCACATTTATACACCATTATTAAATAAGCACATATGCGTTTTCACTCTCTTCCTCCATCTGGTCTTCTTCGTTTCACGTTCTCTCCTCCATGCTCCTACTTCATTCTTCTCTCTCTTGGCATGCACGCTACATGTACGTATAGACAAAACAAAATCATTAATTTTGATTTGTAGCATCTTTTTAATGTCTAGCTACGCTGTAATACGTTTACAAGGGAGTCTTTCACCCATGGGGCGGTGAGGCGCAGGAATGTGGGAGGAAATACAAGCCTGAAAGAGAAGGATAACAACATCAAGAGAAGTGAAGTGAGAACATTCATTTCAGATGGCCCAGGCATGGCAGAACTGGTACTGCATGTTGTTTTTCATGACCGCCTGGTCTCATGTTCGCAGGTCCATGTGTTGTAAAGTTTGAGTGGTTTTGGCATGGCCAGAGTGCTGCTGTTTCTGTACTGTTAAACCTCTTCCTGTTCAAAGCATTGAGGGCAGAGAGGCAGAGCAGTGAAAGTGTTGACAATGCTGAAGTCTAAAACGCCGAAACTCAACCCTGACACTGAATACTTTCTTTTTCCATGCTGCCCCATCACCCCCTGTCTCTCTCCCCCAACCCCCTGTCTCTCTCCCCCAACCCCCTGTCTCTCTCCCCCAACCCCCTGTCTCTCTCCCTCAACCCCCTGTCTCTCTCCCTCTACCCCCTATCTCTCTCCCCACACTGAACCCATCTCTCTCCCCCAACTCCCTGTCTCTCTCCAACACACTAAACGCATCTCTCTCCCCCAAACTCCTGTCTCTCTCCCCACACCAAACCCATCTCTCTCCCCCAAACTCCTGTCTCTCTCCCCATACCAAACCCATCTCTCTCCCCCAAACTCCTGTCTCTCTCCCCACACCAAACCCATCTCTCTCCCCCAAACTCCTGTCTCTCTCCCCACACCAAACCCATTGCTCTCTCCCACCCCCTGTCTCTCTCCTCCACACAAACCCCATCTCTCTCTCCACACCCAAGCTATCTCTCCCCCAACCCTCTGTCACACCAAACCCATCATTCTTCCCACACCCAGCTGCTGCCCCTCATTGTCCAATAGAGATACTTTGTCACTGGACAATCGTAAAACTCATAAATCAAGTCACACAAAATTCAACCTCAAATCATAAAAATTTAAATGATAATATTTTTATTCTGAGGGAAAATAAATACCTCATAGCCATAAGTCAGAGAGAGTCATGGAGACAGATGTTTGGTTAAAGTTCCTACTTTCCTCCGTTCTGTCCTGGCAGCCCTCATGAAGGAGGTCAGAGCAGGGATGAGGCCACAGCACAGAGGCAAGACTTCTGAGAATGTTTGTGAAGCAGACCCCACAGAGCAGCCGGGGGTTTTGTGGTTACACAACTGACAAAATCAGCCTTTTTGTTAATTTTCTGGGAGTCTAAATGCAGAAACTAGATTTAAGATAGTGCCTTAAGCTAACACTTTCCTGTTCAATGAACAACTTTATGTGAAAGGATTATCTTTGATATGACTGCCTGCACAAGTGCTGTTCAGCGGCATGTTAAACCCAGTGACGTGTTAGTGGACTTGGAGTGTGCTAGCTAACGTCTCCATGACATTGTCTGCAGCTGTGATCTGGGGGCTTTATTGGAGAGTATGTTTTTTTGTGTGTCTTCCTACAAAACCCTACCTAGCTTCAGTTGTAATAATGAAGCGCTATTGGGGGGGGGGCTTCTGCTGTGGGAAAGAGAGAGCTGACGTTGCTGTGGAGAGAGGGGTTGGAGAGACAGGAGGTGAGAGAGATAAAGAAGGCATATAGAGGGGGAGAGAGAATAAAGGGATACATAGAGAGTGAGAGCAATAAAGAGGAGAGAGAAGGGGACGGATTCCTGTGTGACAGAAAGGGGACAGGTGAGCTGCAGCCGTCACCACACACACACACACACATACACACACACACACACACACACACATTCCTTACAGGCCTGATCCAGGATCAGTTACACTGTCTCTCCAGGACCCAGACACAGTAAAGACTAAATTAAACCTGTTACAAGAACTCAAATATGCGAACATATTGTTTGTGTGTGTGTAATAGAGTTGGCAACATTCACTAAGCTCACTCCACAGTTAGCTTGATGTGCTGCAGATAGAGCTGTCAAGTAAATCTTTTTTGGAAGGGAAAACCTTTTAGAACAATGTCCTGAAGGTGGTTACGTAGTGCAAAGCTGAGGACCACTCTTTCCTTGCACACTTGTGGCAGAGGTACTCGCTAAATAGGGTGACGTCTGTAACATACAGGATGCACCTCTTTTTGACAAAATATAAAAAGGTGCATGGAACATATATGGAATTTGGAGAGCATTCGCATATATACACAAGGTTACAGGGACATGAGAAAATAATGTTGATGCCTTCTCACTTTTTAAAATCTAGGCAGGCTGTCCTGATTGGTCCTTGGTTTGGAGTCCACTTGCTACTAAAAGTAATATTGGAGGACCACTAGGGGGCAGTCTTCCCTCTAAACAGCAAATCCCAGTGCCCCAGGGCGGTGAAGGGGACATCACCCTGTGGAGGGTGCCATCTTTTGGATGAGATGTTAAACATGTGTTTTACTCTATGTGGTCACTAAAAATCCCACGCAATTTATGGGTATTAACAGCAGTTAATGTCCTGGTTAAATGTTCAGCCTGGCCACCTTTTAATCCACTGCATCAAATTTGCTCATTCAACACCTCTCCTTTTTAGTGTTAGTGGGGTGAGTGGGGTTTGTGGGGTGAGTGGGGTGAGTGAAGTGACTTCAGTAGGTAGAGTGAGTTGAGTTAGTAGGATTAGTAGAGTTAATAAAGGTTAGTGGGTTTAGTAAACCATGGCTGGCAGGGTGCAGTAGCTAGAATCTGTTATTGTTCACAGTGTGGGAATGTGATAAGGTGTGTTTTATCTATTATCACACCATCCTGCCTCTACTGCTGAGTGGAGGCCTCTTGTCCTCCCTCTGGTCTAGATAGAGGGATGGAGGGAGGGAGGGCATGAGCAGAAAAGGAATTTACTGCTGCTATAGCACAGTGGTAAAAGCTTGGGATAGAGGACATGAGTTAATGGTTAATTGGAGACAGGTTTTAGGTATGCTGTGTGATCTATGGTCTTATATTTCATGTTCTTTTCAGGGCACGTTGAAGTGACTGTAAATGTCACACTCAGCACAAACACCAAACATAATGCTGACTTTTCACACATGAAACTGTAAAAGCACCTGTCTCTCCCAACTCTCACTATTACTCTCCCAACAACTCGCTCCTCTCCCAACAACTCGCTCCTCTCCCAACAACTCGCTCCTCTCCCAACAACTCGCTCCTCTCCCAACAAACTCGCTCCTCTCCCAACAACTCACCTCAGCTATCTTACGGGGCACAGTCATCCGTGCCACAATAATCAGACCTATGTTTTTATATCTAGCACCATGCTTTCATCTTAGGTAAATAGTATATCGTCTCCAACCATATTGTTTATATATGTATCAGTTGTCACGTGTGTACTGTATAGATGTGTCTGTCCACTGTTCTCCTGGAGTGTCCCTATCTGTCTGCTGGTGTTCAGTCTTTTCTCCTGGAGTGTTCCTATCTTTCTGGTTGTGTTCAGTGTGTTCTCCTGGAGTGTTCCTATCTTTCTGGTTGTGTTCAGTGTGTTCTCCTGGAGTGTTCCTATCTTTCTGGTTGTGTTCAGTGTGTTCTCCTGGAGTGTTCCTATCTTTCTGGTTGTGTTCAGTGTGTTCTCCTGGAGTGTTCCTATCTGTATGGTTGTGTTCAGTGTGTTCTCCTGGAGTGTTCCTATCTTTCTGGTTCTGTTCAGTGTGTTCTCCTGGAGTGTTCCTATCTGTATGGTTGTGTTCAGTGTGTTCTCCTGGAGTGTTCCTATCTTTCTGGTTCTGTTCAGTGTGTTCTCCTGGAGTGTTCCTATCTGTATGGTTGTGTTCAGTGTGAACGACAGCCTCCTCTCACTGTATCTCATAATGATGTTCCACTTGTCAGGCAACAGCCCCAGGAGGGACCTGAGTGGAGGGGGACTTCTGAAGAACACTGCAAGGCGACCATAAGATTCCTCGCTTCCCCTCCCGCTTAACGGCTCTCCTCTCAGTCTCAGTCACTTGCTTGATGACTGAAGGCGCGTTTTTAAAGGTACACTTGTCGCTAACAAGCTCATGTCAGATCAGGCCGACACTCAGGGGATGTCCTCCTGTGCTGAGTGGTGGCTGGGGAAGGCATGCCACAGGGTTTCAGTTGGGCGATTCTTCCTAACGTCAGTGATACAGTAGACAGCAACACTGTGTGGGGGGAAAGACACAACCTCCTATTGTTCCTGTCATTGGAAGGAGCGCAGACATGGGGGGTGGTGGAGGCCAGGGCAAACGTTCAGACAAGCAAATGCAAAGCAGGAAAGCGTGCAGCACAAGTAACAAACCGAAGCTGACCATAGATTACCAACTGCTACAATGATCATTTATATTTTAGTAATGTAGCAGATCGACAGAGCGACATAAGGTGCTGGATAAGACACTCTGGATAGTTTGAAACCCACACCTGTGATGTTGAGAGAGCCATGTTCTTACCAGCGGGACCACTCAGGACCTAAACCACCTGCTAGCTTGTCTACACTCTGATCAATACACGTGATCTGAACCCTTTAAGGTTAATCTCAGCAGATTCTAGCTCAGTGCAGGTCAATGCCCTTTTTCTTTCTTTCACTTTTTTCTCTCTTCTCTCGCTCTGTCCCACTTTCATCTGTCCATTCACTCTCCACTCAATGACATTCTGCCTGCAAGTCTTTCATTCATCCCTGACAACTCACTCGGAGTAGCTCATATCAGTCTTACAGATGAACCCTGGAAAAGCCTTTCTGTGGATCTCTGGAACCAGGCCCACTGTGGTGTTGGGTCCACGTCGAGACACGTATCTCTCTGAGCGCTCCTTAGAGCTGCCGGGGGGGAAATTAAAGAACAGAAAAAACACTCCTCTCGCATTCTCAAGCTGCCCTGACCTAGACCCTGAAGAGCTGCTTCCCTGCATCTCAGCTCAGCACACGTACACACCCACATACTCGCGCACACACACACGCGCGCACATACACACACACCCATTGCAGTACAGTTACAGAACAAGGTAATAGCCCATGCAAGGGAGTAGGAGGTGGGGAGGACAGGGTTTTATTGCGCAGACAAAAAAAACAGAAGGACTTTGTGGTTCACAGTGCAGTTGGAAAGACAAATATTATTTTTTACGAGAGAGAAAGGTCTGGGGACTGGCTTTATAAAACAACTTAATGATTGAATGGCTGAAGTATTAAATCTCATAACTCCGGCCCTTCATGGGGGCATACTTGCTGACCTGGGTAGGATGGGGGGGTGGCGGTGGGGGGCGGGGGTGGACCGCCCTGTAGGGTAACAATGTGGTGAACATGGATAAACTCTGAAATACCTCCAAGTCTTACATTGGCAGAGGCCTTGCTTCAGTAAATCTTTATGTTGGATCTGAGGTATAACCCGTTTGATAATAACCTGTGAAAGAACGAACAACTCACTCTCTGCTTGTACAGTGAGCTTTACTTTTAGTGGTCATATTATATGGGTCATGCACTGGACGTGATGAAGAAAAACATCCTCCTTGTTTTGTGTGATGTCATTTGAAGATAAAAGCCTAAGCCAAAGCTACCCAGTGGTGACTGACCACAATGTTGTCTTTGTATGGTGTGGGTGAAACCTTCAAGGCAAGCATTCTTTTAGACAGCCTTAGCAGTCATCTATTTTGGGATTCACTGACACTCAATTCGGCCCCAAAAGATAAAATAAGACCTGACCTTTAATGATGGCCAACAGACTGTACTCACAGTATTCACACATGCTGCTGACCAGGAAAAACATGGTTTTGGATATAAAGAAATTGGGTGGTATGAATCCTGAATGCTGGTTGGCTGGTAGCCTTGGTATATGAGACCGTATACCATGGGTATGACATAACATACATTTTTTACTGCTTAAACTGCCTCAGTTACTGGTTTATAAGAACCATTCTACTACACCCCCTCGTTACGTATTTCTTCCTTATAATCTTATATTGATAGGAAAAACTTATGCTGTGCAGTGGAGTTAGCCTACAACATGAGGCTCTTCCACAGAGGGGCCCAGTTAGGTCCCCAACATGAACCAGAGCTACTCCAGAGAGCCAGGCTTAGAACAGGAAACATGAAAACATTGTAGTAGTTAAGAATGCTAATACCAACATACCAGTCTTGACACGTCTCCATCTGAAGCCTCATAATGAGGCCACTGCTGAGGTGATTTGTCATGATAATCATTAGCTCAACGAGGCCTGCAGATCCCTTCATTTAACTGAGCTGAATTTCGGGAAGGTCTCAGATTCCAGGAGGGCCTTCTCACATGTCCTCAGCCGTGACAGTGAGAAGGGCTGAGGGGTGGGGAGGTATGTGAGCTACGGCAGGCTTGTGTTTCCCTCCTCCTCCATCCTCAAGTTTGGAGAGGCTGGTCTGTCTCCGCAGTTCTGGAGGCTGCGGTGTGTCTCCGTCCTGCAGTTCTGGAGGCTGCGGTGTGTCTCCGTCCTGCAGTTCTGGAGGCTGCGGTGTGTCTCCGTCCTGCAGTTCTGGAGGCTGCGGTGTGTCTCCGTCCTGCAGTTCTGGAGGCTGCGGTGTGTCTCCGTCCTGCAGTTCTAGAGGCTGCAGTGTGTCTCCGTCCTGCAGTTCTGGAGGCTGCGGTGTGTCTCCGTCCTGCAGTTCTAGAGGCTGCGGTGTGTCTCCGTCCTGCAGTTCTAGAGGCTGCGGTGTGTCTCCGTCCTGCAGTTCTAGAGGCTGCGGTGTGTCTCCGTCCTGCAGTTCTGGAGGCTGCGTTGTGTCTCCGTCCTGCAGTTCTGGAGGCTTGCGGTGTCTCCGTCCTGCAGTTCTGGAGGCTGCGGTGTGTCATGTAACACAGAGGTCATGCCACCGACACATCCAAACGCTTTCTAAGATTTTTCTCAACCATTCTTAACTACATTTATGAAAGGGTACATTTTACCCTTTTCAATGTAAATGCATTTTGTTTTGTTTGCATTTTGTTCTCTTCCTTTCTCTCTCTCGCTTACACACACACACACACGGACACACACACGGACACACACACAGACACATGCACGGACGCAAACATGCACAAACACAGTTTGACCGGTTATCAACTTTTGATTTAACAAGACCACCAGGCATCAGGAGCAGCAAACCCAAACAGAATTAAACTTACACACCTGGAGGAGACTGGAATGAATGGACCCCATAGCTGACTGCCTGTCTGTCTGTCTGTTTACTCTGTCTGTCTGTCCACTCTGTCTGTCTACTTTGTGTCCCTTCCTCTGTGTCCAGCTGCAGCTCTCCTGCTGGGGCCTCCTCCTGGTAGCCATTATGCTGTGAGGAGCTGTGGGTGGTCCGGCCCCATCTCCCTCTCTAATAGTTTTCTACTGCTTTGCCCTGGCTGTGCCCGAGGGCAGAGGGGGCGCGGGCTGGCCTTGTCAAGAGAAGGAGCTGGCCTAATAAAGCCTCACAGGGTCTAGGCACATCCCTCTCAGCACTTCCTCCCTGCTGCCCCCTGCCCCCTCTCCACCCCCCCCCCCAACCCCCCCCCCCCGCAGGCACATGTGGTCCGGACGTAATGGGACGCAGCTGGACTCCCACCTCCTCTCTTTGGACCTCTCCCGTTCTCCTCCTGTCCTCCTCACTTCAACTACCTTTCAGCGCTTAGCGCCCCATGTCTCCGTCCAAATGGGTGTGCTTGCAAAGGACTCTCTGCCTGTCTTCCTGTCTGTCTCTTTCCTTCTCTCCGGTGCCCTGCGTCTCTCCCGGAAATATGGCCCCGACTGTGTGATGTGGTTGAAGTTGAGGATCTCACTGAGCGGCCCTCAGCAGAGCTCAGGCATGGGGCCCCTAGTCCCATCACAGCCCCCCCACATCCCTGGTGTTCACACGTCAGCCTCTCCAGCCAGCTGTTCTACTCTGCCCTCTCTGTGGTCAGCCAGTCACTGCTCAGATCCTTGCCTCAAAGTCTCACTGTCGAGAGGCAGGGAGGGGCTTGGCTTCTAGTTCTTACTGTGAAATGACAGAAAACAA
Organism: Esox lucius; assembly: GCF_011004845.1. Taxonomy (NCBI): domain Eukaryota; kingdom Metazoa; phylum Chordata; class Actinopteri; order Esociformes; family Esocidae; genus Esox; species Esox lucius. Next base: position 14,339,154 of record NC_047576.1, read on the forward strand.
ACAAATGGGATCGTTTTACATGGCTGCCATTGTAGGGGATCTTAGGACTGGGCTGTATGAACGGTTCAGCGCGCATTATGTCCATACATAGTGGGAGAGAACCATTTAAATCACTTAAACATCCTCTACTGTAACTTCTTATCACTATTACATAATCCTGTGTGATGTTGACACTAATTGAGATGTTGCTGTGTGGTCTTGCCAATAGTATAATTTGATATCCTTTGATGGAAATGTCAAGTATGACAGAAGGTGGGGTGGGGGGGGCTGTAAAACAAGTTGGTGCTCTTGAATCCATTATCTCCAGTAAACCACTTCCTGTGATCTCTGCTAGCTGTGAACAGGACAAGGAGGTCATTTTCTTCAGCAGACAGGACCTACAGTACAATGGCTCCCCTGTCTGTCACCGGCTGGCTGGGTGGTTGGCGCTCTGTTCAGGGGGATTGAAACCATCCCCTCCTGGCTCTGTCCTGGTGGCACTCCAGGCCCCGGTGTGTTTACCTGCTGCAGACGCCCAGGCTAAACAGGAAGGGACAGAAGACCATCATAGGGGGACCAGCCTGTCAGACCATAGACCATAGGCCTAGACCCTTCAACCTCACTGCCCAAGGCTACAACACACACACAAAAACAGACACCACTCACCCACTACACTGCCTTGTTTAAGTTGCACACTTTAAGACAGCAGTGTTATAGCGTGTGTGTGCATGTGTGTGTGCTTGCGTGTGTGTGCATGTGTGCGTGCTTATTTTCCCCAGCGCAGAACTTGGTGGCTCCGCAGGCCCACAGCGGACCTGTCGGCAGGCTTTATTTGAGCTGAACAGACGGAAAAATAAATAATGTGAGGGAGAGAGAAAGAGGAAAGGGGGCCTGTTTGAAGTCAGAGGGCTGCAGAGCAGAGTCCAGGAGACAGGTGAATCATCTTGTTTCAGAATCCTGAACGCCGCCTTGTTACTGCAGCATTTGTGTTTGTGTGTGGAGGCAGTAACCCAGTCCACAGACAGGCCCAGAGTACATACAACACAGTAACCTGACACACCTCAGTGATGATGTCAGATTAGCATTAGGCATGAGTCTATGGGTCCTGTGTGTGTGTGTGTGTGTGTGTGTGCGTGTGTGTGTGTGTGTGTGTGTCTGGCATTGTTTTTGGGTACTGGTGGAAATGTAAACAGCGGAAGGCATGGCTATGGGAGTGGAGACTGAGAGGAGGTGTGTGTGTGTGTGTGCCAGTGTGTGTCTCAGTGTATGGCTGGCCAGTGAGCAGAGAGAGGGGCTCTGGTCAATGTGAGCTTCAGTCTGTCACACAGAGATTGGGAACACACGCCAAACTCACAACAGGCCACTCAAATCTGGCAGCGCTCAGAGGATTGTCAGAGGGTTAACTGCCAAAGGCGCTTAGTTCAATTACAGCTTAAAGTTCTCATCCAGAGCTGTCTGGACTGGAAGGGGACAAGTAGCAACTATGAATGGGCCACTATGACTTGGGCCAACTGGAGTTATCTAAAGTTATTTGATCGAAACTTAGTAGCGTCCAGTACAGACCACTTACATCCCACTAAACCTTGTTCAGTGAACTCAATCTGTAGGGTTTGAATACGGGCCCAGTTTGATCAGTTGAATCAGTAATCCACTGATCTAGCCTGGATGATTGCTCTGGATGCGCAGCCTGTCCTGGCAGTGTACCAGTCAATGTGAATGCGTCCTGCTCTGGTTATGACCAGCTGTTTCCTTTCCCCTAGAGTCATTTATTTGTCAAATACCACTCACTATTGTGATGAGTGGCCTTTTTTCATGCATATCATTTTTGGGGGAGCAGAAATACTCCCCACTAGCGATGAATCCGGCACTAAATAGTCTCCCATCTTCAGTGGCAATGGCTGGCATTTGAGAGCTCTGCTTGTACTCAGAAACAGTGAAAGCCCCCATTCTTATTTTCCTTGGTATTTGTAGTGGCACTCACCTCCAGTCTGAGGCAGGGAGGTCATGCCTTGTGATTGAGCTGCTTGTTTTTTTTTTTTTATTCATGAGATGTGATGGGTTGTCTGTGTCGGGTTGGGGTGACCACCAGCGAGGGGCGGGGCTCAGCCTGCTGGAGGCCCTCGGCTACTGTACGCACCAGGCCACGCCTCCCCCTGTCGCAGGACAAGCCGGCCCGCTCTTCTCCTGCGGGCCCCTTTGATCCTTCTCCCCCGCTCCTCCTCGTTCTCTCCTCAGTTCTGATTCATCCACCCTGCAGTAGACAATGCCCCCCCCCCACCCCCCCCAGTCAGCACTCCCCTTTAACAAACACAGCCGCTGCCTCTCAGGGCCAAGCGTCAGGCCGTTGAGGAGAGGGAGTAAAGGAGAGGACAGGAGGAAAGGGAGGAGGAGAAGAGAGGATGCAGTGTCAGCCACCCTGGAGGTCCCCCCAGTGCACCGGCCTCTCCGTACCGTACCCCAGAAGGCTTCATTCAGCGCCTCACCTAATGAACACTCCTGCCCCCATTCACAGCCACAATGGAGCCCTCCACTGCCATTGAGCTGCCCCACAATGGGGAACATCGCTCCAATTAAACCCCACAGACAATGAAATGGGGGGAGTGGATTAGGGTGGACGGGCAAGTTGGGGGGTCATCGGGGTAATGAACGGGAACCAACCTCGCGGATCTCTACGAGGCCCGGTGAAGTGGCGGCACGTCTGATGTGCTATTAGGATCAGTAAGAAGCAATTACGTCCATGCCCCCGCCTCCTACCGCCAAACCCCCCCCCCCCACCATACCACACATTCTGTCAGGAGGACAGGAGGATGTAGTGGTGCCTAAAGAGGAACCGCATCAGCAGATCTGAGATCAGCGTAAAGGGACATGGGGGATTGACTAAGGAGAGCGGACTGTCTCTCCTGTGACGACCCTTTTCATGTCTCAGGTCACTGTAAGGTCAAGTCCCCTGGACCAGCCTTTCGCTTGCAAAAAAGAAAAAATATTGACCATCACTTTTTGTTAAATGCACAATATCTTCAACACATTGAATTTTAACATAGCCAAATCTTTGTCCGTTAAGCTATTTCATTCTCTATTTTGGACACATTGGCGCTATATACATGCATTTGTTGTGACTGCCGTTGTATTTTGGGAAGTAATGAAAACCTCAGGGAAGATCATCAAGTAATAATTAATTATAGAAAAGAAGACATTTGTTTTTTCTTTTCAAGAAAACATTGTTTTGAATAGCGACCTAGCTATAGTCCCTTTTAACGTGTTCTGCGCGTCTGTAATGGGTCATTTAGTGTGCCTAACAGCAGCATGGGTGTCTAACAGAGTGGGGGGCCCCATCAACACACTCCAGGACCAGAAGGAGGGAGGGGAATAAGAACTGAGCGAAAACCTGAGTCCAATAAGAAAAGCCTCAGCAGGTTGGAACCAGCTCAGGGAGTAGTATAGAAGTGTGTGGCTATATGTTGGCTATGTTGAAGAGATGACGGGTGAAACTAGTCTTGTGTAAAGAGCCTGACGGCTGCCATACCGTTGTATTGCTAATTATTGACATTGATGCTCAAAACACAGAGGTCTGGTGAGACGTGACATTTGAGAGAGAGAGCCAGGCAGGAATGCCAACCAAGCCCTGGAACAAAGGATCATGGTAATGTGGCAGCCTCTGCTCCTGCTCATGAATATGGCAGCTGTGAAGGCGTCTGTGTTTGTGTGTGTGTGTGTGTGTGTGCGCGCGCATGCATGCGTGCGTTTGTGTGTGTGTGTGTGTGTGTTTTTGTGTGTGTCAGCAAAGTGTGCAGCTCATCCTCTTCTGCCTCTGTTGAGGTATTTTCTGATCTGGCCCGGTCCCTCTGGGTCCGGCCATTCAATCCTGCATTCTGTCAGGTTTGGCCAGGGCCGGACAGGTCAAGCCCAGGGGTCAACCCCATGCGACTACCTTGGCCAGCAGGAGGGCCCGGGGCCTTGCCATTTCAAATCCCTCGCAGGCTCATAGCAACCTGACACAGGACTGGAAGAACACCACTGGGGAGTGTGTTTGTTGGATGCATGATGCAGCTGTGAGGATTCTATTGACCCACATCTGTGCCTTATAGTGTACTTAAAGGGGAATTGATTGACTTGTTCTGTGGGGAACGAAGGCCATAGCAACATTCTAATGGCCCTTTGCTGGCAGACATGTACTGCATTTGAGATGTTTTAATTTTTTTATCTGGATGTTACTGTGTATATGTATAGCTGTAATTGTGACAGTCAGATGTCCTGAAAAGTACAGCTAGTCCTCACAACGGTGGTGAAAGTTAAGGCTTCAGAAATGTTAGATATTAGGCTTAGATATTAAAGTATCACAATATATTTTCTGAAATTATTTTGGGCACGTACAAAATCACACAGAGTGAATGCGCCAACAGAAAATCTGCACCCTCCCTTTCTTCAATGTCGCTAAGAGCCGTGGTCATTTCCTCCTCAAGAAAATCTACAACAACCGCCGACTCGGTCAAGTGAAAGCACTTTGCAAAGATTCTACATAATTCATCCAATTGCTGGTCATGTAAGAAAACAATAATTACTATGCCAACTAAATCATGACACTTTGCTACAATGTAAAGTAGTGAATGTACAGCTTGAATAACAGTGTACATTTGCTGTCCCATCAAATTAACACAACACACAGTCATTAATGTCTAAACCACTGGCAACAAAAGTGAGTATACCCCTAAGTGAAAATGTCCAAATTGGGCCCAAAGTGTCAATATTTTGTGTGGCCACCATTATTTTTCAGAACTGCCTCAACCCTCTTGGGCATGGAGTTCACCAGAGCTTCACAGGTTGCCACTGGAGTCCTCTTCCACTCCTCCATGACAACATCACAGAGCTGGTGGATGTTGGAGACCTTGCACTCCACCACCTTCCATTTGAGGATGCCCCACAGATGATCAATAGGGTTTAGGTCTGGAGACATGCTTGCCCAGTCCATCACCTTTACCCTCAGCTTCTTTAGCAAGGCAGTGGTTGTCTTGGAGGTGTGTTTGGGGTCGTTATCATATTGGAATACTGCCCTGCGGCCCATTCTCCGAAGGGAGGGGATCATGCTCTGCTTCAGTATGTCACAGTACATGTTGGCATTCATGGTTCCCTCAATGAACTGTAGCTCCCCAGTGCCGGCAGCACTCATGCAGCCCCAGACCATGACACTCCCACCACCATGCTTGACTGTAGGCAAGACACACTTGTCTTTGTACTCCTCACCGGGTGTCCGCCGACACACGCTTGACACCATCTGAACCAAATAAGTTTATCTTGGTCTCATGAGACCATAGGACATGGTTCCAGTAATCCATGTCATTAGTCTGCTTGTCTTCAGCAAACTGTTTGCAGGCTTTCTTGTGCATCATCTTTAGAAGAGGCTTCCTTTTGGGACGACAGCCATGCAGACCAATTTGATGCAGTGTGCGGCGTATGGTCTGAGCACTGACAGGCTGACCCCCCCACCCCTTCAACCTCTGCAGCAATGCTGGCAGCCCTCATATGTCTATTTCCCAAAGACAACCTCTGGATATGACGCTGAGCACGTGCACTCAACTTCTTTGGTCGACCATAACGATGCCTGTTCTGAGTGGAACCTGTCCTGTTAAACCACTGTATGGTCTTGGCCACCGTGCTGCAGCTCAGTTTCAGGGTCTTGCCAATCTTCTTATAGCCTAGGCCATCTTTATGTAGAGCAACAAATCTCTTTTTCAGATCCTCAGAGAGTTCTTTGCCATGAGGTGCCATGTTGAACTTTCAGTGACCGGGGAGGGAAAATGGCTAATGGGGCCCAATTTGTACTCACTTTTGTTGTCGGCGGTTTAGATATTAATGGCTGTGTGTTGTGTTATTTTGAGAGGACAGCAAATTTACACTGTTATACAAGCTGTACACTCGCTACTTTACATTGTAGCAAAGTGTCATTTCTTCAGTGTTGTCACATGAAAAGATATATAATCATATCAGGTCCAGGCATTGTTGGTTTAGGGTTAAGGGTTAAGGTTAGGCATTACATCTAGGTCAACTTTAGGCATAAATGTTACTTTATTAAGGTTAGGGTTAGGGTTAGATTAGGGTTAGGTTTAGGGTTAAGTTTAGGGTTAAGATTAGGGCAAGGGAGCATGCAATTTCTATTTTCTGGTCCCCATGAGGATAGCCATACAAACTTGTGTGTGTGTGTTTGTGTCTGTACCTCAATTGTGTCTTCTGCTGGAAATCAACCTTTATTCTCTCCAGCAAGGATTTAGGAGTGGGGGTACATGACCTCCACCCCCTCCGAATGTTAGGAGGTAAATTTGTTCCCCCAATGATAAGAAGAATTTGCTAAAAAATTTAGTGAGTCAACCCCATAGAAAACTCACTACTACATCCTTGTTTTCCAGGGTATTTTTTCTGGGAACTGGCCTATGAATTTGTTCAGGATCTCATCTGCCCTCAATCAACTCTCCTTATGACCTCTCACCCCTGACCTGTCAACTCAACGTTCCTTTCTTTATTACTCAAAGCCATATTGTTTTTAATGAAAATGGACATGAATAGTGAGTAATATTGATGTCTCAATCAAGTGGAACCAAGAGATGTCATTGAAAATCAGAAGTTGAGAGTGGAGTCTCGTGTGTGTATATGTGTGTGTTTGTATGTGTGTGTGTTCGTTCAGGTTTTACTAACTGGTACTGAAAACCCCAACAAGGATTGTAAAACAAGGAAGATTTGACCTAGTGGGAACTGCCAGTTCTCAAAAAGAAAAAGTAATTTCCTGTTTAGTGGTAGGTTTAGGGTAAAAGTTACAATTGGGGTTAGAATTATGGTTAGTTTTAAGGTCAGACTTTAGAGAGGTTTAGAATGGGAATATCTTGACCTCATAAAGATAGATATTACTAAAAAGTGTCTGTGTGTGTGTCTGTCTGTCTATCTGTGTGTCTGCGTGTTTCTTTCTGTCTACATGCATGCAGGCTTCAGGATGTATGCATGTGTTTCTTCATGTGTTTTATAGGCTGCTAATCTCAGTCTGTCCATCCTCTTCCTCTTTCCCATTGGCTGCTTTCTTCCTCCCCTCTTCCTCCTGCGTCCCTCTGCTTCCTCTGGCTGTCAGCTAACTTAGCCGAGCTGCTGGGGCCTGCCCTGGGGGGCTGAAGGAGGCAGGGCCCTGTGGGGGGTGGGGGGGGGGTTGAAAGAGGCTGGGGCCTGGCCTTGGGGGCTGAAGGAGCCTCGAGTCTGGCCTGGGTTCTGAAAGAGGCTGGGGCCTGGGGGGCTGAAGGAGGCTGGGGCCTAGTCTGGTGGGGGCTGAAGGAGGCTGGGGCCTGGCCTGAAAGGGTGCTGAAGGAGCCTGGAGCCTGGACTGCGGGGCTGAAGGAGGCTGGGGCCTGGCCTGGGGGGCTGAAGGAGCCTGGAGCCTGGCCTGGTAGGGGGCTGAAGGAGGCTGGGACCTGGCCTGATAGGGGGCTGAAGGAGGCTGGGGCCTGTGGGGCTAAAGGAAGCTGGGGACTGGCCTGTGGGGCTGAAGGAGCCTGGAGCCTGGCCTGGTGGGGGCTGAAGGAGGCTGGGACCTGGCCTGAGAGGGGGCTGAAGGAGGCTGGGGGGTTGGTCTGGGGTGCCTGAGGGAGGCTCGGGAGGCTGGATCATGTTCTTCCTCTCTCTTCCAAAACAGATTTATGGGGGCTCAGTTCTTCTCTAAATATTTGCCTTTCCCCCTGTACTGTTGGAGATTGATGGCCTTTGATGTGTGTGTGCGATTGTGTGTGTGGGTGTGGGGGGGGGGGGGCTAGGTAAAGGCCTGGCAGGGCCACTCAGGGGTCATGTGACCTGATGCTGGGAGGGTTTGCCCCGGCCACACATTTAGTTGACCGACATATTATGTTATATTAAGTGGTGATTTCTAGTTAGGGTCGATCAATTACAGTCAATTAGATGAATTGGAATGTATGTTTGGGCGACATCCATATTAAGTCTTTATATCTGAAATTTTGTAGATTATATTGGATTCAACTTTGTCACTGAACAGTACAAGTACAGAACAACGAAATGCAGTTAGCATCTAAACAGAAGTGTATATAGAGGAGGGCAGAAAATATACAAGTATTTACGAGCATTAAGTATATGTATATTACCAGTGGAATGTGTTTCATTGTATTGCACCGTTCTGAGTGACATTTCTATTCATTTTTTACTCATTTATACGACCGGTGCCCATCAGTCCTAACTCCACTGCTGCTGCGTACACAGCACAATGGGTCAGTTTGGGTTGCAAATGGGTTCCATTTGTGTCTGGGACTGTTGTGGGATCTATTGAAATGAGCAGCGCTTCAGAGACCTTGTTTGCCTGTGTTGAGAGGGACAGAACTAATACAGCAACGCGTACGATGAAACCCTCTTTCCTTCTTCCCTCTCTCACTTCCCAGTTAACGGTTCCGTGTCAGGGGGGTAAGTAGTGCGACTCTGTTTCCATGTGACCCCCTCACCTCTGCTTCTTATTTATACCTCCCTCTTTTCACCTCCCCCTTCTCCTCTTTCTCTCTCCCTCTTTCCAGAGCACACAGAGTCTTAGGGAGGGGAGGGGGAGAGCGAAAGGTAATTTCAGTGACTAACGAAGGAATTTGCGGGAAACCGGGAACATTCCTACTTACATTAAGCTATTAGCTTCTTACGGTAGCCGAGGCATAAAGATGAGTGAAAAGGAGATGGAGGGAGAAGGGGACCTATGGTAGAACGAGAGGAATGAGAGCGAGTGTGAAATTGAGCTTTAGTGAGGCAGGGTGGGAGGAAAAGAAAACAGGGATGGATTGTGTGGGAGATGAGAGGAGGGGCACTCTTAAAACAACAGCAACAGAAAGAGAAAGGAACTTGTAGCAGTTTGTCCCCCCTGTTCTGTGGCGGAATGTGGCTCAGTGGCATTTCCACGTTCACAGTGATTTATTGGGCCTGGCGTCCTCCCCTGTCCCCCCCCCTCCTCATCTCCTCCATCAATGCAGGCCTCTCAGTGCCAGGAAAGGGGCCTAAGCCCATGGAGACAGTGGTCCTGGAGTATTCTCTTTCCCTTTGCACCTGTTAGGGCCAAAGGGAAACCAGAGCCTGTAATGATGTGTGAAAGCAGCTCCATCGGATTGCCCGTGTGATAGTGTCAATCCGCTAATGTTTTGAATGGGACACAATTGAGTCTATATGATCCAAGGCACGGGGATGGACTTTCAGCGAGGATTTGTCCATTCATATGTGCAGTGGAGAAGTGGCAGAGAGGATTTGGAGATTAGGGTGACCAGGGTCAGCAACATTAACCTGACCAAACATCAATCTTATGGTCACTCAACCGTGGTCAGCCTTTTATCCTCATCTTCAGTATGACTGTGTATCGGATGAAGAATCCCTGTGTCCTAATTCCGCACAGTGGAGAATCCCTGGGTTCTAACACCATGCAGTGGAGATGGCCTGGGTTCTAATACCATGCAGTGGAGAAGGCCTGGGTTCTAATACCATGCAGTGGAGAAGGCCTGGGTTCTAATACCATGCAGTGGAGAAGGCCTGAGTTCTAATACCATGCAGTGGAGAAGGCCTGGGTTCTAATACCATGCAGTGGAGAAGGCCTGGGTTCTAATACCATGTAGTGGAGAGGACCCGTGTTCTCTCAGTGAGCCGTGATATAGCACGGGCCCTAGAGGGGGAGAGGCAGTGAGGGAAGAAGAAAGGGAGAGGGGTTATTTCAGTTCTGCCAGGAAACAGCGTGTGTTTCTTAACACCCGTAACAGTTTAGTGGAAACTCCACAGAACTAACATTTATCTAAATAAAAAGAGGAAACTTCGTCTCCACCCACCTGAAAGAGACCCACTGAATGAGTCCCAGATACAGTTAAAAACTACACACATTAAAACACATTAAAAGCATTGTATACACCCAATCTGCGTACACCCATACCACAACTGCGTATAAACAAAATCTATGCTGCGGTCATGTCACTGGTGGAGTCACTGTGAGGTCTCAGGTGATTGGTTAGATTGGTCAGGAAGTGGTAGTGTTATTACCTCTAATTGGATGGTAATTACAGAGAAGGTTCCACTGTATGTGTGTGTGAAAAGTGGAAAATGACATTTCAGTTTAGACTGCCAGTGATTAAAGACAACAACAGAGTAAACATTTAGCCAGAGCGTCCGTGTGGTGGTTTAACTGTTGTTCTTGTTGTGCTGTGTGGACCTTCCCACTGCCTTTTATCCACATGTATCAGGAGACTACTGTCACCCTCCTTAGGAACGCCTGGCTGCAACCCCACTCCCCCCCACCTCACACCCCTCTGCCCAACAACCCACTCCCCTGTACCTCACACCCCACTGCCCAGCAACCCACTCCCCTGTACCTCACACCCCTCTGCCCAGCAACCCACTCCCCTCTACCTCACACCCCTCTGCCCAACAACCCACTCCCCTGTACCTCACACCCCTCTGCCCAGCAACCCACTCCCCTCTACCTCACACCCCTCTGCCCAACAACCCACTCCCCTCTACCTCACACCCCTCTGCCCAACAACCCACTCCCCTGTACCTCACACCCCTCTGCCCAGCAACCCACTCCCCTCTACCTCACACCCCACTGCCCAACAACCCACTCCCCTGTACCTCACACCCCTCTGCCCAGCAACCCACTCCCCTCTACCTCACACCCCTCTGCCCAGCCACCCCCCCACCTCACACCCCTCTTCCCAGCCACCCACTCCCCGCTACCTCACACCCCTCTGCACAGCCACCCCCCACTTCACATCCCTCTTCTCAGCCACCCCCCTCCCTTCCATACAGGAGCCCATTCTCACCTACTCTGAGCATGAATCTAATTGGGGGCAATCATTCAGATAAAAAGGCCTGTGAATCAGTGTGCTGGTCCTGGTGTTGGGGCCGTGTTCACTGGATCCCCCACCTCTCTAGTCCCCGGACTGGCTCATTCTCCCATTAAAACGCCATGTGCCCTTCTTGCTCTTTGCACACACACACACACCCCTACACATTTTTGAGACTTAGAGGCAGAACACAGGATGGAGATTGATGTATAGCTATAGATAAAGACTGGGGGACAAGTGAAATTGTGTCTTTCCATTTTAAAGTGTTTCCCTTTTCACTCCTCTGTATCACCCATCTCCGCCCATTATTTCACACTAGATTCAATAAGTTTGCATTACATTTACAGTATTTGAAAGTGACCAACTACTACCTGTGTGTGTGTGTGTGTGTGTGCACGCGTGCATCTGCACATGTGTCAAAGTGTGTGTAGGTGCCGACGCTGAGTGGAGGCGGTTAGTGGGACAATAAGGTGTGCACATATTTGTCGCAGGCTTGATGGAAGAGAGGGCGGCGGGTTTGAAATGGTGCACCGTAAAATATGCACAGTGATTGCAGGGCCCTTCAGCTGAAGAGGACCCAGTCACCCTCTCTCTGTTCCTCTCCCCCGGTCTGTCCCTCCGTTCCCCGGGTGTGAGTGGGTTGACAGTGCCGGTGTCAGTGGTGTCTGACTGGTGGGGCGACCCCATCAAGGGGCTGGTGGAGGAGGGGGGTGGCGGGGGCAACAGGGTGGGGCAGCGTGTTGAGTGATCCAACCCCACTTATCTCCACTCGCCCCCCTCGTCTCTATCTGCCTCCTTGTTGTGACTGGCTGGTTGTCCCGTTGACACAACGCCTCTGCCTCTCGTGTAGTTGTGACAATGGCGGGGATTTCCTCATGGTTAGTGTCTCTCTGAGGCATTGTGGTATTTAGGTACTGGTACTTACCACTGCACATGTCAGATAAATTAGACATGGTTGAGAGGTCAGAGGTTAGACCGTGACCTCAGTTCTGTCCCCCTGTGTGTGTGTGTGTCTCACATCACGCCTCCAACACACACACCATCTTGTTGCTCCCTGGTGGCTGATATTCTAGAGTGGCTGAAAGCAATCTGGAAAGTTAGGAACCTTATTTCCTGTTTACTGAAGTCACTGGGCTAATCTTTTTGGAACATTTGAAACATATGTCGTGTGTTATGGTTACGCAAAAAGCTGTTAAGTAAAAGAGAGATGAATGAATATGAAAGAGGCGAGTTTATGCAACGCTAATCCATGCTCTGAATTATTCTTTTCGGGCAGTTTTTCTTGGTAATGCTTTGTGATTGAGCTCATGTTATCCTATGATAGTGTGTGCCTGTTCCTTTGAGCGTGAGTGAATGTGCTCTCTTCCGATCCTATAGCCTTTGTGTGCTCCATGCATGTGTACGTTAGAGTACGTGTGTGTGTCCTGATATAAGCACTGTGGGCTGAAGACAAATCATGTGACCCCTCTCCAGTATCAATTAAAGCCAGCAGCCCACTCCACTCTCAGCACTCACCAAGGTTTACTCACCCTGCTCTCTCTACATAAGTAAGCACTCTCTCTCTGCTATCCCTTCATATCTCTCTCTCTGCTATCCCTTCATATCTCTCTCACTCTCTCTCTCTCTCTCTCTCTCTCTCTGTTCTCCCTTTATTTCTCTTTGCCGCTCTCTGTTCTCCCTTCATATCTCTCTCTGTGCTCTCTCCCTGTCTCCCTCCCTGCTCTGACACCAAATCTCTGTGAAAACATCATTGTCATAGAGAGATGAAAACAATGAAACGCCTGGAAATCATGGTGATTGTTAGTGCCGGTGCTGTTGGTTGGGGAGAGGCCTAATGGAATTGTCCAGGCCCTTGTCTCTGTTGATACAGGCTCTTCAGAAGGCATGTGATTTAGCTAAAAGCTATCTCCAGGCCAAGTAATTAGAGACACCATTCAGGGTGGCATTAGCAGGATCCACTACCACTGTCCCCAAACACCCCCTTCTCCCCGCCTACCCCCCCCACCCCCCACTCTGCCCGGGCTGCCTCTCTGGGTGTTATTGAAGCCATTAGCAGCTGGGACCTTAGTGTCCCGGTTTCAGAGTGACCGTGCGAGCGAGTGCGTGTCTATGTGCATATACGTCCATGAGTGTGGGAGTGTATTTTTGTTAACGTGTTTGCATGTCCATTACTATTTCTCACTACATTACAGCGATGCATTACGGACTGACAGGGATCGTCTAAAATAGTATTAGTTTGAGAAGGCCCTTTACTTTATGGAAGTATCCTTTACAGTGTCCATCCCATCTGACAGTGGTACCTCTCTCCGACAGTGCTACAATCTCCAGCCATTATTAACTGAGGGAATCAACACATCCATGGCTGAGCTCCAGACATACAGAGAGTGCTATGACCAGAACCCTCATTTCAAACTGGACTCTGTAATGGACTATTGGGTTTGAGCGAGGGCAGTCTGTCTCCTTAAAATAAAATGCTCCTGTAAATGAAAAGTCTATAGTACTTGGCACTAAAGTGTTACACATTGCTGTGATGGAGAGCAACATTGGAGAATAGACTCTTATGGTGTGATTGGGTAAACATGGATAGAAATAGAGTGAGCTGTGTGTTTGGGCAGAGGTACAGTGAAAAACACAAACTCCTCTCTCCCTCCTCTTTCTCCCTCCCTCTCTTTATTTTCCTCTCTTTCTCCCTCACCCCTCCACTTCTTTCTCCTCTGCTCTTTATAGGTTACCTGACTCCCTGACAGTTTGTTTTAAATCTGACCGTGCAGATGTTTCTCCGGGTGACTGGCTTTTATAGTTTTGAAAAGATTCTATCAGTTTTCCCTCAGATTGTGTTACTGTATTTAAAAAATGACTGGAGAGCAGTGGAGAGGGAAAGAGCACAGGGGGAAGGAAGAAGGAATCACAGGGGAAGGAGTTTGGGGCCAGTGTGTGGGGGGGGGGGGGGTTGGGGCAGGGGCTTGAGGGTGTGGAGGGGGGGTGGGGTAGTTCTGCAGGTCTCAAATCCTGCAGTCTCACGGTGCAGCCTGGACACAGAATCTCAGAGGAGAAGAAATAGGGAGGAATACAACTCTGGGGAGGGAAAGACTTCAGGGTAGCCAGGTTTAGCTTAAAGCATTAGACACAGATTCTTTCTAATTTCAAAGGACAACACAAGCGTCACATTTGAGGATATTAGTTTTTGATAGGCAGCTGGGGCAAAGCACACAAGAGGGGGAGCCACACTGTTTCCTATTAAAGCCTCTAACCAGCGAGCCCTGTCTGCCAGACCCTAACAGGCTGTCACTGCAGCACTCCTTCCCCGGTCCCCTCTTCGCCTTATCTCTATCTGTGTCAATGCATCCTAATGTGTGGTTAAAGAAAGGGAAATGGGTCCCATGTACAACAAAGGTTGAGTGGCCTGTATGTTTGTTGGCCAAAGCAGCAACAGTGATGGCATGCTGAGCAGCATTAGTGATGGAGCGTACAGGGAATGAGCCAAAGTGGCCATCAAATTAACAGCGGTGGACACCAGAGGAAATTACTAGAACTATGTCTAATAGTCTGGTAGGAATCGGACTGGAGAGAAGATTAGAAACGTAAAGGGAGCCAAGACCAGCCCAGAAACAAAGTGAGGAGAGGGGAACCGAGAGGTGGACGGGGAGGAAGAGAGTTAAAAGGGCAGAGAGAGGCAGACGCCGGAGGAAATAAAAGAATGCATATCCTTTAACTGGAGCTGCGGTTTCCCAAGGATCGATGTCATGATGAATCAATTAGGTCATTCATCCACACTCTCAAACAAAGCAAAAAAAAAAAAACATCAGCGGCACTTCTACCATTTCCTTGTGAAAATATGCCAAGTAACAACAGTAACAATAATGGAAAGATTAAAAAAAGTCAGCCACTGGTCGCCTCAACTTCTGAGGTTCTGATCTGCCAGGCAACCCAGGAGATGGAGGGGATCTGGGCTTTTTCTTCACAGGTCCAATCCCTTTGTTTAGAGGGGGGTAATAAAGCTGAGCTGTCTCAGCTTTCTCCTGGCCCGTGCATGGTAAAGCATACGTTATCAAGCAGCATGGCAGGAACAGTTTGTCCAGCCACTTGACCTCATGTTCTCACTGACTGACAGCCCCACTGCTAAATCAACAGACGTGATACTCTGCTTGTGTGGTATGAGCCTGCCAAGTGGGGTTACTGTATCAGAATATGTTGTAACAAAGGTGGGTAATCCCAGCAAATGACCAATATACACTCACCTAAAGGATTATTAGGAACACCATACTAATACTGATTGAGATCTGGTGACTGTGGGGCCCATTTCAGTACAGTGAACTCATTGTCATGTTCAAGAAACCAATTTGAAATGGTTCGAGCTTTGTGACATTATCCTGCTGGAAGTAGCCATCAGAGGATGGGTACATGCTGGTCATAAAGGGATGGACATGGTCAGAAACAATGCTCAGGTAGGCCGTGGCATTTAAACGATGCCCAATTGGCACTAAGGGGCCTAAAGTGTGCCAAGAAAACATCCCCCACACCATTACACCACCACCACCAGCCTGCACAGTGGTAACAAGACATGATGGATCCATATTCTCATTCTGTTTACGCCAAATTCTGACTCCACCATCTGAATGTCTCAACAGAAATCGAGACTCATCAGACCAGGCAACATTCTTCCAGTCTTCAACTGTCCAATTTTGGTGAGCTTGTGCAAATTGTAGCCTCTTTTTCCTATTTGGAGTGGAGATGAGTGGTACCCGGTGGGGTGTTCTGCTGTTGTAGCCCATTAGCCTCAAGGTTGTGCGTGTTGTGGCTTCACAAATGCTTTGCTGCATACCTCAGTTGTAAGGAGTGGTTATTTCAGTCAACGTTGCTCTTCTATCAGCTTGAATCAGTCGGCCCATTCTTCTCTGACCTCTAGCATCAACAAGGCATTTTCGCCCACAGGACTGCTGCATACTGGATGTTTTTCCCTTTTCACACCATTCTTTGTAAACCCTAGAAATGGTTGTGCGTGAAAATCCCAGTAACTGAGCAGATTGTGAAATACTCAGACCGGCCCATCTGGCACCAACAACCATGCCACACTCAAAATTGCTTAAATCACCTTTCTTTCCCATTCTGGCATTCAGTTTGGAGTTCAGGAGATTGTCTTGACCAGGACCACACCCCTAAATGCATTGAAGCAACTGCCATGTGATTCGTTGATTAGATAATTGCATTAATGAGAAATTGAACAGGTGTTCCTAATAATCCTTTAGGTGAGTGTAATTGGCTTTAAGACACAACGCCAGTGGTATCTGGAAATATCAGAATATGGCTGACCTCTCCATATGGATTTCCACCAAAACAGTTAAAGGCCTCATCATCGTGTTCGAAGAACCATTCAACGTAATTTCAAGTTGTAAACATTATTCCAAGTTATCGTCATCTTCCAGTCTATCGTTATATTTTCTTCCAAATTTCAGATGGATAATCATGTGTCCAGAAAGAACTCAATAAAATGTAATTTCGTAAATTAATCAAGTCTATCTTTTTACACTTTTTTGAAGGGTGACAAACGCAGGCAGCAGCGACTAAAAGAAAGCTGACTATTCCAACAGTACTATTAGTATCTAGAAACTTTTACAACTACGTCCTCCATCACCACAAAAACTTCTGAATAAGGGTTATTTTATTTCAAAGCTCTTGTCTTTCGAGCCTTGGTAGTGACAGTTTTTTTTTGTCTGTAGTGATGTGCATCAGAGTAGTCAACATGATCGACTTGAATCAGATGAAAGAGCAGCGTTCCCTGAACTTCATCACCACTATGATACCGTGCTCTGAGACTCACAGAGACAGACAGACGATGGTAGGGGATACAAAAATCCCTGTGACTCTATCTGTTTCCTTTGAGCCTGCCTGTCAGATTCAATCACATCTGATGTCCTGTTGGCGTGAGGTGTGGCCATTTGCCTGTAATAGCATGTCAGTCTAAAGTATGTCGACCACATATTTTTTTTCACATTGTGTACCTTTTGCTTGTTGTTTATGGACAAATGCTGATGCATTTGTGCTGGATTGGGTTTATCTATTTTAATGCGATTACAGTAACCTAGATGATTTGTATACTTTACAGTAACCTCCTAGAGGATTTGTATACTTTACAATCACCTCCTAGATGATTTGTATACTTTATAAAGATTAGCAAAGATCCTGTTTATAATCGTTAATAGAGAAATAAAACAAAACGGTTTGGGGAAATTATATTTTTATGCAAATGCGATTACCTATGCAATGAAACTTTGTTTAACAAGTAAAAAAACCTCAATATTACAAAAACACTCAAAAATACATCAACATTAACATTCGATGTAATCTTAGTTTGAGGAACTGTATTGTGTTGTTTCATGGCTGCCTTAGTAGGTAAATCATTTGTAAAAATCCCCTTGTCATCTATCATCGAGAGGAAAGAACAAATGCATGGTTGTTTTCATAAACCAGGTGATGGGTATAAAAAACAAATGTACAGTACAGTCCACTCCAGAACTATTGGCCACATAGTAAAGATGAGCAAATATGTGAAAAATGTATTAGCTGTGAGTGAAATCGAATTTTAAATTGAGGGACAGTAGTTCAAAGAAAATTATTCCCAATAACAAGTGTTTATATTTATCAAAAACTTGTCACAATGATTAAAACCACTAGCATCGCTTATGGTAATAAATCTATATCTCTCCACTAATATTGTTATTCCCTGGATAAACTGAGTCATTAGAAATGTTTATGTGGTCACATGACTTTGTTTCACTGGGGTATAAATCTGTGGTGACACACATGCTACTCCTGCAGAGGAAGTCAATTCTACTCAATCTTATTAACATTGAATGTAAACACAAGAGTACTTCCCACCCTGCATAAATGTCCAAGATCACATTCTGTAATTGTAATACCTAATTGAAAGTTTTTCTCTTATTATTTGGTTGTTGCATTCTATGATAGATAGTATTATTAGTTCAAACATCCAAATCACTTGTTGACATGGATGTGACATGCATGCGGCATGTTTGAAAGCATTTAATCAAATAATTTCTGCCATGATGGCAGATCTGCCTCAAGAAACATGTCAGAAGATTCAGAACATTAGATGTAGGCTCTCACAGATACCATGAAACCAAATTAGGAATTATATTGTTATCATCCTCTGTGGGTCTATGACCTCTCCACCAAGGACCAAGATATTTTGGCCAAAAACTTTTACCTTTGCCAGGAGGCCGTAATTGGCAGCAAATGAATCTGTCAGCTAAGAAATGTCTCCAAGCAAACATCAAAATCCAGAAAAGAAATGGTTACCAACAAATCAACATTTTCTAATGGCCTTCTCATGTATAGACTTGAACGCCATTGAAAAGCTGTGGTTTAGATTTAAGAGGGCAGACAGCCCAAAAACACAGACTGAAGGATATCAAGGATCTGAGAATTCTGTAGAGAGGAATGGTCTTAGATCCCTCCTATTATATTTCCCTGTCTTAAAAACATCCTAAAAAAGCCACAGTGCCTTTTCCCTTGCAAGGGGAGGCTGCAAAAAGGATTGAAAACAGGGATGTCAATTATTTGGACACAGATATTTGCATACCCTATACACTGAAAAAGTATTATCAGCTGTTGTTCATCCAGTTCAGGTTAAAATTATTAGTTTAGTTGTAGAACCAAATATTTTTTATTTAGATCAAGTCAAGTTGCTGCCGTTTGTAAAGCCTAAATATTTCCCTTTCATTTAATGTATATTTTTTAGGTTCACCCAAAAGAGATTTGGGAACACCTGCAAAATTTCCCAGAAAGCTTTGCTGCAAGAAGTTTGTTCTAATATCTTCTATAATCAGGCACACATTGATTACTTGTTTTAATTATAAAAAGTTATTAGTAATTATTTTTTTCCTAATGTAATCCAACCTTTAAGCGGTTGGATTTATTGCACCCATTATAGAGATGCTTGTTTTAGTTGATGTGGTTTACCTGGTCTTGTTCCATTAAGCAGTCTGCTACTCATTTAGTCGTTTTGAGTGTATGTTGTGGTTGATAAAGTTACGTTAGTTGGCTGTCCAATTGGTAAAATGTAGGACCCAATTGCTGGCTCTAGCCTTTAGGGCCCCCTCTCCTGTTTCCCAATCAGCCTATATGCTGTTGAGTGCGACAGTCATATCTTTGTCAATAACAAACACACTCATGGGTGGGTATCACGTACACACACGTAAATGTGTGTGTGTGTGTGTGTGTGTGTGTGTGTGTGTGTGTGTGTGTGTGTGTTTAAAGGCATGCTGGGATATATGCAAATTATCCTTTATGGAATCCACTTAAAAATACAGGTTAAACCCATTGTTTGACTTGCTTTGGGTTAACTGATAAAACTCAGGTTGAACCAACTTAATTGATTTACATTTGGTCAACTGATAAAATATAACGGTGAATCATTGCCTTAAATAAGTTAGGTATGATTAATGATATATTTTTTCAGTGTATTTCAGTATTTTCCTTTTTTCTCATCTTTATTAAAGGTGCCACTTATTTTAGAGGTGACTTGGTAAGTGTTGTATTTTTAGCCTGTCGAGAGTCCAACCTCCTCCTCTGTCTATACATCTGACCGTGATGATCTTGTGATTATCTCGTCCGTGATTGTCAAATACATTTTGTTTGTGACAGTAACAATTGTGTTTTGTTTCATTGTCTGCACATTTTCAAAATTGGAGGTATTAAAGAAAAGAGTGATATTCACGAGAAGATGAAAGGCAAGAAAGAAGGGAGGGAGTTAACAAAAAAGAAAATGAGACAGAAGCAGCGGTGTTAACAACCTCAAGTGTTTCTGCTTCACCTTTAATCTATGGAAATGTATGGATCAGATGAAGCTTAATTGTAAGGTGGACTTGGACCATTATAAAATATCTGAGAGCTTGTTTTATCAGTGGCCAAAGACAGAACAGCAGTAATCACTATATGCACCACTGCTGATGGTAGGGAGGGCATTCATTTAGCAGGGAGGAAAACAAATTAAGTCTCTACTCAGCAGGCGCTCCATTAGACAATGGCATATATAAATATTTTATCTTGGCTGTTACAGGCTAGCAAAGGTTTAGTACATCTCCATTTACACAAGGACGCACACTCCAAGCTGTAGCCTTCATCCCCTCTCCGCTCTCCAGCCGAGTGCCTGCAGTCCTCTCCTTCACCCCTACATCCCCCTCTTCTCACTCTCTCCTTCTGTCACTCCCTTACTCTCTCCCACTCCAGTTGTTTTGCGCTGAGATTAGATTTTCAGCACTGAAACTACCACCGAAGGCACTTGCGATTGGATAAAAGTATCTCAATTTACTTAAGAGTACAGAGTTTACCATGAAATATAGGTTTCAGCTGACACCGTTAAAAATGTCGCAGTGATTTATGAATATATCTATAAATCAACCTGGGGGGCACATAGTATGTACTGCTATATAAAAACAACTGACTACCTAAAACTGGAGCCCTCTATTCGGAGCAGTTTGAAATGTAGGCCTAATAAATAGTTAAATATTTCCGCACATGTTATTCTAGCTTCCTCTTTCAGTTTTCCCACCGCTGAACAATAAAAGGCCAGCTCTGTCTTACATAATATTATGTTAAATCGAATAAGTCATTCTGTAAAGTATCATAACCTTGACTGTGACATGAGGGAAAGGGTACTGTAAAACGTTTCTACACGTTTCTAGTGCATACGATACAGTGTATATAGGCTACCGCTGAGTCAAACTGGCACTTAATGCTAACATTGCCAACGGCCCTTTTTAGGACATGGTTATCAAAGATAAACCCCCTGCAACACAACCTCTATGCAGTGTAAAGCTGCCTAATAGGCCTTTAGTAGAGCTAGTAGTGCATTAAATAATCGGATTTATTCTATGTTAATTTTGACAAGTATTCTTATCACTCATGAAGTCAATAACCAGTTAACTTGTTTCAACAATTGTTTGCCTCCATTATATGGTTGAAATGTAACGAAAATGTTTAAGCTGTACATTGTCTGATATAATTCTCTTTCAGAGTGAGGTCGCATGCGAGTTTATTTTAAGGGTTTTATGAAAACATCCAGAGTAAGATTATTTTTAGTTTCAAAATTAGTGTCATGGACATCTGTGGCTGTGTTGATATGGGCATTTTAATTTGCTGTCGACAACAAGGTAGCGCAATTACCACCGTGGCATGCGCATTCGACCCCCAGTGAGAAACAACATGCGCGCTCCCAGTGGTAATGAGGCTCGTGTGCTAATGAGTGGGATTTAATGGATTTATAGCAGTTTAGGATTTCGAGGTTCCGCAGGGGCTCGTCGCCTAGTCAAAGACGTCCCTAATTGGGGGCTGGCCCTTTCCACCACACACACTCAGTGCCCGCCAAGACACGGTGAGAAATATAGGCTACGTCAGGGCTCAGTCCCCTGGGTTCGTCAGCCGGTAGTCTCGCCGCCAGTGGAGTGACGGTATGTTGGGCAGATGAAATTGCTTCGTTGTTCGTCAGAAGGCTTATTATTTACAGCATGTTTCACGCAATGTTTTTGATCAAAGCATCGGGTCTGTAACTGTGGTTGATAGTTGAGGTGTATTTTTAGGCCATATGAAAAGAGCACAACAGTTATTTATTTGGAGAGATTTTGTGTTCATCTACCAATAAAGGGTTATTTAGCCCAGCCTTCACAGTCACACCAGCCTGGTATTGTGTCAGCGTGTCCCTTGTTGATCAATACTAATTTGATGTTAATGTCCATTGATCTACTGTCTCTAGGGGCAAGGCGGGGGTCACTTCTTCCCCTCCATGAACGATATTCTAATCCTGAGTTATAAAGTCTCAGGACATTAGGGCTATAAACCAAAAAGATTAAAACCTCCTAGAAAAATATATTTGGGTGATATAAAAATGAATAATAATAATGATGATTATGATAATAGTCTAGTTATAGTATACAAATAGTCTAATAACAATAATAGCAATTTGTTAATCTTCTAATAAATAAACCCGATTATTATCACACTATTATTTTATTATAATAATATGAATAACAATAATGTGCATATTAATTAAAATAGAATTAGAACCTAAATATGTATTGATTGAAAATCCCTGAAATGTTTGTGAAAACATTCTGGACAACAATTCAGTGTTAATATGTGTGATTTTATATTTGCCTAAAATTAGTTGTTATTTTTAATTTCTTAAAAATATTTGACCCATTTCCCTGGGTTTGTAAAATGAGGATTGTAACACATAAACGTAATGTATACTACATTAATTTAAAACGAATGTAAATCAAGTCATAATAATGCATGCCATTGTGTAGATACTTTAACGTATGCATGTATATTTCAAAATAGATTATTTCAGGAAATAGATGGTTTCAGGACACAATCCCAGGATCGTGGCCGTGCAAGCATCGTGTTCTACCAACTGAGCACCGGACCACAAGCAGTGGTTCACTTACTCTCTCACTCATTGGCTCACAGATCAGCCCACATTGCACTCTCCTTGTTAAGTCAAAGACCTGAGGACTGTCAGAACATTATTGGCAGGGAAAAAAATGACAGTCTGCTTGTTTATTCCTGTGCTCTGCCTGTATTTACATCTGTTCTGTCAGTCATCTTCCTTCTCCCCGCCTCGTCTTTCTCACACACAGGCCATGTGACCGTAGGTGCTTCGTCAGGGAGAGAGGAAGAGAGATCTAGGCGACCATCTGAAACCAATTAGGGTGGTGCAGCAGCCACCCAGAAACTCAGTGACGGATGGGGCTCTTGTATTTATAGCTGAGATAATTGGCAACACACACATGCATATACACACATAGACACAGTCAAACACAGCCACTCACACAAACATATATATATATATACACACACACACACACACAGACGCTCAGACAAACACAGACACTCACACACAAACCCTCACACACAGACCCTACACCACAGACCCATAACCTCACAGACACACACACAGACCCTACACCACAGACCCATAACCTCACAGACACACAAACACAGACACACAGACACACCGACACGTAAACACACGGATTGTGTTTGATGAATTCCAAGTGTTTTCCAGAAGCAGGAATAAAAGATGCACTCTGTTTTGACAGCCCTTTGATGTGGACTCGAAATGTAAAGCCATAGTAAGTGAATGCATGTCTTCCTAGGCTTATTACAGAGCACCAACCAGTACGAGCTTGTGTAGGAAGCACTGCCCGCGTGTGTTAGAGACTATGGGCCAGAGTGTCATCTTAATTACCTTTATCATGAGGCAGAGAGAGGGGGCTGCCCCCGTGTCCATGGTCTAATCAGCATGGCTGTTTACAGCTGATATGGATGTCCGTCAGAAACAGCTCAGTGGTTGCGGGGTTGTGTATCTCAGCTCTCTGTGTCTATCGGGCCTGTCAGCGCGTCCAACCTGCATGTGAAAATATATACAATGCACATCTGCCACTCGTTAGGAACTAGAAATGGCTGCCATGTGGTCTGCTGATAAATAGGCCAGTCTATTTATTGGAGCCCAACAAATTGGCTACAAACACTGACATGGAATCGAAGAACTATAAATACTGGAGTGATGAAAGTTTTAAAACGTGCTGCAGGTACTTTACTAGAGTCCCACTTCTTTCTCTTTTATGTCGTTGAAGGTATTTCTTTTACTCCTTTCTTCTTTCACTGTGAGCCTCGTAAAGCGGGGACAATGGTCTTCACAGAGAAGGCAGGCTAGGCAAAACGTGCTGTGGACTCTCTACTAAAGCTCTGCTTCCACCACTTGAGGACGTGAAAAAAAAAAAACACTGTACACTAAACTCTCAAAGACATTACCAGAAATTCCTGAATGAATCGGCAACAGACAACCCCTAAGCCCTGTGTAATTACATATTTGGAGTTTATCTGGGTTTATACGAAAATGCACAAGTTTCCCTTCCCTGGTGGTCCTTAAACACATCCATATGTCCGGAGTGTTTCCCTCTCTCTATCTCGCTCTCTTTCTCTACCTCTTACTCGCTCCTCATTTTCTTCCTCTCTCGTCCTCTCTTAACTCCCTCTTCTCTCTCTCCCTCTAACATTTCTTCTGTCTTTTGATCCCTCTCTCTCCCTACTGTTAACTCTCTCTTTCTCTCTCCCTTTCTCACTCTCTCTTGCCTCCCTTTTTCTCTGTACATTGCCTCTCCTTTTTCTGCTCGGAGAAACATTACCCTGCATACAAATGGATTATATAACCCGTTAGAGCAGTATTTTTCTGTTGTTAAGTTGTTATTGAAATTGTTACACTCACAATCTGACAGATACAGCGAGATGTTTAAAAACTAAAGAAGCCACAGCAGGTCAACATGCACAGAGAGGAGGAGTATGCACAAAAATCTGACTAGGCTTTTAGTGTGTGTGGCCTTTCTGTTTTGTCTTTTTTCATTTTTTTTCTTGAGACAAAACTGTTTTAAAACACATGCTAAATATTACCATATTTACATTTTCCTTTTTCTAGAAGGCAGGGAAGTCAGGGAAAGGGGGAGTGTGGGCCTTTTCTCTGCAGTGGAAAGGTCTCGGTCCGGGGTTAGACTTTGTTTGAAACTCTAAACCCCTTTCATGCGTATTTATTTTATGATTCTGCAGGGCACCGTGTTTACACTTAAAGTGCAACATCTGGATTAGATAATTTGTTGGGAATTAACCGAGGTTGGATGCTTATGGACCCTGTCTGATTAAATCTGTTTGATGTTTTTGTCTTTTTATTTTATAATTATTTTTCTGGTCAGCGTGTCAGTCCCAGTTTTGAAAAGTCAAGGGGATTACATGTTACTACAACACTTACCCTGTCGCTGTGTGTGCGCTCGCACGTAAACACACACACACGCACACACGCACGTACTGTCCAATCACAGCCCTGGATCACAGCCTTTGATCCATAATTGCTTATTTGCAATTAAATCTCATGGTGACTGTTTGCCTTTCCAACAACGCAATTGGCTACTGGAGTGGCAATGTCAGGTACAATGGACAGCACTTTCCCTGGCATTGAGAGGGCACACTAACACATTCCAGATTCTGGTCTTCTGAGAACATCCAGGTACCCAGTATCACATGGTCGAGGATGGTTGGTATGAATGAAAATCAGTTTCAGGTAGACCGACTTTAATCCCCGATTTGAATTTTGTATACGCATGAAATGCAAGTAAATGAAATGAAATGCCAAGCATGTATTATAAACCAAGACGTTCAGATGTGTAAACATCAGAATCCATCTCCAGTCATCATACTGGGTAGGCATGAAACATGTTACCTCCACTCCCTAAAGGTTTCTCAACCCACAGTGATCCATTACACGTGTTATTCTCCCCTGGGAGACCCCTGTCCCCCTAATCTGCCTCTCCCACTCTGATTCCATCACACCGCCCAGCCGCCCAGCACTCCCAACGAGCCACACAGACAGATTAGTCAAATGCTGCCGAGCAGATGTGTCAGAGACTTGATTTGTGTGTGTTTTATTGACTCTCGCCATCTGTTAATACAGTTGCTAGTCCCCCCTCCCTGTGTTTGTTGATGCACAGGCAGGAGGACTGAGTGCCAGAAGAAACAGGGGTTGGATGAGAAAGAAAAGGAAGAAAGGTTTCCTGAAAATTAAAGAAGTCTGATGTAACCGTTTAAGATTTATTTTGGCGGGCGTGTGAAATGATTTGGTAAATAATTAAATCATCTTTTTCCCTTTTTGTTGACCTGTTTTCCAATGAATGTCACATTACCTTTAGTACGGTCTTGCAAGTAGAAACGTTCATGTTGTTGACTGCATAAGGGTGAGTGTCACTGATTTACTGACAAGCAGAGTGCAATAAATAATATTTTAAATCTTATTTCCAAAAAAAGGGAATTGATTCATTTCTTTGCAGATATCTGAAATTCCGTTCTTCTTTCTGTGGATTGAATTTTTCCATTGTTGACATGGAAAGCAGTTGCTGTGCATGTGCATGTGCTTGAGAGTCTGACCATGCAAAAAGATAGTAATTTATGACAGTTGTATCTTTCCCCCTGTGTTGGGTGTCTCACATTCTTTAGAGTTCCAGACTCTTCACGCCCCCACATCCCCTCTCCCCACAGACACCCCCCAGCCCTCTAATTCTCCTATGTCATAGTACAGTTGGGTAAGAAATCAATATGGGATCTTCTCTACATCCGTGATCTGGTGGTCCCTCCAGTGTTGGTGAACCGCTGCACTTTGTTGAACAGCGTTGGCAGTTGGACTGAAATTGGTACTTTGGCCCAGTGAAATCAAAAATGATCTTTCTCCATACACAAAATACAGCAGTTGAGGGTTTGCCATTGTGTATTGCCAGACGTATGAGCAGAAAATAACCCCTGTTCTTAATATAAATGTATCAGTACGAGGATATCTTTGCTAAAAACCTGGTTATATCCACCGGGAAGCAGACACATGCCTGTATGTGGATCTAGCGAGACAATAACTCCAAGCATGCATAAAAATGCACAAAGAAAGTGTTAATTAGCCAAAAAGACTAGATGTTCTCAATCTCTGGACCTGGATCCTATTGAATTTAAATGAAAAGGATATCTAGGATCTGGTAGGATTCAAATGTGTTCTCCAACTCAAAACATTTAACAGAAATGCTTTGTCACAATGTGAGATATTAAAAGGTGCTGTAAACAGAGTGCTGGATAATTTGTTAATTTTGTCAATTTTCTTAGTAAAATATAGAATTTCCATATTTTTAGCACACAATAGTATATATATATATATATGATTTATTTTATACAGTCATTTAATCTTTTTCAACTATTTCTCACCACCTGTACTGCATATCGTTGTAAATGTCCATTGTAGTTTTGTAATTGTATTAACTCAGTACTTTGTGTCTAATAAATATAATGAATGTGTTTATTTAATTAATTACATGTATTGTCATTTATAAAGCTGAGCCTGCTTTTGTCCTTAAAACGCTCAGTCTTATTTGTTGATATGTTTTATAGACATTGAAATAAGGATTATATTTCTATGGTTGTATTCCCCATCCCCTTACCACAATGAACAATCATCCATCTCTTATATCCAGACCACATGTTAAATGTAAAATGTATGCCAAACATTTTAGCACATGTAAACCGTCTTAACTGTTTACCCTTATTTTAAACGGTTCTTACACAGAAAGGGTATCATCACTACATTGAATATTGAACATCCCAACTGCTGTGGAAATATCTTAAAGAACTGGGGAATGATACGCACTGGATCTTTAATGTTGCGGTCGGATCTAGGTTCAGTTGTTGAAGATAATCCATTTCTGACGATGGAATGGTGTCAGAAGGCACTCAAGTGTATGTCTCCCAACAGAGGGACATTACAAAGCATGATATCGTAGCGCATGGTTGAGCACAATTGCAAACTAGATTTTTACAGTGTAAAACATGTCCCGTTGCATAGGTGCTCCCTCCCCTCCTCCCTGCGTTCGTCTTCCCTCCTTCCCAACCCCTCCTCTCCTCCCTCCTACCCCTCTGTTTACAGTGGTCCCCTGGCGTTTTACGACAGCTGTGCGGTGCGCAACGCTGCGGTGTGATGATGTGATTTGTTGGCGTGCGTGCCACCCAGGCCAAACTCCATGTGAACCTGCTGAAAGCGTGGTGGGACTCGGCCTGGGTCAACACACGCTGTTTCCGGTCCGGTGAGGATCTGTGCTCCTCTGAAGGACGTTTGAGTTCCCATTTTATAACATCACTCCCAGGTCCCCGAAACCTTTGGCTCAGTCATGTTGAACCAGAGGCCAGGTTATAGATGGAGCATTGGAATAAATGAAATGTAAATTCGAGGGAGACGCTGAGAATGCAGGCTTCAACCCACTGCCAGATAGCAGTGGTGTTGTCTTCTGTACTGTGCAGAGAAAGGCAATGCAACCCTACCTGTCCTTCAGGAACAGAGTGCTCATGGAGCCTGTCTTTTAGATGGGTTACTGCATGTAGACTGCTTTATTACAGTGAGGTTTCACTTTGGGTTAAATCTGGTAAAAGTCCCTCTGTTCATTAATAGGATGTTTATTATGGACAAACCTACATTAAAAAGGATATTTAGGGATGTGTTTGACTGATCTGATCTATGCTGGATACAGTATCTCTGGATGATGCATGGATGATGGTTTAATGTTGTGTTTGGCCTTTAGAACAGAGGCAGTCTATCTGTGTCCATGTCTTTATGGGAGGACATGAAGCCCTGTTGAACTTGACCAGGTTAACCCCCTGATCACTAGCACTGTGTCCCACCCAGGGGCCGCCACACAACCTTAGGGAAACAATTAATGCTTTTAATTGGCACTTAATTAGTTAATTGACCCCTTGGCAGCTTTGGGGGGGGGGGGGGGGTGACAGTGGAGAGGAGGTGTTTCCTGTGTCACGTCACTATTAGTCCTGCCAGTCATCACAGTCAAACAACCTGGAACAGCTTTAACCGGTCAAATATGTCATCTCAGCCATGCTCCATGTATATGTATAGGACTATCTGAAAATATACAAAGTACAATTTGCCTGGAATAGGCAACCTCAGGATAATGAATCACAGATGATGTGTATCAGACATTCAGTTGAGTCATCCTTCCCAGATGTCGGAGTCGGATTAGCATCAGTGCTCGGGAGAAGAGTGCCTTTTAAACTCTTCCTAAGCTGTTACTAACAGCCTTTACCCAAAAAGAAAAAAAGGATGGCATCAACAAATGTTTGCTGGTGTAAATAAAGCAGAAATATTCACAACTATGACCGTGGAACTCATTCACCACCTCTCCCAGATAGACTAAAGGGGTTTCCTTCCTAGTTAATTGAGCAGACATGACAAATAAGAGGAGTTTTCAGGTCAACTAAACCGGGGGGAAGTAACTTTGGGCACCAGCCGCTCAGATAAAGGCTTGCAGGTGTAACTAAGTTGAGTCATTCATAAGCACGTATGTAAGCCAGCTGTGGACTCTTATTAACGCTTGTTTCTGTTTGTGTGTAGGAACATACTGCTCTGTCTACATATGTGTTTGCTGAGGTGATGCTTAGCATGCACTCAGGTTGTCATTCTTGCTCTGACTCTTACACACATTTCCTGTCTCTTATAGCTATAAACACTGCAGTACACGTCTTCTGACATACACGCTTTCCCAACCACCAGTCTCCATCTTGCACCCTCACAGTCAAACATACATCCCACCCGCTCTGCGCTTTCCTTGGCGATGACGGTCTTGGGTGGGGTGGGGGTGTGTGTGTGTGTGGGGGGGGGGGGTTGCAATGTAAGAGTGGGTCCCCCCCCAGCAGGCAGTGTCTTTTGTAGGTGAGAGAGCAGCCCCCACATGGGCAGCTGTGGCAGAGGGGGTCGGCCCTGATCAAAGGCCCAGGGAGCAGTGGAGCAGCATGGGAAGCGGGCTGCGGAGGGAGAGGCTGCAGCTGTAGAGTGGGGTCTGGAACTGGGATGAGGGTGTCCTCAGCACCGGGACACTTCAGCAGCTAAGAACAAACACCTGCCTGTTATGGCCTCACTCATTTTCCATGGAACGCCTCAATTCTTTGAAATTCACTGGGTAGATGTATGCTATGTAACTCCAGAATTTAATTCAGTAATATCATGGCAATTCATATTAGTTATTTTAGTTGTGGTATCAGTAGCAGTAGCATTGTTAGCAATCGTTTCCTGTTGTTTGTGAAGTGCAAAAATGTCAAAAAGCTGTGTGTTTTTCAATATTTTCGTGTATTTGTCTTGGTTCCAAAGCTGACTTCATTTACCAATTAGTTGATTTCTTTGCGTAATAAGATAAAAGGGTAAAGCGGCGCACACGTTTCCAAATCATTAAATCATGTATTTATTCAGCGGGCTCAGGGCAGCGGCGTGTTGATTGTCGACAGATTGAGTTACCCGGAGAATCTGTGGGAAGTCTCACAAAAGAGACAACCTAACGAAGCGCATGTGTGCGAGGAGCTAAGATGCTGGACAAATGCGTTGTGATGAAATTGGACTTTGGGTCATTTCTGCCGGTCTCTTTTAACACGCATAACTGTGAGCTTACACCGACTTTTCTTCGCGTTTGCCTCAAGGGGACCATACATTACGTTCACATTTTTTAGCACTGGCCTATTAGCATTTCTTTACGATCTCTTTACGTAATCCGCCTATATGAAGAACTTTTTACTGCTGACTTATTATAGGCCAATACAACGTTGTGGTATACTTTGAAAGACGGAATAATATATTTGCTCTTTCCTTTTTCGTTTATTTCGTTAGGCAAATTACTGAATAATACTTTTTGGGAATGGACTATTTCTATTTTCCATCTGTTTATTATTAGTATATAAATATATCAGATTTAAGCCTATTTGGATGTAAATAAATAAATGGATTAACGAACAAAGCACCATAGTTTAATCATCGGTGAATACTCTAAAGTTCAACAGAAGATATTAAATAATCATAATAAATTAAGGTTTTTAAACAGGAGCAAGTGAAATCATTAAATGCCACTATGCGCTGTCAAGCTAAATGTAAAAATATGCTACTTCAAACCCACGGTTTATTTGCCTTTAAAAAACAGCGACCTAAAATGTATCAAAATAAATTAATAACAGAGAGCAACACGGATGGAATTCAGTTGTGATTACAATTATTTTCTCATGACTTATTTTGTCATCTCAGTTAACTAAATACTTTATAGTTATTTTGTTTTTTTACACTGCTACACCTAGTATTACTACTATAATGTGTATTTTTTTAAATCAAATACGACAGACTATTCGTAGGGTTTTAATTTAATGATAATGTGTCCCTGCCATAATTAGCCTATATGAATACTTGTCGTGAAATGTAAACAGCCTTTTTGAAGGTCTGCCACGCTGCATCATGAGCCAATGTCTATGGGCCAGGGCTAAGTCCCACATTATAGCTGAATCCCATACAGTGGAGCCTTTACGCGCTCCATAAGTAATAGGAAATGGAACCCACAAAGGAACATGTGTTTTAACTTTGGTTCCGGGCCGGCTTTAACACGCCGGATTGCGTTTGATATGCCGCTGTTGGAGAATCCGTTTCATGCCCCTTTATCTCCCTTATGTCATGTGATGAAATGATTACGGGGGAGACGTTTCAGTAACAGAAAGGAAGCTTACAATTATGATAAAATGAGGTAGAATTAAATAAATCCTGGTTCTAAAGGTAGACTAGCTATACTGTAATTGGGCCTCCTTAAATAAATTCCCAGGCAACAGATTTCTGGCAATATTTGACCCAAGCAATGACGAATTAATAAAGACATAACAAATCAAGTCCAGTCCAGTATATTCAACAGCAGTCGTGTTAGGGGCCCATCGTCGTTGAAGGCTTGGCTGCAGCCACTCACAGAGGCAATTTGATACTTGCAATTTATTTTACAATGCTCAGACATCATTAGTGCCTACTGTATCAATGTAATCTGTCTATCGCATCAGCCAGCCTGCCAAGACATGCGGAAGGAAGCTCTAGTCAGGCCTACACGAGGTATGACGTATGCGATTGTACAGACAATTTAAATATTAGTAAATAGAATGAATGTCAATTACTGATAATTGTGTTTGGGTCGATCCTACATTGTTATCGGATTCTTGGCCAAATGGTTCCAGTTATACATTGTCTTCTATTCCTTTTTATATCTAATGATAATGACGGGCCGGGGCTTTGTTTTTTCAACTTTTGTCCCAGTGGGAAAATGTTGGCCCTAATCTGCATGCGTTTAGTTCTTGCTCCATGTGTGAGTAATCATGCGCCCATCTTCACCACCGAACGTTCTAAGGAGCACTGCCCCTGGCAAGTGTTCTAGACATTTACTCCGAGTGTGTCATCTTCTCTGGGGAATCGCAACACAGAAACACTCCCAGAAAACAGATTGCTTTCAAGATGTGTCCGTTGGATTTGGTGTTGGATAACTTGGATATAGTTTAATGTGCGGAAGCATATGGCTCTCGTATGCAGTCTGCACGGTCTATACGGGGCCAAACTGAAAAGCAAAACATCAATTAGACATAAATGTATGTGTGCAAACAGGCGAATAAAAGGATCCGTTGTGCTTGTCGCGCCTGGTCTATGTGGGAGATCTCTCTCTCTCTCTGTGTCGGTGGTGACCTCTCATTTGATGCCCGGAGTTTGAGGCACAAAGGCGAGCAGATGGACGGTCCTCTCCTTTCGCCTCTCCGTCCTTCGACAGACAGACAGACAGACAGCGCAGTCACAACACAGACACAAAACTAACACGCTCTAATGGTAGTTTTCCTGAGGACGTGCTTTGTGCCCGATTGTCGTCTTCAACTTATTAAAAATAATAGAGCAATACAGGCTTCTTAGGACCGTGGTCCAACGGGTGTGACATTCATACAAATAGTGATATAACGTACAGATTGAAATACATTGAAACATTAATACCAATTACAAATTAAGGTATGTGTATCCGTGCTATATTTGAACTTAATTTCTTAACATGTAGGCTACGATATAATTCATAATAATTTTAAACATCTATTTTTTGAAGAGCGTAAATAAAACGAAAATGACTTATATTGGCTTTTTGGTTATGTGATCATGGTTTGCTAGTCTGTAATTGATCAGCGTGGTGTCTGATTTTTATGAACAAACGCACTTATTAAATGAAAATACATTGATTCTATCTTTAGGTTCCCATAGGCTACTATCTGTAAGGACTACTTTTTTGTTTTACATCACCTTAATATGGGGATATTCACTTTGTTTGCCAAACGTGTGTGTGCCAAACGTGTGTGTGTTTGTTTGCGCGCCATTCCCTGTCATTCTGCCTGTAAAAAGCTGTGGTCTCTGGGTTTGCAGCAGGCTGCGCCGGGAAGGTGTTGAACCATCAGAAGTGTATTTCGCATGAATAGATCAGGGGCCCAACAAAGCTGTGGAGCTGTGGGGTTCTGAGAGGCTCAGCCCGGTGTTTGGTAGCAACTGGTTCGTGTGATGAGACCAGAGGGGAGAGGTGGGGCTGGGGGCTCCCGGTGCATTAGCCAGTAATAGGTTTGGGATGACCTAAACGATTTGTTGACTGGGACAATAAATCTGTTGTGTGTTTCTTGGCATGCTGAGGAGGGGATTACAAGTTGTCGCACAAAGGAATGCAAATTGCTGGCCAAACTCTTAGAGAGGCCTTTGAAGGAGCTGGCTATTCGGAGCGTTTGTGCGGATTCCTGCTTCTTTTTCTTTATTTTATGTTTTTCTATTAGTCCTAATAACTGTGAAGGGCCTATGAGTAGCCACTGTATTCATCTCAAATCAATGGATTACCAACACCGAGCCCTATAGACCTCCAACATTTGCATTCGAAATGTTGAGCCGAGAGGTGACCAGCAGGACAATGGGCGTTAACTCTATTCAGAAGGCCAAATAAAAATCTTGAATCTTAAAAGTGACATTCTGTCTCTATCCTACCCGCCATCCCCATCCCAAAACCCCTCTGATAGCCTATTTTATGAGATGGTTTTGGTCATTGTCTGGTCGAAAGAGTAGTTTAAAACAGGCTTTGTTTTGTAAAGTATCTGGTGTCCGCCATTTGTTAGAGAGGTTAGATAGACATGGACACATACAAATAGCAATTGTAGCAATATTCACAAAGTTTTATATTCATATTTATTCTAATGAGTATTAATACTGATAATCAGTGCTTGACTTGGTCCGGAATGGCGTCCCGATCCTTCTTATTTAATAGGCAAATACGTTTCCTTTTTTAGGCAAAAGAGCAAACCTTATTGGAACAAGCCTTATTAACATATACATTTTGATTCACATAGTCTAACGTGCGATTTGGAAGTTCCTGCACTAATTTTAGCCCAAATCAAGCTTTGCTAATAATAGTAATAATGATACTGGTGATCATTATATTATCATCACCAGTCCAGTGCAATAGGTTTTTGTACGTTTTTACCGTGATAAATTTATTTAGTTTTCCCTCTGGTTTGGTTATGGGCGCTATATTACTGATTGATGGAGGGCACACATCGAATAAGAACGGATTCGTTATGTTCCGTGGTTCGTTCGCTTGCCTTTCTCTAATTGACCAAATGTATCAATCCGTCTGTACGTCAAAAGTTCAACTTTCTCTTGCGTTTTGTGAAAGTACGTCTACCTATTCGTGATGCGCGCAAAACACATTATATCCGTGAGGGAAGTGTGTTAAGTGTCATTCAATATTTCCATGTCATCATCTGTGTTCAGAAAACAAAATATTCTCGTTGTCAGCTGCCATTTATTCAAAAGATTCAGAAGAAATTGCTTTTTTGTATTTGCCGTTGTTACAAAACAACCATACAAAAAAAATCACAATGATTCTCTTCACTGTCCTTGGAAATATTGATAATCTTTAAAATAATCTTTCATCATAGATATATTTGGTACTTATTAAATGTGGGGTAACATGGGGTTAAGCGCCCCCTGGGGTAATACAACTCCTCTAGCT
Source organism: Esox lucius (assembly GCF_011004845.1). NCBI lineage: Eukaryota > Metazoa > Chordata > Actinopteri > Esociformes > Esocidae > Esox > Esox lucius. Next base: position 14,373,427 of record NC_047576.1, read on the forward strand.
CTAATTAATGGAAAAAAACACACAACATACATTTTTAAACACGTTTTTCGATGGCTTCTACTAAACTTCACAAACTAAAACGTTTTTCTATGTGTAGATGAAGGGGAGCCTTAAGGTTTAATTCGTCCAAAATGTTGATGTTTTTTTTAATAGTAATATTTTAAGTTTCATACTTTAGTATATAAGCATGTTTGGAAATGACATTTTAGTACACTTATTTCTTTATTTCTTTTTGTAAATAAATTTGGATATTTTATTAAGTGTACTAAATTGCTATTTTCAATCATGTATTATTTGACTTAAACATTATCAATCAATAAAGGAAGTCAGTACGCATAGACTGTTGTTATGATTTTATGAAGCACAACATTAAATAATCCGTCCAGAAATAAACAACCAGTCAAGCTCAAGAAAATCCTTCAGAAATGATTTTGGACCCTTACAAATTGTGAAAATACTGTATTAAAAATGAATCAAAACCATTTGGTCATGTCTTTAAATATTGCTGGAATTTAAAATCCTGACCTTTAAATGAGATTTGTTTATTTATATATAATAGAATGAGAAGAAAAAGTAAAAGAAAAAATGAAATTGTGCAGGTGAGGTAAAATGAAACAGAGCGACACTTCTGTGAAAGGCATCATCTTCCAACTGACCCCAGGGGAGCAGACATCTTAACCCGCTAGCTGAGCAAAATTCAATTTATCCCAAAGAACACATTTGATTGAATAATGAAATCTGTCAATTGTAGCCATGACATCTCCACATGGGGTTGTGGAGGAGTTATTAGCAGTGGCTGGCAGGAAATAAAACCGCTCACGTACGCATAGTTAATCCCTATATATTCTTACCTAACTAGGTGCCGGGACTTCCTACAGAATTAGCTGATACCTGACTCCAACCAGGTCATCAATCATGTGATCATGACTACCACTAAGTCATTGAGGTCCAATCCAAGTGTCTACATTAAAGTGGAGGAACTCTATATGGATGTCAATGGTAGAGCTGATTTTTGACCATATGATGGCCTCTAATCTACACTATACACTACACTGTTAATTCTATTCTATTGTGGATCATTTCAAAGATAGAATGTCGATATGGTAAACTCTTTACACAATGCTGGAAACCAAGCTGCAAAGTTCCATAATGTTTCATTCATATATACAGCCATAAAGTTTATAATGGCTGTATACATGGATACTTGAATGCATACTTTATTTGAATATTCCATTTTAGAAACTTTCTTTTATTGAATGCAATTTCAGAATCTACTTTTACAGGTGTGTTATATCCCAAACTATAGTCAGTGAACAGCCTTCTCACACAGGTGTTTGCCTTTTTCGGGTATTCTGTAAAAGCGACGGTATTGGCATGCTCTGTGGATCGCTTGTGGCAGTAGGCAAACTGGAGTGGTTTTAGTGATCCTGGAAATCTGTCTTTGATGATGTGGACCATGACAAGGCTCTAAAGGACTTTATGATGCCAGGGGCACATGTAACAGGACAGTAGTCATTGGGAAACGTTGCCTTGGTTACCATGGTTACCTTGGATGAACACAGCCTGGGAAAGGGACAAATAGAAGATGTTTTTGTAGAGACCCGTTCTACAGTTGGCGCACTCTCTCAGGATGCAACCAAGGATCCCGTCCACTCCACTGACTGTCCCCTCACATCAGTCTTGTGGAGGTAGAACACCCGACCAGCCCCAGCAGCCCCTAGCTGGCTCCATCGTGTCCGACTCGAAGCGTGTGTAGAATGGGTTGCACTCACCAGGGAGGGGGCAGTCAGTTGGCACCACGCTGGTGAATTAGTGTGTAATCCTTCCCACGTGCGTCATTAGGATGTCTTGTCAAACACTGATCCCTGTTTGAAGCTCTACTCTCGTTTGCATCCCTGATGGATCTTCGGCAGTCACCCCAGCTAGCGGTGGAAGCGTTGTACTTCACTGGGGTCTTGTAGTACATTTTGCTGTTGACTGCTACAGTAAGGGCTCTTAGCGGAATTCAGATTTCTATTTGGCTAAGGGCAAATTATCATTATAGAAACAACATCATCAACTCATTTCTTTCCTCGATGTTGGTGAATGAATCTTTAAACATGTTCCAGTCTGTGTTGTCAAAGCAATCTTGAAGCTTTGCGTCAGCCTCCTCTGACTGCCAACTGGTTATCCATTCTAGGAGGTAGGTCCCTCTTGTTTCTGTCGAGAGGGAGAAGTAAAAGGGAGATAGGACAGCTTCGTATGAATAATGAATGTAACTGTGTAAACATGGTCTATTGTGGCGCAAGTTACACGTTGGTGATATATTGAGTTTGATCAACATTTGCTTGGTTAAAATCTCCTGTGACAGTAAAGACTGCCTTCGAGCATGTAACCGCTTGGCAAGCACAAGTTCAGGAGGGAGTACTGCCATGAATGCCTCTGCTTTAGTCTTTCCAGCGAGAGCCAAAGTAACCCAACATTAACCCCAGTAACCCCCAGGTGTCCCTGGCCAGAGCCACCATCAATACCCCAAGACATGTAGTATGCCCCGAGGTGGCTAAGATGCTCACAACGTTAATACAACTCCCGAGTGTAGGTGGTGCCACTTCCTCCGAGTTGCCCAGCTGGTCTCCTGGCTAATGTGTATTTTGGCCCACCTGGCCAGAGTTATTGAAGTAGGGGGGGATTGCTTTTGCTCCCCAGAATATTGACACCACTCCAGACTGTCCACAATACCAACGTTTGCACCCCCTCTGTAAAATACCAAATCAAATTGCTTAACATCGTCTGAATATTGTTAAAATAACTATTAGCTTACTAAAAATTAGAAATGAGGAAATAGACATTTGAGTGTTAAATATGCTACAAATGAGATTTCTCCCCCATGTGGAAGGTTGGTTTGTGCCCCCCCCCCACACACACACACACACACAGTGGCTGGTGTACAGTATTGGGACCAAGCAGCGTGTCACGTGATATCCTTTTTAGTTGGTAACACCATAACCTCCCGTGATTGGGATCAAATGAAGAGATGTGCTATTTCAATTAAACAGCAACATTATCTTGATGTTAGAGCAGTTCCACTCCTTGCTGAACACCTGCCCTCCACCTTCTAGCCCTACAACCAGGATCCACACATTCAAGGGCTTTTAATGGTACTATTGTAAAATGTCTTGTCACATGAGGGAGTTACAATTATGTTTTACGACTCCCTGCTTTCAGAGATGAGCCATAACATCACCCCCATAACTTTTTAAACAGCCTCTGTGTGTGTAAGGTGTTGCATAACACAAAATACAAAAAAAGCGCATGAAAACAGGGTGTGTGTGTGTGCTGGTCTTAATGTGGCTCTTAAAGTGGGCACTTAAGCACAAGGCCACAGAGATGGGGCCATATACACAGGCTGATGATGTCTTTATATGTAGAGCTGAGATCAGGCCATGTGGCTTGGATCACAGCAGGCCCACTAAAGGCATCATAACATTACAGCTGGAGAACAAGACAGTAGGACATAACAGGAAATAAAAATTCATCAGAAAATATTTATTTATCTATTATGCAGAGGCAGGACTTTATTAATCCTTTCCTTTGGTTCTCTTTCTTTGATCAGTGTTAATGTTTAAATCCTGACCCATGTTGGCTGATGTAGTTGCAGGAAGGCTCGCTGCTGAGAGGAGCGCACAATTAAACCGGGTCCTGTATAGAAATACTGTCATGACCCAGAACAAAGACGTCAATATCCATTTCCAAGGAATAGCGCTTGTAGCCCCCGTTCAGACTACTGCATGTTTCCTGGGTAACCCGATTGGTGGGATGCAGATCAGGCAGGCAGACAGACAGATAGGCAGACAGACAGGCAGGCAGACAGGTCCTTGTGTCCTCCTGCAATTCAGCCTGATGATGACTAACACTTCTATACATGGAGAGGCAGGTGGGAGTTACAATACGCTCACAACCCTTGCCCGCATCTTTCTTCTCTCTCTATCCTTGAATTGATCAATTTGGCTATTTTTCTTCTTGCCCTTCCACTTAGGGACAGCAGAATCCCATAAAACCGCTCATTTACAGTGCCGGCGGCCCGGCAGGGAGAGGTCAGTGTTATCTAAACAGACCCATTGGGCTATTTGCTATAGCACCCTCCATCTGGGAGGAAGCAGCGGGAATCAGCCTATCACTTCAATCAGCCACGCCAGACACAAGCAGCACACAGAGAAATGATAATGTTGAGCGCAGAGGAATCAAATCAGATGAAACCCTAAGAGAGGAGAAAAGCAAAAGAGCAAGGGCAGAAAGAGGAAGATACAATTGAAGGTGCAGAGAGGAAACAAGAGGAGAGAGATGGCGCACGCATGTCTGAGAGAGTTATCGGTGTCAGTGGATTGTTGTTGCTTGTTTAGTTGTTTGTTTACAGATGGAAACAAACAAGTGATTGTTGAAGGTGAGGATATGGAGTGTGACAGTTTCCAGCAGTAAACAGTCAACAGTATGGCCTAGTGTAAGTTACAGGGGTGTTAGTGCACGTATTATACACACACACATATATATATATATATTTGTATGTGTGTTTTATATCTATATTTTATACACACATGGACTACCATTCAAAATTTGGGGTCACTTAGACATTTACTCGTTTTCCATGAAAACGTACATTAAATGAATTTTAATAGGAATATAGAAAAATGAATAGGAAATACAGTCATTGAAGGTTAAAAATAATGATTTTTAATTGAAATAATTATTGTCTCCTTCAAACTTTGCTTTCATCAAATAATCCTCCATTTGCAGCAATTACAGCCTTGCAGACCTTTTTAGTTGTCAATTTGTTGAGGTAATCTGAAGAGATTTCACCTCATGCTTCCTGAAGCACCTCCCACAAATTGGATTTGCTTGATTGGCACTTCTTATGTACAGTACCATACGGCCAAGCTGCTCCCACAATTGCTGAGATCCGGTGACTGTGCTGGGCACTCCGTTATAGACAGAATATCAGCTGACTGCTTCTTCCCTAAATAGTTCTTGCATAGTCTGGAGCTGTGCTTGGAGTCATTGTCCTGTTGTGGGAGGAAATTGGCTCCAATCAAGCGCCATCCACAGGGTTTGGCATGGCGTTGCAAAATGGAGTGATAGCCTGACTTCCTCAAGAGTCCTTGTATCATGTACAAATCTCCCACTTTACAACCAAAGCACCCCCAGATCATCACATTGCCTCCACCTCCAGCATCTTTTCATTTGGTCTGTATCTGGTGAATGTTCTTCTTTGTGATCCAAACACCTCACATTTTTCCAATCTTCCTCAGTCTAGTGTCTCTGTTCTTTTGCCCATCTTAATCTTTTCTTTTTATTGGCCAGTCTGAGATATGGCTTTTTCTTTGCAACTCTGCCTAGAATCTCAGAGTCGCCTACTGTTGATGATGAGACTGGTGTTTTGTGGGTACTATTTAATGGATCTGCCAGTTGAGGACCTGTGAGGCGACTGTTTCTTGAACTAGACACTAATGAATTTGTCCTGCATAGTTGTGCACTGGGGCCTCACACTCTTTTTATTCTGATTATGTTACGGGAAAATAAGGCAGAGGCAATTGCAAGTAGAACTGGTATTTAAAGAAGTGATCAGATAACCAGAATCGACATCAGAGACATCACAGAGCCTAACAAAGTCTCTGGAAGGCACGTTGGGATGCAGGGGGCCTGGCAGCGCAGGTATACAGCAGACGACTCGGTCAGTGCAGGATGATAAGTACGGGAATTATCCAGAAATGAAGACAAGGCAACGAAAACAGGAACACGAGGAACTGAACAGCACGGGAGACATCCACAAACAACGGTCTGACATACACAAAGCGTGAGAGGTGAGTATAAATAGGCAAAATAATGAGAAACAGCTGCCGCTGATTCTTCCTGATGGTGATCAGCGACCACGCCCACGCACGCGCTCATTCACACACATAAACACAGCGCGAGGAAGAGTCAATTAATTCCTCAACCGTGACAGATTAGAGCCAGTTCGCACTGTTCTGTGAAGGGATTGGTACGCAGCGTTGAACTAGATCTTCAGTTTCTTGTCAATTTCTCTAATGGAATAGCTTTAATTTCTCCGAAAAATAATAGGCTGACGAGTTTCAGAAAAAAGTTATTTGTTTCCGGCCATTTTGAGCCTGTAATCGAACCCACAGTTGCTGATGCTGCAGATGCTCAACTAGTCTAATGAAGGACAGTTTTATTGCTTCTTTATTCAGCACAACAGTTTTCAGCGGTGCTAACATAAATGCAAATTGCATAATTTCTAACGATCAGTTAGGCTTTCAAATTATAAACTTGGATTAGCAAACACAACGTGCTATTGAAACACAGTAGTGATGGTTGCTGACAATGGGCTTCTGTACACCTCTGTAGATATTCCATAAAAAATCAGCTGTTTCCAGCTCCAACAGTAAATTATAACATTAACAATGTGTACACTGTATTTCTGATCAATTTGATGTTATTTTAATGGACAAAAAATTTGCTTACAAAAACAATGACATTTCAGTGACCTCAAACTTTTGAACGGTAGTATATATACAGTGGGGAGAACCAGTATTTGATACACTGCTGATTTTTCAGGTTTTCCTACAAAAATCCAGAATGATTTTAAAATAATTAATTTGCATTTTATTGCAAGACGTAAGTAGTTGATCACCTAACAACCAATAAGAATTCTGTCTCTCACAGACCTGTTCGTTTTTCTTTAAGAAGCCCTCCTGTTCTCTACTCATTACCTGTATTAACTGCACCTATTTGAACTTGTTACCTGTATAAAAGACATCTGTCCACACACTCAATCAAACAGGCTCCAACCTCTCCACAATGGCCAAGACCAGAGAGCTGTGTAAGGACATCAGGGATAAAATTGTAGACCTGCAGAAGGCTGGGATGGGCTACAGGACAATAGGCAAGCAGCTTGGTGAGAAGGCAACAACTGTTGGCGCAATTATTAGAAAATGGAAGAAGTTCAAGATGACTGTCAATCTCCCTCGGTCTGGGGCTCCATGCAAGATCTCACCTCGTGGGGCATCAATGATCATGAGGAAGGTGAGGGATCAGCCAGGAACTACACGGCAGGACCTGGTCAATGACCTGAAGAGAGCTGTCTCAAAGAAAACCATTAGTAACACACTACGCCATCATGCATTAAAATCCTGCAGCGCACGCATGGTCCCCCTGCTCAAGCCAGCGCATGTCCAGGCCCGTCTGAAGTTTGCCAATGACCATCTGGATGATCCAGAGGAGGAATGGGAGAAGGTCATGTGGTCTGATGAGACAAAAATAGAGCTTTTTGGTCTATACCCAACCGTGAAGCATGGAGGTGGAAACATCATTCTTTGGGGATGCTTTTCTGCAAAGGGGACAGGACGACTGCACCGTATTGAGGGGAGAATGGATGGGGCCATGTATCGCGAGATCTTGGCCAACAACCTCCTTCCCTCAGTAGGAGCATTAAAGATGGGTCGTGGCTGGGTCTTCCAGCATGACAACAACCCGTAACACACAGCCAGGGCAACTAAGGAGTGGCTCCGTAAGAAGCATCTCATTATTCTGGAGTGACCTAGCTAGTCTCCAGACCTGAACCCAATAGAAAATCTTTGGAGGGAGCTGAAAGTCTGTATTGTCCAGCAACAGCCCCGAAACCTGAAGGATCTGGAGAAGATCTGTATGGAGGAGTGGGCCAAAATCCCTGCTGCAGTGTGTGCAAACCTGGTCAAGAACTACAGGAAACGTTTGATCTCTGTAATTGCAAACAAAGGTTTCTGTACCAAATATTAAGTTCTGCTTTTCTGATGTATCAAATACTCATGCAATAAAATGCAAATTAATTACTTAAAAATCATACAATGTGATTTTCTGGATTTTTAGCTCCTGTCACTCACAGTTGAAGAGTACCTATGATAAAAATGACAGACTTCTACATGCTTTGTAAGTGGGAAAACCGGCAAAATTGGCCGTGTATCAAATACTTGTTTGTACATACTGCATATACATTACATTCATACATACTATACATAAATTCATAATCCTTTCATTGTCTACACCTGTTGTTTAAATAGTATGTGAATCAAAAGGACATTTGACTTGGGACAGACATTGCATACGTTGTGTTCTCTCGTTCTGTGTGTGGATATGTTTGGCCCACCATCCAGTGGATCTGCCAGTGTGGCTGGTGTCATCCGGGTCCTCTGGCACCAGGGCTGGAGAGCTGGTCTTATTCCAGTGACGTCAGGCCTTCTAAACCGGAGGCGTGATGCAGCATGTGTGTCTGTCTGCTGTGACCTCCCCAGCATCTGCCCTTTGACCACATTAACTCCTGGTAGCTCTGTAACAGGTTCAGCTCCCATATTGCTCTTATCACCTGGAATCAAACATTGAAAGACCGATGTTGGCTAGGTGGGAGGAGGATACCGATCCAGGTTACTCATAAAGACCAATGAAGTAAGAGCCAGAGGTAAAAGAAGGGGGAGCACTACAGATGCTAACAAATAAGAGTACTAACACACAGAGGCGTCGCTAGGATCACAACACATTCTGGGCTTAGCTGACCCCCCGCCCCTTCCGGGACCGAAAGTACAGGGTTTTGAATGTACATGCGGAAAATGGCCGCCAGCGGCCTACAAGTCTACATTGTCATAATGCACGATCGGAATTATAGATTCATAGATCAGGGGCTATTTTTTTATTGTAATCTTTTTTGGTCCGTTTGAGATCCGGGGCTATTCATAAAAGACCCGGGGCTATAGCCCCGGACACCCGGGGCTAACGATGCCACTGCTAACACAGCATACTACAGGGGTACAGTATCAATACAGAATACAAGGGTACAGTATGAATACAGAATACTACAGGGGTACCGTATCCTAACACAGAGTACTACAGGGATATGTTACCTGAACACAGGAGACAGACAGCAGAATTTGGCCTGTTCTGTTTTTCCCAGGTTGACATATGAAAGAGGTGGCCGTGTTCGTTCAGCTCTGGGCAAACAGGCCATTTTACGAGACTCCTTTGCAATTACCTGTTACCTTGACCGTCCTGTTTTAAGAGCCTGTCGGCCTTGGAGTTACCTGGATACACCCGGATAAGGGTGATAAAAGAGGCTCACAACTGGAATAAAACTCCTATCACTGCAGTTGGACAGAGAGGACACTGCGAGCTGGGCCTTGGCCCCATCTGTCTGTCTGGACCTCTGGGTCTGTCTGTCTGGACCTCTGGGTCTGTCTGTCTGGACCTCTGGGTCTGTCTGTCTGCCATGTAATCTGTCTGGCTGGACTTCTGTGTTGCTCTGTCTGTCTGCCTATCTGTCTGCCATGTCATCTGTCTGTCTATACCTCTGAGTCTGTCTGCCTTTCTATTTGCATACAATGTCGTCATAAGGCTGGGTGTTTTGTAAAAGCACTTTGTGACAACTACTGATGTAAAAAGGGCTTTATAAATACATTTGTTAAGGACCACTGGTGCCCATAGTTGATTCCCAGCTCCAGTCAATATAACAAAGATGGCAGGTCTTTCTTTAACTTCCCTTCTTATGGTCTCCCACCACCCACTCAGGGAGGGGAGTATAGATCAGTCTTCATCCGTACATGAGTACTATAAGTGGACATACAGACTTCCATATTCCTCATGAATTATTCAAAAAAGACCATCAAAAAATTGCTATAAAAAAAAGACAAGCAAAATAGTGCTATAAAAATGTAAGATCTGCTTGATCTAACACTCAAAGTATGAAATGAGATAAAATTGACATAAGACATCATTACAAGTGTGATGTTGAATTAAAGGAATCTATAATATAATACACAATTAAATAGGCTACTTATAATCCTGTTTCCAAAAAAGTTGGGATGTTGCCTAAAATGCTAATAAAAACAGAATTAAATGATGGGCAAATAATTTAATCCCAATATTTAATTGAAAATTGTATGAAGACAATATATCAAATGTTGAAACTGAGAAATGTTATTGTTTTTGGAAAAATACATGCCAATTTTTTACTTGATGCCAGCAACAGGTTTAAAAAAAGTTAAGACAGGGGCACCACTGTGTTGCATCACCTCTTTTAACAATACTCTGTGTTAGCGAACTGAGGAGACCAATTGCTTTAGTTGTGAAATGTTTTCCCATTTTTACTTGATATAGGATTTTAGTTGCTCAACAGTTCAGCATCTCTTTTGTCGTATTTTTCGTTTCATAATGTGTCAAAAGTTTTCTATTGCCATGCCATGTACACTAATGCCCTCCCGTACCATCATGGATGCTGGCTTTTGAACTGTGTGTTGATAAGAAGCTGGATAGTCCCTCCTCTTAAACGTGGAGTACACGGTGTCCATCCCAGAAATCCCAGAAAGAATTTCACATTTTTAGACCACAGGACAGTTTTCCACTGTTCCTCTTCTTAATTGAGCTCTGGTCCAGAGAAAATGGAAGTGGTTCTGGATATTTTTTATGTATGGTTTCTTCATTGTATGATAGAGTTTTAACTTGCATTTGTGGATGCAGCGATGTACTGGGTTCACAGACAGTGGTTGTCAGAAGTATTTCTGAGCCCATGCAGTGATGTCCACTACAGAACTGTGTTTGTTTTTAATGCAGTGCTGCCTGAGGGCCCAAATATCACGACCATCCAATATTGGTTTTTGGAATTGTCATTTGCATACAGAGATTTCTCCAGATTCTCTGATTCTTTTAATTATATTATGTATTATGTAGATGATGAGATCCCCAAACTCTTAGCAATTTTACGTTGAGAAACGTTATTTTTATATTGTTCCTCTATTTGCCCGCGCAGTCTTTCATAGAGTGGTGAACCCCTCCCCATCTTTACTTCTGAACGACTCATCCTCTCTGGGATGTTGTTTTTATACCCAATCATGTTACTGACCTGTTGGCAATCAATCTAAGTTTTATTTTTTATCATTACTCAACTTTTCTAGTCTTTTTTTGCCCCTGTCATAGCTTTTTTTAAATGTGATGCTGGCATCAAATTCAAAGTGGACATACATTTTTCAAGAAACTATAACATTTCTCAGTTTCAACATTTGATCTGTAGTCTTTGTACTATTTTCTATTGAATATAGGGTTTACATAATTTGCCCGTCATTGCATACTGTTTTTCTTTACATTTTACACAGCGTCCCAACTTGTTTGGATATTGGGTTGTACATCTATAAGGGGCAAGCAGTCAAAATCTTGTTCATGTGTTTATTCAGAACAAAAAACATGCACTTCTTGACCAGTCATCAGCACTGGTTTTGCAACCTTGTGGTCTGTGTCTTTCTCAGAATATCAATAGGCTACAAGATTTTAGGGATACTTTTTCTTTGTTGGTTTAAATAGCACTGCCTTAAAAAAAAATATTTGACCTTCTGGTGAATATCTTACAATATTCTTGAGAAGGAAACAGTCTGATCCAGTGAACGATGACCCAAGCCCCTGCTGATATGTAGGAGGTAAGACCCTCCTAGTTCTGGACTCCAGAGTAGTGAAATGGTATCCCTAGATAATATTTAACATTACTGACTTTTTCGTACATTTCTAAAACAGATTTTTGTTGGTCTGAGACAGACCTTCTCCTCTGGCACTGAATAACCGGTCTAAACTTGAGACGCCTCTTCAGACAAAGGTTGGTCAACGTGCTTTTTTTCAAGACCATTACCTCTCACAACATGATGCCTTTTGACCAATATGAATTCAGATGGACGTGGTTGCTGTATTATTGGTGGGGGATGACATGTTTACCGTTTCCTTGTAACGACATGGTTTAGTTCTCCATCTGAAAGGTTTCTGGGAGGCTCTTAGCCAATACTAGTCACAGAAAGGGAAATATTTGATGTCCTTGGATGCACATTTAATATTCTCCCCTTGTGCTCCCACCTGGTGGTTTGTGTCTGCATGCGTACGTGTGTGTGTGTGTGTGTGTGTGTGTGCTTTTGCGCATCAGCACAGGACATCTCTGTGTGTTTGTTCCCAGAGCATTTAGCCCCAGTTAACCACACACACACCCACACACATTGTGTCCCATTAGCAGTGTTTGAGCAGGACAGATCCAGGCCTATTTGACCTCTACCTTCTCTCTGACCTCCAGCTCTGTCCCTGGAGGCAACAGGGCAGGAAGGCTAAGATGTTTGTGTGTGTGTGTGTGTGTGTGTGTGTGTGTGTGTGTGTGTGTGTGTGTGTGTGTGTGTGTGTGTGTGTGTGTGTGTGATTGTGTGTGTGTGCATGTGTCTGTGTGAGACAGCCTAGGGGTTTGGCTCTGACAGTCCGACCTGAGGAAACACTGATGGTGAAACAGGCTGCCTCATGCACCAATGCTCCTGAATTCTCTTTCAGTCTTGATCTCCTCATGCTCGCTGTCGTCTCTTTACCTTCCCGCTGTTGCATGCTCGTTGGCCAACCGTCTCCATGTAAGTTTATATGACTCTATTGAGAGGCATGTGATGTCCATCTATCTAATAATCTCAGAAAGGTTCTGCATGAGGATCCCAGGGTGCTCAGTCCAAATGTCCCCGGTTCGCCACCCGGGGGACTACCTTGAACAATGCCACATAATCTGTTGGTCATTTTTCCAGTGGACCGTGGTGTTGTCAGAGACAGGGACAGGAAACAGCAGCATCGCACTGAAGAGCGAGGGGTGGGGGGGGTGCTGTTCATTCTGCGTTCTTACTGATGAGGGCGAACAATGATGTTCTTAATCAGTGAACCTCTTATCCTGAACCGCTGTGGGGTCAAATGATGGTTCACGCTACATTGTGGTTCCCTAATAGAATAAAATATATGTTTACGAAAAAGAGAATTAGTCACAGAGGGTATCTTTGGGTGAAGTCATATTTGTTTTTATCCCTTTTCCCCGCTGGTCTCTGCATGGCTTTCATGTGTGTGTAATTACCATGGTTCATTACCGTGTGGAGTGTCACAGTTGGACCATCAAAGCACTTGGCTCCCTGCATGTGCGACCCGTGCTTCCTGAGAAGTACACAACCATTTTTTTTAAGAATACATTTGCCCACGCCTGTGTTTGAGTGCACTCTCTCCCTCAAGCTGCTGTCGATATCAAAGGGAAGCCATTCGGCCGCTGAAGTGGCCCTTGTGCTGAATAATAAAGCAGTGCATCATCCCAAAAACCTGTGAAACACAACACTCTCACCTTCTCCCTCTCACTATCTAGCACACACACTCTCCTTTCCTCGCTCACTCCACTCAAACACACACTCAGCCTGTGCTGCAAGACAGTCATCTCAGTGGATACATATACATTATTGGGCCAACCACCACTTTAATATTGAATTGAGTCAGATGTATCATGTAAACAAGGGAAAAGGAAAAAGCAATGGCAGCAAAGTCAGCTTGACTTACGATGATTAATCACCCTGAAAAAAAAACTTTGGAACGAAACTATAAGAAACTATAAGCCGTTTTGTATGGGCAGACAAAACTTCAGCTAGCTTTGGCTATTGCTAGCTAAAAAGACATTGAGGGAGTGTGTGTAAAATAGTTTGGTCCCCATATCGGGCGTATCAGTTTAAAGTACTCTCATCTTGTCTAAAACCTTTCTCTTTCTCTCACTACTAATCCCAATCAAAGGAGGATGTGCAGCTGATCGTTTGAAGGGGGAGTTGCACTGCCCTCTATTTTTTATAGGGTGTGATCAGATGTCAGTGTTATTTTGTCTTTTAAACCAGTGATTTGTTAGCTGGGACTTTGCAGCGGGAAACAAATTTCAGAGGGATGATCATGTGACCAGAGTGCACCTTAAAAAAAAGTTATTTCAACAGGAAAAAATTATACCAGTCATTACTTTAATAATTTATTCACCCACTGGCTGAAGTAATTTATAATAACTGTTTAAAGAAAACTGAGTAATGGATTATAGTTTCTCTTGGCCCTACTTTCAGGGTGACAAACCATCTCACAACACGTTGTAATGTTTTGTTTAGACATGATTCATGGTTTCAAGCAACTGTTGTATGTTGTTGACTAGCAATAGCTTTCCCTACCTGCAGTGGACCACAATATCCTTTATCAAAAGGATTATCTGTTAGAGGGCAGCTATCTATCCAAGGACAAGTCTACTTTGTTTTCCAAAGCTTTATTGCCGATGGCTAGACAGAGAAGATGAGTCGTTTGGTTTGGTGTAACATTCACTAACCTCTGCGTAGTAGAGTTGATAGACACGAGTCACCTGAATTGATACAGCTCTTTCCCTTACTCTACCTCTACAATGCAATGGACTTAAATAGATGCAGCATACGCCATGTATCAGTTATGAAGGCCATACTACCTTAGGATAAAAGGGTTTTGTTGAAGACATATCAACTGTCGTAGTGTTTTGAGTATGTTGCTGTAATGATTGTGCCGTAGTTCTAGGATCAAAACCTATCAATTTCAAATGCTCTTAGCATCCCCTGATGTCTGGGGCGTCGATATTTACCCTGGCCTTGGTGACTGCTGCTGTGTGCAGGTTTACACAACATAAGGATACAAATTGAAAGGTGAACATAGAGTAATTGATGTGTGCTTTTGCGATTTATCCTTCTCTTCAATCCAAAATGACTCCCAAACACAACGCTAATTGAAGCAACATGCTATTGATTTCCGAAGTCCTCGGTGGAAGACCTTGGATCGGACAACAACGGCCGTCTTATCTCCTACACCCTTCTGCTTTCAAAGAGATCCTGGCCAACACGGCAGCACCCTCTTTGGTTTTATTTTCAATCCTTTTACCAAAGGTGATTTTTAACAACTTCCTCACCCCCCCCCTCCGGCCAAATCAAGTCAGTCTGGCGCCTGATCCACTGTGGCCCACCTCAGCCCCAGGCAACAGTGAGCCTTAACCTTGGAGTCCCGTCCCCCCCCGTCCCCCCCCGTCCCCCCCGTCCCCCCCACAGGAGTCGCTTGGAGAGGGGGGGGGGGGTGAGGCAAAAGGACCTGCCACATTATATGCTTTAACATGACTGGCAAATCCGCTGCGGTTAAACAAACTTAACCTTCATTTGTGAAACGGTGCAAATCAAAGGGCAAAAAACGACTTGTGCAAGTAATTACTGCTGGGGACAGCAACAGGGGACGGAAGCACGGAGGGGGGAGACCGGGGGGGAGGGGGGAGACCGGGGGGAGGGGGGGTACTTAAAAAGAAGGGGAATCATTTAAGTAGAAGAAGCATTTTTAATGAGTTTACCCAGAAATTGATTTTCCACTGTAATCTTTTATTTCTATGCAGGCTGGTCTTCCTCCCTGGCAGTGTGAGGGTCAGGTCTCCGTGAACCTGTCAGGACCCCCTCTCTCTCAAACAACACCCAAAGCCCAGGGAAAATGGTATTTTAGCGAAGGCAAACATTGTCCTGTCTTGGCTTAAGGGGCGAAATAGATGTTTATTTTTTAAAACTTGTTCTTCTCCATCCGTCATTCCAAAACCTCTGCCTGGAGGAAGACAGGAGCAAAGTTGAAATTGGAACAAAGTTTAGACAGTTATCATCATATTTATCCAATTAATATTAATGGGATGAGTGGCATTTGAGCATCTCAATTAGCTGAAGAGGATTTGGTTAGGAATCAACCACCAGAACTTAAAGGAATGGCTGTGCACATTGAGAAGAGGCTGTCACTAGACACATCCACTCCATTTTACTTGAGTTATATTATTACTATTCAAAATTGTACTTTATTGAGTGAGTTGTGTTTTTCTAATCTCATCCATTAGCGGTCTCTTTTTCTCTCTGTCTCTCTTTTTCTATCCGTCCCCACCCCCCTCTACCTATCACTCTCTCTCCAACCAATTTGAGTTGGTATTTTGATTAGACTTTTTAATCTTCCGTCTTCAGCTAATTTAAAACTGTTTGATGTGTTGCTTTTTCTGTTTATTTTATCCAGGTATGTTAGCTGCTATTTTTGACAGAGGTCTCCAAAGAAACAGGCTTTTAATCTCAAAGTGATTGTTTCTATCAGGCTACATCTTTTGGTGATCTCAAAGAAAACTGAATACGATACATGCATAATGTAATTGTGGTAAAACTATCTAAGCTCCCAGGTTTACATCAACCATTTAAATTGACCAAGAGTCTATTATAAAATAATAATGACATCTGATATACTTTTATATTGTTTTGAAGCCAATGTGTACTCCACTATGTCATGTATTTTATTTGACAATGACAAACACATTCAACAATGCTCTGTTTCTATTTATTTAGTAGATGCATTTTTCTATTAAATGCAGGTCTAATTGTTTTTGGATTCTATCGTTTGTACCAGAGGGAACCTGTGAGAGGGTCGCTGAGTTTAGTCAACGAAAAGCGTAACATCCACAATAGGCTTGAATTGTATTCAGATCTTTGTGAAAAAATATGTAAAATAAATTGCTGACAAAGCCTATATAATATTTTAAATATAACTACATTATTTTATGTGCCAAATTTAGTTTGAATATATAGGCCACCTGTGTAATATGCATGAAAAAGAATCAATAGAATACCAGAATATACAGTAGTTGAAGCAATCAATGACAAAAACTTTGCCGTGTTGCCTTGGATTGGAATACAAGGACACAGACTGCCTCCGTGTTGCTCACTTGATAAGAACATGGTGCTTGGCAACGCCAGGCTTATGGGGTTAATTCTCACAGGGGGCCAGTAGAAAAGATATGCATGCACTCGCTACTGTTTGTAGCTAAGCATAAGAGCATCTGGTAAATTCTTAAAATGTAAATCTGAGTGAACTGTCACCATCTCTATGTTACATCTGCTAATAAAAGTGGTTTTGCTATATGCTATGCTGGTGGATGTTGTACATAGCCGACAGTTCGACATCATCAAAGCTGACAAGAACCTTGCTGAGAGGGGTTGGAGAAGCGGAGGTGTCCCTGATCCAGGAGCCTTATGTTCCAGCTCGATTCTGTCAAGTGATGCATTATGAGGGCTGTTGTCGCCACCTGGTGGTACAAGTAGAACATGTTCAGGGCAGTTGAGCTGTAGTCCTAGGTACTACTGCTGTAGCAATCAGGGGCCTCTACATATTGGGTTCAATAGCAGGGTGTGTCACAGCCACTCAGATCATCATTTAGTCAATATCTGAAAAGACCTGATGGCTCAGCTGGTCTTGTGTGGTCTGTATCTTTGACACTCCAGGAGCAATGTTGCCTTTCTCTGCCTGCATTGTTATGTTCTAAACGGCAGTTTGATAGAATGCATGCCGGGAAGTGTATTTTTTCTGAAATATATAAACAAGGAATTCTGAGTTATTAACAATCCA
This sequence comes from Esox lucius, assembly GCF_011004845.1. NCBI lineage: Eukaryota > Metazoa > Chordata > Actinopteri > Esociformes > Esocidae > Esox > Esox lucius. The sequence continues at coordinate 14,390,683 of NC_047576.1, forward strand.
GAACATCTAACAATATTTCCAGCCATCTCTGACTGTTTACAAATGTATTTAGAATGTATTCAAAATGAGCTGTTTAAACGTCATGCTATGGTATTGATAACATGTCAAATGTAAAATGAATAACATTTCATTATTTTGTTTTATGAAGAAAATTCGACTTCCTGTGTGGTGTGAACTATTCAAATGTAATTCACATTCAAGCCTTTAATTGGAATTCAGGGCAATTCTGAACTAAATAATGAATTAACCTCAGCCTTGCTGCAGGCCAATTGAAACCAGTAGAGGGCAGTCTATTCACTTGCAGATTTTAATGTCATCATGTTCTTCATGCCATTAACTTAAAGTGCACTGCGCTTCAAATGGAATACTTTCATTCATACAGACAAGTAGGGAAATACATGAGCAATATGCACTTCAGGAACCTTGACTGAATTTCCAAAAGTTTATTTTTCAGTAATCATCAAATACAAGAAAATATACTCTGAGAAATAATAAATATACAATATTTCTTTATGAACAAAATGCACAATTTACAAAAACATCCACTGTGTGCTCCTTGTCCTATGTCTATAAGATATCAGACTTTATTACAGAGTTACAGCTGTTATAGTCATTAGTATGTCTATTCTCATCATTAATATCATATTAATAATAATAGCTTTTAATTTAAGGTGTTTCTTAACACCTCAAAGTCTCTTATGAGAGTTATAGACCTTATGCTACACTCAATATTATATCATATTGCTTTTTCAAGGTTTTAAGACTTGGTCTTTATAACTAACAACTTAGCATGGATGCCTTTTAGCCCTGCAGTATCTGTCATTGGCTCTCTAACAGACCACTCATCTGGTTTGTCATGGGGAGAAGCTTATTCCACACAGTGTGAGTTTAAAGGACTTTTGGGGAGTGATGCAACTCCCTCCATAAAGGTCTGAAGACAGACAGCTTTGTGTCAGGCTTCCCTTGTGTGTCTGTCATTTGTCCCCAACCATCACATCAACATCCTATGAGGTTCTGACAGTTGGAATACTACATATTTTCCCAGCGGTTAATTTCCACAGGTCGATTTTTGTATGTTCCAGGGTTCTTCGAGGCACATGATTGGGTACTGGCATGAAGACAGTATCAGTCCGTGTCTGTGTGGAGAGCGCCACCCTTTGGTCAGGAGGTGAAAAGCAGGTGCAACATGAGTAACGTCAGCAGGCAGGTGTGGACCTGGCTGGTGCCGGTTGTGAGCTGGGTTGCATTGGAGGTGGGCAGGGCAGAGGACGGTGCCTGGCTGGGGGGCTCCAAGGCTGGGTAGAGGTCCATCCTCCTCTGCTGCTCCTGGTTGGTGAGGGGGGGCTCCACTGTCACATATCCATTGGTTATCCTGACATTCGGCTGAGGAGGTGTGGTGCTGGAGGGTGAGGCAGGAAGATCAGTAAGGTTAATGGGAACATTCTGGAACGTTCTTACATTACCCGAGTGAGTGTTCATCATGACCTGAGGATGAGCGATAGCACTGATTGCTGCTCTTTTTTACATTGCAGTCTTGTCATTACTTTTGTTACTATTAAATGGATTCAATAAAGACTTTGTGTGTGTGTGTGTGTGTGTGTGTGTGTGTGTGTGTGTACTCCTCTCACCCGTGTCCGATGCGGACCCACAGGTCACTGAAGAGGCGTGGGCGTTGGGCCTTTCGGGGCCGCGTGTGCTTCCCAAACTCCTCCAGTTGGCTCAGACTGTCAGGCAGCAGCATATGTGGCAGTTCCTCGTCCTCCATACGGTCCAGGCCACCTTCCAGGTCTGAGGGGCTGGTGGCCCAGTCAGGAGCAGAAGCTGTACCTGCATAGGACACCCCATCGCTGGGGATCTCCGTTGGTTCTCTATGGGACAGAACACTGCTGTGAATATCAAGGCATTAATGGGAAGGACCTGTCCATATATTCATTCATTTGAAGCATAAACAGAAGGTTACAGAATGGCAATGAGATGTTTACGCTAAACACTGAGAACTGTGTTATTTCGCACAAGAGGACTGAGTTTGGTACTTTTAAAGAGGACAAGTTTGAAACAACCTGAGACACCTTCAATTGCAGTTTTTTAGGAGACATAATGAGGGGTGTTATAGAAAACAAAGTCCTCATCGACTGGGTCATCTCAAACCAATCAGCACATCAAAGCCAATGATGACTGTGATAAATGTTGGTTACCTGCATCTGTTTTTGGTTCTGGCATAATCCATTGCTTTCTGAACCTTTCTAGCAATTTAGAAATGGTCTTGAAGGTTGACTCCAAAATATAGTCCATGGCTGTGTTGAAGCGTTTGGTTGATGCAGGGAGTTTGGGCAGCTAGGCAAGGATTTTTAGGCCTCCTGTAACTTGGTCATTCATCTTTATTCACAAGTAATTCAGGATGGACGCAAATACCCTAAAATGAAGGCGCACAGTCACCACTTTAACCTCTTAGTCATACAATCATTTTAAAGTGCTGGCATACACAGATAAAACAACCAAAGATATGTCCCCAACACTTGGAACCTCACTGTGCTGACTAACACATTTTAAGAAGGTTCTCCTTATAAACTGTGATCTAATGGAGACCGTTCACCCTCATATAAAGGGTCCAAAGGACATGAGGCCTTCAAACAGGGACATGATGCCCTCTGTGCTTGTAAAGATTGAAGTGTCTAAACCTGCCTGAGGGGAGGGCTCTTCCCTGAGGGTCCTTAGTGATATCTGCCATGACCAACCTGGCAACACGGTACCTTCAAAAGTCTTCCTTTTCATACTAACTATTTGGAAGTATTCACCGATGTAACACAATGAGAGAGGTGAAATTAAGACCTCTGTTACACTGCTTTGATCAACACGTTCATGTGAGAGCCAGAGAGGAAGTGAGTATACATTTCAAAAGTACTGGAGCCCAGCCCATTTCTAATCCACAGTGAGTCAGTTCCTAACGTGTCATTTATACCATTTCTCTTCATATACAGGAAGTTGGCTGCAAGCACCGATTTAGGATCAGAAAACCCCAAAATTGACCTTAACATCTAGGTGCAACTTCTTCCTAGTTCCTATGGGTATGAACGGTGGCAATTCTTAGTCATCAGCTAACAAGTAGGAGGTCTGACAGCCTAATGAAGACCCAGGTCCAGACCACACAGTAATGAGGTGTGTGTTAGCCAGTTTACACTGTGGTCCACTCTGAACCCACTCAAAGTGCTTTGGTTTCATCTGTCATGTCTGTACAGAGCAGAGAACAGACGATGCCTCCGGATACAGGCCCAAGTCTGAGATTTACACTGTTCCCAACCACCCAACCAGCTTCCTGCCATACAGTGTCACCTCATATCAGAGCGCACAACGCGTTTTCAGGGGAAACATTGCATGTTTCCACCACAGCCAGTCAGTCCTCCTGTCAGCTCTTTAAGCTAAACCTCTGTGGCCTGCAGCTCTGCGGAGGCCCGGTCTGTGCGAGGCAGGGACATGTTTTGGTTACTGCTGTAATTTGCAGCGGGGGAAATTAGTTTGTAGAAGTAGTGGCTGGATGTAGCCCCGCTTTATGGGATTTTCCTTGTTGTTCCTCATTCATCCCTTCAAACTCTGGTTCAACTGACTGTTGTAACCATTAGCGCCACTATTTTAATGGGCCTGCTCTGCCCCCAAGTCCTGCTGTTGAGAGAGCCTGTGCCAGGAGGGGTTGTTAGGTGGTGAGAGGGTTCATGGAGACGGCCGTAGGTTCTGTCAGGAGATGCCACAGTCCTCTCCCTGGCTGATTGCTGAAGCCTTTCTGCAAGGCGAGTACGACAAGACCAATGTTCACAGCTTGGTGGTGGTGGGGGGGGGGTCTTGCATAGCCGCGCCTTGGCTTTAATTGTGTTCTACATGCACTGGAGCATGTGTGATACATTTAGCACATCTGCAGGGGTCGATTAGTATGTGTAATGTGTTTCTGCTCTGGAGTGGATGGAGTTTATGTGGGATTGTAAAGTTATGGCGTAACCTGTGACTGTGTGTTCATATGAAGACCCATACACATGTTTGGTTTTCTCTGTGAATATGTGTGTGTGGTTTTCTCTGTAAATATGTGTATGTGTGTGTAGCGGGGGGGGGGGGGGGTGTAGCCCCTTCTATGTGGGCGGTGTATGTTTCTGTACTCACTCTGTGATTGGTTCCTGGTAGTGTGATGACGTGTGCACCACTTCGTAGCCCTCCTGACTCAGAATGTCCAACACACTGTGGTTTCCCAGGAAATGACCTAACAGGAAGGTTTTTCGTGGTCAGTTCACATCTGAGATATGCCCAAGACCTTTTCAGGCCCATAACATTTACATTATCCTTATATTTACATTCAAATAATTTAGCAGCTCTTCCTCAGAGAGACACATCAGGGAGTGTATACATTTTCATACTGATCGTCTTTGGGAATTGAACCCATGACACTGGCTTGAAAAGTGCCACACAAAACGTTAATTTCCCGGTAGTCCAGATCACTTTTCTCAGTGGTCATGATGACTGATGATAGTGTTCCTATGCACCCTGGGGCCTTGATCTATCGCTGTGCTTGTTCCTGGGTAATGACCCTATTGTAGGGCACTCTGCTCCCGCCCCCATCCCATGACCCCCACCATGTAAGTGTGTGTGTGTGTGTGTGTGTGTGTGTGTGATTCCATCACTCTGACATCAAACAGACAAGGCTCAGACTCCTACTGATGAAAGCTTCTTCTATTCCTTCCTATAGTGAGTAATCTCAGGTGTCAGTCAACCCAGCAATAAGGCGTAATGCCCTCCGCCATAAACCCCCACGCTGACAATCTACAAGGCTGCTTGCTCGCTGGCTTTTTCAGACCCCCTATTTTATTATTCTGATTATTCAGATCATTCCTGAGGGGAGGGGAAGCGGAGAAGTTCAAAGGCTGGGCGAGGGCTGGCAGGGGAGTGAGGAGAGGCAACCGCCAAGTGTCGGCCAGATCAGACGGACAGATTACAGCACTCTACCACGCCACGGTGCTCTCCTTTCCCCTCCTCTCCTTTCTCCTCCTCTCCTCTCCTCTCCTCTCCCATCCTCTCCTTTCTCCTCCTCTCCTTTCCCCCCTCTCCTCTCCCCTCCTCTCCTTTCCTCTCCTCTCCTCTCCCCTCCTTTCTCCCCTCTCCCATCCTCTCCTTTCCCCTACTCTCCTTTCCTCTCCTCTCCCCCCTCTCCTCTCCTCTCCCCTCCTCTCCCCTCCTTTCCCCCCTCTCCCATCCTCTCCTTTCCCCTCCTCTCCTTTCCTCTCCTCTCCCCCCTCTCCTCTCCCCTCCTCTCCCCTCCCTTCCTCTCCCCCCTCTCCTCTCCTCTCCCCTCCCTTCCTCCCCCCCCTCTCCTCTCCTCTCCCATCCCCTCCTCTCCCCTCCTCTCCCCTCCTCTCAGATAGCCTCCACAGTTGAAGGCTTCTCCCTGAACTGGCACTGACAGCTTCAACGACCCTCATGTCTATGTCAAGCAAATATTTCATTCATTTCAGATTCAAAGCCCTTTTATGGTCAATGGAAAACGCCCTGCACATTCCAACTGTGAGGTCACACTGTCTGCATGATGTGCTGGGTTTATTTTCTTGCTGTTCGAAAATGTCATAAATGTCATAAATAAACTGTCTTAACAGAGGACTTATAGAGGCGTACATCTACCACAGGCCGGCACAGGAAGTCATTTAGTCTGGTCTGGGGTGTCTGTGTGGGATGAATGATAATTGTGTATGTGTGTGCGTACCCACATGCAAGCAATGCTAACTCGACTGTGTGTGTGGTCAACTCCATTCCCAGCCACCAGACAGCCACAGAGATCAGGACTGCAGCCAGGAACACACACCTGCTAAAAGGGATAAGCCCCTGCTCTCGCCTCCCTGACCTGTCTCTCCAGTCAATGTGTGTTTTCGCTGTATGTGGTCAAACAGTTTCTGGCCCTGGACACCATTTAGAAAAGACAGAAAACACTTTTCTGATATCTTGTATTCCTGTATCCCCCCCCCCCCATTTTTCTCAATCCCTCAGCCACACCCAAAACACCCACACAATTAAAACAAACAAACTAACCGCAAACACACATTCAGACGCCTCCCCCGTAAAAGCAGGAGGAGAGATTCCTCCACAGTAAACAGACTACTGAGGGCCCTGCTCTGTGTGTGTCCTGTCTTGGTTTGTTGATTTGTTGACCTGGCTGTGGACTTAGACCACTGTAAACAGAGCGGTGCTAAGAAGCAGTGAAAGAGGGCAGGCGGGCGGGCGGGCGGGTGGACCGAAGCAAACCCATTAGAGGCTTAATGAGAGACAGGTCTTGGCTTCACCCGAGCCCTCCCTACTCTAATAGCTCTGTCCTGCGCTGCCTGTCAATGTCTGCCTGCTGTTGTGTTTGTGTGCTGTAAACACAATGCCTTCCTCCGTACCGTGGACGTCCCTTATCCTGAAGTTAATTCCTTCGCTTCATTACTGTTGCACAGGTTTCCCCTTCGAAATATACCTCATTATCTCTCTTTTCCTGTCTCTTTTTCTCTCTCTCTGTACCCATTTTCCTATTTCTCCTATCTTTCTTTCTCTCCCTGTCTTGTCTCTGTCTCTCTCCCTGTCTCATCTCTGTCTCTCTGTCCTCCAGTCTCTCAGTCTGTCTCCTTTCTCCCTGTCTCTCCCATCCCATGATGCTCCACAGTAACCTGCGCCTTGTAGCCACCCAGGAGGAGGGCCGTGGCTCCAGTCGTCTCAGTACCTCAAATCACCCACTGCTCGATACATTCCTCCAGACCTCCCTCTCCCCTTTCCTTGCACTCTGTCAATAGAATATAGACGGATAAGATTAGGGACAGGTACAGAAAAAGAAGTGAGAGGCTTTACCAGCATCAGAAGGAGAGAGAGGCTCTGTACCAGGATCAAAGGGGGGGTGGAGTTGAAAGTGTTTGGGTGACCCTGATGGCGAACCTGATGTTGACCCTGACACGCCCATAACGGCGACCTTAACTGTGACCCTGATGACGACTCCACACACAAGCCATGCGTCAGTGGTGCTGTGCTGCAAACAGGCTCAAGATGTTGGACAACAGACCACAGAGAGAGATGGAACGAAGCAGATGGGTGGAGGGAGAACAGGGGCTTGGATGGAAACAAACCACACAAAGCTGGATTCCAATATGAACACATTCCTCTTCCCTAATTGGAAATGTGATTGCCATCTGAGGTTTCCGTGTTTGTGTGAATGTGCGTGCATCTGTGTGTGTGTGTGTGTGTGTGTGTGTGCTTAAGTTCATAATGTGCAAGTGCGTTGGTGTGTCTGTTTTCAAATCCCCACAAGGATAGTAAAATAAGTCAAATGTTATCCTGTTTATCCAGTAAAAGTTTTTCAACATTCATAGGAAAGGAAAAACTCACAACAAGATTCAGGCAGCTGCCTGACAATGGAAGGGGAGGGTTAGGTGTTAGGTTTTGGGTTCCAGTTGGTTCGGAGTTAGGGAAGACAGGATTTTGAAAGTTAATAACTTTTTGACAGACTTTTGAAAGTGTGTGCATGGGGGGCGGGGGGGGGGGGGGGTGTAGAGATGCTTGAGGAGACCCCATCTGATTAACACCCAGTAGTTTAGTCCAGAGTACTATCAGCCCCTCCCACAATGTTAGAATGAGTAATGTAACAACGGTTCAACAAGTCCAGCATCCCTGCAACCCAAGCCCTGGGTGTACATTTAAACTGTTACAGTACCGGCATTCCTATAAATCACCTTCCAGCCTCCCAGTCAACAAACTGGGGGTGAGAAATCTAAGCTGCAGTGCATCTGAGTTCGCTGAACCATAGTGTTGAACGGAGCACCTCTCACCTGACATATAAATATAAAGGAGGGAATCCGGCCATTCCACCCTAAAGCTCAGGCTCTGTTTTAGTAGGAGGATTAATGGGAATCAGGAGTGTTTGCCTTCCTCCTGCTCTCCTCGTCTCCCCCCTCTTTTCTGGAATGATTTCATCCCTTATGCATGAAGGCCTTTGAGTCGGTGGGGTGTAAGGAAGACGGATGACAGGGAACGGTGGGGGGGTCTGTTCCTGCTTCAATGGTGAATCGTTTGATTTTTAATATTCTCTGTTTTCAACAGTTTGCCGTGACTCTATACCGTTAAGACATTTTAAAACCGTTTGACGACTATTTTTAAATGATCTGATGGTCAACAGTTTTTCCGGTGATGAAGGGATGGTCATCAAATGGAAAACAAAATGGCCCAATTATGTACAAAAAGTTTTGGTATTCAGGTCCAGAAAGTCATTTTCTGACCACTTATGCAAATATGTATGGATATTTGAGGCCAAATTAAAGGATATATTCTAGGGTCGCTGTCAATAAAGGCTGATCCCTTACTGTGACCCCAGTCTCCAAGGAAGTCTTGGGTGATGTTGTGATATGCAAAAAAAAAATTTTGTTTGACCTTTCTTAAAGACACAGCTAAGTAGTAGTCACAATATACTTAGGTTTTAGTCCCAAAATAATGGTTTTGGGTTTTCATAAATCTTTGAAACTGTTCTCAATGTCATAAGGAAAACTCATCGAGATGAGCACTATGAAGCATTCCTAAGAAATTAGGAAATGGGAATCTCATTGCTGCCCTACCAAGCAAAAATGCAGGAACTACTAAATACAGTGAAACTGACAGAGAAGTCTTTAGAAGTTTGTTTATTTCCCACCAGGCTGAGTTGGAAATTTGGTTTTATTTTATCTCACAATGAGGTTATTCTGTGTAACGATATTCCCAGAAGACTGTCTATAAATCTCCTTCACTTGTTATGCTGCATTATCTGGTTGCTAAGCTGAATGACATTAAATCTCATTTAGATCAGAGTGGAGAAAATGTACACAAGTTTACAATAAAACTTTCTAATGCACTTCTTGTTCACATCATTCATGCTAACGTTGGCATTTTAAGCTAGTGCCCCGTTGACTCTCCTCAGTCCTCCCAAAATTACCCCAGCAACATGTGACATCAGGGCCTGGAATGCACCTAGGACGCTCTACCGCCTCACAGGCTGATATAACTCCGCCCATGTGGAAGACATTTCACCCATTCTTTCTGCATCAGCCAATCAAATTATATTTCATTTTTATGCTACTGCAAATCCATGTTAACGGTGGTTACATTAAATGGTACCTACAGTTTCACAGAGGTGTGGTTTAAATCAAATGAATTGACCATGAATGAATTGACTATCGAATTGATGAAGCGTGGGTTCAAATTCAGCCCAGTGCTCTTTCAGTAAAAAAGAGCACCCAGTGCTCTTTTTTATAATCCATCAAATAAAGCATAATCAGGCCGAAAACATATTTAAAAAGATACTGTATGTTACCACTCATGTTTAAATATTTAGCTAGTATGCATGCTCTCACTGTAACAGATCCCACAGACTACAACCGTTGATTCAGCACTGACAGAGAGCCAGACAGTCAGATGGAAAACGGGAGGGAGAGAGCAGAGGTAGAAACAGCATGAAATGAGGCAGGTAGAGAGAGGCAAGAGAGAAAATAAAGGATTCAGGGAGGTAGTGCCAGTGGAGGGAAAGCGTGTAAAAGAGAGAGAAGAAGTGGGGAGACAGGAACTTGCTGGACTGGGCTGCTGTGGGGTTAAAACATTTAGCGAAAACTGTCATCCAATGGTTTTTGCAGCTGATAGCTGACCTGGTCTTTATTCATCTATAGGACAGGACAGAAGAGGTTGAGGGCAGCTGGCAGGCATCTGGAAAAGGGTTTTATTGTCACACATACTGACTTCAGCAATGCTGTGCACAAGATGAAAACCATGGCATCTTTGTAGACCCTTCCTCAAAGGTCACTTTATCTTTCATCTGATTCCTGCTCCACCTTTCATAATTTCAATTCATTTCCTCTCCTCCTCCCCCTTATCCCCTTTTTATTGCTAAAATCCCCCTCTGCTGTTAGAGACATGTTTCTCTTAGATCCACTGATACACAGTAATTAATGACAGGCTATGCTAATGCTGTTCAGAGTAGTAGGTGCAATGGATGTTGTGTTCAGAAGTATAAGTTTAATGGATGTTGTGTTCAGAAGTACAAGTGTAATGGATGTTGTGTTCAGAAGTATAAGTTTAATGGATGTTGTGTTCAGAAGTATAAGTTTAATGGATGTTGTGTTCAGAAGTATAAGTTTAATGGATGTTGTGTTCAGAAGTATAAGTTTAATGGATGTTGTGTTCAGAAGTATAAGTTTTATAGATGTTGTGTTCTGACATGTAAGTTTAATGGATGTTGTGTTCAGAAGTATAAGTTTAATGGATGTTGTGTTCTGACATGTAAGTTTAATGCATGTTGTGTTCAGAAGTATAAGTTTAATGGATGTTGTGTTCAGAAGTATAAGTGTAAGGGATGTTGTGTTCAGAAGTATAAGTTTAATGGATGTTGTGTTCTGACATGTAAGTTTAATGGATGTTGTGTTCAGAAGTATAAGTTTAATGGATGTTGTGTTCAGACATGTACATTTAATGGATGTTGTGTTCAGAAGTACAAGTTTAATGGATGTTGTGTTCAGGAGTATAAGTTTAATGGATGTTGTGTTCAGAAGTATAAGTTTAATGGATGTTGTGTTCAGATATGTAAGTTTAATGGATGTTGTGTTCAGGAGTATAAGTTTAATGGATGTTGTGTTCAGAAGTGTAAATGTAATGGACACTGTGTTCAGGAGTATAAGTGTAATGGATATTGTGCCGGTGGGTCACATGTGTGTCTGTGTTCATACTGGTGCGGGTTTGTGTATGTTTGTTTTAGCAAAAGGAGACTTATGGAGATGGATTGAGTGTAAATGTGTCAGTGCAATGTGGCGTAGCAGCCATTAGTGCTGAATGAGCTGTGATATGTTGTTCCACAGGCTAATGAAGCATGTAATCTACCAGCAGACTAATGAGCCCTACAGATTTAATTACAGTTGCCTGGGAATCCCACCAGCACAGGGACTAACACTACGCAAACACCCTGGGCCTCAGCCTGACCATAGGGGCTAGCCTAACGCTAAAGTCTTGGGACAGAGGCAGGGGCTAGATTATTAGTAGTAATTTTATAACTGGGGTTATACAATAATATACTTTCAATTGTACATTGTAAATTTACTTTTAGTGTATAGCCCAAAACTAAATGCTTCACTGTCCCAATAAATTCTGATGGCACTGTCTGTACGTTTTCTTTGAAAATAATATTTGTTGTGTAAGTTGAAAAATGTTAGCAGCCTTGCGCAGCGGTGATGCTGTTGGTGACTGGGTTTGTGTCATAAGGGGTCTCCTCCTCAGTGGGTGTCAGTCCAGCTGGGAGAGTTTGCTCCTTCAGTCTCAAGCTCCCTCCTCACAACAGCATTTTTCTTTTTGGTTAAGTCATAAAATTCCTGCCTCGGGCAGATGAAGAGGTCAAAATCCCCAATTTGTTGCCACTCTAAGAATATTAACCTCTTCCGGTCATTTCATCATGTTAGTTAACAATTATTTGACTTAATTGGATGGGCCCTGAATGTCCAAAACAAGTTTTCCTGATATAAATATGTCTACCTTTAGCCTACTAATTTACTACATATAAACTATCTGATGACAGGGGTGTAGGTCTCTAGAGAATAGAACCAGTATCTTATAACCTAAAGGATTAATATTACGTTACTAACCAAAAATAGTTAGTCTTAGATTATTGTAATATTTATTTTCATAAAATGTAGTAAGTGCCATATATAGGCCTAGGCAGAGATGGGTATTTTAAAAATACTCAAAATACATTTACAAGGGAGCATGAAATCACTTCACAAAATAATTTAGCAGTAAATAATTTATTTATTAATCAGTGGACACCTATTTGGAAGTTGAAAAACAAAAGTTTCGCTTTTTGTCAACAATTATTAAATTATCATTGTGTTTTGATTTTAAATGTAGCCAAAAATGACATCAGAAAGTAGCAACCGAAGTATTAACCCAACTCCAACCACTGAATCTACCAGGTATTCCAAAACAGTTCAAAAGTTCTACCAAAATCAGTCCAACTTATGTGTGAGTGTTGGTGATTGAGTAGGCGTTTGATCGAGTGAGCGTTAATGACAAAAAGGCACACGTGTGTGCATTTAACAACTCACAATATTTTGACATTATAATGTAATGTTGTACAACACTGAAACGCTTTATAATAATTTCTTTCATGCACAACCAATGAAAACTTAACATAGGTTGAAAGTAGCAAGTTAACGTTTACTGTGATGGCTGCTACTCGGGTCAAATAGTTAGCTAGAACATAATGTAAATTGATTGAGCCTAGGCTACTAAAATGAACGCCAAAACTTAACATGAACTGTAATAATGTAAGCAATTTATGCTAAAAATTTATGGAAAGCTGGCAACCTACACGTTTTTCACCTTCTTCTTCTGATCTCAACAAGACTGGGCAAATTACTGAGTACACACCAGAGGCAACATTTTTATGATGTCATCATATAGACTTGTAGACTCAAATAGACTCACAAAGTATTTTCCAGTATTTTTAAATTACAAAATTCAAAACACTAAAGTATTTTGATACAAAATATTCATATTCATTCAAAAAATGTCATCAAACCTATCAAATATAAATGACAAAAAACTATTTTGTATTTGAAATACGTATTTATACTGCCCATCCCTGAGCCTAGGCTACACTTAACATGAATTGTGGGCCCATATTTATTTTGCATGTTTGTGCTTCTGACATGAGCGGCCTTCAGCACCAGGGAACTGGACAGCAGTGTTCATGGAAGACAGCCCAGTTCATAGTTATCACAAATTAAAGGTTTAACCTACCTGATTGTTTTGGAAAATCACTTAACAAGTCGACTTGCAAATAAATATGCGTCTGGCATGACAGCACATCAAAGCTGAAGTATGCGTCTTCTGTGCTGGGCTGAGAGAGCGGCAGAGAAAGTCAAAACCATGGTAAAAAATTCAACGTGGCGTGCTTGATGTTTTCCGCCGACACACACTAACCCCCCGCTCTTCCAAAGGGGAAAGTGGCCCAGTGACAGAGCAGAGCTGAGTTGGAACTACGGCAAGGAGTCGGAAGACTAATGGCTCTCCACAGTGAGCCTGCTGCTAATGGGGAGATGAATGATGCACAGATTAAGTTTTAATAGCACACCTTTTTAACTCTGACTTGTGGTGAGTCTAATATCAGACAGACCGTGTAAGCATGCCTGTGTGTATGTGTGTGCATGTTTACAGGTTTTACTATACTTGTGGGGTCACTGATGGGAGTTATTAAAAAAAGAAAAGAAAATCCCTATCAGGAAAAAAGATACGTTCTCCTTTCTGCTATTGGTTAAAGGTTAGAGTTAAGGGTTAGGGCAAGTAGGATTTTAAATGGGAATAATGTTTGGAGTACTCACAAGTATGGTTAATTGTGTGCGCGCGGTATTTCTGCCTATGTGTCTGTCTGTGTACGAATGTGCTTACATGTGTGAGTTGAAGATGTATGCAAGCCAGAAAAGGCTGTATCCAACCACAAGCCAGCGACACAACAAGCAAGGCCTGTGCATCGTCAGCCTAAGGGAGGCAGGGGAGGCAGTACAGCCCAACAGGGCCTTAAGACTGGACAGAGAAGGCAGAACTGTGACCCCAGGGACAGTAACTCACACACACACACACGCACACACACACACACACACACACACACGCACTGTAGCACACCTGTACCATAACACTAGCAGGCCATCGGAGGGAGAGCACCTCTCCTACTCTTTCTCCAGACGACCTTCCTGCTGGCGGGGAGGGGGGAGTGAGACAGAGCAGATGGGAGAGAGAGATGGCGTGATGGTGAAACAGGCAGACAGGAAAGCAGACAGAGGAGAGAGAGATGGCGTGATGGTGAAACAGGCAGACAGGAAAGCAGACAGATGGAAGATGAGAGAAGAAAGTGGGAGGGAAAAGACATTGACAAGGCAGGCGACACTGTTGAAAGAGCAACCCACAACTTCACATGAAACTGCGAAACACGCCCACTACACACGAATTAGTACAAGCCATTACACAAACGCACACGCACCTCGGACACACAAATTCACATATTAACATATTATATTAAAACAGACAGAAACAAGTCAGAGTCAATTACAATCATTAGTAAGTTTTGTACCAGCGAGTTCTTTAATAAGCAGCTCTCCAGGTCGTTGATCTGGCAGGCCTCTGGCCCCATCAGAGGTGACTTGGCTGTGGCGGCTACAGGACATTCCAGGGGATGTTTTCAATAAGGGAATGAAAGGAACAGCAAGGAACTAGCAAATTAAAACCTGAAGTGTGTGTGTATATGTGTGATCCACGTATGTGTACATGTGGGGACCTGAAGTTCCCACAAAGACAGTAAAACTTGACAAATCGGTCCCCACAAGGTGTTTTGGTAGGTCCCCACTACAACAAAATTATTTCTGGCTTAGGGGTTTGATTTAGAGAAACACTTACAATTGTATTGGGGTTAGTTTTACAGTCCGAAATTAGGCTACTGGTTAGGGTTAACGTTAGGGCTACTGTAGGTTCAATTTAGGCATAAATGTTAGATTGTTGAGGCAAAGGTTAGGGTTTAGGTTAAGGGTAAGGACAAGGGAATAAGGAACATGGATTTCTGGGTCAGAATTACGTCCCAGGTCTCCACAAGGTCTTGTCTATGACATGGGGGCGATGTTTCTAAAAATAAACAAGTCTATACCCTCATGCTGGCGTTGTTCCACAGCCAAAGCAATTCTTCGCAATTCCTGTGTGAATTAATATTTCAGCAATGTCCATCACAGAGGACACAAATATCACCGTAATGCCCATCAGGGGGCAGCAGAGAGAGTCACAGTGGGAGAGGTGCACTCAGAGCTCCTATATGAAATTAAGAAATATATGTTTCATAAAGATAACAGCGATTTATGACCATGTATGTTATTACCCAGTGTGCCATTGGGTGGCTACACTTTGGTCTGTGAGTCAGGGGGTTTTGGCATGAGGAAGAGGGGTAGGGCGACAAGGAGAAGGGTGGGTGCCGGGAACTGTGGCAAGATTAATGGCTTGCCCAAACCAATCTATACGCACATCGTATAGTTTAATTACCACTGGAAAAAGGCACGACAGGGGTAACTTTAGAACGTCTTAACCTGGGTTCGCTCTTATCCTCAAATTCTTGTTTCTGTTTTGTAGTTCAGACTTGGTTCCTGGGGAACGACATCCAAGGCAAATCAGTGCGGTCGTTAATAGTTATCGCCCCAATGGAAGAATATGTGAGAAGTTCTCCTCCCAGTCTGCTCTGCTCTGAGGAGCCTGGGAAAATGGAAAGGGTGCCATTCATAAAGCGTGGACCTGTGCCCACCCACCTGGCACCCATGCCCACCCAATCAGATTGGACTAATTTAGGCAGTTTGTCGGTGGGCTACAGGACCATGTGCTTGCATCAGAGAGGGTATGCAGCCTATTTGCCTCTGCAACCATTTTTTAAAGCCGGTGTAATATGGCAGATTTCTCTTCGTCACATTATTTACATGGCATTATTTGAATTGTTCACATCATAGGTCACATTAAAAAGTTCTGACATGATTTATCTTTGTCTCATTCTTTTACATCACAAGAACCTGGCATTTTAACAGGGGTGTGTAGACTTTTTATATCCACTGTATATCTGCTTTCAGTGTCACTCTGCATTGCTTCTCATGTAGACATTTTTAGATGGCGCTGTAAAAAACCATATAAGATGACAGAGGATAATCTACGAATCCAAGGAAAAAAGAAATATGCACTAATGTCCTGATGATCATGTCTGAAATTTCCAATATGTGAACAAAGCATTTAAATTCATGACAAAATGTGGCATTAGTCTACCTGATTTGAATTGACATACTATTTCTTTGGGTATTAGGTTAAAATCAAAGCATCACGAAATAATATTTACCGAATAGTTTCAGACAGATATACATGGGTTCTAAAATAGAGATACTTTCCAGAAATGTTCCATGTTATCTCTATGTTACCATAAAGATGTTTATAGAGCACATCAAAAAGGATTATTAAACAATGATGGTACAATTTACATAATAATTTAAACCTGATTATACTGATTATACATCTATGGAAGTGGCTTGGAGTGTGACAGGACTAGGGGCTCAATTGAGTCAAACCAACATTGCAGTATTTATTAACAGCACTATTTGCAATTTTCTGGATAACACAGGCTGATCTTCGGTACTGTACAAAAATCTACAACTACTACCAGAATGGTCTTTCGGAACTGTCAAAATAATCAGACTAGTCTTGTTGTTTCCGTATTCCAAAATAGTTTCTTAGGGGATAATTGACTAGTCCAGAGAGCTTCCCGAAATGCCAGGTCAGATGGGAATGTTTGGTCACCAAGGCCATATCAGGTGATTTGTTGTCCACAATTAAGAGTAGGTTATTAGTAGGGCATGCTTTAATTATCATTTATGATGATTTCAGTACTTTTTTGCTGGCACCCTCATTAACACATTTCAGATTATATTGCTATGGAAAAGAGCTTTGATAGATAAGCCAAGACAGAATGATACATACAGAGAAAGACAAAAAGACAGCTTTGAAGCTATACATTCAACAAACAAAGGGTTCCCAAAGGGTTGTCTAGCTGTCCCTGAATTTACCTTGGGGTCTGCTTCAGGCAGCCTGCAGGAAAAGTAGAGGAAAAATATTGGCCTCTCTGACTTAGCAGTTGCGTGTACGTATGTCCTGCCTGCCTTATATCCAAGCTGCTGCCATGTTTCACATCAGCTCATACTAGCCCCATCTCATCACACACACGCAACACCATGTCAGCCCAAGGAAAAGCAGGCAGAATGATAGACAGATAGCCTGAAGGTGATCTGGCATTCTCTTGGTCATCGCAGATCATACACCACACACCAAATCTTCTACACTGTCTACTCCATCTTACATCAGAGTCTACTCCACTCTACATCAGAGTCTACTCCACTCTACATCAGAGTCTACTCCATCTTACATCAGAGTCTACTCCACTCTACATCAGAGTCTACTCCATCTTACATCAGAGTCTACTCCACCCTACATCAGAGTCTACTCCACTCTACATCAGAGTCTACTCCACTCTACATCAGAGTCTACTCCATCTTACATCAGAGTCTACTCCACCCTACATCAGAGTCTACTCCACTCTACATCAGAGTCTACTCCACTCTACATCAGAGTCTACTCCACTGTGTATCAGAGTCTACTCCACTGTAGATCAGAGTCTACCCCACTGTAGATCAGAGTCTACTCCATCCTACACCAGAGTTTACTCCACTGTATATCAGTCTTTTTAAAATGAATGTTCTTATCAGACACATTGAAGCAGCGCTTCCTCTTTTTAACTAAATGTTACATATGGTCCAGGGCCAGGAAACCCCTAAATCAACACTTAACCCCTCACTCTCCTATTTGCTCTTTCACTCTGTCATTCCACAGCACTGGCTGGGAAGATATGGAAACTTTGGATTCACCAAGCAGGATTCACTTCCCCAGTTAAGTGAAATGCTGTTCATGAATATAATTGATGAAAATGAATTTGATGAAATATCTCCATTAACATTACCTGAACAGTCTAGCAGTGTTTTCTTAGAGGAACTTCTATTGTTCCAAATTTTTTACAGTACGAACCATCATGTCTGGATGTCTCATAAAAATCAGTATGACAAGCCAGCAGGAATGTTAAGTGTTGTATTGAAAATGTTAATGTTTGTGTGATGACATCTTCCTAATGTTAAGCCAAAGTCTAGCAAGGAATGTTAGCTAATGTCCTGGGAATGTATAAACACAAACGTAAAGACATACAATATGCAATGACTGTAGAGACTCCTTCTCCTCACAGCTGGGTACCGCTACAGTGGCCTTGTCCAAACACTGAGCAGAAGGAACGAAGGAGAGAAAAATGCCCAGAGGAAGGAACCATGCGATCAGCATTAATCAGAGAGTATGGTGCACAGCACTGAGCTCACACCCAGGAGACTGTAACACCTGCCTACACACACACACACGCACAAAGTCACACAACTCCCCCAGGACAATGCACCATTCAGGAAACATTAGCAACATTACAGTGGAATACTAATGAAAACAAACAGCTCATAGTTTCTGCATTTTTAGATTTGGAAGGGAACCACTGGTTATTTGCACTGTACTCGTTTGACTAATTACCTCACACGGACAATGGCTATTTTAGGGTGTGAGTTAAGAGGTTAAGGTTATGGAAATACAGTTTTGTCTGCTGAAATTCCCCAGAAGAGTAGTAAAATTAGGATTTGAGTGTGTGTGTTTTTCATGTTTCTACACACCAGAAATCTGGGACCTATTAAAGGCTATTATTGTACTGCTTTTCTCTAGTTTTGCTTTTAAACACATACAGTAAATTAAATAAAATTGTTCATCATGAACACACATTAATATTGGTTCAAACATTCATCTTACAAACACCTAATATGTCTATCTCACCTTCTACTACACGCAAACACACACCAACACACACACACACACACATGAAACAAATGCACTCATAAAATTATACAAATCTAACCGTAACCGTAACATTCCTAGAATCAAATATATTTGATCACAAAGCACACACTTAGAGAAAAGACCCGCAAAAGGGTTATTTGCGAAGTGATAGGGTTCCAATAACGAATAACTTTGTAAGGCAAAGCATTCTACGTACAGTCTTTAACACCCCAATAACCTCTTGAATCAGTGGGGTTGTGGACTTTTCTTTGGGAGTCAATTGTTTGTTTTAATTTTTATATTTCATAATACTGCCTGAGTATTACTGTTTACTTGAGTGTTTAAACATTTCCATCCAGGGATTGAGTAATCTGATGTGTACTTCCAGTGCGCATTATGAGTATTGAGACTGTGAAACGTTTTTACAACAACAGAAGACGGCTGTGAAGGCCTGACATAGCATCACCACAGAGAACTTCAGCATATGGTAGGATCCTGCGTTGTAGTCATCCGGCAGTTATTTTATGCATGGGATATGGAAACAAAGACCAAACGTAAGCGATTGATTTTAGCAGGATATTAATCTATCTACATTATTTTAGTGCCATAAAATAGAGGGACTGGGAATAATAAGTGTTGTCATTTCTAAATAGTCAAAGCGAGTACACAAATATCCTGATGTTAAAAGCTGACAATCTATACTTTAACAATAGTAATGGTTCGATTTTGAATCAAAGATTTTGGAGCAGAGGTCAAAAAGAAACAAATGAATAATCTTCAGTTTCAATCTGAGTATAGTTGAAGTAATAGCACCCATTATAAAAATGGTTGTTCCAGTAGAGGAGACACAGACCAATGGTTCTCTAACCTCTCATCTGGTACCCCCAGCCATACCATGTTCCAGAGCTAGCACTCCTGTTTCTTCTCTACTAATCATCAAGCCCAGAATCAGGTCAGCTAGTTCAGGGCAAGAACAAAATTGTGGGTGTCCCAAAGGCTTCACAACCCCTGACAGAGTAGATAATTTAATCGTTCTGTTACCTCAGGGGTTACTGGATGTATAACCTCCCAACTCACCTGCGCCAAAAGCAAAAAAGAAGGTCTGGGAGGGGTTTCGCTGGATGAGAGCGGAGATGCGCCGTGCCATTCGCTCATTGCGTTTGTAGATGAGCTCCTGGCGGAAGTAGTTGTCAATCTGCAGAGCCGTGGACCTCTCATGGGCCGGCAGGGAACTGTTGATGAAGTGAGGGAGCTGCGGGGGGTGGGTGGTGGAAATGACAGATGGAACATGGAAGAGAGGAACAGAGAGGTTGTTAGTGATGTCCTGGCCAACATGTATGCCCCTGTGAGTGTGAGACCTGGCAGGATGAAGGTGTCCCTGACGTTTCTGCCAGCATGACAGCCTGATGGAAAATGATCTCCTGCTACAGAACGGGAAAGAGGACTTATTCGTCTCTACTGGGGTGTTTGTTTCTGTACAATTGTAGTTTGATTGATTTACAGTGGACAGGGTCCTGGCTGCAGTCAGCTCTTGGCCAGCTCAGAGGGCTAGGCAGGCCGTTAATCTGCAGGGATGATCAGGATCCCGGGGGAGCGGAAAGGGGGGGGGGTCTGGAGTTTAGAGGGGCCCCCGTGGGCCTGGGATAAAGGGGTAGGCTGATCCTGGTGCGCTCCATTATACAGCTGCTCAAAACACACACATATATACACACACACAAACACATATTGAGACATAAACACACGTTGACACACACACACGCGCACTGACACAGAGACCGGGGCCAGGAGGCAGCAGAGCAGATTGCACCTGAGACCCATCCTTGTGCTGCTCTCTGGGAGTATCCTGTTCTGGTCCTTCCAGCTCTGGGGTCAAAGCGCTTGCTAGGAACAAGTTCCTCTCCACTTCCTGACCAGAACTACTCCAATCAGCAGAGGTGGAACCAATGAACGGGGGAAGTATGGAAGATGAAGGGGTTATCAGGAGGTCATTAGGGACGGCTCTATGTCAGAGAGAATTAGTGTGGAATACATGGAGGGTTACCTTCTGCACATCCGGACCCCATAAGACACCTTCAGAGAGGTCATGGGCAGGGATGTGTGTCATGCTATGTGTTTGTTCTCTCCCGGGGCTCATATTGTGTGATGTGGACACCTGATCACAACCTGCATCTGGTTGAGCTGCAGCACTTGAAGTGATCAGGAGGACTGGACAGCTGCAGGCCAAGTGAGTATGTGAAAGCACCTAATCATGTAAAGGTTCATGTGTGTGTGTGTGTGTGTGTGTGCCAGTGTACGTGAGGAAAATGTGAAGAAAACGGTCTGTGTTTATTTGTTTTTTAAAACATTAGATAAACCTTTAAAGAATTACCCTAAAATAAAATGTTTGTGTTAATTCACATATGTAACTCACTCTGATTAGAGCATCTGTGAAAACACTAAAATGTCAATTCAAATCTGAGAGATCAAAATGAAATACATTCAACGTGGGGTTTCCTTTCTGTTAAAAACACTGTAAAGACTGTTGACTGTAGTTAGGTGAAAGACTAGAAAGTACTGAAATAACACTTAAGAATAGTCCTATTTAAAATGTATATATTTTCAATATTTATTCAAATCTAACAAGATGTTACAAAAATCTACTATATGTAAAAATTATTACAAAAAAAACTTGATACAACCTTTAATAAACTAAATTGAAATATATCAATAAAGTAGTTTCATTACTTAGCCAGCTAGCAGCTAAGCTAATAGCAGCCCTCAGTGGCTTGCAGTAGCACAGTTCGATTAGCATTAGTGTTTTTGTATTTTTCTGCTGAAAAACGTACAATGCAGTAATATTCCACAATTGGAAATATTGTAAATAGCTTTGCTGAAATCACTAACAGCATTCATTCGCTTAATTTGCCCACTTAGACTCAAATTGCCTTAAAGTGTAAATAAATAAACGAAGAAAACGGTTAGTGTACGTCATAAGTGTCTTCCTTGAATGTGAGGAGAGACGCGAACCACTACCACGATCCCTCCTGGTGTATATCCTGTCATCCCTACAACTACTCTCCTCCTTCGCCCTAAATACTCCTTTCGTCTTATCTCATTTCTCTGGTCTCAGTCTTGCTCTTTCTCTTAGTGAGCGACTGGGTAGCGAAGCAGAAGCAGGAGGTGGGGAGTGAAGTAGGAGGAAGCCACATCAGTTCCCTGATGAATGATCACCGTTTGAGCGTTTAGTGAAAACAGAGAAGTAAGCGTCGGCCGGTCGGAAGGGAGGTGAACCGCCTGCAGATAACTTATCGCTGTAAGGCCCATTAGCTGCACTTTATCCTGGCCACTCAGGAAATGTGAAATGACAGGGAAATATTTTCTCCCTTCCTCACTCCTGTTCGCGACCCTGACTGGGGCCTCCTCCTCCCCTGCTCCCTTTGAAGGTCCTCGTTGCTCCGCGCTCTCCGGTGGCTACGCTGGGAATGAGGAGGCCCTCTGTGTTGAAATGCATTAACCTCTCCGAGCTGTGGCCCATCAGGAGCCCAGCAGATGAAGATGGAGCTGGGAGATCACGGTGGCTGGGGATTACCGTCCATTTATCAGGGAACACCTGCTACTCCGGGGTAGAGTTCATAAGGCCTGCCGTATATCAGTGCAGCCTGGCACCGCCGTCATCCATTAGATGGTTATAGCATGTGGTGTGGAATGTTAATACGTGTTATTATTACATAAAGGCCCAGGGCTGATTTAGACTGATTTAGTGACGGGACGCTGGAGACAACTGTAGGAGACATGGTCTTCAAGGCACAAGGAGACAGGAGAGAACGGCTTACTCTATAAATTGTCTGGCTGTAACAATATACCGGTCTCTGTAGAAACTGATTGAAATACTTCAGACACCTCAACAGTGAGTCGGTGATGAGTGATGATCACGTGTGTCGTTGGGACAACGTACTATAATGGTACAGATGAAATATGACCATGTTGTGGTTTCACCATAGGGGAAAAGCAGTATGCAGTGTGTGAAGGCTGTGTAGTCAGTGGCTAGAATAAGGCTCTCAGGGTCTGATGGTTAACAGGGTGGCAGCTAGACTACTGATAATGATTGACTAATATAATGAATGCTAGATTTAATTCCAGAGCCTGAAAGATGAAAAACATGTTGTTCTGTCCCACATTTAACCACGACTGTTTCTGGTAGTTGCTCTCGATAAAATGCATCCTCTAAATAACTAGCACGTTAATGTTGGTGTTAGAGGCGGGATAGGATTGAAAGCCTTTATCTTCAAGACCAGGATGAAATAACAAGGCTTTAGCTCTTTTAGGCCTTCTAAGACTGGTGGACGTACCTGCGAGGTGTCATGGTTGAAGATGATGGAGCTGAGGTCTCCACAGTTGTAGTGAGTGATGAGGTCCTCGGTGGTGTAGGAGCCCTGCAGACTGCCGGCTCTCACACTCTCATGCTGCAGCAGGGTCTGGTTCAGGGCAAACAGCACCTGCAGGAGGAGGGGGAGGATGGTGAGGAACTCCACCGCGTAACAGCCTTACTCACTGTCCCTCTAAAGGTAACACACACCAACTGTCCCACATACTGTCCTGCACACACTTAGAAAACCAGAAAAAAATGTATCGCTGGTTTCATTTAAGGAACCCCCGAAGAGATCCACTCTTAGCCCGTTGTTAGATTTCTTCAACCAGAACCCTACGGCTTGGTCCTCAATCAATCAGTATTGGCTTCAGATTTTTAAAAAACTGGACGGTCTTGTCTTGCAACTACTGATAATGAATATGTTTTGCTTAAGAAATGATTTGCAGCACTGAATGGATATCATGTCATGGCCTGTCTGCAAAGCTCACAGGGCACAGAGCCTGTTGCCAACACACTGTGCCTCATCAAATATCATAATGCATTCCATAAAACATGTTGCATCTTTATCCTGTGATATTAGAGGTTTTTTGTCACTGGTACTGTTCGTACAGGTATGTTGTAATTTTTCAAAAGCTTTTTTCAAAAGTGCATTTGACATAGACTGAGAAAGAAAAACAAGATCAAACGTGTTTCACACTTAAATGGTGTTCATATAAAGTACTTGCATTGCTTTGATAGGATTATCTTTTCTATTGTTAAAATACCTTTTACTATCACCATTGTTCCTACTTGATCATCACTCAACCATTTGGTGAATTGACTGTATATATTTTACACTGTTTTCCCTACTATGTGCAGATTGATAAGTACAGAATCATCACCCTAAGGCCATAAATGTGTACCTCACTGGGATTCAAACCCACAACCTTGGTGTTGGTAGTGTTAGCCAGAAAAGACCACTGGATTGTCTATCTACAATACAATACTGTCATAAACAGGACATAATTGCCATCCATAAAAGTAACCACAACCACTGGTAACTATATAACCAAATATACCATGTGAACACTGGCAATGTCTTTCAACATGGAGCAGGACAGACAGCCAGGCAGAGGAGTAAATGACAGGGTCAGAACATGAAACGGAGCTACTGTGACCCATCACAAGAACATCTTTGTTGATAAAGTAGGCTTCTACCGGGCCAAAACTCGAACCCAGTGTCGACGTAAAATCATTGGCCTGTGACTAACTGTCCATGTGCCTGGACAACGTGGGGGAAACATATTCATGTGTACAGACATATCTGAAGATAGGGGGGTAAGACATAAGTCCCTTCTTGGGGCCTACAATGCTGGAGCCAATGAACTCATTATATTTCACAAAAAACAAACTTAGTGGATGAATCAATAATCTTGTGGTGAAAGACTTTTGCAAGAAAGATGTTTGTAAGAAAGAGGTTTGCTAACCAAATGAAAGAAAAATCGGTTGTTTAGAATGCAAGATTGAATTGGTTACAAGTGTGATCAGTCTGGGGTTTTGTACTGAGAGTTCTGAAAAACCACAAATATATATATAGCCTGTATCCACTGAAATAAATCATATCTGAAAATGATAAATGAAACCTGCATGCATTGCCAGTATTGGTCAGACAGAGATGTGTCCTTAGTAGATTTCTACACTGTATTTGAATATGTAGGGATAAACCTACTCGGTTTCACCAGGCCAAACCTAGAAACGTCTGGTCACTAATCTGGAAAAGTAATCTTTTTGATGTAGGTCTTGTCCTACCCAAAACCACGGTGAGTCTTTGTCTACATACAGTTTTTTTCCAAAACCATTTTTTTGTTTAATGTGATGGCTTTTTTCTGCTGTAGTTTGATGAGACTGAGTAGCTGCTTTCTGCTGTAGATTGATGTGACTGAATAGCTGTTTTGTGCTATAGTTTGATGAGGCTAGGTTAGCTGTGTTCTACTGCAGTTTGATGAGGCAAGGTTAGCTGTGTTCTACTGCAGTTTGATGAGGCTAGGTTAGCTGTGTTCTACTGCAGTTTGATGAGGCTAGGTTAGCTTTTTTCTACTGCAGTTTGATACTAGGTTAGCTGTGTTCTGCTGCAGTTTGAGGAAGCTAGGTTAGCTGTTTTCTGCTGCAGTTTGATGAGACTAGGTTAGTTGTTTTCTGCTATAGATAATGAGACTAGGATAGCTGTTTTGTGAAATTCAATGAAATCTACATCGATGTATTTTAAGAAACATTTTAGTAAAGTGTTCTCTAATCTCATCCAAAGAACTAACACGTTCTACATACCACCACCCAAAAAAAGAGCTGTTTTATTTTCTCTGAAGTCTATTTCCGTTAATTTTCTAGTGTTGCTCATCATTTCCAGGCCGCAAGAGAGATAGAAGAGCTCCAGTCGCTACCTCCGTCAGGTATAAAGAGGGGCGCGTTGAAAAGAGGGAGAGTGCCCCTTTTAAAATAGCCCTCCTAGGACTTCAGCCCTGTAAATTTACAGCCACCATTAAAATAAAAAGTAAACCCTCTTTACAGAGAATTTATGGCGTGCAGCAGCCAGCGGGCCCAGCGACACTGCAGCTGTCCCAGACACCAGGGGTCAACTCTCCCAGATCCCGCCTCGTCACTCCTACTCTCACCTAGGACTGGTCTGGCAATCCCCGGCCAGCTGTCAATCAAGTCTAAGTGTTTTGACAGGAGTGCCATAGGTGCAGGGAGTAAGGGCGTGTGGTTTACTCAGAATGCAGCGTATTGAGTTTCACACCGTCTCACATTCCGCCCACTAACACATTTCATATCCTATGGTGGAGAAGTCTGTTGATTTGCACCCTTGATTATGTACGTATAAGCATGTATATCACCGGTGGTAACTCCTCCATCCAGCCCCATACATTCTAATTGCCTCCAGCAGGGTCTGTAAAGGAAAGTGATGGCTACAGTAAAGGCTGTTGGTTGACAGCCTGAACACAGGATTTGTGTGTAGGATTAAGGCCTACAGCTGTGCAATTGATCTGTCCCCAAGTCAACACACTCAAAGTGGTATATAATAATTCATACAATTAAGGTATGTTTTTTCAATAACTTATTGAACTCCTAGATGCCCTATTGAGTGCTTCTTGGGTAACCTTAACCATGAGCTGAGCACACCCTGGAAGCAAAATACTCGGACTCTGTTCTTTCTCTCACATCCTTTTACCACCATCTCTCTGTCTCCTTGTCTCGCGCCCTTTCTCTCTCTGTGGTTGTACTTGTTGCATTTTCTAACCTCTTCTAGTATTTCCCATTGCATGTGAACATAGCCTCTCTCCTTGCAAAGAGGGCAGTGGGAAAACTCATTTATATTATTCAAAGAGTTTCACAAAATCTATTTCCAACCCAGGGAGAGCGGTAATCCCATAATGGGCCTTCAAACCTGCACGACCATAACAGCAGAAAAGCTTTCATTCCACTTCATACCTCAACAGGAAGTTCCAGGAACCCCTGCTGCCTCCACACTGACAATCCTTCATATATTTATTGATTTCTATCTCACATCTGCTTGCTTAAGTCTCGTAATTTCTGCCTCCCCCCATGCCGAGTCACATTGGGTGAGTGGCCTGGCATTGGCATTGCCCAAGTCCTTGACCCACACAACTCTATACTCATACAAGGCTTTCTCCGGCTGCCAAAAGCAACACCAGAGCAGGCCCTGCCCTCTGTTTTGCTGCCAGCGCTGGGAGTTTCCCAAAACACAGCAGACTGCATCAGACACTCTGGACATGGTGGTGAAGGAGCAAGGAGGGAGAACTTGGCACAGGGGGCTGTAAATGGTGTGGTAAGTCAATATTGTTCTCCCACTGTGGAGACTGCATATCTCTATGTAGTTGCCATAGCTCCCATGCTGTGATGTGTTGAATGAGCTTGTATGTATGCGTGTGTGTGTGTGTGTGTGTCTGTGTGTGTGTCTGTCTGTGTGTGTTGAAAGATAGAGTGGATGTTCTTCAGACAAAAGTGTCTCTCACTCTACGTAAGGGATAGGTAGTCTCAGGTTAGACTCCACAGGCCAGACACAGCCAATCACAGGACCTCACAGGCCAGACACAGCCAATGACAGGACCTCACCGGACATGAGAGGTCATCACATGATTATTACTTCAAGCAGGTTACTCATAATCTTCAGAGAGAACCTGAAATGAAAACAAGGCAACAGGAAATATGTCACCCCTCACAATCCCATTGACATCAGTGTTGGGGACCACTGAATATACCATTCTTAAAACAAAGCTGAAAAGAGCTCCACAACCAAAGTTTCAGGAACGTCATTTTGGAATGATTTTAAGGAAAGAGAGAGAAAATGTACGGTTAACGTTCTTGATGTGCTGAATAGGAGGGGCATAAAACCTTTTTAGCAACACACATTTGCATAGAGCCCAATTGACCTTGAAGTGTATTAAACTCTGACTGTTTGTTAGCATTAATGTTACTGCAAGCTTTTCCAACGTTATATCATGTAATGAGTAGGTGCTGATGACACGTTTTTGGACGGCTTTCTTATGTCAACTACCTCACTCGTCTCTTACTCCCTCCTCTCCCTAACTCTCTCCCTCCTCTCCCTAACTCTCTCTCTCTTGGTCTCTCTCTCTCTCTCTCTCTCTCTCTCTACATCACTCTGAAAATATAGGTGTGTTGAAACTCAACTACCCCATTACTCTTTCCCTTTTTCTCTCTTTCTCTTGCTTTCTTTTTCTCCACTGAGGTTGAGTAATGGGGCACCCCTTCTCCCCCTCACCAAAGTACACAGACAGAACAAAAGAAATGAAGAAGAGCGAGAAAAAAATTAAAGAAAATAAAGGCTGAGAGCATATGTTAGGCAGATGGAGCGGAGCTGTTGGTGTTCTTTAGGATTGGGAAGAGAAGAAAGACATTGTTATCGGGCTGGAGAGGCACAGGTGCATTATAGACCTGCCAGCATCAGGAAAGAGATATGAGAATGATTGAAGAATTCTGCTCACAGATATTTGATCAACACTGATAAAGTGTACATAAAGAAACAGCTTAATGCATTGTTCCTAACCACTGCCTGCCCCTCTCTGGAAGCCTCTAAAGGTGGTTGTGTTTCACCAGCAGACCTAGGACCCTTGACCCAGGGACATGCATGGCTGGGCTCTGTGGGGCTCCTGGAAGGGGATAGAGCTTAGCCCACAGGGGACGGGTTTCAGACTGCCCTGAGACTCTAGGGGTGAATGTGGTTGTAATAACATCCAGGGTTAGCTGGGCTTGGGAAACCTAGAAGCAGCTATCTCATCAGCCACAGACCCTGCTGAGGGGCTCCGCTACGGCGGACACTAGAGGGTTTGTTAGTGTGCTTGATCGTGTTGAAGTCGGTTTCTGTGTGTGTGTGTGTGTGTGTGTCTGTGCATGTGAGTGTCTGCAAGGCTATTATCATAAGCAAAAACTGAAAGTAAAAAAACTGAAATGGGAAAAACAATGTGGTAAAATATTTAAATACTATATATATATATATATATATATATATATATATATATATATATATATATATATATATATACGCAGTATCTCACAAAAGTGAGTACACCCCTCACATTTTTGTAAATATTTGATTATATCTGAAGAAATTACACTTTGCTACAATGTAAAGTTGTGAGTGTACAGCTTGTATAACAGTGTACATTTGCTGTCCCCTCAAAATAACATAACACACAGCCATTAATGTCTGAACCGCTGGCAACAAAAGTGAGTATACCCCTAAGAGAAAAAGTCCACATTGGGCCCAAAATGTCAATATTTTGTGTGGCCACCCTCATTTTCCAGCACTGCCTTAACCCTCTTGGGCATGGAGTTCACCAGAGCTTCACAGGTTGCCACTGGAGTCCTCTTCCACTCCTCCATGATGACATCACGGAGCTGGTGGATGTTAGAGACCTTGCGCTCCTCCACCTTCCATTTGAGGATGCCCCACAGATGCTCAATAGGGTTTAGGTCTGAAAACATGCTTGGCCAGTCCATCCCCTTTACCCTCAGCTTCTTTAGAAAGGCAGTGGTCATCTTGGAGGTGTGTTTGGGGTCATTATCATGTTGGAATACTGCCCTGCGGCCCAGTCTCTGAAAGGGAGGGGGTCATGCTCTGCTTCAGTATGTCACAGTACATGTTGGCATTCATGGTTCCCTCAATGAACTGTAGCTCCCCAGTGCCGGCAGCACTCATGCAGCCCCAGACCATGACACTCCCACCACCATGCTTGACTGTAGGCAAGACACACTTTTCTTTGTACTCCTCACCGACATGCACTTGACACCATCTGAACAAAATAAGTTTATCTTGGTCTCATCAGACCACAGCACATGGTTCCAGTAATCCATGTCTTTAGTCTGCTTGTCTTAAGCAAACTGTTTACAGGCTTTCTTGTGCATCATCTTTAGAAGAGGCTTCTTCCTTCTGGGACAACAGCCATGCAGACCAATTTTGATGCAGTGTGTGGCGTTTGGTCTGAGCACTGACAGGCTGACCCCCTACCCCTTCAACCTCTGCAGCAGTGCTGGCAGCACTCATATGTCTATTTCCCAAAGACAACCTCTGGATATGACGTTGAGCATGTGCACTCAACTTCTTTGGTCGACCATGGTGAGGCCTGTTATGAGTGGAACCTGTCCTGTTAAACCGCTGTATGGTCTTGGCCACCGTGCTGCAGCTCAGTTTCAGGGTCTTGGCAATCTTCTTATAGCCTAGGCCATCTTTATGTAGAGCAACAAATCTTTGTTTCAGATCCTCAGAGAGTTTTTTGCTATGAGGTGCCATGTTGAACTTCCAGTGACCAGTATGAGGAAGTGTGAGAGCGATGACACCAAATTTAACACTCCTGCTCCCCATTCACACCTGAGACCTTGTGACACTAACAAGTCACATGACACCGGGCAAGAAAAATGGCTAATTGGGCCCAATTTGGACATTTTCATTTAGGGGTGTACTCACTTTTGTCGCCAGTGGTTTAGACATTAATGGCTGTGTGTTGTGTTATCTTGAGGTGACAGCAAATTTACACTGTTATACAAGCTGTATACTCACTACTTTACATTGTAGCAAAGTGTCATTTCTTCAATGTTGTCACATGAAAAGATATACTCAAATATCTACAAAAATGTGCGGGGTGTACTCACTTTTGTGAGATACTGTATATATATTATTAATACTAATACAAATAATACCAGTAATAAAATATTAATAAGATGAAAGAAAACATAAAAAAAAGAGAAAAGTGAGACATTCAAGTGCTCTGCTTGTGGTCTGCCTAATCCTACACAAAACCCTTTTATATTTGCATCTTCTACAATTGGGAACTGAGTACCTCCAAGGCAAATTTTCAAGCTTAAGGATTCTGATCAATCCGAGAAATGTATTGGTTCCGTCTGATTGGTCCCACAAACTGACGCGTTGGGCCAGAGCAGCTAAAGCAAAATTTGGAAAAATTTGTAATACGCTTAAATAACCTGATTGGTTAGAGATTATCCAATTGCTGATGACTGTTTTATACCCCTCATTTTGACCTCCCACAAACTATTTGAAGTCTCAGACTGAAATATGTAGCGAACAATATTACAGTGAAATATTTCAGACCGGATATGAATAATTTGCTACTGAGATGTTTGGCGGAGGCAGTAAGCAAACAAGAGTAGCCTCGACCCGATCAGAATTTGGTTTGGTTGTGGCTGTTAGTGGGTCTTCTTTCCCTATTGTTTCTGTCAAAAATAAAGCAGGAAGCATGAATACCCTGTGAGATATATTTTGAGTGCATTGCTGGAAATGACAAAACTAAGTGTATTGTAATGTCAGAATATAGCAGCTTGTTTGGAACAGAGATAAAGTGGGAAGAAATTGACTCCCAGTAACTTAAATTCTGAATGGTGCCCATAAAGAACCATTACTATGATTTCCGGATAAGGACAAACTTAGTCACCTTAAAGCACATTAACGGCAACCGGAACACTCACGGAAAACAGTGCAAACTGACTATTAAATGCAAACCTGAAAAGAAATAAAAACAAATATAAATACACAAATCTGTAATCACCTTGGTGTGTGTGTGTGTGTCTATGTAAGAGAATAAAAAAAATACCAGGGCATACATTTTAAACAAACAATATATATATTGCCATCAAATGGTATTTTGCACTTTCTAATAATGCCCAAATATTGTAACTTTTGTGTAATGTTTGCTTTTTCAATGGTATGCTGTGCTAAGAACTGACACACTAGTAAATGTACACACACCCACACACACACACACGCACACACACACATACCGGCTGAAGCTTTTGTCCTTTCTATACAACCTTTCCGGTCTTTCCTTCTCTCTCTATATCTTCACGTCCCAGTCTCTACCTCCTGCCTTCTGTCTGTCTCCCTCTCAGCCCAGGAAATCCGGGGATTACCTAGAAGCCATCTCAGTGGTGGCTGCCTGTTGCTCCCAGTGTCTACAGAAAGCCTTCCTTTCTTCCCTCTCTTCCCCCTCTCCCTTCCCTCCCTCTCCTCTCGGTCTCCCCCTTTCTCCCATCCTGGGGTGGACACGACAGGACCCTCTCAGCCTGGTGGGGGACAAATCTCCTCATCTTTCTTTCTTATTCCTTTCTTATGACTTCTTCCTTTGGTCAATCTCTCAGCCCCCTGCTTTCTCGGTCCAAACTCAAGACTATAGGCTCCCCAGCTCCACTCCCCAGTCCCTCTCCCTAGACCCTCTCCCCAGCCCCTCTCCCTAGACCCTCTCCCCAGCCGCTCTCCCTAGACCCTCTCCCCAGCCCCTCTCCCCAGCCCCTCTCCCTAGCTCCTCTTCCCAGCTCCTCTCCCCAGCCCCTCTCACCAGCCCCTCTCCCTAGCCCCTCTCCCCAGCTCCTCTCCCCAGCTCCTTTCCCCAGCCCCTCTCCCCAGCCCCTCTCCCTAGCTCCTCTTCCCAGCTCCTCTCCCCAGCTCCTCTCCCCAGTTCCTCAACCCCAATCCCTCTCCCCAGCCCCTTTCCCCAGCTCCTTTCCCTAGGCACCTAGCCCAGTTAATAACAACCTGTGGGGGAATCGGCCCTGCTCTCTTTACACTTGTCCACAAACAAACCCTGCTGTTTGACTTGGCAGCCCCAATACAACACCATTCATCCATTCTTTCCTGCCTGCTCTGGAAATTGAGAAAATAATAAAGTATCAGTTGTGCAGGAGAGCAGCTGCCTCTTCGTCATGATTAATACCCAAGAATGGTGTGAGAAAAAGAAAGAGAAGGATGAAGAAATGAGACAAGAAAGAGAGAAAGGGGTTGAAATGGTCCTCAATCTTCTTCCCTTTCAGTACTTTGGTGGGGGGGGGGGGGGGGGGGGGGGTGGCAACATAGTGGAGCCGTGGTTAGGTCACAGAAAGACTTGACCTGTCTAAGCCAGTAGCCCAGAGCTAACAGACAGGGCTGTACTGGGAGCACCAATCCATTCACATTCTGCAGATAGCTCCTCTTTTCCCATGGAAAGATATTATTGAATTCCATCAGATGTATCTGCCCCCATTATGATGTGTGATGCTATCCGAACCAGATGAGTTGGTCTCATTCCATATCCAGAAAGAGCAGGGAGAGTCATGCATGTTTAAAACATATAGCTCCAAACCAGAGGCCAGATCCCTCTTATCTCACAGACTGCTTTGGTTCATTTAATAGCTTTAGACAGTGTAATTCCCTAAGAATGATTTGTATTTCTGCAAAGTCCCATTCTGAGGTCCTGCTGAAACATGAGAGTAGCACATAATCTTGTCCATGAAGATGAATTGTGTCGTAGCAAAAAAAGTGAATCCAGACCCAGGGGATGGAAGGGCTTCAGGGCTGGCTGATGGAGGTGCGGTGGGGGAGTGGGACCAGTTCCTTTAAACGGCCACATTCCTTGGACGTTGTCCTGACTGGGTCCTGTCACCAGGGTTGTGTGTCTGAGGAGCCTGTGCCAGGTACAGCCCATCTCTCACACACGGCTCAGATGAAGTGTGACGTGAGGTCATCTCATACCGGGCCTGTGTCAGTACAGGCTGACGTTACTGGTGCCTGGGTAGTGTACCCTAAAGGTCTACGGTGTGGCGTAGCATTGAAATAACGGCAGCATTTCCATTTAAAAGGAACCTGACTGAAAGGCTATTATGTAAGAGCTAATGCTGTGTGCATAATTCAAGGGTGTGCGTTTGTGAGAGAGACCAGGACAGAGTGAGGGCAGAGCACAGGGCACAGAAAGAGAAACAGAGAGAGAGAGAGACAGAAAGCGAACGAGACAGAGAGAAACAGACAGACACAGGGTGATAGAAAGGGAGAGAGAGACAGGGGAAAGAGGGAGAGAGGCAGAGAAAGAGAGAGAGCTCCATGTGTTTATAGTTAGCAGTAGAGCAGGAGCTAACTGCCAGTGAAAGCCTCTGTGCTCCTCAACCCCCCTCTCCCTCTGATCAGGTCTGGAACACAGCTGGCCCTGCACTGCCCTCCCCATAACACCTCTCATCCATCCCACCAGCTCTCCACCTCAACACCACTCTTCATTCCTCCACTCAGATACCTTTCCTCATCCCTCCACCCAGACACCTCCCCTCATCCCGACAACAAGATACCTTTCCTCATCCCTACATTCCTACAACCAGACACCATTCATGGTATGGAGCGGTGTTATAGTACGGGGTGGTCTGTGTATGATCTGGTATGGAGCAGTGTGTGTGTTATAGTATGGGGCAGTCTGTGTATGCTATGGTATGGAGCAGTGTGTGTGTTATAGTATGGGGCAGTCTGTGTATGCTATGGTATGGAGCAGTGTGTGTTTGCCATAGTACGGGGTGGTCTGTGTATGATCTGGTATGGAGCAGTGTGTGTGTTATAGTATGGGGCACTCTGTGTATGATCTGGTATGGAGCAGTGTGTGTGTTATAGTATGGGGCGGTCTGTGTATGATATGGTATGGAGCAGTGTGTGTGTTATAGTACGGGGTGGTCTGTGTATGATCTGGTATGGAGCAGTGTGTGTGTTATAGTATGGGGCAGTCTGTGTATGATATGATATGGAGCAGTGTGTGTGTGTGTTATAGTACGGGGCGGTCTGTGTATGATCTGATATGGAGCAGTGTGTGTGTGGGTGTTATAGTATGGGGCGGTCTGTGTATGATATGGTATGGAGCAGTGTGTGTGTTATAGTATGGGGCAGTCTGTGTATGCTATGGTATGGAGCAGTGTGTGTGTTATAGTATGGGGCAGTCTGTGTATGCTATGGTATGGAGCAGTGTGTGTGTTATAGTATGGGGCAGTCTGTGTATGATCTGGTATGGAGCAGTGTGTGTGTTATAGTACGGGGTGGTCTGTGTATGATCTGGTATGGAGCAGTGTGTGTGTGGGTGTTATAGTATGGGGCGGTCTGTGTATGATATGGTATGGAGCAGTGTGTGTGTTATAGTATGGGGCACTCTGTGTATGCTATGGTATGGAGCAGTGTGTGTTTGCCATTGTATGGGGTGGTCTGTGTATGATCTGGTATGGAGCAGTGTGTGTGTTTTAGTACGGGGTGGTCTGTGTATGATCTGGTATGGAGCAGTGTGTGTGTTATAGCATGGGGTGGTCTGTGTATGATATGGTATGGAGCAGTGTGTGTGTGGGTGTTATAGTATGGGGCAGTATGTGTAAGATATGGTATGGAGCAGTGTGTGTGTTATAGTATGGGGCAGTCTGTGTATGATATAGTATGGGGCAGTCTGTGTGTATCATAGTACGGAGTGGTCTGTGTATGATATGGTATGGAGCAGTGTGTGTGTTATAGTATGGGGTGGTCTGTGTATGATATGGTATGGAGAAGTTTGTGTGTGTATTTTAGTATGGGCCGGTCTGTGTGTGATATGGTATGGAGCAGTGTGTGTGTTAAACTATGGCGTTGTCTGAGTAAGATATGGTATGGTGCAGTGTGTGTGTCATAGTATGGGGCGGTCTGTGTATGATATGGAGCAGTGTGTGTGTGTTATAGTATGGGGCAGTCTGTGTATGATATGATATGGAGCAGTGTGTGTGTGTGTTATAGTATGGGGCAGTCTGTGTATGATATGATATGGAGCAGTGTGTGTGTGTGTTATAGTATGGGGCAGTCTGTGTATGATATGATATGGAGCAGTGTGTGTGTGTGTTATAGTATGGGGCAGTCTGTGTATGATATGATATGGAGCAGTGTGTGTGCGGTACTGTGTGTCTGACCATGGCAGCAGCAGGAAGAGGCAGGCTTTGCTATCATCAGTCACGGCTCCTCCAGACACCAAACACTTACGCAGCATAATCCCAGACAAACTCACTATTTCACGGCAAATCAGCAGGAGAAATGTCCGATTTCACGGAGCACAGTCAATCTGGAGAGGGGCTGTTGCCTGAACTGGGAGGAAAACAGAGAGACAGAGGGTGTTTACTTGTGTGTGTGTTTCAGTGTATGTTTGTGTGAGTGTTTGAATGCATTTGTGTATGCGTGTGTGTGTTTGTATTTCAGTGCACGTGAATTTAAGTGTGTGTATATGTGTTATAGTGAATATGTGTGTAATAACGAGAACATATATTATTTATTTAACCTTTCGTTTGAAGGGGAGTTAACGCTGAGGCCAACAAGGCTGCCATTGAGCCCTACAGTATGTCCACCCCAGATGTGTGTTTATGACTGTATAAATATATTAGGCTAAGAGTTAGGGATAAGGTTAAAGTCAGAGTTAGGCATAGTAAAAGTCAATTTCTTTAAGGGCAATCAACTTTGGTGTCCCCATTTTGATAACTAATGTGTGTGTATGTCTGTGTGTATGTGTGTGTGGTACTTTCAGGGGGAATCCCATGGTGTCTGAGGGTCAAGCTGCTCCAACACATCCAATATTTTATTATATTCTGAAAAACCTCGGTCAGTCCATCCGTGAAGAGAGAGACCAGAAATCATCTTCCCAATGGGAACAAGCTGTCCGAGACAGAGTGGAAGGAACACAAACCTTGCTGGGCTCTCTGTAGCTGGACCCACAGCCCAACTGGGAAGAACCTCAATACCTTCGGAAGACATGCTGCTTTCCTCCTGATGGAAAATCTTAGTGGGTTTCTTAGTCTTTTACTGCTGCGGCCCCCCCTGACACACAGAAAGACACACACATACACACACACACACACCCAGGGCAGATCCGATAAAGACATGTGTAGTGTTAAGCTAAAGATGGATAAAAAGCGTGTCTCTCCAAAACAGCCTGTCAGAGAAGTCTGCTCTTCAGGCATTTATATCCTGGGTCTGGGTCTAGTATACACAGACACACAATTCCACTGATCAGAGGAATATATCATGTCAGCTCCTGCCATCCCTCTCTTCCCCAGTCTCCTCCCCCTCTCTCTTTGTCTCTCTAGATGTCTGTCCAAAAGTAGCTTGGAAGCTGAGAGTGTGAATTGAAAACAGATGAAGAGGCCAGTAACAGTCATTCTAAAGCGTTATATTCTTTAATCTACTGTATCTAGGACACATTTGAGCCTTTTCATTCCACTTCTGACTGACCCCTTTCACCCTGACATTATCCCCCAACACCTCAACAACCCCATATTCACCACTTTTGCTCATCAAAGACAGTCAACCCACCCAACCTGCATGACTGACAGAAAAGAGATTGAGAGTAGAGTACAGGTAGAGATGACAGGAACAAAGTATTTTTCAGTGGAGAGGTATACAGGGGAGAAGGAAATGGGAGCTAAAAACGAAGCTTTGGGTAAGAGTCAGACCCCGACAGAGAAGTGTATTGAGTTTTAGAGTAAAATACACGTGTCATATCCTCCCATGAAGGGCCGAGTGTCTGCAGGTTTTCACTCCTAACTCCTAATGGTCACTATTTAAAAACAAACTTCCCTCACCTGGATGCTGGGAAAGACGGGGGTAATTAAAGGTTTATTTACATTCCGATACATTTTCAGAGACATGTTGAAAAAGATTCAATAAGTAGATAATATTGTTGTGTAAACTTGGAGATGTAGATAACTTGAGGCACGCCCTTCTGAGGTAGCATGCACCACAAATTTTCGATTGAGACCCCCTGAAGGTTTGCAAGTCTGATCTTTATCAAGTGTTTCTCTAGCATTTTATTCTCTCTCTTAATGTAATTAAGGCTTAAGTCCAACCCCTAAACCTAATGTAGCCTGAAGAGAGCTGCCATTCCTCCACCTCCCATTACACCTAGCCTAAACCACAACTTCCATCAAAAGTATTTAACTTGTATACACCATGGCTAATATGCCCAGCCCCCAGCCCCAAGCCCCTAGCCCCAGTCTAAACACAGTGCTCTCCCCTCGGTCATACCCTCTCCAACACCCAGCCAGAAGACTACTCTCACCCCAGCCAGGATCCACTATTGAGAGACATTTCAAGTATATGCCAAACCCTGTAGGCCTGTTTGACATGGAAACAATGGGAAATTATGTCATCTTATAGGGCAGTAACCACGGGTGGCTCTCCTATATAATGACATGTCTATTACTCTGACTGGTGCATGAAACCAGGAGGAGTTCTACATGTGTTCACAGAAGGGCAGGAGGTTAATGTACTGTGCTATATGGCGGGGATGGTAATGGTGACTGATGGGCAGTGTGTAAACGGGTCCTTGATTCCTGTGCGGTGCAGTGCTGGCTGTTGATGTGAACTGAGCTGGTTGTCAGATCAGAGCAGGAGCATTTTACTACTGTGTTAAGTCACTCATTATTTCATAAACATTAAGATAGGCTCTGTGTTGTGTCCAAGAATCTTAATGTAACCACATTTATTTATGACAACATTTATTCCTTGTCATGTTTTTAATATTTATTTTTTCATTGAACAAATTCGTATTTGCAGTGACAAGTGGAACAAGGCCTCCTCTGGAGAAGGGCTGAGATATAAAGCCTTTTTAGATTTGTACAAAATAGACCACGAAGACAGAACAGACTGGCAACAAGCACCAGTAAAACAACACCTATACAATGGCACTTGAATTTAATATATAATAGGTTACAAGTGTGATCAGTTTGGAGTTTTGGGCTAAGAGTTCTGAAAAAACACAACATACTATTGACAAGAGCACCAAGGCGACTGCAAAGCCTTTCTCAAACCTCTTAGCTTCAAAATGCAGGTCCTTCACTGACGCTGTTGACTTCTGTTTTCCCAGAAATCCATCCGCAGCTACGGTATGTATATGTAGCCATTCCACTCTGCCCTGTTCTTGCGTTATTAACAGGGTTGCGTGCAGCTCACTTGGCAGGATCATGGCATTCGTATTGCCAGGGTTGTGAGGCCGATTGTCACGTGAGACCAGTTAGGAAAAGTATGAAAGCGTATGCCCTCCATAAGTCACTCCGAATTATAATGTCTTCTGTATGTCGTAAATTTTAAATAGTATTTCTTTCTAATTTGATAGTATGACATCTAGTGGTCCTTTTGTGCACTTTCCATAATTATCTGTAATAATCTCCAGTTCTCTGTGTTCCCTTATCTGGCCCACCAATGCTGTTGGAGACATGCGCTGTTGAAGGTTAATTGACCAAAAGCACAGTAGAAATGACAAAAATGTGCGTCTGACTGGAAGTGGGCAGAGATGTTTCCCTATTTCTCCAGTGAAGCCTTTTGCTTCCAGCACCTTAACCGATTCAGCTCTTTTAGAAATGTTAACAGACATTGGGACTGGAACCAAGAGCATTCTCTAGAAGAGAGGATAGGTACAACAGGGTTTTTCATAGAAGTGCCTTGTGAATAAGAACGTAGCCGTGTTTGAGCACGCTCAACCTAGTGATGCCCACTCAAAAGGTGCTAATCCCACTGCGGAGTCGGACCACCCTGATCGGTGTCAACGCAAAGGGCTGACTAGTTCACTGACTCAACGGCCTCCAGTATAGAGCTTGAGCATGAATAGTATCGCCATATTCCAATACAGTCAGACAGGTACGACATTTTGTGTGTCGCGTGAATTAACAGCTCTTGTGTTAATTGTTGTTCTGTCTGGACCGTTGGGTGAGTGTATGGGTACATTATAAGGGAATGTATCGGGGTGGGATTGTGCATTCAGACGTGGATAATGGGCATAAACTCTGCTGCAATTTCCTGTTTAGGTCTGTTTTGCTCTGCTCTTTTTGTTTTGTTTCAATGCTGTCCGGCCCTGATCAGTTTTCCTCCACCCTGTCCAGATTTGCTCTGCTGTGTTCTGTCCAGTTCTGATCTACCATGTTCAGTTCATCCCTGTCCAGTTCTGATCTTCCCTGTTTAGTTCTGTTCAGTTCTACCTGGTCCAGCTCTGATCCGCCCATTGAGGTCTGTTCAGTTCTGCCTCATACAGGTCTGTTCAGTTCTTCCCTATCGAGTACTGATGCGTCCCGTTGAGTTCTGTACAGTTCTGTTCAGTTCTGCCGTGTCCAGTTCATTTCTGCTCTTCCCTTCCTGAGACATGAGGAACAGCAGCTCTGGTGTCTGCCTGGCTCCCCGCAACAAAACCACAGTTTGGTAAACCCTGCCACCAGCGCCACCCCCTGCCGCCTCTTCCCCAGCCCTCCGTGCATCCACAACCTCCCACAGCCTGGAAGCCAGACATTCGGCCAAGGAAGAAACTGCTCACTTAGCAGAAATATGATGATGACTATGATTGCGATTAGTAATAGTTTTAGCACCCCCCTCCTATTTGGAAAAACATTTGGTTTGGACCACAGCTGAGCAGTGGTATGGACAGGGAGAAGCGGTGCATGGGAATGTCCTGTGTAAGAGTGGCGGCGTAAACACAAAGCATGCTGGGGCTGAAGGGCAGACGTGGTCTAGCCCTGAGGGTCTGTGGTTCGGCCGACCAACAAATCACAGGAGTGTGGCTTTAAATGGTACACTTATCATACCTCACTTCTACAGTCCAGACAAACTAGGGGAAAGCAGAGAAAGACAGGCAATATACTGTAAGGGATTCTTCTGTAGTAGGACAGATTTCTTCATTCGGAAAACCCTTACTGAGAAGTACAGAACATTTGGGATCCATGGACTGACAACTACAAAGGATAGACCAATGCGTGCTTCGTATTTGCTCTCTGCATTCAACCCAGGGCTTTCCCTTTCCACCAATTTCACAGGTTGTGGTAATTCTGCAAGTTACACATCACATTTTGACCTCGCAAAATAAGCTGTGTCATCCACTGTTGCAGATTTCAGCTTCAGGGGTTGACTGTTCAGCTCCTGTGTTTCAGTCAGCCATTCAGCTAGCCAGTCAGTCAGTCACCCAGTCAGTCTGACAGACTCTGTACTGATCATAAAGCATGTCTGTGGTTTCCCTTCTGATAGGTGGTCTATACATTACCAGCTTTAAACAAGGCTGGATGAAGGGAATGTAAGGAAACATACTATTTAACAAACGAGGCAATTACTAACGGTGGGAATGGAGGTGTCTTTCAGGAACTGAGTTAAGTAACTCAATGGTCAGTGGAAAATGAGTATTGTGTTTCTGTACCCCAGTGATTTAGACATGCAGTAGGAACATACTAGCTTTCATTCTGCCGGCATACAGTAGGGAAGACAGTGCACGTGCAGTTCACAGTAAAGTATTTAGACCTCACTTTCTCCACAATTTGTTGTGCATAAATCATAAATCTTTCAACACGTCAACAATCCGACGCGCACAGCCAAGATAACACTGGAGTGGCTTCGAGGCAAGTCTGTGAATGTCCTTGAGTGGCCTAACCAAAGCAAAACATCTGTGGGGAAACCAGAAGACTACAGTTCACCAATAGCGCTTGAGAGGATCTATAAGGACGAGGAGAAACTGCCCAAATCCAGGTACGAAAAGCTGGTAGAGACATACCTAAGAAAACCAGAAGTTGTGATCACGTCATAAGGCACTTCTACAATGTACTGACTAAAGGGTCTGAATCCTGAAGTACAGGAAATATACAAGTATAGATATTTTCAGTAATGGGAACAAATGTTTTTCCATTGGCTTTATTGGGTATTGTGTGTAGATTAACGGAGAAGACAGAGATTTTTTCAATCCTAAATTAAATCTGTATGACAATAGGTCGAAAGTCAAGTGGTCTGCATACTTTCTGAAGGTGATGGATGAAGTGTACAGTTGTCCATTTGTTCTTTTTTGAATAAACAGTGAACTACAGAGAAGCAATGACCCCTCTCTGTTAGGACCATGTGAATCTGTCCTATTCTTCACAGTTGCCTTTTGGGTTCTGAGAATGGCGGACAGGGTGACTCCATGAGGCACCCATGCTGTCGCATTTGGGCCGGAGTGGGAGGGGGTCTGAGGGGACTAGAGAACAAACACCCTCCTTACACTCCATCCATACACCCTAACCTCCCCCAGCCCACTCTGACCAGGCCCTGACCCGGCCCTGACCCTGATGTAATCTTGCCTCAGATCTGTGCCAGACAGATGTCAGCCCTGCTGTCTGCCTGGGACAGCCCTCTGATCTGAGCTTCATATCCTCTACCAAGCACCCTCTGATGGGCCAGGGCTTCACCACAGAGAAAACAACCTCCCATCAAAGATTCTCAGCATTTCCAAACCTGTTTATTTTAGTTTTGTTTAAAGGGAGGACATCTCTTCTCTGTTCTAAGACTAGAAAATACAGTGTTGATTAAAGGGAAGAGATATCTCCACTGTTCTAGGGCTAGAGAATACAGTGTCTCTTTTTACCAAGTCTCCTCCTTGTTTCCATCTCACCACATTCCCTGCTAGGCCCAAGCCCCCCTCTTCAAAGTTAACACTGGGTTTTATATGATGGCGGTTCTTCTAATTCTAGGATGTTTAAGAAATTGAGTTTACAAACTCTAGGCCACGCACCAGAGCAATCAGCCATCGGTCCTATGTCAGAATTCAGCACACATCCTCACCTATATCAGCATCTTCCACAATCGATAAAGGACAATCAGACTTGTACCCATGTCTGTAAGCATGTGTCTGAGTCAAATCCTATGAATCTCACTGTCCCCTTTCCTCCTGGCTGGCCCGGGCAATTGCTAAGTGACACACTGCCAGCTCACAGAAGAGGGCTGCCCGCAGCTGAATGAAAATAGAGGGAAGAATCATGCGAATGATCCGTCATCCTCTCACTCTGTCATTGCCACCGTCTCTTCCTCTCTATCGTTTGCTTAAACCACTTTTCTATCACTACATATTCAACGTTCCTCTAACCTAGGAAACCTTCTACCTTCAGACAAGTCCCTACCCACGGTCTTCATTCTACCACCTCTGGTATCTTGGCTGTCCCAACCCTACAAGACATCACCAGCCCAGTCAGAGGTCTATGTTCAACCCCAGTGGAGGGACCAGGTTCCAGTAGGAGTGATCCCTGTCCCTGTTGCCATTGGCAACGAATGCTTGGAATTTCTATTTTTATTAGCACTGGACTTTGCTGATAGTTACTTCATTGTATGTGCTGCTAATGTGTGGTTGTCTCGTCTAGATATCCTATAATGTATGCACAAACTATAAGTTAATCTAGGTAAGAACCACTGCTAAATGACTCAAATGTCAACTGTCAATGTTTGTGTGTGAGGGCTTCTCGCTTGACCACCACATGGAGCAGGCCTCTGCTGACAATCAGTTTAACTCTCAGCATTTCATATAACGCCTGAGCAGCCTTTGTTTTTAGTGTAAACTTACGGTTCTGACATTCAGGAGTGAGAGCCTGTTTGCAGGTTGAAAGTACGTGGCCTTTTCCGACTGCCGGCCTACATAAGTCCAGGGCAAGGCGGCAGTAGTGTGCATCAGCCGTCTACATACCTAGGAACGTGGAGACGTTTTATATGCCCTCCATGGTGTCCTCGCATTGCAGTCAATTTCGAATGATTATTTTCCTGTGTGAGGGTGTTTGTGGGTGAGACTTAAATACTTTGGTGACTGTGCGTGTCCAGTCCGGAGTCGTGGGTGAGTTGCAGTGTTCGTTACAGCTCCACACCGGCCGTCTGTAAAGCATTAATGACACAGCCTTGTTCCATACACAAAGGCATCATGTTGACCACTGCTGTTAAACAACCATGTTTGCTGGAGCTCACATGAAATGCTGTGGCCTTTCACAAAGTCGGCCCGGGGAGGGGTGAATCAGCACTCCAACGCTGCTGAGTCTTTCAGCAAATAAGTAACCTGATCACCACAACCATGCAAGTTAACATTACACAACGCCACAAAACACAACTATGTACATAAAAGACACACATAGCCAAATATAAACACACCACACCATGTTTGCGGTAATGGCAGTAGATAACTTATCTTCCTGAACAGCAACATGGATCAGAATGTTTACCCAGAAAACAATGGGAGACCAGAATTCTCCTTTAAAGGTTAACGGCACCCTCAAACTAGATTTGGATTGCTCCTAGCAGAACTCGGCTTTGTGAAGCGAATGCCTTTGCCTTGCATATTCCTTTAAAAAACAAGTTGCTTGAAAAACTGGAAAAAGCAACAATCCTCTCTTGAGACACCAGAGCAACACCGCAGGCAGCAACCATTACTGACAAGAGGATGTCTTAGTTGTGAACGTTTGCATCAGCCTAAGCTGTTTATTGCAGTAATTGTCATACTTGTCATTTCTCATGGATGACAACAAATACTTAATTGAAAAAGTATCATCAATATTTCTACCTCCTGCTAGGAACAGTTCCCTTGACCAGTCACCAATAATGGATGAAGACTTTGGCTAAACAAACTTCGCCTCGCCTG
This sequence comes from Esox lucius, assembly GCF_011004845.1. Taxonomy (NCBI): domain Eukaryota; kingdom Metazoa; phylum Chordata; class Actinopteri; order Esociformes; family Esocidae; genus Esox; species Esox lucius. The sequence goes on from NC_047576.1 coordinate 14,434,204, forward strand.
AAGAAAACAATTTGCAGAAAACAGCAGGAGAAATAACAGCTGAACACCAAAGCAAACAAAACAATTGCAAAATGTTGTCATAACATATCCATATGAAAAGCATATGAACAGCTTAGAACTGTCCCCTCTTTCACCTTGTCCTGCCTCTTTCCCTTCACACTCCCCGTCTCAACCCCCATCCCATCCCAGCCCCCCCAGTTCACTTCAGGCCAGCCAGTTGCCAATGGAGCAAGGCCAGGAATGGCCGTGAGTCAACAGACTGCCATAGAACCTCACTCTAAACCACCGTCTCTAGGGGGAACCTTATATTTACAGCCCTTGCTCCCCTTCAACTAGAGCCTCATTTGCTGTAACACACACACACACATTACACACACACACACACACACACACACACACAGGGCTCCAGTGGGCTACATGACTCCATGACCACGACACAGTGGCAGTGAAGAGTGAATGAGAGGAGCTGACCAGAGGGATGGGTCTGACATTTGGCCGCCTTGTGCTGAAGCCACAGCTGAAGGCTAGGGACAGGGGACAGGCAGAGGTGTTGGTGTGTCCCATCAGTGGGAGCGTGGATGCGCCAGTCACACAGCACCAGAGAGGAGTGCCTCGTCAGGCAGCAGGGCTGATGGGAAATCAGACACATGTTTATCATTGAGGGGATTGGCCGGGTTCCTTTTATCTGAGACCGGCTCACTGTTCCCTCGCTCCCTTCCTGACCTTTCTGCCTTTATCTCTCTCTTTCTCTCTCTCTCTCTCTCTCTCTCTCTCTCCCTCTCTCCCTTCTTCTCTCACTCTCACTTTCCCCACCTACCCTCCCCACCCATCTGCTTTTCATCTCCAGGAAAATGGGCTGGGTGGAATGAGATGTCCTGGTGGTTGTAGAAATGGTTCAACTGGAATTCTGGGTGGATGTTGGCTACTTAACCCTTTGTTTCTTGTTTCTACATTAAGTAGATAGTTCTGGTCTTAAATATTGCATGATTATTTCAATGTGTGTTAGTGTGTGTGTGTGAGTGTGTGAGTGTGTGTGTGTGTGTGTGTGTGAGTGTGTGAGTGTGTGTGTGCGTGTGTGTGAGTGTGTGAGTGTGTGTGCGTGTGTGGGTTTGTGTGCACCGATGTAAATGCATCTGTATATGTGCAGTGTACATTCTCATGCGAGTCAATATAAGTGAATTATAAAAATGAACCACGGCTGTTCGCCTTCCCTAAAAAATGCACACATATATTTGGCCTGACTGAAAGCCATCCCCAAACCCAACACTCCGACCCAGCCATCCCTCCCAAGACCCACATACACACGCACACAATTTCACTCACAAGAGCTGTCAGTCCCTGTTAGGCATGGCATTCTTGTCAGCACCCAGATTGGATCCCCTTTCAGAGGAGCTGAACTCCGGACCTTTTCCCCTCAGCACCTCCAGAGAGAGAAAGAGGCCATAGCGGGGATGATAGAAGAGACAGGCATCTTAACTATTGGGGTCATACTCCTCCTTCTAGAATCTTTCTCCTCTCATCACAACTTTATCGGCTGGGTTCAGGTTCTGCCCTCTCATCAAACACAGACAACTTGTCTGAGACAGGGCACAATGAACCTCCACTCAAGCCCAGAAATAATGGATGGCACATCCAGTAGCCTGCGTGTGTATTTTACACTGACATTTTGTGTTACCATTGAGCTACCATTGAAATATACTACTTACAGTACTACTAAAGAAGTCCATAACAAAATGAGTCTTCATAGAAACCCTTCCTAGATTCTCCCAGATAAATCCAAAAGAAAGAAAATAATGAAACTGAACCTAGGAATCGTTTCAAAGGGAAACAATTAAAAGGAATTTGATTGTATTTCTCCTTCGAAGAGAGAGGGTTCTGAGACAAACTACATGATTGCTTGTCAACTGTCCGTTCAGCAGTTTATAACAGTTCATAACGGAGAAATAATTACTTAAACTATGAGAACAATACAAGCCTCACTTTCAAGAACACTCCGTAAAAGAGGTGAGTGACAGGTATGTTATCCCCGCAATTAATGAGGTTCCATCTGTGTCAAATTCAGATCTCAAACTGTTATGTCTCTACTTGAGAGCCCCTTCCACAGTGACCCCAAGATGGCCACCACAGTGAGGTCTGACGGAATTCCTAAAATACCTGCCAGACTTAAACCGGACTTAAACCAGACTTCACACTTCACTTCCAACTATTTTCCTTTCTATTTAAATCGCAGAGGTCTTAACAAATAATCAGGGTGTCCCTGATGAGTGTGGTTGGAGCTGTGGAGGCAGGAAGAGGAGGAGAAGTGTTAAAGCTTAAACGGCACATTGAACATAGAGCTCAGCAGTTCGTCTCCTCCAGGTTGGCACTAGTTCATAATGGGTCCTAGAGCGCAGAGGCCAGTCCGGACCGTTAAAGGAGCACGGCAATCCCTCTCCGCCTCAGTAAAAACCCACTCGGCTGAAATAACTCTTTTTAATCTCTTCCACTCCGTTCTCCCACCTCTTTCTTCCTCTCAGATGCCACACGGTTCCCAAGGCCCGTCCGCTCAGTCCTTTCATTTGGAAAATGCTGAGTCGTCCAGGTCTTGCGTTAACCCGTGTCCGCAGTGTGTCAGATGCTGGGCTAAATGGCACATGGTATCCTGTGTAACCATGAAACACTGCAAAGAGATAGAAATGAGCCAAAAAAAGGCTGTGTAATATCAAATACAAACAGGTAATGAGCTACTGAACTGTACATTGTAATTTTCCCGACGTGGAATATATTGTACTTCATTCATAATTCAAGAGAGAACTAAATTCAGAATATGTTTATTTCCAAAATGAGGCGTTCAAAGACAAGACGTTGTTCTTAACAAGGCTCCCATGAGCAGCAGAAGCAATACCGCCCCATGACTTCAAAGAGGCACCACCATTTACATCACGAGGCTCTTCATATGCATCTCTGTTTGATGTCCAACCCACCAGCGGTGTGCGTGGCCAAAGGCCTCTATTTGGTTTCGTCGCCACAGCACCCGATTCCAATCTCGGTCTCATTGCCATTTAGCAAAATCCAGGTGTTTACATATGTTGGTTGCTCCCAATAAACACTTTTTTTCTGGCAACCCTTCCCAGGCCGCTGGCATGGAGGTGGCGTCTAATTGTAGATTTGGAGACTTGGTTACCCCGAGATGGGTTCTGTAACTCTCCAAATATGGCCCTTGGATCCTTTGATGCTCAAAGCATCCTCCTCACAGTGTGTGAGGCAAGGTCCCCTACCAGGCTGGTTTACCAATGTACCATACTGTTCCAACTGCCATGCTGGAGATACAGTAAGGGTTATAGAAAGTTGTTTTAGTGATTTGTTGAATCCACTGCCTTATTCATAAAGGTCAAAAAACATTTCTGTTTTCTTTTTCATCACCAAAGGGGAAAGTTATTTGCCTTTCACCTTGGTGACGGACGACATTTTCTAAATCAGCGTTAATGCATTTCTATATCCCAGTAAAACATGAAAACTAGGAAGTAGGACATGCCTACTTATTAACGAATGATGTTGTCAGAAGTGCAGACAGAGTGCCTCCTGGACATTCTCCACACAGTGGGTTCAATGGGCAGGTTCCAGGACCTGTCGGTTTCACTGTTCCGTCCAGTGCATGAACATGTTGGAGCTGACTGACTGTCTGAGGTGAATGCATTGAACCAGCACAGGGACAGTCCAGTCCTCCACCATGATGCTCTGCTGGTAGTGTGGTTGGCATACGTGACAGCTGGCGTAAACAGTGTATTAATAGTGTTCGAAGTTAGACATTGTCCCCAAAATGTGTCAGTTAGTTCTCAAGTGAAAAATGTGTCCAAGGTAACATGATCTCGAGGGAGCCTTTTCTTCAGTTTTAAAAGTGTGAACTAAAAGTCCCGGGAGCTGGATGACTTTCACAGCACACAATGCCTTCATGCCCCTGAATGTGACTGAGGCTGATTTAGTCAGAGTAAGAGTAAATAAATGGTGTCTTCTGTTATTATTCAGTTGTGTGTAGCACAGCGCAGCCATATAAATGTAATATACCTTCGGAAAACAAGGGCTTGGTCATGTTGCTGCTCACGCATCTTGTTCGTTTCAACCCCCAAACCTCTATTCGCTCTTCTATCTGCACATGTCAGTGTAACTCAAAATGCTACATACAAAATGTTATAAAATAAGGCACATTTCTCTGGCGTTTCATCACTCGTAGGCTAAGAAGGCTCAGAGGGTGATACAATGTAGTAATTGTCGTGTGTAAGAGGCTACATGTGAACAGGGTCCCCGTGCCCCTAGGGTCGGTAGAACCGTCCGTCTGCTGTCTGTCATCACCCCATCCTGTCTCCATCCCGCTAAATACTCGGGCTGTTAGCATGCATTAAAAAACCATTCACACCACTGGCTCAAGTGCTTGAGTTGGCCTGCCACCACAGTCAAGCAGAGGCTTTAAGGGGGTCTGCTTCACTCAACCTCTCTCACTCTCTCTCTCTCTCTCGAGCACTCTGTCTTTCTCCCTTTCCGTTTCTTTCTCCTGTCTTGCTTCCTCTGGCTTTGGCAAGGCAATAAAAAGGTGTGTTTTTCCATTCCAACTTTCTCCCTATCCATAAGCTATTCTCCGAAAGACTTGGCTGACAATGACCAAACCTATGTATGTCCAGTATGTATTATCTTTAGGATTCTGTAAGCTGTATAAAGGTATTAACTACGCGTAAGAACACTATAGACCTTCATATATCTAGAAGAGGGGATTTGCTAATGCTGCTCCGTAAAATAACAGGGCTTGAGCTCTTTAAACGGTTCTGGCGTTCTCTGTGCACAGCCCCATATTTTTCATATTAAGAGATCTGTAAAGTTTCTTTGTGACATAAGAGCCTGTGGCCACATCCGCTGGCATCCAGCGTGGAGGACGGGTCTCCACGGGCACCCCCCACTCCACACCCTACCCCACCCCCATTGGCTTACTGACCATCACAATAAAGCCAGAGCCAATCAGGGACACAGGCTACATTCTGTAAAACCCGCTCTAGCCCTGTGCCAGGGGGCATAGCCAGGTCCAGGCAGGGTAGTTATGGATGGCTTGGTCTCATGGTGAGCTGATTTGGGCATTCACCTTGGGTGGCAAATGGAGAGATGTTGTTACACCCCCTCCCCCCCCGAGACAGCTGGTCTGGCACAGGCCTGGCAGGGGCATCACAAACCAATTACCCTAGCTGCTTACGCACTGCTTTTTCAGAGCCAAGTTAAACTCACATATCTGAATGGGCTTGCGTGTCCATGCACATTCTTCATGACTCTGCCACTCCGCCTCTCTCTCTATCTCAGTCTTTCTCTCTCTCTCTCTCTCTCTGCATGTCTCTGTCTCACCCTGTCTCTGTCTCACCCTGTCTCTGTCTGTGTTTGCCTGTTTCTCTCTCCATGTCTGTTGCTCTCGGTCTCTCTAGGCTAGATGTGTGTGTCTGTGTGTCTGTGTCAGTGTGTCTGTGTCTGTGTGTCTGTGTCTGTGGTTCTGTGTGTCTGTGTGTCTCTGTCTGTGTGTCTGTGTGTCTGTGTCTGTGTGTCTGTGTCTGTGTGTCTGTGTGTCTGTGTGTCTGTGTATGTGTGTCTCTGTCTGTGTGTCTGTGTCTGTGTGTCTGTGTGTCTCTGTCTGTGTGTCTGTGTCTGTGTGTCTGTGTCTGTGTGTCTGTCTGTCTGTCTGTCTGTCTGTCTGTCTGTGTCTGTGTGTCTCTGTCTGTGTGTCTGTGTGTCTGTGTGTCTGTGTGTCTGTGTGTCTGTGTCTGTGTGTCACTGACCCACCTGCTGAACACTGTCAATGCAACAGCAAGGGAGTTGGCAGGAGGATCTCTCCTAGACCTATTGAGGAGGGAGATCCCATTGACCAGGAGAATCTGCAGGATGTCAGCAGGAGGGCCAAGGAAAAAAAACAAGTCCACCACAGGTTGACAAGTGTGTGTATCTGTGCATGTGGTTGAGTGCATGTGCACTTGTTTTCCAAACATTTCAGGACAACAATTTGCTAAAAGAATCCTAAAAACAATCAACTTGTTTGGAAAAGATTCAGAGGTTTTTGCAAGTGCTGGACCTTTCAAAGCACTTTTGTAGGCTTATTGGTTAGGTTTAGGGCATAGGGATAAGGTAAGGGTTAGGATTAGGGGTTACATTTAAGGTTGGTGGAGTAATACAGGTTAGGTTATTCAGGTTAGGGTTAGGTTAGGTTAGAGTCACGTTTAGATTTGGAGGAACCGGGAAAATACACTTCAGAATGATGTAAAAATGATGTATTTTTCTCCTACTAAGTCATGAAAACAATTGTGTTTGTTTTTGTGCTGCACTGTGTGTATGGGTGTGAAAAAGGAGATCAAAGTTAATTGGCCCACCCGATCACCATTTACCCATCAGTCCCATCAAACGCTTTCCCACACAGGCCCACAATCTGTGAATGACACAGCACATTCACCTCCCTGCAAGCCGACACGTTTCCCTGGTAATCTCTTTGCACAACTCCAGTAGAACCACAGGCCAATTACCCATCACATGACCTCACGCCACTAGAGGCGGCTTCACGGAGGCGGGCCTGATGGAGTGTGGTGAAACAGCCAAGGATCAGGTTTACAGCATGTTAACAGAAGAAGCTGACACCCAATCCTGTGTTCTTCAACCATCTTTCCTGCTCTCTTCTTCTTCTATCCGTTCTCTTTCCTTCATGATATCCCTTCTCCTCTGTCCTGCCCTTTCTCCTTCTCTGCACTGTTTCTGGTCTCTTCTTCGTTTGCCTGTTCTCTCCCTCCTGCCTCCTGCTCCTTTTCCATCTCTCATTTTGGGGATATAATTACAGCTGCCCATTATCTCCCCTTAACATTCCCTATCCCCAGAGCCTGCAACTGCAGGAATCTTTAAGTAGATTTGATTTCTCAACTAATTTGCCTTCTATAAACGCAGCCATATGTTTGATATTAGTTTAAAACTGTTCCAGCAAATGAAAAAAGGTAGAGAACGTTTGCATTGAGAAATGGGGAGGGGAACTTCACCGATGACTGACAGGTGAAATGGAGCGAGATCTAAGAGGAAAACAAACTCTAAAAACAAAGACAGAAAAGAAAGAAGAGCTTGCGCTTCAGAGCAAAGTAGCCTCTCCTTTGTTTTGGCAAAACCTGCTCAGTGGAGAAAGTAAAAGGTTTCCTGGATCTTTGCACTTTTGCTGCATACTCTTTTTCACATTCAAATTAAGTAATTTCATTTTCCTCTCTTTGTGCTCTTGGTCTGACTGAGTGGAGTATGTCTCCTGATGCTCCATCCTCCCACATGCTTTCCAGTTTCCTTCCTCCCCTGACTCTTCATTCCCTATACCTCTTTCTATCCCCTCTTACTGTCTATCCTCCTTTCTCTCCTCTTTCTCTCACTCCTCTTTCCTCTGTTCCTCACTTCTCTCTCCTCTCTCCCTCACCACTTCTCTCTGTCCCTTGTGCCCTGCTCTCAGGGTAAGGCCTTGAGAGGTCGCACGTCAGCAGAAGGGGAGCCAACATTCCATAATCCCAAATCACAGCTCTACAACTGACCTGAACAATAGAGCAAAACCCCTAACCAACTCTCCAACATTCAGTCAGTCACAGAGAATCATCCAGAGTCATGTATGACAGCAGAGAGAGGACCGAGGGCGGAGGGATTGGGGGATGGAGGTCATATCGAGGGGCAGGAAGAGGGCAACATTCTCCCTCAGTCAATTCAATCCGGCTTTAAGCAAGGGCTTGGGAATTAAACTTTGAAAGGTGCACTTGGCCTGAATGTGTCAAATTCCTGGACTCTCATGGGCAGTCATGGAGTGAACATGGAGTAGAATGTATTTATTGCCGAGAGATTAACAATTGGGATTTTAAAAGTGATGCACTTTCATTTCCATAGCTGTTTTTTCTGCGGCATTAAGCTTCCCATTGAGGGACTGAACTGTTGTTTTGGGACTGACTGCCCCCTGTTCAACTGTGTTAATCCTTAAACCCTGGCCTGGAATTTCAAATATCGCCAAAAATGCACACACTCACACACGACAGCAAGCACACACACGCACACACACACACACACACACACACTTCCAACCCCATGGACACCATGAGGTCAATGTGTTCATATCCAGCTTTTTCCGGTCCATCAAAGAGACAGGGTAGGGCGTATAATGTTACCTTTAAGTCAAATCACTGTGAGGTATCTAATCTCTTCAGATAACACCTGTGGGCGATGCAGATATCCCATCTGGCCTTAAACTAACCATCCCACCACTGCTTCAACCAACAGCCAAGTTGGACCCAGAGATCATGTTAAGATGAAACTAACAATGAAGGGAATACTGATGCTGGTTTTAAACAGGGACATTTGGACTAACTGCCCTGCTGTAATATCCCTCCACAGAGCGCAACGTGTTGGTACCAGTGGCCTGGTGTTTAAGGCCTTAATGTCAGTGGAGCCTTTCTCCTGCCTCACTGTCTGTGGAGGCCTGGGGAGGGACAGGGTACTGGAGGGGGGACATGAGACTAGGGGGGGGGGGGGTTGCTCCACGCAGTTGCGGTTGCGTGGGTGGACAGCAGGAATCAGAGGATTTATGTGTACCCCAATAAAATTTAACGAGGGGAGCTCTGTTTGAACAGGTCCACCTGGCGGTTTTCACATCAGCCTGAGAGTTGGGAATAATAGATGACCTGAACACTGACTCTGTCATGGGCTGCTCTGGAATAGTCTGGATTGAGAGCTGTATGAACAAAGAAAAGAGCCAGTTTGAGGACCAGTCTAAGAGACAGTGTAAGAGCCAGTATGAGAGCCAGTCTATGAGAAAGTGTAAGAGCCAGTTTGAGGGCCAGTCAACGAGCCAGTGCAAGAGCCAATTTGAGGGCCAGTCTACGAACAGTGTATGAGCCAGTTTGAGGGCCAGTATCTACGAGCCAGTGTTAGAGCCAATATGAGGGCCAGTCTACAAAACAGTGTATGAGCCAGTTTGAGGGCCAGTCTACGAGCCAATATGAGGGCCAGTCTACGAAACAGTGTAAGAGTCAGTTTGAGGGTCAGTCTACGAGCCAGTGTAAGAGCCAGTTTGAGGGCCAGTCTACGAAACAGTGTATGAGCCAGTTTGAGGGCCAGTCTAAGATCCAGCCTAAAAGCCAGTGTGTTTAACAGCTGACAGTGATCCATGAGACATGCTACACCACAAACAACAAGGACAGCATGCACCCCGCCTGGCGTCCACCACACTACGCAAGTGGTTATAGGCTTCCATTCCATTCAAAAAAAAGTCTTTAGTGCATTAATGAGATGAGGCAGATGCACAGAAATAAGTAATAATTTAATGGTACTGACAGATTCGTTAGCACATTTTTGGTTTCCATTAAACCAAGAAAGCGTTGAGGCAATTGTTGATACCACTAGGCTAAGGTTACTTCAAAAATGATACTGCCACAATAACATCACATACTTATTACTGCAGAGATTGTGGAGTACTAAATAAAGACCTCGCTTGCCAGAGTAATGTCATAAATCTGTGAAATGAATTATTCTATGGACATGTTAGTTGACATCAGTAAAGTTTTCTGCTTCATCTCTGCTTCTCGTGAAGCAGAGCCATTCAGGCACCAACAAGAATTTTAGAAAACAGGAAAGATTGTCTGTGCAACATTTCAAATGACATCACTGTGATAGGTTTTAAGGAAAATACAAGCTGTGAAAATGACCCAAGACTTCAGTTCATGGGATGTATATTTTATGTGGTTGAAATGCTGTGTGTTTATTATGTAGACAAAGATAGCACCTTGGCTGAAGTTCCTCAACCAAGCATAGCATTGTCCTAAAATGCTGAAAAGAAAGGAATCAAATTTCTCCTTAGTCAAAATGTAAATTGCTCAACATTTTCACAACACATATGCCTAGGAATTTGTTTAACTCTTTTCCTGGCTTGGCCACTCACTGATTTTATTCACAAACGTTCACTTTTAGCACAATCCCTTAATAAAGCGCTATCCAACACCTTTCCATGTAATGGGCCCACATCTGGAAAAGGATTCAAATAAAATGTTGGTATTTCAACTTCCATTTAGTGGAGATAATTTGGCTTAACCTAATACTCTATTACTGCTCAGTCCATAAGCGATAATTAGAGGATCTACAGAAGACCTGCAGGACACTATATTTACGTAAACCCTTAAAATATGGAAATAAGGGAACTGCTGTGATGTATTACACCCCTTCACGTAACAAACTGTTACAGTTCAGCAAGATAGACTACGCAAAAGGATTAAAACCAGACTTCCGAATAGTTTCAATAAGATGATAAGATGATAATGGTAATGATAACATTTCAATAAGATGATAATGGTTATCCTACTGCCCAGCTATATATATATATATATATATATATATATATATATATATATATATATACACATATACATATATACAGGCCCAGCACTACTGGGGAGGCAAAAGGGGGCATTGCCCCTCCAGAGAGAATCTGTGCCCCCTCAGTTTTGGTATATGAATGGCATATGAATTAGATACACCCCCTCATTTAAGAATAAAGCCCCCTCAGTCATTCCCCCTCAGTCATTTCAAGTGTTAATTTGCTCTGTCTTGTGTTTCTATCAATCAGATGGAATTCCACAAACAATGTTTTGTTTGTGGAAAGGGTCCTTTCATCAATTAATATTTAGACAACAAATCACTAGCATTTAACATTTGATTTTAAAGTATGTTGTCCACTTTTGGGTGTTTTGATCCCAGAAAGGTTTGTTTGAATCCTTGAAAGTAAATTCTTTTGGGGTTATTTCAGAGTTGTTCTATTTTTAAAGCCTTTCTGTGTCTCATAACACTTACGTCGGCTTTCCATTCAAACACCCTCCAAACAACAGATCACGGGTGCCGTATTTCCAATGGTCCCTGTAAGACATTTCTAGGGTGGTTTTATGCTTACAGCGAATTAGGCTGCCTATCCTAGACACAACACACCTGCACCCAGCCAATGGCGTGTCATTAAAATACACGTGATATGGATCTTAGATGGTTATCACACCCTGACAGACAACAGCATTTCAGGGAAGGAAACACTGGTTACTCAGGAAATCACTGAGTAACGTTCCTGTCTGCGATCAATCAGCCGGTGCCTCAGACAAACCCGTCTCACCCTGTCGGAAAACAAACATGCCCCTGCCCAGAGGCACAGAGACCACCTCCAAATCCAATGTTTTCTTTCCATTGTTATGTTGCCCTCAGACCGGGATGCTTGGCGTTCGTTACCTATGTCCTAATTGTTTTTGTGTTGCGTGATTGTGTTTAATCTGCATTGCCTGCTGTGGTGTGTGTGTGTGTGTGTGTGATGCCACAAGGGAGTGGTAGGAAGCCATGTTCCGTTTAAAAAGAGCGTGAGAAACGGGGGGATGGCTGGGGGAACCCGGTGGTATGGTACAGAACTCGTTCTGGGGGGGGGGGGGGGGGGGACTCACCCTGTCTTGCTATGGTCACCACCTCACCAGCTCAATACTGACAGATGTCTGGTCCAGTGCATTCCCCGTATCCACCACATCTCTACTGCCTACCCGCTACAGTGGTCAGTCCACCCCTCACTCTACAGCCATGTCTGGCCTCTCCGCCTCACTAGCCTCTGTTCCGGCCAATTTATAATAGTCCAAATGGTTCTGGAAAGCATGGGGCAATTTAGTCATTAAGCAGCCAATTAAATCATTACAGCAGTGGCTGGTTGAACTGCCGTCAGCCTGCCCGCCTGCTGACCAGGACAGGATGTGCACTCGCATACATTCTGCCCCACAATTGGCCCACAAGTTGACCATGTAATTCTACAGGAGATTAAAGTCATCTGTACTCTCCTTGTCATCTTTTTGTTTGATCATGTAAATGAACACTGCTACAATATCTCTGCGCCAAACATGCAGTGTGTTGTGGGAGATGACTGGTTGGTAGGCGAAACTGAATAAACACTGGAGACATTTTTCACAGGCACAGTCTTCAAAGTGTTCCACCAGATTATCTGTGAATTTCAGCGGAAGTGTCTGGGAACGAGATTATACATGATTTGATGTCATCTTCTAGCGCCACTTGTAAAAGGAATGGCACTGCACACATGTTCTTTTGGGAGGATTTTCCCCACATAAACAACCATAGTAATAACATGTAGAATCGGCGTAGTAGTAACAACCATAGTAATAACATGTAGTAGCAGCGTTGTAGTAACAACCTTAATAATAACATGTAGTAGCAGCGTGGTAACAATCATAGTAATAATATGTGGTAGGGGCATGGTAGTAACAACCATAGTAATAACATGTAGGGGCGTGGTAGTTACAACCATAGTAATAACATGTAGTAGCGGTGTGGTAGTAATAATCGTAGTAATAACATTTATTAGGGGCGTGGTAGTAACAATCGTAGTAATAACATGTAGTAGGGGCATTGTAGTAACCAACATAGTAATAACATGTAGTAGCAGTATGTTAGTAACAACTGTAGTAATAACATGTACTAGCGGTGTAGTAGTAACAAACAGGTTTGTAACTGTTTCTTTACCAGGAAAGTATGACTAAGAACAAATTGAGTAATGGCCCCTGCCCCTTCGTTGACCGGTCCTACAGTCCTCTAAACTTAGAAGATCCTGTGTCTGTACTGTCATCCTCTCCTCTATAGTTCTGTTGGAGGGTAGAGAGGGTAGAGTCTGGAGGGTAGGGAGGTAGGGAGGTAGGGAGGCAGGGAGTGTAGGGAGGGTAGGGAGGCAGGGAGTGTAGGGAGGGTAGGGAGTGTAGGGAGGGTAGGGAGGCAGGGAGGGTAGGGAGTGTAGGGAGGGTAGGGAGGCTGGGAGGGTAGGGAGGGTAGGGAGGGTAGGGAGGCAGGGAGGCAGGGAGGGTAGGGAGGCAGGGAGGCAGGGAGGGTAGGGAGTGTAGGGAGGGTAGGGAGGGTAGGGAGGCAGGGAGGGTAGGGAGGGTGGGGAGGCAGGGGGGGTAGGGGGGCAGGGAGGGTGGGGAGGGTAGGGAGTGTAGGGAGGAAGGGAGGGTAGGGAGGGTGGGGAGGCAGGGGGGGTAGGGAGGCAGGGAGGGTAGGGAGGCAGGGAGGGTGGGGAGGCAGGGAGGGTAGGGAGGCAGGGTACGGAGGGTAGGGAGGGTGGGGAGGGTAGGGAGGTTAGGGAGGCAGGGAGGGTAGGGAGGCAGGGAGGGTAGGGAGGCAGGGAGGGTGGGGAGGCAGGGAGGGTGGGGAGGCAGGGAGGCAGGGCAGCCAGAGCCAATGCAGACTCATCCTTAAACATCATGGAATGTAAATATTTGAAAACGAAGCGAGTCAGATGTTTTCTAATTCCTCCCTTTAACTGGGCATTATTTATGCTGTTCGACAGCCGTCCAATGAACACACTGAGAAGTGTTCTGTAATCATTTGATATGACACCTGGAAGACGTTGTATTTAATTCAGCTCACTGTCTGTGCTCTCAGTGACCCTGTTAAGGAGAGAGACATCTTCACTATCATCTCAGAGTATGATCTCCACTACATACCATGTATGCTTATTTAACTAGAGAAACACAACTCTTTGTATGTATAGGAATGAAATTACCCTGAATATTTCCACCACCATAACCACCTTTTGTGAGGGGCCCATATTTTGTCATATCAGCACAGCATAAAGTCTTAGTGTAACTGTCATATTTAATAGGTTTTTCAGGGCATGTCTCTATCACATTATACCACAGGACTCCCTGGACATACATCAGTTCTGGGCCTGCTAGATAACAATGCACATGAGGTTAAGTGTGTGTGTGTGTGTGTGTGTGTGTTTGTGTGTGTTGGCATGCGTGTGTGTTCTGCATTCATGTGAGAATATCTCTTTCTACATGTAATGCATGTGGAGCCAGTCACAGTGAAAATAGCTCAGTAACCTGGTCTGTTTGGTTCCAGGCCCCAGAGCGTTCATATTCTGACCCACAGAATCCTCCTGGCCCACTGCTGCACCAGCACCGCCGCAACCTTTGACCCCAGCACAGAGACGGCGCCACAGCTGTGATGTCATCTCTTCCCAACAAGGGGCTGTATATTGGCTGCAATGCGGCCCACAGTAAATAAATATGAGTATTTATACGCCAGGCCAGAGGCTAGGAGGAACAGGGAGGCGCAGGCAGACCGCTGAAGATGTAGAGCTGAGACTAGGGAGGCGCAGGCTGACTCCTGCAGATGTAGAACTGAGACTAGGGAGGCGCAGGCTGACTGCTGCAGATGTAGAGCTGAGACTTAGGAGGCGCAGGCTGACTCCTGCAGATGTAGAACTGAGACTAGGGAGGCGCAGGCTGACTGCTGCAGATGTACAGCTGAGACTAGGGAGGCACAGGCTGACTCCTGCAGATGTAGAACTGAGACTAGGGAGGCACATGCTGACTGCTGCAGATATCGAGCTGAGACTAAGGAGGCGCAGGCTGACTGCTGCAGATGTAGAGCTGAGACTTAGGAGGTGCAGGCTGACTGCTGCAGATGTAGAGCTGAGACTAGGGAGGCACAGGCGGACTGCTGCAGATGTAGGGCTGAGACTAGGGAGGCACAGGCGGACTGCTGCAGATGTAGGGCTGAGACTAGGGAGGCGCAGGCTGACTGCTGCAGATGTAGGGCTGAGACTAGGGAGGCACAGGCGGACTGCTGCAGATGTAGGGCTGAGACTTAGGAGGCGCAGGCTGACTGCTGCAGATGTAGGGCTGAGACTAGGGAGTGGGAGGAGGGAGGTGGTTGTGTTTCTGGGCCATACAGTGACCAGCTGGCACCCCTCTAGACGGCCTGGCGTCCTACAGGTTCTCTCTCGGTGCGGATAGCGTGCCTTCGGAGAGTGTTTGGCGCTGGCCGGCCCGCCCAGCTGTCGGTCCGCATCGCCTTGCGCAGCTCTGGAGATGAAACATGCTCTCCCCAAGCCTTTGTTTCCAGTCCCACAGCTGCACCACTGCTGCTGCACACAGGAACCAGAGTGCTATCAGGTCTGTGAGAAGCTCCAACTGTAGGGCGGCTCGGCAGCCACGCCCCCACCCAGGCCCCGCCCCCCCCCACACACACACACAAACACACACACACACACCATTCCCACCTCTGCCACAGTGTGCACCCCTCAACGTGTGGAAACTCCCAATCAGTCATATCTCTCAGCCGGACAGATCACTTCCTGAGAGGTCAAGGTCGCAGGGTAATGGCTGACCCAGCGACGCCAGCCTGTCCCCGTGTTAAGGAGCTGAGGGGAGAGGAGGAAAGGAGAAGCTGGGCTGGGCCAACTCATCACCCAGGTCCAGCACCGTAGATGTGGGTCAATGGCTTTGTGGGCCCATATGAAAAGCTTATGCCAGATGATGAATTAGCAGACTTCATGTTTCGGACAACCTATTGGCAATGCAGGAGCGGAAAGTTACAGGATGTTGTGAGCAGCGACTTTTATTGGGTACAATAATATGTCGGCCAGCAGGGTTTGAGACTGTTCCCAAGTCACATCTCCCACCATACAAAAAGTGGGGCTCACATTTCAGATTAGGGTTTGCAGTGACATAATAAACATCGATCTTTATCCGCTCTGCTTCCTGTGCTTTCACACTGTCTCTTTCTCCCTACACAGTTTTCTCTCTTTAGCTGTCAGCTTAACCAAATGTTTGTTTTAATCAACCACAGAGACTGATCCAGTCAACCGTAGTGTTGAAATTATATATGAAATGATGATAATTGACTAATCATTTCCATGTCAATTCATTTATTTTCATCACATTTTTAAACAGGGATGGGGGTTGTGCACAGGGAGTTGAAAGTTAAGTTATTCATTATCCAGCTTTGAATAAAATAACCTTGAACAACACAAATGGAGTCCAACAATACACCTGCTCATAAAACACTCCTTTTCCTGAAACAACAGAAAGGCAGGCAGGCCTCCAACTATTTGTATTGGAAATGTACTCATGTTCTCATTCAAAACAACATGCTCTAATGATAGAGTATTAGCTCCAGGCAATGGTCATAAGAAATGACCCCTTATTTTAACACAGTTAATGCTACAACACAAAGAAGCATTAGTGCACCTTTGTTACAGGTTTCCACACATGGGTTTTTAACACACACACAAACACACACACATATACACTTGCTACTAACATAGCTATATAAACAGGGAATTCTGAATTTGTTATTCCCTTTATAAATCATATTTTTCAGGCCTGTGGTCTAATGGTGTAAGCCTCTGCCTCCAGTGCAAATGTACTGCAGCAGCATACAAAACAGTTACCACTTCTTTGTCCAATAGCAAATAAAAATGCCAGAAAATATATGCGTTTCAAAATAATGAAATGCTATTTCTACTAATTATAACCATCATCTAAAACCTGTTCTCATACACATATACACACACAGAGTGCAACAGAATCTCAGCGTGCTTGGGCCTCCATGTGACAAGCTATGAGGGCTCCTGTGCTAATTTGAGAGGTACTGGGCCCACACAGCGTCTCCTCTTTCATCAGCACCTCCTAACTATGCTGTCAAAGAGCTGAGAAGCAGAAGTGCGTGTGTGTGTGTTTGTGTGTGTGTCTATTTCCAACCAAACTATATTATGGGGACAAACACATCTCCAAATGTTGGCTAAACTAGAAAAAAATATATATATCCTGTCCCCATTAACAAATATATATGTATTGATTGTTAGGTTTAGGGCACTTGGGGATATGGTTGGAATTAGGTTTAGGGTTAAAAGTAGGATTCCTTAAGGACACTCAACTTCGGTGTCCCCATTTAAATAGCTAAGTAAATGAGTGTGTGTGTGTTGGTCTCTGAGGCCCTGAGAGCACACATCTGAGCTTAACTGATGGGGGAACATCCTCCCAGTCCTAGCTCATCAAAGACATGCCCGGACCTCCCACGGTTTGGAAACACAGACTTTAGATGACCTCCCTCTAACTTTTCCTGGGCCATCCTTTATTTAGACATCCACATTACACATCTTCTTCAGCTCATTCCATGGAGAAATAAAAGCTGGATACTCCCCATTTTCATGTCATCAAGTTATTAGGTTATTCTGTCCATCTTTCAGTGTTAAGTTACAGAGTAAGACACTAGCTGTGGTCATGATGACACAGACAGGCAGTCAGCCCAGGGAAAAGAGAGCAACCGGTGCCACACACACACATGCTACATAAAATCTGTCAACCTAACACCTCGCCAGCCGGCTCAGCCCTGATGTCTGCTCGTTTCGTACAACACCAGAGCATCAATTACTTCCAGCCAGTTTACAGAGCTTTGAAACAGAAAGAAATCTCAAAATGGCATTCGAGATTCTTCCCCATACCCTAACACTCCCCATGTCTCCAAATCCCTTGCCCCCTGTTGCCAGTCAAATAAATACAGCAGTCACACGATCACTTCACTGGTCATGTTCAACCCCAGCCCCCCCCCACCCCCCCCCGCACATTACCTGTGAGAAGTTGAGTCCGTTGAGGGGGTGACACTGTTCCTCCACCCGCTCTACCGCACCTGTTTTCTTCCCCATACGGTCGGCCTCCTGGGCCAAGAAGAGGTCTAACACCGGGGTGCCCCGTGACCTGACGTCCGACTCCGTCAGAGAGTTGACCATCAGCATCACCCACACAGGCCTCTTCCTTTCCCAGTTCCCAGCAATCGCGTTGAAGAGGTAGTCGGCGTACAGGCCACGGCCCCGCTGGTCCGCCGTCATCCAGTAGGGCATCATGTGCTTGACGTAGTCCAGGTGGCGTTTGAGGCGGCGGTAAAGGTCGCGGGGCAGCAGGGTCTGCAGGTTCTCGCCGTGGGGCAGCAGCTGGCAGCTGGTCAGCTTGGAGATAGTCAGGGGGTCGGTCAGATCCAGCTCAAAGAATACATTGGCACTGGCCTGGAAGGCCCGTTTGGAGACGTCAGGGATGAACTCCCACACTCGGGTATAGGGAACGTGGATGGTCCCAAAGAGATAGGATGGAGGGGAGGGGGCTGGGCGCTTCACTGTCCAGAGGAACGAGTTCATGTCACTTTGCTGTGGGGAGTGGAGGGGGTGGAGGGCATGAGAGACTGTTCATGACAATGGACATTCAGATCCCAGTAACTTACTCTTCTGAGTACAGGCCATCTACTGTAGTAAATTCAAAACCGCCTTCTTGGTACATTTGGCGGAGATACAGGCCAATGCAATACAATCTGTTGAAATGTCATCTTGAGATAAAGGTAGGGGACTGAGTAAAGTCCGATCTGTTAGCTTCCACTGTGCTGCTCTATCAGTCTGCTACTCTGAGGCAGTGAGTTTATAGTGAAGCTTTACTTCTAAACAGAGCCAGTGTATTTCTGAGGTGCATATCTCTGCTGCCAATGCCTCTGTGAAGTTGGGAAGCTTTTCAAGGGTTGCTACAGCAATATAAACATACTGAACCATATAAAACTGCTGTGAACCACCTAACTGGAAAACTTTCCTTGAGGAAATATTTTTTGCAAAAAACATTGGAAAAGATAGCCTTCAAAAACAACAAAAAGCTCACACATTGGCCTTTGAAAATTGGGTCAGACATTTATATCTGGTACTCTGAACACTATAAACGTTTTGCTAAAAAATTTAAAAATAAATATTTATGTGTCTATTTCTTGCAATTAATTCCATTCAACGGATTTGATAAGTCAATTATGCCTTCTTCACAAAAATGTATATCAATCACATCTCTGCAAAACATTAAGATGCCAATATGATGAGAATGCCTAGATGATTTAAAAAGGAACATAATAACTATGAAAGAATCCAAGTGACTATCAGAGTTTTTTTTTTTGAGAGATACATTAATTTCAAAGCAAAATCTAAATATGGACAATCTATTATTTTGTGGAATCCATAGTTCTGTTGCATGTATCTATTTTTAGTAGAGTTGACTTTCCAGAACATTGACAGTTGGACCGAAAAGAGATCCTTGTCAGTGGTATTAAATCATTTGGAATACCAACTCTATGGGAGACGAAGCAATTAAATAGAAGTAATTGGTAGGCTTGGTAGTTCAATGTTTATCATTTCACATTCTTCACTGCTATTTAAACATTAAGGTCCCCAGTTGTAATAACAGTTGTAATAATTCCACTAATGCCAGAGGCATTTCTTTGTTAATAAGTAGTTTTTGTTATTAAAAGGGATTGTTTTGCCATAACATACATTTCAAAATTGGCATGGAATACCGAAAGTGTATATACATATAATATATGTATATATGATGGAATATGTATATATGTGTGTGTGTATATATAAAACGTATTTTGTTATAGAAAGTTAATGTTCAACTTTCTATAATAAAAGACTACTTCATTATGCAAATGTATACATATATTTAGTGATTCATTTGCTTGTCGAAGTATGTTCGTCAACTGATCAGAGACTGCTGTTCCATCTAATATGGACAGATAGGAGGTCGTTCCCCAGACTTCGCTAAGCCGAGGAAAGGCCTCTCTGCGCAGTGCTTTTCTACTCAGCGCTCGCACAGTCGCACAAGACTGGAGCACTGACGAGAAGAGCTCTGTTTTATTGGGTAATTACTTTTAACACAAAACAGAGCTCTGTACTGAAGTATTACAAATCACATGAGGGGGGAACAGCATATACATGAAATCCCTGACAACAATGACATTATTACACAGATAAGCTAATTAAATACATTACCAATACAAAAAACGAAATAGGCCTAATTTTGTTGACGATATATAGACCTGTGTTGTCAGTGTTATCAAATATGAAAAAAAAATTCAACAATGATTAGCCATTTGGACTGTAGCCTATATAATGTCGCGGTACAGTGATCTGTAATTAACTGTCGAGGTCACGTACTGGGAATCTGGGAATTTTTAGCGTAGACTAAAGCCAGCCATGTGTGGTGCGAGCACTCTCCAGTCGTTATTCGAATTAAGTTCCTTTTCATCATTATTTTGTGCTGATGAGACATTCCCACTGAAAGACAGGAGCGATTGCATACGGCTCCATCTAGATAAAATAACACTCAACTCATTCAAATTCGAACCGGCTGACTCACTTTATGAAATCGAGCCCATACCATAACTTTACAAATATGCCAGATAACTGTTTTATGGGTCGTTTTTCATTGAAACCTGATCCGTTTTGGACGGTCAATGAAACTTTTCCAAATGCAAGTACTGTATTTGAAGTCACCCGTGGGTGTTCGTTCCACACTCTCTTTGGTCACATAAACAGACATAGTGATGGCGGGCAATAACGATATTTCGTTCGGCAACTGCTTACATTTTTAGGGGCAAGATTTCTTTGACGAAAATCAGCAATATGCCGAATAACATAAAAGACTTTCAGTTGCAAGTAAACCATCTTTGCTGATTGAAAAAGTTGAAATTACACACTTTATCAATCCGACTGTAGTAGGCCGTAATGCATCACCCATCCTAGCATCCTTTAAATACCTGGATAAGCCAAATAAGTCAGGCTACAGGATGGCAGAATGATTAAATAAACTATAATAAAATAATAATAATTAGTTTTATAATAGCCTAAAAAAATAAAGAAAAAGATTGCTATAAATACATTTATTTTTAAACGTGTAAGTAGCAACTACTCTATATCAACATATACCAGTGTACATTTCTATGAAAATTTAATTCACAGTTTCATTTTGCTCTTACATTTTGGTTGTTATATAAAATCCAATGATGTATATAAGTTCATACTTTTTTGCTTTAGGCAATTCAGAAATACTTAAAGGGTAAAGTGCATTTATTTTACTCTGAAATATCACTGCATTCTGTTTTTATTTTGTCTTGTCATTTGTTTAAACCAGTGCTGGCAATTATGGACACAAACCTGCAAAGCTATCCAGTCAAACACATCTTCATGTTTGACATTGCTGAAACAGATAAACTAACCACTAAGCACAACTCACCGACTTCGGTGGATCGCATTGCCTCGGTCTCTCGCGGGTGTCCCGGGGTGCGACAGCGTGCAGGAGAGCGGTAAGCAAGAACCATCGAATTCCTTGCAGACAGACCATCTCAAGATGAGACGAGAAGGGTTTCGACAGGCTGGTGTGTATACTTAAATCCTATTCCTATTTCTCGTTGTTTACTGTCCTTACACTCCTAAAATAAAACCAAATCAGCCCTGAGGAGACAGGGTTTTCGGCTCACATGTGCCGTTCGGAAGGAGGGCATGGACCATTCCAAGTCTCCGCCATTCCCAAACCACAGGCAGTTCGTAACCGGCTATGCCTTCTGCTTTCACTGTCTTTTCTCACTCGCCGCTGTCCTGTCGCAGGCACCAACCTATTCAGCAGTTGCAGGGGAAACTTTTTGCAGTATGCTCTTAAGTTTGGTGTCTGTCTGGCTGGTTGAGTGGAGGAGGTGGAACTCTTTGAATATTTGCCCCCGCTGCTTATTTTAAGAGGAGGAGAAGGCAGGTTCTAAGGGGAGAGGGAGAGCACAGGTTTGCGTGTGAGTGATAAATGATATCGGAGATGGAGTTGTACAACTGTCATCTGTAATTCTACCACGACGTAAAATACAATGTAAAATGCAATGCCAACCAATGGAGTGGATGCCAGTCTGGTGCCTTTCAAGCCTCTAGTCATTCAAATTAATCAAAATGAATTAACATTAATCTTTGTCATCTGTGTCCTTTCCAGTTGTTTTGCATTCATCTCTGTCAATGCTTGTTTGACACTTTTTGTGCAAGAAGTGCAAAATGAGTCCTTAGACCAACTAACCCAGTCATCAATGACTAATGTCTCCAAATAAACATCTCAGTTAAGAAAACTCTGAAGTTTGTTTAATTCATTCTATAATAGCCCTCTGAGGGAATAGCAGTCGTGTGTATAATTCGGCATGGTTCAGATGAATGGACAAGTTGAGAGTCAGAGTTGTCCCTCTCAGGTCACTGTGTCATAACTCTGCCATGAGCCATGTTATTGTCTAAGTGGCAGTGTGACAGAGCCAAGTAGTTGGCCATTTATCATGGGAGCCCCTCAAAGTGCCACCCAGGGCCTCCCCTCTGGGCTGACGGCAGACAGGCCCTGGACAAGCCATTCTTTGTCCTCTGTTGTGTTTTAAACTCTCAATTTTATATCACTCTCCACTCATCTCTGGACGCCTGCTCTGTTTGACTTTGACTGTCGTCACACACTGGAGTCTGCAAATGGAACACATTCTCTGTTGGTCCTGGGGTTGTCGGTTAGATGTCTCTCATCACCATTTGAATGCACATTGTGAATTCATGATGGTTTCATCTAAGAACTGATCCCACATCGGTAAACTGAGCATTTTATTTATGAATGCGTCTATTCCACAGCAATGGCATTCAAATCTTTTCAAAAGTACATTGTTTATGTAACTGGGCGCATACATTTTATTCCCAAGAAGTCATCACTCCAAGACTTGGCCTACATATGTAATTTAATCTGAGTCTATGTGTTTTCCTTTGCAACACTCTTTCCTCCCATTGCAGATTTGTGTCAGACAGGTGTGTGTGATTTCCGTTGGAGCCCCATCTTTTGTAACGTGACCACCTGCAGATACAGTCACCTGCTTTAACAGCACCTTCTGAAAGGCTCCTCTTTGAAGGAGGCCGCTTCGCATTCTTGGCTGGTTAGATGAGGCGTGTGAGCGCTGCATGCAAGAGACTCCTGGGAAGGAGCCAGGGTTTACAGAACGTACTGTATAGGCCAGACAGACTCAATACAAAAATACTTAAAAGTTAATGTTCTGTTTGCAAACCACAGAAAATGGTCACTGCGGATTCTGGATGGGGGATGTGTTCGCAAGGGGCTGGCACAGAGCTGGGTCGAAAGAGAGGAAGATGGAGCAGGAGGGGGCAAAGAGATAGAAATAGGACGAGGGGGCAAAGGGAGAAAGATAGAAGTTAAGTGTCTCAAGTAAGAAAGATAGGGGGAGGAGGGGTCAGAGAGGGAGAAATATAGAGGGTGAGAGGTCGGAGGGAGAAATATAGAGGGTGAGAGGTCAGAGGGAGAAAGTTAGAGGATCAGAGGTCAGAGGGAGAATGATAGAGGGGGAGGAATCAGAGAAGGCAAAAAGAGAAAGACAATGGAAGAAGAAGTACTTTTATTTTGCTCATGTGTAAATTGTTTTCATTCCATTTGTGTATCATCATTTTAGGGGGGAAACTATTACAATACCTCTGTGATTGGACCTGTCATTATTGCTATGCTCTTTTATAGTCAATTGTTGGATTACTTACTACAGTTTAATACTGTTCTATAAGTAAAGTCAATGCATAATGAGCAAATACTCGCCTGCTGACTAGCAGAAAGAGCAGTAACAAAGGTTGTGGTGATGTCTCCTGGTGATGCCTGCTGGCTCTCAGGTCTATCGTCCAGTGTATCCACCCGGTTCTGTCTTCATGACAGCCGACCTGATGTTGTGCAGAAGGCCTTGGCACAAACGCTGAGGTATTAGTTCTCGACCTCTCTCTCGCTCTGTGTCTGCGCCGCTTTCTTGTATTGGGGAATCATGAAATAGTTAAAAACACTTGTGTGTGCATTTGAACCATTTTACAGCGTCAGTGCTTTGAGTTTATCATGTGAAGAGAGCCCCCTAGTGGCTGAAAATGGATATTGTTGTTACCCAGTGAGTTTTTTCAAAAGCCTGCATACATTCTGCTACTCTGACAATAGTCGGACAGATTTTGACACGAGTTATGGAAAAGAAAAAACGAAGGGAGAACATGACTGAGAATGTTAGGTTGGATGGAGTATGAATGATGATGATGGAAGAATAATGGGAGTATGAATGATGATGATGGAGGAAGAATAATGGGAGTATGAATGATGATGATGATGGAGGAAGAATGGGTGTATGGATGGTAATGGATGGAGTATTTGAGTATGGAGGGTGATGGATGAAGAATGTGAGTATGGATGATGATGGATGAAGGTGATGTATTAAGAGACTGGCCCAACACAGTCTTCACTTCAGAGGAGAGGCTGACAGTATGATTGTTTGTGTCCTGGTCCTTAACCATGCCTTGAGCTACAACACACCCAATAGATATTGCTGCAATTCTTACTGTATTTTTGACTTTCAATAAATACATTTTGTTTCAGTAGGTTTCATAGGGTAGTTTGATCCAGAACAGCAGTACCACCTACAACATTCTCTAGGTTCTGACAGATGATATGAAGAGATATTCAGTAGCATACCTGTCCATTATCTTGTCTACCGCTGTGTCTATATTCAATTCCTGGGTTTTCTCACTGTGTTTCTGTGACCAAATCTGTGTGTGTGAAGCACACACAGTTTAAAGTTTATTTGTAAGAAAAATAAATAGCTAAAATTTGTTGCTTGCATAAGTACTCAACTCCTGTGCTTTGGAAGGTCCTAGTTGAATGAAACAATTACATTACCACAAAGTAATAAAATGTATGGATTGATTAGGGAAAGAGAACAAAACAATACCCAACAGTTTGGATATCCCAGCAAGCACAGTTGATCAATGATCAGAAAGTGGAAGCTGCATAACTTCCACCCAGGACTGCCACGAAAAGGCTTTAGCTCAAACCTCAAAGATGAAGGAGACGTATGAGAGAAACCACAGAGAGGTCCAACAATCACTTGAAAAGAGCTACAGAGTTCAGTGGCTTGAGGTGAATTAATGGTGTACCATTCAAACTTATCAAGAGCTCTGCATAACTCTGGCCTGTATGAGAGGGTCAGAGGAAAGAAGCTCAAAAAGTACCATATGAAAACCCTGTCCTTGTCCATCTGGTCATGCTTCTGACCTAGTCTAAATTTAAATAGACTCTGGATTTAGCCCACATGCATTTAGTAATTATTCTAATTGGACTCTTAATATCTCACCCGGCACAGCCAGAAGAGGACTGGTCACCCCTCTGAGCCTGGGTCCTCTCTAGGTTTCTTCCTAAATTTCGGCCTTCTTAGGGAGTTTTTCCTAGCCACTGAGATTCAACACTACTGTTGTTTGCTCCTTGGGGTTTAAGGCCGGGTGTTTCTGTAAAAGCACTTTGTGACAACTGCTGTTGTAAAAAGGGCTTTATAAATACATTTGATTGATTGAAATTTGATTGAAAACACGTCTGGAGAAAGCGTAAAAGCGGATGCAGGTCAGATTAGACCAAGATAGAGATTTGTGGAATACTTATGCACGTAACCGATTATGAATATGTCCATAAAACCTATGTCACCTAACAAACATATTTTGTTTGTTTCAGCGTTTCAGTAATTTGAGAGACTTGGACAGAGATTTGAATACTTTCTCTCTCTTCTACTTTCTCTTCTACTCTCTCTCTCTTCTACTCTCTCTCTCTCTCTCTCTCTATCATAGCGTTAAAAAGTCTGTTATCACTCATGGCATGTAAACACCTGCAGCGGACAACCATCTGTCAGAGATCAGCAGGAACAGACAGAGAAATAACGTTGTTCTACTGGAGGGAATTTGGTGTACGATGCACATTACATGTACAGTATATGATTGGTTGTAACATTTGAATTATCTAAGTTTCCACTGTGGAAAATAAATAATGCTTATGTCTCACACACACACACACACACACACACACATCAACGTCTGAAGCACTCACATCAATGTCTGGTTGCCACACTCATGTCTCTAATACCATGACGCATTATGTCTTCCCATTGATCCTAGGCCATGAGTCATTTTATAATGTATTTTCAGAGCCCCCTGCTAACCTTCCCCTCTGTACCCTGTAGCCTTAAGAGGGCATTAGAGGAGGAGACGGGAATGACTGGAGTTTCTCCTGCTGATAAGTAAATCCATCTGAATTAGAATCAGAGGAGGAGGATGTTCAGTTTTTACTCATCATGTAGGATTACAGCAGCCATTGTGACAGGACTGCAAAGCCCAGAGCTGGACAAAGGAGACGGTGGATATCACAATATTATGGAAATAACAAGTATGACATTGTTGCCAGTCAGCCATCCATTTACATTTAGCATTATGGTCTTAGACAGCTTATCCTGGTTTGAGTGATTGTGAAACCAATGTGCCAAACCATGTCTTCAGGCACATAGAGAAACCTATAAACACTGTACGCTATGATGTCATACCAGATCCTACCGGTTCCCAGACACCACTGCATGCTGTTCTTGGGATTAGTCTGCTTTTAGACTGTATTCAAGATTTTATGTCATTTAGTTCTTTTGTAGAATATTTATTTGCAAGCAGCTTGTATTTATACATTAGTCAACAATGGATCAAAGTTGAATTCAGTAAGCCTATCAACCAATAACAGATAATATTTCAAGCAAAGAAGTGGATTCTGTGGGCTCACATCCGGGCTTGTTTCCTGGAGATGATTTTCTGATGTAGCTTGCTAGCTAGGTGTCTTTGTGGTCAACCTGTTCTGTCTGTTAAGACCAGGAATTGGAGCCATGAGCCCTGAGCCCGTCCTACAGAAACAAAGCCTGTCCTGTCTGAGAGCTGCAGCAAACTGTGTGTAGCTGCCAGTATTTTCATCAGGAGTGAAACCCTAACCTTGTTTAGCCTGTGTTCACCCACAATTGATTTAGTATTTGTCTAGAACTTCTCAGACTGACTCACCAGTTCTAATACTGTGTTCTGTTGCACTGCCTTGCACAACCCTTCAGGATATTACTTTACTATTGTTTGTGTCTAATTTGGGAATGCTCTTCCTTTAGTATATTGAGTTGAATCAAGTATCAATATTTCATATGCATATTTTTACATCAGTAATAGCACTATCACAAACCTTTACCCAAACTATTCTTCTTTGTCAGCTGCCGAACACCTAGTTGAGGCTTTCAATAGTACACAGTCAGTCTGGCATTACAAGATAAAGATGCTGGAAGAGGTCTGGTATTTCTCAGATCTTATCAAGACATTTGTCCTCCAGGGCTCCCTGTCCACCAGGGCCGACATTGTGTTCCATTGGGTCTTCCTCGGCTGCATGCCTCCAGCCTGTAACTCAATCCCCAACATTTACAACCCACACAGAGATTACAGAATAGGCCAGTGCAAGAGGACAGATTTTAACTCTTACCCTTTGACTGATAGGGCAAAATGGAGGCTTTACAGATAAAACTCCTCAGATCCCAGTGATTAATCAGGAGAAATGCCAGAAGGACATTGCAGGGCCGTGGGAGAGAGAGGGACAGAGACATTTCTAGGAAAATCTTTTTCAAATGTCCTTGTCAAGGGCATGTTATGTATGAATTGTTAGGATGGTAAGGCAGGGCAAGTTCTCTGTTTTCCACTCTTAGTGATTTTTTTGGGCCTTTTATTTTCCCAGTCTGCTCTCTGTGTTGTCTTATTTGGGTCATTGCTTGGCTGTCTTGTTTTTCCGTCCTGGATCAAAGCGATTGTCTCAAAGAGACACACGCTCTGCGATGGCCAGCAGGATCATTTCTCATGATCGTAAAGCCCCTGAGTGACAGAGTTAAACCCACTAGTGAACTGGAAGACATGATGAAAGGTGGAGGAAGGGAGGGTAGGTCTGCTCGGTAAAGCTGAACTCAGAAGTGTCTCCCCCACAACTCCTCTTGTGTGTAGTCGGCCTGCTTCCAGGTCGAGACTGCACGCCTCTCTGAGCGTCTCCGCAGGCTTCACAGCCTCTCCTCACTCACTCACTCACACTTGACTTGTTCTCCTGCTTGACTTAGAGCAGAAGGGCCGTCACCAGGTCCTGTCAGGAAGCTGCCCCCCCCCCCCCCCCCCACCCCAGACAGAGCAGAAACACATGAAACAGCCAGGTCTTTATGAGTGAACTGGACCATATACACACATACAGAACAGAGAGGCCTTCCAGGAAAAGAGTACAAGTCATTTTCTGCTTTTTCAGCTGATCCTGAACATGTGTCAAGGTTTATATGTAATCTACTGTATGCCTAAGAAAAGAAAATATGCCTCACTCCTTTCATTTTTGATTTATTTATTGTCCTGCCAGGATCCGTGTTTGTACTGCTAGGAGGATGTTGTGACTATGTCTCTTTGACCATGTGAGGGTGTGTGAGTGTGTGTGAGTGTGTGTGAGTGTGTGTGTATGTGTGCATCTGGGTGTGTGAGTGTAGTTATATTTTTCTAACCAGCCTCTTCTTTACCTGCACAATGCTGGTGTCTTTTTTATGTATTCTAGACCCTAGATCTACAGGAGGAAAATTACTTTCTGACATATATCTAGATAACAATTGCCCTTTCGAAGGTTTTCATTTCCAAATCAGATACTTTCTTATCTACATGCATTTACCTAAAAGCTACAATATATCACACACATTGTTTGTCTGGAACCAGACCCAGTTCCGCTTCCTCAAACACCAGCCCCTTTTCATCAGACAGAAAAATAGCAACAGACAAAAGACAAACAAGAATGTTTTCATCTCCATTTCTGTTTTTCCCTCTCTCCCTGGATGGTAACTGATGGTTGGGCTTTGAAATATTTCCACTAAAACGAGAAGTCTCTGTCTGGGCTTAAAGGGGATTACATTTCAAATTACAGACTGTGCGGCTCATTTAGTTTTACAATCCAGCGTCTTCAAAACAAATTGTGGACATGTGGTGTGGAAACGTCTAATGATATGACAATAGTATAAAATGCCTCATTGGCAGATATTCTGTATCTGTTCAACAGCAAAATACCTGCTGACACCAGTCCTGACATGCTCAGCTGCCACAATGCATCCAACATAATCACAACCTTCAAAATTGGACCTGGGAGGACGGAAATGTCTGCTCTTCCCAGAGTAGCATTGAGAGTCCAAGAAGTTGGCCCTGTGAATCAGGCCCTTTATGCTCTCGACACACCACTCAATGACAGAGCAATTCAGTTAGACAGCAGGCTCTGGATCCCAGCATGTCCAAAATGACCAATGAAAGATTTTGGCAGTTTCAATACGAAAATTGCAGTATCAAAACACTTGCAGTGAATGAGTGGCTGTAATATTGGAACTGATGTTATTTTCTATCATAGTCACATTCAATCATGTTCCCTGTAGGTTGTTCTGCACCCAGCTCTCACTCATACATCAAAAACCTGCTGTGTCTGCAGTAGACTCTCTACCCTCCTGGTGTGTAATGTGTTCTACCCTCCTGGTGTGTAATGTGTTCTACCCTCCTGGTGTGTAATGTGTTCTACCCTCCTGGTGTGTAATGTGTTCTACCCTCCTGGTGTGTAATGTGTTCTACCATCCTGGTGTGTAATGTGTTCTACCCTCCTGGTGTGTAATGTGTTCTACCCTCCTGGTGTGTAATGTGTTCTACCCTCCTGGTGTGTAATGTGTTCTACCCTCCTGGTGTGTAATGTGTTCTACCATCCTGGTGTGTAATGTGTTCTACCCTCCTGGTGTGTAATGTGTTCTAACCTCCTGGTGTGTAATGTGTTCTACCCTCCTGGTGTGTAATGTGTTCTACCCTCCTGGTGTGTAATGTGTTCTACCCTCTTGGTGTGTAATGTGTTCTTCCCTCCTGGTGTGTAATGTGTTCTAACCTCCTGGTGTGTAATGTGTTCTAACCTCCTAGTGTGTAATGTGTTCTAACCTCCTGGTGTGTAATGTGTTCTACCCTCCTGGTGTGTAATGTGTTCTACCCTCCTGGTGTGTAATGTGTTCTACCCTCTTGGTGTGTAATGTGTTCTTCCCTCCTGGTGTGTAATGTGTTCTACCCTCCTGGTGTGTAATGTGTTCTAACCTCCTAGTGTGTAATGTGTTCTAACCTCCTGGTGTGTAATGTGTTCTAACCTCCTGGTGTGTAATGTGTTCTACCCTCCTCTCCTGGTGTGTAAGGCGTTCTAACCTCCTGGTGTGTAATGTGTTCTAACCTCCTCTCCTGGTGTGTAATGTGTTCTACCCTCCTGGTGTGTAATGTGTTCTAACCTCCTGGTGTGTAATGTGTTCTACCCTCCTGGTGTGTAATGTGTTCTAACCTCCTCTCCTGGTGTGTAATGTGTTCTAACCTCCTCTCCTGGTGTGTAATGTGTTCTAACCTCCTCTCCTGGTGTGTAATGTGTTCTAACCTCCTCTCCTGGTGTGTAATGTGTTCTAACCTCCTCTCCTGGTGTGTAAGGCGTTCTAACCTCCTGGTGTGTGTGTGTTTTCCCACATCTCTAAAACAAACCCTGTGTACACCTCAACAGGCAGTCCAGCCTCAAACACACCCCACCCCACTCACAAGTGGCCCAAACCATATATCTCCATCTCTTCACAGCTGTCCATCAAGTGGCAGGGTAATGGATGGAGATGGGCTCTGATACCCACAAGAGCACATTCCTACTAATGGGCTTCCCTGATGGGGCTTTGACATTCACACTGTTTCCACTCCCTGCATCTGGTCAGGGTCTGACTTTTGCTTGGGATGAAGCTTCAACTGCTGTGAGATCTCAGCAACAATTCATCTTGGATGAGGAAGGCAGGAAGCCTGATGGGGACTATAGGAACTGTCAGCATTAGTTTTATTGATTGGGTTGTATTGGGTTGGAGCCACAAGACAGTGAGGTACACAGCACAATTCAGGATCTCTGTCAGTTTGAGGAAGGACATTACTTACCCAAAACGTTTGGTATTAGAGAACACAGGCTGAGCTTACAGCGCTGTTGTGATAAAAGCAACAAAATGTTGTGTTACAGTGTAGTGTAGTACATTTTTATATTTTTAATAGGTTTGTCAAAGTTAATGCGTTAACGCATGCGATTCATTTAAAATACTTAATGCTGTTAATGCCTTTTATTTATTTTTGAGCCTCAGAGCAATCCATAGTTAGAGGTTGGCTTTAGCGAGAGCTGTCAGAATATAGCAAGCACTTAATGTTTACCGGTAACGTAATTGGCGGTTCACTTGACCTGAGCTCTTCCCAGGCATTTTTGTTTCAATATATCATTGGAGAGTAGGCATTCATGCCGAAAATCGTGTTTACTCTGCACTAGTTCAACAACAACAGCATAAGAACGCGTTACTAGGCTACATATCCGTTACAATGAATGTGAAGAAATTGGAATATCTCACCTAGCGTCCCGTACCCCAGTCTCATTCCAAATACCCATCAAACGAAAATGCTAGCTGTGTCCTCCCTAACTCTGTTGCGTGAATCCACCTGCTAACACGTTGCTTGTAGGTTGGTAAATTGTAATTAGCTATTTAATGTTTTTGCTAATCTAAGCTAAGCATTATTGCAAAGCATTCTAATAGTGGAATTAACAAAGAAAACCTGTGCTCTGCATGAATTACAGATGTCCTGTTTGTTGATATCTCCAGGCACAATGACTGCCTTATGCCACTGCCTAATGTGAAAAGCTGAAAGAGACAGTCGAATCCTGCATGGAGTAATGAAAAAAGATTCAACAGTATATTACACCCATGTCATCATCATATCCTTAAGCACAGTATCAAAGTCTCCTCAGAGAGGCATTTTAAGTCAAGAGCCCACTTGGATGAGGTAGTGTTACAACACATTCCAGTAGTTAATTATCTGGAGTCACAGAGCCATGGGATGACTACTCTAACCCTGAAATCAATTTTTTTGTAACTCTTGCAGAGGTGACAGAGAGCGTCAGAGTGAAGGCAAAGCCTGCAACCCTTTGATACTAAATCATTCTTCTCTTTTTAAAATAAACATCTTCACTACCCAGATGAAGTCTATTCTTTTCCCAAAGACAGACAGCCAGATCTGTCAGTTTGTAGTCTGATGACACTGATGTCATAGTAAAGAATAGGAGGAGGGTTAGTGATAAGGAAAATCCTTTCCAAATGCTGACTCTAAATGTTGCTGATGTGGCCTTCGGCACATTACCGTAAACCTGAATATTCCCACTCCAGGAAGCCAGGCCTTTTTGCGTTCCTGCAGTGTCTGTGATTTATCACCCATCCACCCCAGTGCCTCATATGGGCCTCCCCAAACCCGGGAGGCCATTCAACTCCCCATCAGCAGCGCCATTATGTGGTTAACCATCCCTCTTTAAAACAAATCTTATAATGATCTGGTCTCAACCCATTGCAGGGGCAATTCCCTAGCTCGGCAACCTGCCCAGCTTCAACCCCAGTCCTAGCACTACATCCTAACCCCACGGTAGGCTAGGTCTTAAGACTTTGTTCAGGGTTATGCCCAGGGTTAGGGTTGATTTGGGGATGTGAAGCAATGGTTAAGTTCATATTCCAATTTAACCCTAACTTTAATCACAACCCTAAACTTATCCCAGCTCAATCCACATCTGGACTTCAATTAGTCCAAACCTTCATCAAGCTGTGGTCCTGTATAGCTGTACATACTTAATTCACATGGTCTCTAACCTACGGTACTTACACACACTCACACACATTTTCGAAATAGAAACGTTGATCTTCTTGACATTGAAAGCCATAAACCAAGTGATATATTGTTCTATAAATTTCTCTCATACCCATTGGTGAAACAGCAGACTAAGTAACTCTCTTTTTTTATTTTCTCTCTCTCTCTCTCTCTCTCTCTGGGTGAGTGAAACTTATGGCAGCAAATGTAAAAGAGATGCGACCGAGGTCGCTTAGATGGAAAGAGGGAATGGGTTTGGAGGCTGTTATGAGAACCTCCCACAACGTTTCCCAAGCAAGCACTACAATAAGTTAACCTCTGCACTGACTTATTTAACTACTACAAGGACTAATCTATTCAGTACACTGTCTACTTATACCACTATACTGTCTATTACAAACACTACACTGACTAATTTAAAGTGAATAGTCGCAATATAACTGTAAACAGTTTTAATTTAGGCTTACAATAATGTACAGTGGGGAGAACAAGTATAAGATACACTGCAGATTTTGCAGGTTTTCCCACTTACAAAGCATGTAGAAGTCTGTAATTTTTATCATAGGTACTCTTCAACTGTGAGTGACAGAATCTAAAACAAAAATCTAGCAAATCACATTGTATGATTTTTAAGTAATTAATTTGCATTTTATTGCATGACATAAGTATTTGATACATCAGAAAAGCAGAACTTAATATTTGGTACAGAATCCTTTGTTTGCAATTACAGAGATCATACGTTTCCTGTAGTTCTTGACCAGGTTTGCACACACTGCAGCAGGGATTTTGGCCCACTCCTCCATACAGATCTTCTCCAGATCCTTCAGGTTTCGGGGCTGTCGCTGGGAAATACAGACTTTCAGCTCCTTCCAAAGATTTTCTATTGGGTTCAGGTCTGGAGACTGGCTTGGCCACTCCAGGACCTTGAGATGCTTCTTACGGAGCCACTCCTTAGTTGCCCTGGCTGTGTGTTTTGGGTCGTTATCATGCTGGAAGACCCAGCCACGACCCATCTTCAATGCTCTTACTGAGAGGAGGTTGTTGGCCAAGATCTCGCGATTCATGGCCCCATCCATCCTCCCCTCTATATGGTGCAGTCGTCCTGTCCCCTTTGCAGAACAGCATCCCCAAAGAATGATGTTTCCACCTCCATGCTTCATGGTTGGGATGGTGTTCTTGGGGTTGTACTCATCCTTCTTCTTCCTTCAAACACGGCGAGTGGAGTTTAGACCAAAAAGCTCTATTTTTGTCTCATCAGACCACATGACCTTCTCCCATTCCTCCTCTGGATCATCCAGATGGTCATTGGCAAACTTCAGACGGGCCTGGACATACGCTGGCTTGAGCAGGGGGACCTTGTGTGCGCTGCAGGATTTTAATTCATGACGGCATAGTGTGTTACAAATTTTTTTCTTTGAGACTGTGGTCCCAGCTCTCTTCAGGTCATTGACCAGGTCCTGCCGTGTAGTTCTGGGCTGATCCCTCACCTTCCTCATGATCATTGATGCCCCACGAGGTGAGATCTTGCATGGAGCCCCAGACAGAGGGAGATTGACAGTCATCTTGAACTTCTTCCATTTTTAATAATTGCGCCAACAGTTGTCGCCTTCCCACCAAGCTGCTTGCCTATTGTCCTGTAGCCCATCCCAGCCTAGTGCAGGTCTGCAGTTTTATCCCTGATGTCCTTACACAGCTCTCTGGTCTTGGCCATTGTGGAGAGGTTGGAGTCTATTTGATTGAGTGTGTGGACAGGTGTCTTTTATACAGGTAACAAGTTCAAACAGGTGCAGTTAAAACAGGTGATACAGGAGGGCTTCTTAAAGAAAAACTAACAGGTCTGTGAGAGACGGAATTCTTACTGGTTGGTGGGTGATCAAATTCTTATGTCATACAATAAAATGCAAATTCATTATAAAAAAATCATACAATTTAATTTTCTGGATTTTTGTTTTAGATTCCGTCTCTCACAGTTGAAGTGTACCTATGATAAAAATTACAGACCTCTACATGCTTTGTAAGTAGGAAAACCTACAAAATCGTCAGTGTATCAAATACTTGTTCTCCCCACTCTATCTACTGAAGCTTATAGCCAGCAACGTTTTAGTCTATCCTAGACAAATCCTAATGACTACCTTGTTTGGTCAATGGCAAGGATCCCAGTTTGAAATCTATTGCCAACTGTGCTTAGCGTAGCTTTTGATGGAATTGCCCAGCAGACATTGTAGTGTTTCGTTTTTTGTGTCTAGACAATTTCAGAGAAAAAGACATAAAGAGCACACACATTTATAACAGAATAGGATGACGTCGCCCTGTCGCAAAGTTGAGTCAATAGCTTTTTTACTGTATAACTAAATGGATTACACATCACATTACACATCACAAAGTTGAGAATGGTGTATGTGTGCATATTTATTGAATGTGTTAGTGTACAGAATGTACAGTTTATGTGCCTGTTTGCATATGTGTGTCAATATGTCGGTACTATTTGTGTAGGAAAGCGAGAAAGGAGAGGAGAGAAGGTTGTGGGGGCATAGCCAAGGACAACAGGAAGTGCCTGAGGACAGAGAAGCCAGTCATTAATCAGGTGTGATACCTTCACCCTCCAAGAGCCAAGGCAGCTTAGCAGCACTGGACCAAACCAAACACAGCTTGTCTGCAACCCAGAGGGACCAGGATTGGACTGGCCCCAGCATGAATATACTTGTCTAATTAACTTTCCTGCTCCTAAGTCACCATAAATGTTACTGTGGAAGTAATTAGCAGGGTGCTGAGATTGTCACTTTTCCCCTCAGCTTAAAAATCACATCCATTCACACCTCCAGGAACACTGACCCCTAATACAGTATAAGGACATAAGGACTCAGACATGCAGTATACACCAATCAGGGCCAAGACCAAGCCAGGGGCTCAACTTAGTATTCCGAGTAAACATAGCAGCATATACCTGGTGCAAATTCCACATCCACAACATGTCTTGTTTAGCCAGTCACTGACACTCACTCCATTTGTCATGTCATCTCACATTCTTTGGATTGGTAGTTAGTTTAGTCAGTAATCTAAATGAGTGATCGTGACTGACTATCCAGCAGGCACACAGGATCCAGACGGCATTCATATGTCCTGCTGACGGCAGCCGAATGGAGGCGGTGAACTGAAATGGAGTGGAAAACTAAAGCTGTTTCAAGTTTACAAGCTGACTTAATAACAAAGACACCTCGGAAGTTTCAAATCCTTTGATCCCAAGTTCGACACCATAGTGCGCCATCTTGTGTTCTAACTTGCAATGGCATCTAATACCTGACTATGAATGTTTAAATGGTCTCAGTCCCAAACTAAAATAAAGCTACATTTTAGTTATGGCTAAAACTATTTCCATGCACTACATATGCACGATACATCAGGAAGATGTAGTATGGAGATCATTTGGTGATTGGCAAGATGGTGTAGAGATTTCTTGCCCTGATCGCACGTTTTGGACAATGCATGTCAAAGCCTCTGGTTTCTGGCCACATTTAATAGATCTACACATTACACTTAATAGATCTACTGACAATATTTAATAGATCTAAAGGTTACACTTCATAGATCTACTGACAACATTTAATAAATCTACAGGTAACTCTTAATAGATCTATTGATAACATTTAATTTACTTTTGGTTGAGGTTGGATCACTCAGATGAGAGCCAGTGCTCTCTGGTTATCTAAATTGTAGGTTTATTTTTTGCTAATCGTAATTGTAGACAGAAATGACATTATAGCATGTCTGTAAGCTGGAGAAGGTTCTCTTTATATTGCTTCTCTGGATACAATCTCATGTAATTTGCAGGAAATGTTATTGAATTGCTAATCGAAGAATTCTTATGTTATTGAATTGCTAATCGAAGAAGTGCTAAAAACTGTAATGATTCTGTTGGCCTTTAAGTAGTAAGCCACCACACTGTTTTTCTGTGAAAGTGGGGCCTCTGAAAGGTTATGGCCAGCCCTGATACCAAGGACCACCTTGTAAATTAACATTACATACTCTGATTACAGTGGAATAAAATGTGTCAAATCAATGTAGTTTTAACACCTATGGGCTTTAATAAAAACAGGACCATGAGTCTCATTAAAATAGTAGACATCTGTTGAAGTAAATATCTTCCCAGGCTTTTTTCTCTGTTTGGTCAGTTAGAATTACAGATTACTCTGTATTGGCATGGATTCAAGCTGAGCACTGAAGCTGCGCTAATTTGGTTATTTATGAAAGTCGATGATGAACCATGCATACAGACCTATTTATGGTTGGAAAAGAATATGGCCATTATTGTGGTTGGCAACATATTTGCTTTTTTGCTCAACAATAAATCATGACTGTGTCTGACAGCCGGCTAATATCTCCATACTGAAGATGCTCACAGATACACAAACAGAAGTAACTTAGCAATTTGAGGATTGGGACAGTAACTAAATGCTCACTGGTTTGACTACCTGAGTTAACACTGTGAGCAAGACCTTTTTGGAGTCGATAAGTCATCAATGTTGATCTTGTATTGAATAATTACAATATTTGAATTGAAAAAACATTTCTGAGAGCAGTGCTGCTATGTTTCTTGATCCTGTTAGTATCAACACATGGTCTAATGACAAACCTAGCAAACGTTCTCTCTGTGTGAGCTTTGGGGAGATGCTGGCTACGTCTTCCAGCGTTGCAGGAAAGTAAAAATTGTTAACCTCGGTTCCATGGTTATTGAAAAACCAGGCCCTTATCTGTCATCTACATGTGAATACACACATTGCCATTGTATGGGTCCTCTAGCTGTTGAGCTGATTAACTGATGTGTCCTAGACAGTTATTGGCTGAAACCTTGAATGAGGGTAGATGTCAACTTGGGGTTTACAAGGTGGGGGCCTTCCTTGGTTGTGACCCACAGTGGGACTGATGCCTGTCTGGTACCCTCCTGCCTCCAGCGGGGTGACACAGGGGCCACGGGCAGTTTGCTGCGAGGGTAGGGTTTCAGTGTCACACAGGGGTAACTCACCCAATTACCCTCCTCCTCACCCTTTGGCCTTCTCCCTCCAACCCCCCAGCCCAGCTCAGTCTTCGTGTCTACTTGCACTCGGTGGGTCTCTGTTACCTCAGTACACGGCAGTAAATGTCACCTGAGTTACAATCCTCCAGGAACCCACAGACTAGCCCTTTATTCTTTGGCCACAACTCCCGTTTCCCTTTGGCTAGGTTTATTATGCGCCAAGAAACTTTTCCTCTTCACTTTCTCTCTGTTGGATCATGCCCTTCAAGTGTGAAATGTGCTTGTGTATTTTTGGCCCATTTCGTTATATGTTTGGTTTTTACTGTGGTCTTCACTTCTGCCTGGTCCTGAAGACGTTGTGACACCACAGCCAGGATTAGTGTCAGCGTGTATGTCAGAGGTATTTTGCAGAAATCCAAATTTAAGCGGACCAAGAGTTTACGGCAATGAAAAGCTTTTATACAGGAAATGGTGTGTTAAACAAGGCCCAGCTCTCATATGAGAGAGAGGGTTACAGACAGAGCAGAAGACTTGGCCAGGCACCCATGTTCTGACACCAGCCCATGTTAATCCAGGGTAGGAGACCAGGAGACTTGGTCTAATGTGTCGATGACAACATGATTTATCCCCTCCTCAATGTCCACTCTCACACTGCCTTCACACTGCCAGTGGTTTGACATCAGCATAGGGGTGGCTCCTTTCTAGGGCCTCTGTATTATATACCCTGTCCTCTGTGGTAGTTGGTCTTAAATTACTGTAAGGAGGATGGTTAAAGATACTCCTAGATCTTTTGCTATTTGTTTCATCACCTTCATCAATCTCTCACAGAACTACAGTAAAAGGGTCAGCCCTGGGAAAACAAATATTATAGTTTACTCTGACATTATAAAGTACTTACTTGAGTATATCATTTGATAGTATTTTGCACAAACCCTCCGGCGCCTCAGGAGAGGGAAACAGTGCCCTACCAACGCTGTTTACAGTAGAGGTGGGCAGCTGTTGACCTCAACTGGAGATGTCGTCGGGCGGTGGAAGGAGTACTTCAAGGATCTCCTCAATCCCGCCGTCACGTCTTCCCTTGAGGAAGCAGAGGATGAGGGCTCAGAGTTGGAGTCGTCCATCACCCGGGCTGAAGTCACAGAGGTGGTCAAGAAACTCTGTGAAAGTCTCTGGATGTTGTGGGGCTGTCTTGGTTGACACGCCTGTGCAACATCGCGTGGCGGTCGGGGACAGTGCCTCTGGGATGGCAGACCGGGGTGGTGGTCCCTCTTTTTAAGAAAGGGGACCAGAGGGTGGGATCACACTTCTCAGCCTCCCCGGGAAAGTCTATGCCAGGGTACTGGAGAGGAGAATACGGCCGATAGTAGAACCTCAGATTCAGGAGGAACAGTGTGGTTTTCGTCCAGGCCGTGGAACACTGGACCAGCTCTATACCCTCTACGGGGTGATGGAGGGTTCTTGGGAGTTTGCCCAATCAATCCACATGTGTTTTGTGGATTTGGAAAAGGCATTCAACTGTGTCCCTCGCGGCATCCTGTGGAGGGTGCTTCGGGAATATGGGGTCCTGGGTCCTTTGCTAAGGGCTGTCAGGTCCCTGTACGACCGAAGCAGGAGCTTGGTCCGCATTGCCGGCAGTAAGTCAGACTTGTTCCCAGTGCATGTTGGACTCCGGCAGGGTTGCCCTTTGTCGCCGGTTCTGTTCGTAATTTTTATGGATAGAATTTCTAGGCGCAGCCAGGGGCCGGAGGTTGTCAGGTTTGGGGACCACACGATTTCGTCTCTGCTCTTTGCGGATGATGTTGTCGTGTTGGCCCCTTCAAACCAGGACCTTCAGCATGCACTGGGACGGTTTGCAGCCGAGTGTGAAGCAGTGGGGATGAAAATCAGTACCTCCAAATCCGAGGCCATGGTCCTCAGTCGGAAAAGGTTGGCTTGCCCACTTCAGGTTGGTGGAGAGTGCCTGCCTCAAGTGGAGGAGTTTAAGTATCTAGGGGTCTTGTTCACGAGTGAGGGAAGGATGGAACAGGAGATTGACAGACGGATCGGTGCAGCTTCTGCAGTAATGCGGTCGATGTATCGGTCTGTCGTGGTGAAGAAAGAGCTGAGTCGCAAGGCGAAGCTCTCGATTTACCGGTCAATCTACGTTCCTACTCTTACCTATGGTCATGAGCTTTGGGTCATGACCGAAAGGACAAGATCCCGGATACAGGCGGCTGAAATGAGCTTTCTCTGCAGGGTGGCTGGGCGATCCCTTAGAGATTGGGTGAAAAGATCGGTCACCCGGGAGGAGCTCAGAGTAGAGCCGCTGCTCCTCCACATCGAGAGGGGTCAACTGAGGTGGCTTGGGCATCTGTTCCGGATGCCTCCTGAACGCCTTCCCGGGAAGGTGTTCCGGGCCTGTCCCACCGGGAGGAGACCCCGGGGAAGACCTAGGACACGCTGGATGGACTATGTCTCCCGGCTGGCCTGGGAACGCCTCGGTGTCCCCCCGAAAGAGCTGGAGGAAGTGTCTAGGGAGAGGGAAGTCTGGGCATCTCTGCTTAGACTGCTGCCCCCGCGACCCGGCCCCGGATAAGCGGAAGAAGATGGATGGATGGATGCCTTAGAATGCTGCCCCACGTGCAAGGCATCCAGAGTGCATATCCTGATTATTGACCAAAATGAACTTAAATTCCTATGGTTCTGCCTGTAAAAGACAAGATGATTAAGTTTATATTAGCCTATCCATATAAAATAATGTTATGTAGTCTATCACAGAAGCATTTCTGTCAGAACAATAATTTATGGTAAAACCAGAAGGTTTTATTAATAATTTGTATATATTTCCAGTAGGACTTGTTCGGGTAGCTATTCATGATGACATCTGAGGAGGTGGTCTGGTACCATGCTTTCAATCCAAACCAGCATCCTCAACTGGGTACAATCAGGCCATTAACGGGTTTCCTTGCTCAGACGGTTTATTGCACTTGAATAACGTACACAAGTCTGTTGACAAACAAAGCAACCATTACTGCACTTATTTAAAGACACGGTCATCTGATAATTCAGTACTCAGACAAGGCAACGCATCAACCAATAATGGAAGAATTGTCCCAGTTGTCAAAATAAATGTAAAGCTTGTTGATAAAAAAACATAACCCGATCACCCAAGGGGTTCAGAAATTATAGAAATCTTTACATGTAGATGTGAATTGGCCGAACAAAGCGCTTGGATAAGGATATAGGTTTGGAAGCATTCCGTGGTCATGTATTGGATGCAAACTTCAACTTGATGCCAGTGGGGTGTGCTGGGGAGCAGGGCAACATGAGAGAACATGGGAAGGTTGACCTCCAGGCTGGCTACAGTTTTCTGGATAAGTTGCTGCAATTAACAGCAATAGTCCACATGAGATGACAAATGCCTGGATTAGTACCTGCACCTCTTCCTGTGTGAGATTAAGTTGTACTCTACAAAAGCATGAACTTAATTGGTCGGTCACAGTTAGGCCAGTGTGAGATGTTTTAGCTGCTCTCCTATTACTCTTACCTTTTTTTATGATTCTTAGTTTTTACATGGAGGAGGACCAGAATTCCTACGCCACCACTCATTCCACTCCTATACCCACTGAGCAAGACATCATCTTTAGAACTCAGTAGCTGCAGGGACCCGTCTGTCAGGAAAGTGACAGATTGTCACTAATCTCTAAAAGGTAGCTTGTGACAATTAAGATGTTCACTGGTTTATACAATAAAAAAAATGAACCCCCCGAAAATCTTGCAGCAAGTTTGGTTTATTTAGATTCAACTATCGTAGTGTCAAAAGCATCTCAGACAAACAGCAAGTGATCACATGGTTTGCAAGTTCTGCTGAAAGGAGCAAGTAACTGCATTAATGTGTACAGAGAATGACATGGTGCTGTCCATGCCCTTTGCACTCTGGGATGGGGAACAGCTCAGTGTTGTTGAGGTTAAACTTAAGGTAGTGGGCCAACATCCAAGCAAGCGTTGTGAGAGATGCCATACTCGCCAGGTAAAAGAAGGGTTAGAAACCACTACATTAAAAATAGACCACTTGCACAGTAAAAGAGGAGGGGTTTCCACGATTCTCTCGTCTTTTCACTTGAGGAAAAAAGTCAGTTATCGTCACCTATGTTGATCATTATTGCATCAATGTCATTCTCTTATGAAAGAAAAGTATGTCTTCACTCTTGCTAGCAATTGTTATGACTATTAGTACAAACCCAATTCCAAAAAAGTTGGGACACTGTACAAATTGTGAGTAAAAAAGGAATGGAATAATTTGCAAATCTCATAAACTTATATTTCATTCACAATAGAATATAGATAGCATATCGAATGTTGAAAGTGAGACATTTTGTAATGTCATGCCAAATATTGCCTCATTTTGGATTTCATGAGAGCTACACATTCCAAAAAAGTTGGGACAGGTAGCAATAAGAGGCCGGAAAAGTTAAATGTACAGATAAGGAACAGCTGGAGGACCAATTTGCAACTTATTATGTCAATTGGCAACATGATTGGGTATAAAAAGAGCCTCTCAGAGTGGCAGTGTCTCTCAGAGGATCACCAATTCCCCCAATGCTGCGGCGAAAAATAGTGGAGCAATATCAGAAATGAGTTTCTCAGAGAAAAATTGCAAAGAGTTTGAAGTTATCATTATCTACAGTACATAATATAATCCAAAACAATCTCTGTGCGTAAGGGTCAAGGCCGGAAAACCATACTGGATGCCGTGATCTTCGGGCCCTCAGACGGCACTGCATCACATACAGGAATGATACTGTAATGGAAATCACAACATTTGCTCAGGAATACTTCCAGAAAACATTGTCGGTGAACACAATCCACTGTGCCATTCGCCGTTGCCGGCTAAAACTCTATAGGTCAAAAAATAAGCCGTATCTAATAAGGATCCAGAAGCGCAGACGTTTTCTCTGGGCCAAGGATCATTTAAAATGGACTGTGGCAAAGTGGCAAAGACGAATAAAAATTTGAAGTTCATTTTGGAAAATTGGGACGCTATGTCATCCGGACTAAAGAGGACAACGACAACCCAAGTTGTTATCAGCGCTCAGTTCAGAAGCCTCCATCTCTGATGGTATGGGGTTGCATGAGTGCGTGTGGCATGGGCAGCCTACACATCTGGAAAGGCACCATCAATGCTGACAGTTATATCCAAGTTCTAGAACAACATGTGCTCCCATCCAGACGTCGTCTCTTTCAGGGAAGACCTTGCATTTTCCAACATGACAATGCCAGACCACATACTGCATCAATTACAATGTCATGGCTGCATAGAAGAAGGATCCGGGTACTAAAATGGCCAGTCTGCAGTCCAGATCTTTCACCCATAGAAAACATTTGGCGCATCATAAAGAGGAAGGTGCGACAGTGAAGACCTAAGACAGTTGAACAACTAGAAGCCTGTATTAGACAAGAATGGGACAACATTTCTATTCATAAACTTGAGCAACTTGTCTCCTCTGTCCCCAAACGTTTGCAGTCTGTTATAAAAAGAAGAGGGGATGCCACACAGTGAGATGTGTTGATGCCATGAAATTTAAAATCAACTTATTTTTCCCTTAAAGTGATACATTTTCTCAGTTTAAACATTTGATATGTCATCTATGTTGTATTCTGAATAAAATATAGAAATTTGAAACTTCCACATCATTGCATTCTGTTTTTTTTCACAATTGTACAGTGTCCCAACTTTTTTGGAATCGGGTTTGTACTTCACCATCATCGTACCTGTAGTATTTAGTATTCGATTTGAGATTCAGTTATTGTTAAGTTGTAAATCAATCATAATGTGACTTGGATATTAAAGAATATGCTGCTAGACAAGCTGCACACTCACTACTTTACATTGTAGCAAAGTGTCATTTCTTTAGAGTTGTCACATGAAAAGATATAGTCAAATTTCTACAGAAATGTGAGGGGTGTACTCACTTTTGTGAGATACTGCATAAACTGATTATCGCAAAAACAAACAAAAAAAATCATCCAACAAGTATAAACTCGGTCAATACTTGACAAATTCAACTGGGTCTTGTCGTTGTCACTTGTCAGCAAACAATGGCAGTCACAAACACCAGAAATGTTAATTGTTCATTTGAACTATCTGTGCACTCCATGCCACTCCACTGCTCCCTTGAGAAGAGTCCTGCTGAGGAGAGCCAGTAAAGAATGAGCCCAGAGTTGCCTGACACTGGGCACCCGCTGCCTCTGCACAGCAGCAATGCCACTCCTTGTGTCAAATATTTCATTGAGTGGCCTAGAGTGTTTATTGATGCCTTGGCCACACTCTGAAAGCCAGCCTTCGAGTTCCCTCACCATTACGTGACATTTGAGGGCCTTCCATGCAAGTTGGTATAGGCGATGGGCTGGTACAGGAGCTGTCTATTTTCACATTCGTCTACATCTGTAGCCCACTTCCCTGTTAGGTTTTCATAACATAGAGGTCTCAATCTCAGATGGGCAACAATACAATACTCAGTGTGGAAGCAGACTATGAACCATACTTGGTTTTTCACAAGTCAACGGTAGAGGTTTGAAGTGACCTACTGTCCGTAGTTGTAATGTTTCCACAATCTAAAGCCAAAACCTAGATATGAGCCTCTACCTCTAAAGTGGCTG
Source organism: Esox lucius (assembly GCF_011004845.1). Taxonomy (NCBI): domain Eukaryota; kingdom Metazoa; phylum Chordata; class Actinopteri; order Esociformes; family Esocidae; genus Esox; species Esox lucius. The sequence continues at coordinate 14,478,093 of NC_047576.1, forward strand.
AAATGATTATTACAACCATGAAAGTGAAAGTGTCAAACTGACACCTGTTAACTGTTTGAGGAAACAACATGGAAAGTGTTTTGACAGTCTGTGTGAGCATCACTATGATATGGCCAACAAGAATGATTGGAGATTTCTATTGGAGAAGCACTTTTATAGTTTTCAGTGTTTTGTTCTACTGAATGATAGTAATCCACAAGATTAATAATTTGGTGCATTAACCTTCTAGATATGCTGAATTAGTAGCTTTGGGCTGCGTGTTTTGTAAAAGCACTTTGTGACAACTGATGATGTAAAAAGGGCTTTATAAATACATTATACATTTGATTTATTGATTGATTGAATTACATAAAGAGAATTACATGAAAAAAACATTCATTTTCTGTTATATTTAGCAGAAACAAAACTAAATTCAAAGGTTCAGTTAAAGTTTCAGTTCAGTTGCTTGCAGTTACATGAAAGCAACTGAACTTTTAGTTACGTAAATATTCTGTTCAGTTGCTTTCAGTTATTTGCAAAAGTGCATTGTATTTGTATGTATAAAATACATCGGCAAAGGGATTACAGCAAGTACTACAGTATACAAAAGCAATACATTACAATAAGAACTTTAAAATCTTCCAAAAAACACCACCATAAATCTTATAGTAAATAAATACTGTATAATATTACAGTATATTGAGAAAAGCACAATAGGAAGCCAGGAGTGATCATCACAGGGCTTGTTAGGTGATTTGGTGCCAAGGAGAATATGTCAATATAAATCCATAGAGAAGTCTCTTGATAAACAACAGTCGGAAAGCAGCTTCAGGTCTGCCAGGGTGGTTCCCTCCTCTACCAACCCATGGTACTGAGGACATCTCTATGGAACCCATGGTACTGAGGACATCTCTATGGAACCCATGGTACTGAGGACATCTCTATGGAACACATGGTACTGAGGACATCTCTGTGGAACCCATGGTACTGAGGACATCTCTATGGAACACATGGTACTGGGGACATCTCTGTGGAACCCATGGTACCAAGGGCATCTCTATGGAACCCATGGTACTGAGGACATCTCTATGGAACCCATGGTACCGAGGAAATCTCTATGGAACCCATGGTACAGAGGACATCTCTATGGAACCCATGGTACCGAGGACATCTCTATGGAACCCATGGCACTGAGGACATCTCTATGGAACCCATGGTACCAAGGAAATCTCTATGGAACCCATGGTACCGAAGACATCTCTATGGAACCCATGGTACCAAGGAAATCTCTATGGAACCCATGGTACAGAGGACATCTCTATGGAACCCACGGTACCGAGGACATCTCTATGCGACCCATTGAATTTCCTCCTACAGGAAAATTCCACTGATTGGTGTTATTCCTTCTCTGTCTCTGAATGTTTAGTGATCATAATGAATGACATTAAGAAATCATCATAGACCTTAAGAAATCTTAAGTTAACTATTGCATAGTTTGATAAAATGCCTGAGACATATTTTTTCATGCCGGGCTAATTCTGTTGGGGCTGCCAATTAAAAAGAAATTGTTGCACAGTTTACACATTCCTGATCATTTCAACAAGTGGTTATATATCCCCATGTAACAAAAGATTGAGCTTATTTTGTTTCCTTTTATCCATGCCGATATTACTTTAATGATTTGATGGGGATTTTCGGATACTACACATTAAATCCGGGTAAATTAATTATCTTCTGTTCTATTCTGTTGCTACTGCATGGGTAACGTTATTACAGTATAACTCTCATAAAAACAGTTTAGAGTGGCAGACTGAGCAGTAAGGTTTCCCTGCCTGCTCCTGGAACACTCCCTGACTGAGCTGCCGTAGACAGAAGGCACACACAAAGTGCTCAGGATGGAACTTGCGCTCCATAGCCGAGATGCAGCGGCCAGAGATGGGCTCTCCACAGCCCCCGCACAGTGTTCCCTGGCGGGAGTGGTAGTGCCTGGAGCACAGGGGACGACCATCCAGCTCCAGGAAACAACCATCAGTGAAGGGCTTCAAACAGTCCTAGTTCAGGAGGAATAGAGAGGGAGTTGTTTTTCTGACTATTGATATAGTATTCTCTCTAGCTGTTATAGTAGGCCCAGTCTATTGACACTTATTGTATCTAGCTGTTATAGTAGGCCCAGTCTATTGACACTTATTGTATCTAGCTGTTATAGTAGGCCCAGTCTATTGACACTTATTGTATCTAGCTGTTATAGTAGGCCCAGTTTATTGACACTTATTGTATCTAGCTGTTATAGTAGGCCCAGTTTATTGACACTTATTGTATCTAGCTGTTATAGTAGGCCCAGTCTATTGACACTTATTGTATCTAGCTGTTATAGTAGGCCCAGTCTATTGACACATATTTTATCTCTACCTAGTTTTATAAGAAAATGTTGAATAAACATTTACAAATGTATTCAGAATGGATGCTTCACTCTAACATACTGTACAAGAAAACATACCAGACCATTGTATAGAAGGAAGACAGTGTATTGTCTAATGGTAGAGTCATGGAAGAGGTTTTTATGCAAAAGTGTGTGTGATATGTGGTGATGGACTTACTGAACAGACAAAGCAGTCGGGATGCCAGGTGCCATTGGCAGCGGTCAGGTAGTTCTCCCTCACAGGCTGTCCGCAGCCAGAGCACTTTGGTGCAAAAAGATGGTAAAAGTCTCTGTGACAGTATGGCTTCCCGTCATTCTCCAGAAAACCTATGACACATGAAATGACACGCGCACACACACACACAGTGTTCACAGTCACAATGTGATATGTGTTATTCCATATGTGTTATTGTTGTACTGCAGATGGGTGTATGTGCCCCTCTTACCTTCAGACCCAAAGAGCTCCCCACAATGGGAACAGAAGAAGTGCTCTGGGTGCCAGGTTCGGTCCATCGCTGTCAGGATGTTCTGAGAGAGAGAGGTCAAATAGCCCAGCATACTTTAAGTCATTAATCCAATGACTTACAGGCCTTGTACGGTCATCCTGATCTCCATGTGTGGAGCGAAACAGAATGTGAGCGGTTTGTATAGCTTTAGCTAGTGGTGATGGCACAGTCCAATCTAAAAGAGAGGATGCTGTACCTGTGTAATGGGGCCCTTGCAGTAACCACAGCGAGGTGAGAAGAGATGCTTGTAGTCTTCATCACAATAGGCCTTCCCCTCTCTCTCAAAGAAGCCTCTGGTGCCCAGCTCAGCCTTACACACCACACAGACAAAGTGCTCTGGATGCCACGTCTGGCCCAGTGCTGTGACTATCTGTAAAACACAGGGACACCGGTAAGATCAGTGATACTCTATTGTGTCACATGCTGAGCGTGGTACTTTGCCTGGTCCTATTGGACGCTTTAGCACTGAAACAGAGTATCTTCTACCGCTGTTCCTCTCCAGACCCAGGTATGATACTTTTGGTTTCATCATCCTATTCCATACTTTTACTCATATACCTAGATTTGTTCTGCCTACCTTTCCCAGGATGACCTTGCCACAGGAAGCACAGTGTCCCTTGGCTACAGTTCGTACACCCATCTTCTCCATATCCGTGCTCAGGTCTCCCAGAAGATCATCTATGGCATCTGTTTTCCTCTTTGTTGATGCCTTGCACTCCTGATCAGACGTCACTGGGCTGTTGGCGCTCTCCTCTTTGACTTGCGGGTTATCCTTTTCTTTCTTTTGTCCAACATGTTTTTGTTTGACTGAGCTCTGGCCTTCTGGCGTGGGGGTTGATGGAGGGGAAGGGTCTGGGAGCTGAAGAAGAGAGTCTGTGTCTCCTCATTTGTAATTATTTAGATGTTGTCAGCTGTTTAGTGTTACATTATAAACCTTTTGGTGGCGCTAGCAGTGCAGTGCTGAAATGTTCAATATTTCTTTAGTTTGCTTATACTGCCCTCTGCTGTCAAATTAAGTCAGCATCACATGTTGTCCTCTGCTGCTCTGAACCAAAATGTATTCATTCACTGATAGATGCTTCCTCACCCTCATCTCCAGGCCAAACAGCAAGTCTTCCATTATGGAGTCGAGCTCTTTGGTAGCAGAGCAAGGGCTCAGGAGACCGGCCTCCACTGGAGCTGGTAACTCACTGACGAGCACACAGAGGAAACCATGGGGAACACAGTGGGCACGGAACAGATATCTGAGTCTCAGCTCTCTCAGTGTAGTCATTTGGCTGTATATGGGCTGACCTACCAGTGACTCACCTGTATACATTGGTGCTATCTGGTTCCTTCCCTTTCTTTGCAGGGAGAGCAACAGGACATCCCTTTGGGACCTGTTGGGAATTACACATAGCACATAGGGCCAGAAGATACTTCCAGTTGTAGCAGATGGATAAACGGTCTAATAACGGATAGAGGTGATTTTGTCCTTGCCTGATCATGTGTGTTGGCTGTATCACTCTCCGTATTGCAGGGAGCCGACTGTGGACCAGACAAGTTGACGGCCAACTCTTCCAGAATAAGATCTGTAACATGTACATATACAGTACCATTCAAACGTTTGGGGTAACTTAGAAATGTCCTTTTCTTTTTTTTTCTTTTTTTCTTTGTCCATTAAAATAACATCAAATTGATACAGTGAAGAAATACAGTGTAGACACTGGTAACATTGTAATTGACTATTATAGCTGGAAATGGCTGATTTCCAATGGAACATCTACAGAGGCGCGCAGAGGCCCATTATCAGCAAATTTCACTGATGCTGAAGATACTTAACTAGTCCAAAGAAGGCAACTTTTATTGCTTCTTTAATCAGCACAACAGTTTTTAGTGGTGCTAACATAAGAGCAAAAGGGTTTTCTAATGATTAATTAACCTTTTAAAATGCTAAACTTTTAAAATGAGAGCAAACACAATGTGCCATTGGGACACAGGAGTGACGGTTGCTGATAATGGGCTTCTGTACACCTATGTAGATAGTGACTCCAAAGTTTTGAACGGTAGTGTAATTTCATATGATATATAAATACAAAAATGCATTTGGTTAACAGACTTTCTTTTTTACGGAATTAGGCCTACAGAGCCTGAATATTTTTCCACTTGCATATTACAAGGTGCAACCATTGATCTGCTGTGGTTGTTGCATGAAACTGTGCTTCCTGAGGAAGTGATAGAAATCTTTCAACAGAAAAACCTAGTGTAGAAGCGAAACTTCTGCAACTGATGCACGCCTCTATGACTAACAGCCGTAGCTCTGACTTTTAACATATTTTCCTGTTAGTATGAAAGGGAAAATTACAGTTACCATTAATTGATTTAGGGGGAAGTTAATCATATGTTCGTAAGTTCATCGTAACCTATGAAGATTTGTCACCAATCCAAGAATAGGAAAATACTTTTTCAAAAGTAATAGCTAGCAAGTCTGTTAGTTATTATTGTTATCCACTGGCTTACTAACAATTAATTCATTAATTATTATAATCATTTATTTGACATAGATCACATTTTCATTCAATGACCTAGTCATAGCTCCCGTCAACAAAGTCAATAATCCATCACTATCTCAATATTAAGAACCTTCTTTGTGATTCACTGAGAATGTACAATGACTATAACCTCTAATTTAGATAGATATGATATGAAATGAAAAATGATATATACATCATCAGCATGATCAATTTGAGTAAAGTTTGATTCAACACACACATACACACACACACACACACACACACACACTAGAAAATACTTTTCTACCACCTTATTTTTTACATCTAATACATACATCTATGACTATATTCCATTCTATAGTTGTATGTATTGCCATTTGTTTTATGTATAATATTCACAATAGTATCAGAGGAAATATACTCACCCAACTCATCCATGCTTGCTCAGTGTAGCTGCGTACTCTGAGAATGAGCCTACGTGTATGTGAGTGTGTGTGTGTGCGCGTGCATAAACGTGTGTGTATGTGTTTACTGTCAGTTACTTTGGCAACCGGTCCATATATTTATCAGGTCGAATGTGTAATTTGCTCTATATTCTTCTCTTTATGGTTGACTTTTTTCACTGAATACACTGCTACCTTCCTGACAACACCGGATCCTTTCTTATTTTTGAAAATATTAATAGAATAATAATTATAATCATTGTTTATTGAACTTCTATAGCACTTTTCATGTACTCTCAAATCATTAGGTCGACCAAATTTAGGCCAAGTCTTTGAATCCTATGAAGAGGAGAGGTGAGAGAGCAGTCCCACAAAAAAAACTATATTTGAACGGGCTCAAGCACTATGTATGATGACAGTACCTTTTGGTGGGTGTCATTACTGTTTTTATGATAGCATAATGTGTTTATGTTGTGTGCTTTTATGGTCTGAGTGAATGTTGTGTCCAAATTATTTGAGCAGATTTGTAACAGGTAAAATAACCTGTGCAATAACCTGTATGTGGCCTAAACAATGTAAGCTTGGTTAATCAGCACTAAGATTCTCTTAATTTCCTAGAATATGTCCACCAGGAGGTTTAACACAGCTGCTACATTACACGAAATTAGAATGTTCCAAATTAAACCAATCTGAAATGGGAACAGTTCTAACAAATGTGTTGAGGTGCTTTATGGGAAGAGAGTGTAGCCACCTCCCACTTCCTCGTTCTGTGTTCTGTTTCTGTTTGGAACGTTGTATTCATGTCGATTTAGTTGTCATTACTGATCCATTTTGTGTACAGTGTGTAGATTTCTAGTTTTTTATTAACCTTGTATGTTTTTTCGTTCAAACAGTAATCGATTGGAATCTAGTGCGTCTAAATCGTAAAACGGCGAGTTGGAACCTGTTAGAATTTAGGATTAAATTTAACAAACAAACCGAGGTGAGGTGTGTTATGTAGAAAATGTATAATGTAATACAAAAATAATACATTTACACAGTTTATCTTTCAAAATGCACGTGTTCATGAATGTTTCACACTTTTCTACACTCTACAGTCTTAAACAGTCACTATTCTACATACATTTTTTGTGTTGTGTGAGCTTCATTCAGGTGTCAAAGGATAGGGGCAAGAATTTCATTTGTTTCATGTTATAACACTTAAATCAAGTATGAAGTTAACAGATAATTTTTGTAACGTTGGTCTCTTTCCATTTTTTTGTGGCAGGGGTGATGGGGCAGGTTAGTGACCCACATGGTTTCATCACCCCCTCTAGACTCTGTCAGACAGCAGCGGTGCAGAGAGCTTGATGCATGGCGGAGAGAGTCTTGTGTGTGTCTGGGGTCGTGCCAGGAGAGTTGGGGTCAGCTAAAGAACCACTTAGGCTTCTCTCTGCTCTCTGAGCTTGCCCACTGTATACTGCTGAGGTAAGGATTTAGACCAGACTGCGCTGTCTGTGGCACTGGTAACAAACAGCACACAACCTTCATGGCTCGTCTCTACCTGTGCAGCTGTAATATTGAGTTCTGTGCTATTTTTCTAAAGTGTGTAAAGAATGCTCAGGTAAATACATTTTTCATAAGGATACTACTTTCATTAATGTCAATATGTACATGTAAACCTGTGTTTTTCTGTTATAATTAAAATGTGTGTTTGCTCTTATTGGTTCCCCACGCAATATGAAAGGGGAGACTGCTGCCCATGGGGACCTCCAGAGAATCCCTACATTGCCTCATCCTATTGGTCCACAGCCAACAGTGTGTCCCTTCCCACCTTCCCACCCATCCCCCAGGCTGACGCTGTTAGGGGAGAACCTGGCACGCAGTGGAGCCAGCTGAAGGGAGAGGCAGTGAAGAAGATGCACACAGCACTTTCCACCTCAGATGGGTTGCGAAGGACTGTAGCTCTCCAGAGAATGGCCTCTCCCTAGGTACTCAGTGGAAAGAAGTGAGAGAACACCTGGATGATTTAGAATCTGAACTACGTGTCTGCATTATGTCTCCGATGGAGGACATGTGCTCTCATGGCTAATTAGTCAGAGTAGCTGTGACTAACAGAGAGGGAGATAGGAATCCAAGGTACGAAAGAAGCTGGGTGTTACTGGGAAGGGTCATCTTACTGCAAAGAGTCCCAATGGTCGTGGTGAGGCAAGGCCTGTGGTGACCCAAGAGGAGGCACAGCTGCCACGATAAAAGGACTTCACACCCATAACTCCAGACAGAGCAACACGAGAGGTTCATAAGCAATATTCTTTAGAATTTCCTGATAAGTTCTAAAGATCAGTTTTGATTCAACATCAGTATGTTGTTTGTCTGCATTCAGGAAGTAAGAATGCACAGGACGTGCCTGCTTCAGGAAGTGACACAATATCACAATATCAGCGTCTTTGAAGTCACTGAAGGGTTGGTAATGTTGAAAATTGTGGTTATGAACACAGTCTTTAAAATATGTATTTTAAAATCAAAATAAACCCAACATCATGAGGATCTGATTATTTTTTCGTAGCCAAGTGCCTATGAAATGTGACCATGATGGTGAATCGGACGATGATAAGAAGCACGTCTCCAAAAACGTAAAGAAAAATGTCCCTTCAACCATCAGGTTTTAATGACATGTCAGGTTTTAATGACATGTTAAATAATTAAAGAACATAAAATGTGTAGGATTCTTTGAAAAATGAATGACCACTTTGAAGCATTTCAATGTGATGTAACTGTAGTACCAGATATAAGATAAAGGAAAGGGAAAAGCAGTTAAGTAAAAGCAGACAGATAGACAAGGGGAGGTGGGGACTTTTCATAGCAACAGGTGGCATTTTGTTGTAATTTCTCACTTCCTTTATTTGCCATGTTTTATTATTTTATCACAAACCTTAAAATGTACTTTCAAAAGAAATGCTGGAATTAATATCTTAAAAGTGAACATGGTTGAAAGGATTTCTATAACCACCTATATAGAGGAGAGACAGCTTAACATTTTCGTTATAAAAAGAAAAGGTTTGTGCATTATAACTTAGAAGTTGTGTCAAACAGTTTATTAAAAATCTATGTTTTTTCACTGCTCTATTCCCATTAGCCTTTCGTCATCCTAATGTCATGTTCCCAGAAAAACAACACCCAAAGCAATTTTGCCTTGCAAGTTGACAGCTGTGGTAAAATGGTTTCCTCTTGGCATTACCTCAATGAGAGTCCAGCAGTATAGCTAAACATGACCACTCACTAAAAAACATAAACCACAAGGTAAAACAATAAATCCATTCAATCTTATCTCATTCAGGATCATATGAAATACCAGCCCTTCCACCAGAGGACATTCACCTGCTCTGACACTTGCTGTGGGAAACCATTCAACTTTAAGAATCACCTGATGTAGCACGAGAAAGTGCACAGCAGTGAGACTCAACATTGCCATGATGATTCTTTATTGACGTCTTTTGTTTCTGTACAACATGCAGACATAATGGTTATCTGAGTAGCTAATTGTAAGACCCTCTGTTTCTTCAGTCCAATAGAAAGAACCCAGGGCCCTGGCTATATAGTATTTTCTTCCCTGATCACTACACCTGTTAAGCACCTAATCCATCTGTACACAATGCTTCATATGGTGTCATTTATTGATCACTTACCTTTTCCGTTCCGTTGTACATATTGTTTTGTTTGTGGAACTGAGTGTTGCCTTGAAATCGTCTTTGGCTCGGTCATCATTACTGTGCAAATGAAAATCTATTCTCATTTGCTTTCTTAGTTAAATAAAAGTAACAACCAAAGATGCTCTGAACCTGTTGCTTTATGTAATCACTCTCCCTGGCTTTTGCAATGTGAGACCAGAGACATCTTTTTGGGAGTTCTGTGTCTGGGGTTTCCGCATCAACTGTCACCTTTGCGTCCACCAACACATCCACACTGGAGAGAAACCTATTCAGTGATGGTTATCTGTTAGAGCAGCAGCACTCAGTGAGCACGAAGCTGTTTATTTCAGCTGGTTTGGTTAGTGTAAGTAGCTAGGGTACAAAATGACCAGGAAAAGCAGTTACAGTAGAAAACCATATAACTTAAACAATATTTCAGTTACGTATAAATAAAATAAGCTTGTTATTTTAATAGTTGGAAAAAGAGAAATTGCCTAGCTCAAAAAAACCTTTTCAAGAATTTTGAAATTGACCATCACACATAAATTTGAAGTTTTGTGTATTGTAGTTTGTAGCTTTATAATTAAATTAATTCAGTTTGATTTATGTATTGGCAATTGACAATTTGACTGCTTTGCCAATTATGAAATGTTATAGTGTCATTTATTTCCATTGGTATATTTGGTGTTGGACAGAAGAAGGTAGATGGTTGTGATGGAATGTGATGATGGCCAATCTGTGAACCTGCCTTATTGTGGTCACTGGACATTTGTCGTTCAGTCTCTGTATCTGAGTGCAACAAAGCTCACCACCCACAGTACAGAATGTTGACCTCGTTACAACCATCTGCATTGCTCTTTTCTTGTATCTCCTTTTGCTCTCAAACGTGAGACGACCTTGCAAGACAAACTGCCTGATTGATCACATTACACATTTCATCTATGAGAACGCTTCTGATTATATTTTTAATCCAACTTTAATATTTCTTTCACTGAGTCAGTTTTATTGACTGGTGACCAGTGGCTAATGCAGCCACTCACTATAACATTTACGCGTTATTCTTTATGACTTCATTTTTTCCTCCACTTGGCGCATAGAAATAATAGAAATCCCGCCTCCAAATGGTTGCTATGCCTACAACACTTTTCTCCCCCCTAAGCTAAATTGACAACTACGTCAACCAATAGAGACAGACATGGGTGGGGATTTGCGCGCTCTGCAAACTGCCTAGATCATTTGTGCCTCTCTACTATCAATTCACTTTCGGCTGGCTTCACGCTTCGGTCGAAACTGGACAGTTAAATGACTGAACATGGAAATGTACTGTAAAGGTTTTTCAGGAAATACTTACAGGTAGGTAACCATTAATTTGCATCCATTCTGTTAAATGGCTTGCTTTGTAACTAGCGCAAGGAACTGCATAATGCCGACTTCAGCAGCATGACAGTAGACAATGTAGAAATCAATCTTGCATGCTAGTAGTACACAACCAGTTACGTTTTTGACCTAAGCCTGCTGCCAACGTCTCTGACTGAAAATAATATTTGAAGAACAGAATGATATAATTGTTGTATAGGCAAAGTAGGCACTTACATTATTTTTGAAGAACTTGAATGCAAAATTGAAACGCTGGTAGCTGATGACACTTTAAGAATAAAATAAACCCTTGGTGTTGTGGCAGTTTTCGTGTTTTTCAGGGTCTTAATTTACCACTTCATACAGTCAGTATGCTACCCCGTGTAATCATCTAGGTAACATCATATCCTGCTTGAATAGTGAAGATGTCAACTGTAATGACCTCAGAGGGACTTGGCGAATGACGTTGATGTTGATAACAGAAAGTTATTCAAATTTGTCCCAAAATTAACCAGATTTTCTATTTAACATTGTATGTAAAACCCTAACATTTTTAAGATGGTGGTGATAGTGATCGTACAAATTCACACACTTGTGTTCTAACCTTCTCAAAGTAAGAATCGAAAAGTCATAGCTGTTATTTTGGTACCAACTAGGGCCAACCTAGCTACTGTATGGGTATCTTGTTGCGATCTTATGAAGATTTAGGTCTGGATCCTTTTCTAATCAACCAACGGAAATATAGACTTCTTCAGATGATGAAGAGGTAATAGAAGTACCAAAATTGAGAGGTGAAGAAAACCTGTCTTTATCAACTGAAGCCCTAGTCTTCTGTTAGTACAGAGGTGTGTGAGAGAGAGTAGTGATTCATCAAGCTGTGGGTGGGACTGAGAATCTAGAGATGTGAAGTAAAGGGCTTTCCATTAGATGAAGAAATATGTGCCAACTTCATGGCTTCATGCCAGATTACTTCTTGAGTAGTTAAGTAGCTATGTATTCCAAAAAGCACTTTATATATATTTTAATTCATGAGAACACTGCCTAACTATTAATATTTTAGCTTTGAATTATAGAGATTTCTTCATTTTGACCAGAGGAACAGATTATCCAAAAACTATAATCATAGTGGGAAATGTCTGCAGATTGTGATTTGGTGTCTAGTCTGCTACATAGAAAACCTCTGCATGTAAAATTGGGGTCATCCAGCCTGATGTCCCAGACAGCAGCAGGTAGGCCCCTAGTTGTCTCTGTCTCTCTCTCCCTTTACCCGCTGCCATCATCAGGTCCCTGCTAGCTCTCCTCCCAGAACAGAACAGAGACACATCTGAGGCCTGCTGCAGTTAGAGCTCATTTCTCACCGTTAGACACCATCCACATCATCCAGACTCACCATGACCTCAACTCATGAAAGGCTATTGTGGGGAGCACCGAGGAGCAAGAGAAGAAAGGCAAGGCCAGCCTGGGAATAAAAACACTACTTTGCATTTAGATTTGAATTAACTGTGTGTCTCTCTGTGTTGAGGAGTTGATTAGCCCAAAGTCTGATCGGAGGAAGCCTGTAGAGCCAGCCAGTCTCAGCTTTCCAGGACTCTGGACTCATTTTATGTCACAACATTATTAAAAAAGAATCTCACTTGATCCTTAAGGATATTCTGTCCTCATGATCTAGCTGGCTCACTCCCGTTCCCTTCCCAGCCCACACGGATGGTGCTACTGGTTGGTGGCGATTCATTAATTATGGAGATCCCCTGCCTGGGATGGAGGCTACAGAGCCGCTGGCCCTGGCCTCGCTTCCATCCTGCCAAGCAGGGCAAAGCTTGGAGCCTGGGTCTGTGCAGCCGATGGCCATGCTGCTGAACATAGGTTCCCTGAGCAGATGGCTCTCCTTGGCTACCAGAGTGCACCGTAGGGCGGGCTGTCGGCTGCAGGAACAGACCTCACTTTATTCTGGGTTACTGGTTCACTTCAAGCTGTCCTAAGTGGACCAGTGATAAGTGAAACTCAATATTAGGACTGCCTGGGTCAAAATGCAACATAGCTTGTTGAAGTGGTTGCTGACTTCTGTGAACATCTGATCTGTTTTGTATTGCATTTCTGTTGTTAACTTGTTTTGTTGCAGTAGAGAAGCACTCTAATGTTGCTCAGCACTTTTTGTACCCAATAATGTTTTTAAACTAGGTCATCGAAAGCAAATGGTGGCCCAGGAGAACCATGTGAGGGGGACGAGATTCTTCTTGTGTATTTTGTGGAGCTGCGTTCATTTGTTTCTTGGTTTCTACAAATGGATAATGCCTGTGTGCTTATCTTGTTTATGTGTTGATGTTTTGTCATGTACATTCATGTCCACCGTGAATGGGCTAGCTGTGCTCGCCATGCTGTCATGCTCTGCTCAGTGCTCACTGGAGGGTCTCTGTGTTGGAAGTGATTGCCTGGCTGGCTCATTGTCATGGACTGTACTGGACTGTACTATGTGCTACAGGGACATGAACACATTCAGCCCGAAACAATGTGGAGCTCTCGTTCTGCCTGATGATTCTGCCGAGGTGGAGAATGTGAGGGAACATTTGACACGTGGAGGTCTCTCCAGGCCTCCACAGCTCCGTGGGGTTCCTGCAGCAGCAGCACATTTCCATCATGCCCGTGAACGGGGCAGTCAGAGATTGCATGCATGCCGCGATTAATTGACGTTGTGATTACCTTGGGTGGTTGCGCCGAGACGTTTGTGATGAACACAGTGTTGGAATCAACTCCGTGTCAAATTCAGGAAGAACATTCAGATGATCTTTGATTCTTTTCAGGAACCAAAAATAAAAAATGGCTCTGAAAGCGTATCACAATTGGCTGGCTCAGGGAATTATCTCCTGCTCTCCCTGCCAATCAGGTTGGATGAAGGACAGAGCGGCAGACTGCAGTGCAGTATCTGTCCTTGGGAAACACCTACAGCTGACACAGTTTGACGTATCAAATGTGTTAGAGCTGAGAAGGGGGATTTAGCTAAAGGTCACTTCCAACATTCATCACTGTGCCAAAATGATGTACTTTAGTGCTCATCCGCGGTATCTCTGTAATTTAGTTGAAAGTTGTTTGGTGATAGCGCTTACCTCCATTCTCTTCCATTTGTCTTGTTCACTGCATCCCAGTTTGCTCTCTGTTGAAAAGCTTGAGACCTGTCGGTTCTTTTACTTTTCACCATCCACCCACCCAGTCTATCTTCTTTCTCCCACCTCCCTGCTAGTGACAGATGGGACTGATAAGAGCCTAGCAGACCATCTTCGCACTATTCTTGGACAGGTTTCTTTTCTCCGAGATTGAGGTGGCGGAACTCTGGGGTTGTCATTAAATCCTTGAAGGTGGCAGTGGGAGTCAATTCTGACCTCACCTCATGCCTGAAGGAGGTTGGCGGGGGGAGATATGAGGACCAAGCAGGAAGCCTCTTCTCAACTGCCAACCCAGAATGGAGCATCTACCGGTAACCCCTCTCCAATGCCAACCATAGGGAAGCGGGGGGAGGAGGCTGAAAGTGGGTGGTTATATGCACTTTATTTTCTGCCAAAACAAGAGGATGGAGACAGTTTGAGGGGAATGGAAGGGGCTTTTTTCCCCCTCCTAAGCTGTAATTTCTCTGGCATGCCATCTGGTTCTTGTCAGTTTTGCTCTTTGGCTGTATCTCTTTGACATTAAAGTCTGGGTGGTGATATGGCCTGTTCTCCACTGCTGTGGGCTGGTGATAGTGTAGGACTCTGTCCTGGGCCACCGCTGGCCTTTCTGCCACTCACAATCAGCAGGGGAAACGGCAGGAGCCCAGCCCAGTTCAGGGTGGAGGCGAAACACACTCACTGTGTCAAACTCACTATCCATGTAAACTGGAAGTAGGCCAGTTATTGTGTCCAAGCCTTTAGCTCACAAGATATTGTTTGGATTTCCATTGTTTTACCTGGAAAAAAAACTAACATGGGTTGGAGTATTTTTGTTTAGTTTTTTTGTATGTGCCATTTTAATGATATTCCTCATCCACCCACCTCTGTTAAGGCTGTGTGGAGAATGTGGTGCTCTCTCCCTCTCTGACCCACTGTTTGAGAACCAGTGAGTCAGCATGCACCAGATGGTTCCACCAAGCCTCCTTCAGCAGCCCACCATGAATGGCTCAACCCTCAGCTCTTTCAGAATATTAATTCATCAGAGGAATCCAAGTGCACGACAGCATACCAGAGAGGACGTCAGTAGATATCAAGTTAAACCAGTGAAGTACACTGCAGATTCTCCTCCAGCCGCGTGTGAAGCCCGGCCCGAGCCCCAACCTGTGAGCAGCCAAACTGATCCCTCTGTCAAACCGATGTTCCACCACTCTTCCATCACTCTTCTGGGTCTGTGTTGCCAAGCAGAATGGGCTGTCTTCAGCGTCTAACTTTCAGCCGCAAGCCACCCTGCCAAACTACAGCCCTCTCCAGGGACCCGGAGTCCAAGGGCTGGGTTAAGAGAGTAGGGGTGTGTCCCTGTCCCTACCCAACGCCACGTTACCCTGTCTGAACTGGGTCCAGCTGATCATCTGTGCCAGCACAGAGAGAGCCCTCCCATCAGCGCGACACATCCAGGCCGGGCAGATGCCCTGCTGACCTCCCCTCTGAACAGAATAACAGGAACACA
The DNA here is from genome assembly GCF_011004845.1 of Esox lucius. Classification (NCBI taxonomy): domain Eukaryota; kingdom Metazoa; phylum Chordata; class Actinopteri; order Esociformes; family Esocidae; genus Esox; species Esox lucius. The sequence goes on from NC_047576.1 coordinate 14,493,600, forward strand.
CCCCCCACCCCCCCCCCCCCCTTACTTTTGTTCAGACTTTCTGTAACCCTTCCAGCTGCTTTAATTCAGGAGGAGCAAGCTGAGCAGGAATCAACCCCCCACGGTGCGTGCGTGCGGCTAGCTGGTTGGGGAGACATTAGAGTGGGCGCGCTCAGCCGCTGATGTGTTTCCTCCTGCCTCCAGTCAGTTCAAATCAGCCCTGTTCACAGGCCGGCGGTCACCGAGTGCAGAGAGCCTGGTCCTGGTCGTGTGATTGTGGAGGCTCTGTGCTGGCGCCTTAGTGGGCCTGCTGCGCTCCGTGTCCACGGCCGCTCCGGGAGGCTGGGTGACATGGAGACCTGGCTGGTCCATAACTCATCGGCTGTCCTGAGCGAGCGCTTCAGATGGATCTTTTGTCTTGAGGGCCGCTCCTTCGTGGCTGTGTCAGAGATGTCACTCAGTCTCTGTCCTCCCTGTGTCGTCCTCTCCATCTCTCTGAAGTGGAAAAACCATGAAACAACAGTTGAACCTGGGACACTAGCCTTCTTTAAATAAGGGGTCTTCTGTCTCTTTTAAACAGGCTGTTCCCTGTCTGCTTTCGACCTTTTTTATTTTTACTGGGGACTGTGCCTCTGCCTCACTTTGGGCCTGAAGGGATCCTTTTCATTTATCCAGTTCAATTTCCTTAGTGTGTGTACAAGGGGAAATTCAGGCCAATGCATGAGAAAGCAAATCAATAGCACTTCAGCCCAGTGCAAACAGCACATGTATTTGTGTTATTATGGGTGTGATGTTTGGGTTTTAGTAACTGGCTGATTCTGCTCACTGGTACAGAAGAGAGCGGAAGGCTGTACTCTGGTCTTTGTCACTTCATGGTTTTCTTCTCTTTATTACAGATCCCTTTAAACTTGGAGAGAAGATGGCGTTCTTCAAAAACAACTTCTGGGTGAGTTTGTCTGTATGTCCCTGAGGTCCAGAGGCAGCATGGGAAGGGAAAGCGGACAGTCAGGAGATCTGATTAGATAAACGTTGGTCCCATTGCCTTCATGCATGCAAACCTCAGACGCCCTTATACCGCTCATGCAATATGAACCTGGACATTCACAACCTGCATGTGACCCTATAAATAAGTCTTAGCGATTATCGATGAAAATCTAGTTTTAACGTTTTCCGTGGATAAATGGGACAACATATTGGATTGGGAATACATGTTGGAGTGAATAATTCAATCTAGTGTCCCTGAATCACTGAGACGCGACGCCTGACAATTTATTACTCGCTCAATCCAATGTCACAAGCCGGAAGGAACGTGTGTGACTGAAACGGCCTGGAGAAGAGGCTGGAGGGTGGATGGAACAGGCCTTTGTCATCTTGTTGCAGGGGCACTGTGAGTCTCCTCTGCACACCTGGCTGGCCTATATAAGGTGTGCCCTAGTTGTAACATGCACCCGTTGCCTGTTCAAAGGAGGGACATTTTAAGAACCACTCAATGAACAATCAGGACTGAGAGCAAATGCCAGTCCAGCACGCCAGGAATGACACTAGCTTATGGAGATCTGATTCCTATCATTTATTGAATTCCGAGGTGTATTTCTTTTCGTATTATTGTTAAGGATATTGGAGTGGGCTGATTTGCGTCATTTGGGTATTCTCTGTGCTTGTGTTTTCATCCTGTCATACTTGTGTGTGTGTGTGTGTGTGTGCTTGTACGTGAGGCCCCTGTCTCTGGTGCCGGATCCCCCTGTCTCCATTGTGTGGAGCTGTGTTGTGTGTCTCACCGTGACGGATCTAAAGGCAGAGTAGAGTGTGTTGTTGTGAGGAGCAGTGTGAGCTGTGCTGCCTGCCTGCTGGCTGGCTGACTGACCGGCGGCAGGTCACGTGCTCCCGGCTGCCTTTGTGTGGCTGCAGGCAGCCGGGCCTCCATGCCAGTGGTGTGGAGAGGATGCCTCCATTGTATGGAACAAAAGCTGGTGAAAGGCACTTCCCTATGACCCGGAGCGATGCAGCTCTCTCTCAAACTGTCGGAATCAGGTTGGCCATCTCAGTGAGCTCGACCGTTCTTTCTCGTCAGTTTGAAAGAGTCGCTCCTCTTCTCCAGGCTTTCCTGTAAAAGGGCAACCAAGGAACTGCCCTTCATCTTAGAGAAGCAGTTGTATATCATTTCTGTTAAACAAACATTATGTTTACCTCAGCCGTGAGCATAGTGAGGTATGCAGATAATTGCCAGTGCCAGTTTTCTCTGGTCCCGTACCACCTTCTCACTATCTATGACTGTGTCTTATGCTGACAAATTGCCGCGCTGTAATTAATGTGTAGAGCCCCTTAGGTGCTTTGTGTCTCTCGCTGAGTCCTCCGTTGGCTATGCTTGGAAATCCAGCACAAACCTAAAACCATGATGTGCTTGTATTCCAGCTTTTCTCAGTTATTGAACAGAGGAGCAATACCCATCTATCCTGTTGAGGTGCATTGTTGATGTGGATCTAATACCAACTCCCTGGTCTCTGGAAGCGTGGCATGGGTGCGACCTCCATGCGAAGACAAGTCTGTTAAGTTCAGTAGAATAAATCCCTGATATCAAATCCCCATGTGCGATGGATTAGTGGTCACTTTAAACATACAGCTGCATCTAAAAAACAAATGTGAATATTGTGGACATTTATTTTCTGTGATTCAAATAAAAAAGTGACACCTTCATAGATTCTAGTTTCATTACACATAAAGTGAAACATTTCAATGTTTCATTTCATCAAGATTATTTTTTTTTAATCTTGATGGTTACGGTTTACAGCTCCACTTTCTCAGAATTTAAGAATAAAAAAATGTAATACAGAAATTTCGACCTGAGTCTTCTGGACAACTGTCTGGTCCACAATCTTCCCCATGATTGTGGTTGTGTGTACTGAAGGCTTAATGGAGTTAATTTGCTGATTAGAGCTCAGGTCGACATTTCTGTATTGTAAATTTGTTATTCTAATATTTTGAGTTTTTTTTATTTCCAATGGGACGTGGTATGAGCTGTAAGCCATAATCATCAAGACTGAAACAAAAACAGTTTGAAATATTTCACTTTGTGTAATGAATCTAGAATATATGAAGGTCTCACTTTTTGATTTGAATTATGGAAGTTTCCCACTATATATATATTTATTATTTTTGATGCACCTGTATACAGTGGGTATGAAAAGTCCCCACCCCCTTTCATAATGTTTACATTTTGTTGCCTTATTGCCTGAAATGAAAACACAAAATCCTAATTTGTACAGGTTTATTTACATACCGTTACGCACAAAATCGAACTGAAAAATGAATCTTAAAAACTCTGAAAATGTATTACAATTAAAATTGTAAAATATCCTATTTGGATAAGTAAACACACCCCCTTAGAATTGCAACTGCAAACTTGCTGAGGTATAACCAACCACCGTCCAGATCACAAATCAAGCTAATTGGCTTCCATCTGTGGTCAATTGTAATGTCTTTGATAAGTTCAGAATAAAAGTTGCTGTTCATAGAGGACTCCCATGCTTTTTTTCACTTTGATTTTGTTGGTTACTGTGTTTAAATAAAGCCACAGAAAGTCTGATTCTGTGTTTCAGGCTGTAAGGCCACTAAAGGTCAATATTTTGGAAGGGAGTGGTGACTTTCTATACCCATTATATTATTTTTGCCCAAGAACAATCAGTTCCTCCAGAGCCCAAACACCACTAATGCTCTACCGTTCGTAAACCTAGCAGGACTCTGTGTTGGATGAATAATCCATATCTTTCATTCGAGTCCTGCTCACAGATTAGCCCAGGGGTTTACATACTTTGTTGTATTTTGGCGACGTGTTGTGGTAGTTTGGGCGCCTGTCATTTGAGGGAAAGGTAGATAGACGAAGGTTGTTTAAAGTCCATTCATTGTGTTAAGGATTCCGGTTTATATTTCCTGGGCGAGCAGCGTGATAAGAACCCGAGCTACATCAGATTATTCACCAGGGAATCTTTCAGCAGAATGAACCTGGTGTTGCCTGTGCTTGGCTCTGAGCTCCATTCCCTCTGTGCCAGGCTGTGTCTCTGTGTCTAACAGGGCTCTGAGCTCCATTCCCTCTGTGCCAGGCTGTGTCTCTGTGTCTCACTGGGCTCTGAGCTCCATTCCCTCTGTGCCAGGCTGTGTCTCTGTGTCTAACAGGGCTCTGAGCTCCATTCCCTCTGTGCCAGGCTGTGTCTCTGTGTCTAACAGGGCTCTGAGCTCCATTCCCTCTGTGCCAGGCTGTGTCTCTGTGTCTAACAGGGCTCTGAGCTCCATTCCCTCTGTGCCAGGCTGTGTCTCTGTGTCTAACAGGGCTCTGAGCTCCATTCCCTCTGTGCCAGGCTGTGTCTCTGTGTCTAACAGGGCTCTGAGCTCCATTCCCTCTGTGCCAGGCTGTGTCTCTGTGTCTAACAGGGCTCTGAGCTCCATTCCCTCTGTGCCAGGCTGTGTCTCTGTGTCTAACAGGGCTCTGAGCTCCATTCCCTCTGTGCCAGGCTGTGTCTCTGTGTCTAACAGGGCTCTGAGCTCCATTCCCTCTGTGCCAGGCTGTGTCTCTGTGTCTAACAGGGCTCTGAGCTCCATTCCCTCTGTGCCAGGTGCTTCAGGGCAGGACCATTTAAACACTGGCAGGAACAGGGTTTTCACACCTCTCTGTCTCTACTCATGTCTTTCATTTGAATAAATTCAGTCGGGCTTTATTGGCACTGGAATTGCATTGCCTGAGCCAGTACATAAAATACATATTAAATAAAAATAAATAATAAGTGTAATTAAAGAACAGAAATCACAGTACACACAATCATTTCAGAAGTGTAAAGGTATTTCAAATGTTGTATTAATAATTATAAACACTGTTTATGTTTGTAATGGTTGCTCTTTTCTCATGCTCTCTCTCTCCCTCCATCCATCCCTCCCTCTCTCCCTCCAGAGCTGGTCTTTACACCGCGAAATTAGGTTAATGGCAGCAAGATAATGGCTGACTGTCCCGTTAGATTAAAAAAGCCATTTCAGGGAATTTGCCTTCAGTTTCCTGAGATCAGATCAAATGCTCTGGTATTGGTAATAAGAAGTTTGTGCATTGAGCTCATCAGTTGCCGCTGTGCTCCGGGTCCTTCATTTGACCTCTAGGCTCAGTGGGCCGTTGAACCGTTCATCAGTGTGGTAACAGAGAACGCTTATCTGAGCGTGTTCTCATCGTGAAGTGCTGGGTTGTTACGGCGTCTCTGGAACGTTGTCCTATATAGATGGGGGAGAGGCGTGATGTGGTGAGAGACTAGGGGCCACCCGTGCTGTTCACACTGCTGTGGGATTTTCCACTGAGCACAAGGCCTTAACAAGTCATCTGGACCACGTCTTTCCACTGACAATAACCTGAGGCCATCCCAACTCTACTCTCATTGTCACTACTATACCGTTGGGCACCTTCCTATATCCAATATAGTTAAGCGGTAAGACGACGGGCCGTGGTATACGACCAATATACCATGGCTAAGAGATGTCATTAGGCGCAACGTGTTGGGAAGTGCCTCCATTCAGTGCTTACCTCAATGGCTGTTTTGAACCAGTCACAAACACGATGAACACAGTAAAAATGATGTCATGTTGTGTACGTGGAATACAGTCTCATATACCACTGCTTTCAGCCAGTGAGCACAAGGCTTATAATACATAATTATTACACCTATACTGTATAATTTCCAACTATAATTATATATCATTATCCATTCTATACGGTGGGCCAGTGGTTCTCAAACCTCTCCTGAGGACACCAGTCAGTTTCATTTAGATGTGTTACTGAGCTAATACAGCTAACCCTAATTCCTTTACTGTAGATAAAGTTGGATTTGATCGTTATTACTTATTTTCTACATTATCATTATCAAAACTTTACTGAAGGCCACTATCACATCCGACTGAACGAATAAGACGTATCCTTCAGTAGCCATTTGCCGAAGTGTGTCTTGATCGGCTGTGTTGTTTATGCACAGGACCATGAGGTATGTCAAACAACAAAAAGTTCAAGCATACAACCCAATGTAAGAGCTCTACCATTTACAGATTCCACAGACAATCAGCACCCAGTAAAACAGAATGGCATCATGGGTCTGTATGTAAATAATGATGCGTGTTCATTGTGATGTATCCTAAATAGCAACACGACATAGAGAACTACATGTTCCTCCTATTATATGTTTGAGGTTAACTGCATACATTGTGAAATTCAATGAAAGCCTTTATATTCCTTAATCTTAGGATGGAAATGGTTAACAAATGTATACACGCCTTCATTTCTGAAATGGAAACCTTTCATGTGATGCTTGATGTGCTCCTACAGAATAAACGTTATGTAGTCCTGCTTCAGTTTAATGGGAATGCCCCCTATGCTGTAGAGTACTGTGGGTGTCTGGCTGTTTTCTGTGGATAATTACTGACCCTGACACGTGACCCCGTGCCTGCCTGCTGCCAGTTTGCTCTCCTGCATCATAGCACCAGAATGTCCACTGACACCAGATCCTATCACTAACACACTGTTCTTACCGCCTGCTCACAGAACCAGCTGCCTTTAGTCAGCTCTACAGTCATGAACTGAACCGTATTCCCTCTGGTGTACTAGTCATGAACTGAACCGTATTCCCTCTGGTGTACTGGTCATGAACTGAACCGTATTGCCTGGCCAGGCAGTGAACCACCACAATGCGCACACACACAAACACACACACACACACACACACACACACACACACACACACACTATCTCTGGGAGGTAACCACTTACCCAATTAAGCTGGACACGCTGTAGCAGTGGGATTCAGTCAGGGCTTATTTATCTAACCGCGGCAGTTCCAAATGAGGCCTGCATGCTGTTTAAAGCAGCGTCCTCTGCCTCGTCCGTACAGTAATTATCTTTATTCGGGCCTGTGGGAGACAGCCAGAGAGACGTCTAATTACAATCAAGTGAGCACCGTTAACTGGCCATGCTGCACAGTACCCTGATGAGAAGGTGCCCTCAGGCTGGGTTCCCAGGCTGCAGGGCATGGTGAGGGGCTGAATGGGAGGACAGGCTGTGGGACTTGGGCGCACTCCCAGCTGGGTGAGAGAGTAGGGCGCACACCCCCCACGCCCCCAACCAAACCTTCCACTGAACAGACTGCCTTCGCCCAAGGATGACCACATCGATCCTGTCCTGGGTAGTCTGATGGGTGGGGTGCTGGTGGGGAGCTGATGAGTGGGTGGGGTGCTGGTGGGGGTTGGGTGGGTGGGTGGGGTGGGGGGGAGCTGGTGGTGGGGGGGGGTGCTGGTGGGATTCTAATGGAATGCTAGTTTAATACTTGAACCTGGTACTCACCTGAGCAGACTAGACTGATGGACAGACCCGTCGCGTGGAGCGCGAGATGTCTCTGCTGGTCCTCTCCCCTCCCCTAGCTCACCAACGATGTTTCAATGGGCTCCTTCTCACATGAACAAAACACTTGTCTTGATTTATTAGGTGGAGGGGGAGGGAGAAGGGGGGGGGGGGGGCGCAGAAATCAGAACTGTCAAAGCCCATGGGCTGTGGAGTTGAATATGAAGCAGTTCTGTGATGAATCATCTTTGATGTAAGATGAGGAAATTTGCTAAAATTAATCATTTTGGTCACGACTTAACTCTTACTGTATGTTTGGAATGAATGTTTTTTTAGGATACAACACGCAGCTCAAAGCGTATACACACAAACACACACACACACACACACGAATGAAATAGCAGTCATACTTCTGTGTCTGCTCTGTGTCTGGGGGCACTTGCTAGGGGGACTGAGACATTGGGTATGTCATAATCTTTGCTAAATATCCCAGCTCTCTGCTACTTCAACTTTATTAGCTAGCATTATTTCTACGTTTCAGAAGCGCCGCCGAAATTTGTGGTTCATAAAGCCTCGCCAGCATATTAAACGTAACTCATTTCATTAAATGATAGGAAAATCCTCTGGGATTATTTTCATACAAATTTCTAAATCATAAATGTGTCCATAATCGTCAGATGGAAATTTGACCTAATTTGTGTCTGTGAAATCTTTTCTGTGCGGGTGTTACTAAGGTGACAATTTTGGACTTCCTCCTGTCACAGAACTCTTCTGATAGGTGAACAGCTTGATATGCCCATTGTTTGGGGTTGTTCTTCTGGAAATCACATTGTTTGGGGTTGTTCTTCTGGAAATCACTCATCGTTACATTAACTAGTCAGATGTCTAGATACATCTAGTGGGTCAACCACCTAGTTGACCCACTAGTGCTCGGTTTTCTAGTTTTATTTGCTAATGTTTGAATGATTGTCTACCCTGTGTCAGGGGAATGTTAGTGTAGTTAAGGGAACTATATACCTCCTGGGGTTTTTGTGCTGAGCAGGGCGGCTCACCTTTCCCTGGGTTGGGTTTCACAAAGCATCAGGCAGATGGAAGAGAGGAATAAAGCCTGACCTGAGCCCTTCCATAGAGAAGTAGAAGTATTGGGAAATGATGTGTGTTTCTAGTGTACTGAATCCGCTGATGTACCGTATCAAATGAGTTTAAACTCACTGTTGGAAACCTGCAGAGTTGTCCAGCCCACCACCTGTGTGTTTGGGTGTCTGTTTAATGGTGGGTGGGGTTGGTCTACCCTCAGCGTCTCTGCCGCAGTCGTGGCATTCCAACCGTTCCCCTGCTACCTGGGAGAATTGTGTGTCCTTCGACAGCTGGGTATTTATAGCGCTGAGGAGCAGCTGCCTGCCTGCCTGTCTGGACAGCTTCCACATCGGCCATGCTGTTGACATCAGACTGGGCGCTTCAATGAAGGGGCTATTCTTAATGCTGCCTCAAATTACTGCAGCTGAAATGTGTTTGTACGCGGTCCTGATCCATTGCCTTCCATTCCTGTAAAACGTGAAGAGATCTGCACTAGGCAGTAAAGCTGTAGGAAGAATAGTAAGCCTCTGATCAATGCCAAGTCAGATTTATGCCATTGATGGTCATTGGTGATTATAGTGATATTTATACAGTATTGAAACCTCTGGATTCAGTCTATTATGCAGCTTTGCATTGTATTGTATTACTGGGGCAAACTATCGCACGTCATTGCCTTTGGTTGGTTGGTAGCCTACTCCTAAATGCCAAACTGTTATAAATTTAATCAATCCTTTGAGCATGAGTTTGTGTGCAATATGTTGAAGATTTTGAACTTCATAAATTTTTTTTGTGCTTTAAATACTTCTGTCTCAACATTGTGATGTCATTTTGTATAAAAGACGTTCAGGAGCCTTTTCTGATCATAATGCGTTGCAAGGGTCATGAAAGGTGCACTATGATATAAAACATTGTCATTGTGTTCATAGCTTAAACAGTTTTACTTATTCGAAGAGAGATGTCGCTTTTAATGTCGCATATTCGAAGAGAAATATGACATTAAAAGCTCTAGTTCAAGCCAATTTCTAATACTTTGTTCTAAGACCAAGTGGCCAAAAAATCACCTGTTGTTAACAAAGTATGTAACAGTATAACATTTTATTAACTACTTAGATATACCTGTCACCATGTTTTGTTATGTCTGCAGACTTTGGCAGACCTCCCACATAAAGGAAAGATATTTGCGAAAATCTTAAAGATGTGTAATGTATTACATTTGAAGACAAAACATTTCTGCAAAGTGAAATATAAATTGTGACATTAGTCATGGGTCATATAGTGTACCAAAGATTTTCTAACTATATTACAAAATTCTGGCTTGAGTTGATGATCAAGAATCTTAACTCTTTCCGGAAAGCCCCGTGAGAACCTTTCTACGTGTTCTCACTGTTTAGTGTGAATATTTGTGTAGTAAGCAACAAATGTAACCCTTGTCAGTTGAAAACTCAAAATATGTGATTCAATTTCATGCAATTGTGATTTCCTGAGCAGCAAATCCAACTCTGAAAATAAAAATCTATGTTAATAATTGAAGATAATCAAATAATTTGGAAATCCATTGGTGTTACAATAAATTATATTTTTCATGTGAAAAAGTCATATGATTTATAATTGAAATGCATGAATAATATGGTTGATAAATAATGTGCATTGACATTGTAAGAAGTCTGTCATCTTTCAACAGCATTAGAAACTGCATTAGAAAATCTGAATGCTTCGTTGGAAACCGATTTTTGTTTCTTGGCTCTAAATAGTATCATGATTGCTTGTTATTCCCCAGAGAAACAAGAAAATCATCCACAGTACAAAAGGTCATAGAAGAAAACAAAATTACAGTCATGCTCTTTTGGAGGGATAAAGACATTTCTGTTTTCTCCAACTCAATGTCAAGCTTTTTTCTGGTTGCTGATCAACAAGAAACATCCATGTCGGTGGACTGAAAGGTCATGATGAAAGAGTTTTGTTTGTGTTAATTTTAACCAACATTTTAAAATCCATTATACTATGCTTAGAATGTCCTCCTGGAATATGTAACAGACATTATATATAAGGGAGAGAAAAATACCAATATTCTTGGTGTTGTAGGTTGGGATATTTTTCCCCATTTGTCTTTTTAAAGACAATTAAGAGATATATCCTGATTGAAAAACAGTATTGTCCTGTGGCTTATCCAATGTGTTGTGTTTTCACAGGGGGAGAAGAATGCAGGCTTCGATGTGTTGTACCACAACATGAAGCATGGCCAGATTGCCACCAAGGAGCTGGCAGAGTTTGTCCGTGAGAGGTGAAGTGTTGTTTGTGCAGGGATTGTGTTAAGTTTGTATGGCTATCCTTATGGGGACCAGAAAATTTACATTTCCCATTGCTCCCTTTCCCTAATCTTAACCCTAACCTTAACCTCAATAAAGTAACATTTATGCCTAAACTTTACCTAGATGTAATGGCTAACCTTAACCCGAAAACCTTAAAGAAACCCCAATTCTCACTCTAAAATGAATTATATGTTTGACCCTAAACCCTGAGCCAGAAATGTACTTTTGCCTCTGGTTTTACTATACTCGTGGGGACATTTGGTCCCCATGAGTATTGTTAGACCTAAAACACACACACACACACACTCTAACCTAAGACACATCATACAAAGAGAAGGAGCTGTCTTAGTGCACACACACAAACATATACATACATACATACTTGCTGTGTTCTGCCTGTTATCTGTACACACCACTCAGGTAACATGTTCAGTCTGAACATCCTTCTTCCTGCCTTCTCTTCTAGAAGCTCACTGTATTTATCCAATCTCTTGGATGTACGAGACTCACTGTAGTATTTAACCCTGGGCCTTTCAGAGAGGAATACAACCACTTGCACTGTCCGACCAATTCCATAATCTTTTTTTGCCCCCCAAAGAAAGGAAGGCGTGTTTCTCTACTCAGAGACGACTGAGTGATATCTCTCTGTTCTGTATGGTGAAGTCCTGTCTACAAGCTCAACCTAGGAGTGGTTTATTACAAATGTGTGGTGTTGGAGCCCTCTCAGCCTCTCTACATTTCAGGGTCCATATTGTAAAAAAGCTGATTTGTCAGTTGCTGCAGGCCTGTAAAACATTAGCTGTAGATGTTTGTTTGTTTGTTTGTTACTTGTTCCCCTGATCTGATATTTTTTTTCCTATTTCTCTGTGTGGACAACAGATGATTATTAACATTTTATGTCCCTCCTGCAGAAATTAGGCCATTTATAATTCTAATGTGGGTTATGGCAACATTTACAGACTATAAAACCCTTTATAACCCTTTGCTTGGTTGTTCAGGCCGTATGTTTGTGCTTTAATGATGCTCTGTAATAATTACATTTAATGCATGTATGAAATGCAATCCTTTTCTGTTTGCTGGAATGGTCTGAATGTGTATATAGTAGCTGTATTTGCAGTTGAATATTCAGTGTTCAGAATGCATAGACCTGTTTCTGCCTGGTTGGTTACTGGCCAGCTACAGGCTCATAGGGAATTTCTTTGTGGTTCTCAGAGCGGCGATCGAGGAAACCTACTCCAAGTCAATGAGCAAACTTGCCAAAATGGCAAGCAATGGAAGCCCACTGGGGTTAGTATATTCAAGACTGTTGTCGTTATGCATTTAAAAAAGAATAATATCCAGAATAAATTGTTTTATGTTCTGGGAGGGTGGCCTTAAGGATTTATAGAAGACTGTATGATGAGGGACTAGGTCATTGATAGAAACATGTTTAGTGTTGTTAGTTTGTATGATGAGGGACTAGGTCATTGATAGAAACATGTTTAGTGTTGTTAGTTTGTATGATAGAAACATGTTCAGTGTTGTCAGTTTGTATGATGAGGGACTAGGTCATTGATAGAAACATGTTTAGTGTTGTTAGTTTGTATTATGAGGGACTAGGTCATTGATAGAAACATGTTTAGTGTTGTTAGTTTGTATGATGAGGGACTAGGTCATTGATAGAAACATGTTTAGTGTTGTTAGTTTGTATTATGAGGGACTAGGTCATTGATAGAAACATGTTTAGTGTTGTTAGTTTGTATGATGAGGGACTAGGTCATTGATAGAAACATGTTTAGTGTTGTTAGTTTGTATGATAGAAACATGTTTAGTGTTGTTAGTTTGTATGATGAGGGACTAGGTCATTGATAGAAACATGTTTAGTGTTGTTAGTTTGTATGATGAGGGACTAGGTCATTGATAGAAACATGTTTAGTGTTGTTAGTTTGTATGATAGAAACATGTTTAGTGTTGTTAGTTTGTATGATGAGGGACTAGGTCATTGATAGAAACATGTTTAGTGTTGTTAGTTTGTATGATGAGGGACTAGGTCATTGATAGAAACATGTTTAGTGTTGTTAGTTTGTATGATAGAAACATGTTTAGTGTTGTTAGTTTGTATGATGAGGGACTAGGTCATTGATAGAAACATGTTTAAGTGTAGTTATTACCGTGTCCCTCAGGACATTTGCTCCCATGTGGGACGTGTTCCGGGTGTCATCCGACAAGCTGGCTCTCTGTCATCTAGAGCTGATGCGCAAATTAAATGACCTCATCCGTGACATCAACAAGTATGGTGATGAGCAAGTCAAAGTTCACCGCAGGGTAACGTGCTCCGCCTTCCTACAATCAGGACTCCTTTCTTTCAGTCTATGAGGACCAATTCATCAGGTAGTATTTTAATGATGTGTGTTTGGTGTTTCTTCCAGACCAAGGAGGAGCAGGTGGGAACTCTGGAGGCTGTTCAGGCAGTCCAGGTGCAGAGTGTTCACCTCCAGAAGTCCAGGGAGGGCTACCACGCTAAGTGTATCGAGCTGGAGAGACAACGGAAAGAAGGAGCTCCCCAGAAAGAACTGGAGAAGGTCTGCCCACTAGGCCTCACAGTCTGTAGAACTACAGTAGAGCTGACCTTAATTGTTATGACTGATCTGTAGAACTACAATAGAGTTGACCTTAACTGTTATGACTGATCTGTAGAACTACAGTAGAGCTGACCTTAACTGATGACCACAGTCTGTAGAACTACAGTAGAGCTGACCTTAACTGATGACCACAGTCTGTAGAACTACAGCAGAGCTGACCTTAATTGATGACCACAGTCTGTAGAACTACAGCAGAGCTGACCTTAACCGTTATGACCATTACTGTTTTTCAAAGAGTGGTTGCTGAATATAGATTGAATATTAATCTCATTCCCAGATCAATTCAGACAAGGTTATTATGATAACAGATAATTTGTTCTCTGTGATGACTTACCAGAACGAATAAAGGTGACACTAATGACTGGATATTAAACCGGACTCTCTCTCCACTCACTAGGCGGAGCTAAAGTCTAAGAAAGCTGCAGAGTCCTTTGCTGTGTGTATAGAGAAGTATAACCGCGTCGGAGGAGACTTTGAACAGAAAATGACTGAATCAGCCCAGGTACGTCAGGCCACTTGTGGAGGAACCAGGCAGGTTATATTGCAGTGGCTAAATAGACCATGCTGACCACGGCCGGCGCTCCCACAGAGAGTGTTTGGAATTGACCCACCACCATCTGGATTGGCAGGAATGTCCGCTGGGGTTTCTCTAGTGACATCTGTTGGCGGGTCAGACACCTGCTAGTTAATTATGGTCCTTAGACGACGTTAACCTTGTTGGTCCCAGTTGACGTCCGGTTCGAGCGAGCGTTGTTATAAGAAGCAGCACGGTCTGGTGGGACAGGTATCCCATGACACGTGTCCTAATCTTTGACATGCCTGAACCCACTGGGAGTTGCTGTGGGAGGGGAAATGCATAAACCCCTTTTATTCACAATGAACGCATCTCCATGGCTACCTGCACAGTTTCCAAGGAAACCCTTAGCAAACCCAATGAACCTAGCTATATTTGGATAATGATGACCGGAATCCTGGTGACCAATTACCTGTTAATAGCAGTGAGATCTGTCCCTAATTACGAGTGGGGTAGAGAGCTCCGCTTGGCTTCATGAGAACTACAGCCCAGAACATGACAAGGGGAAATGACCTGTTCTTTCAAGCTATTACCCTAGCTCACATTCAGTTTGGTGATTAGTGCCCATTGAATGGAATGGGAGCGGTTATGCTCTCTCCTCAGCCTTGGTCTGTACCTGCTTCTATTCCTGTACAGTTGCCATGGCTCAACAGTCCCGCTGGTCGTCAATAATTACATCCTGTCACAAGCCGACTGAGCGGAGGCCACCAGCTCCCAGTCTAGCATGCTTCTAATGTGGTTTAATGTGGTTCAGTTGCATTGTGTTTTGCATAGGGGTAGCTGTAATTAAGAACCCTCTTTGTTTCTCAACACTTCTCTTCTTCTGTACAGAAGTTCCAGGACATTGAGGAAGCCCACCTGCGGCAAATGAAACAGTTGATCAAGGGCTACTCCCACTCCATAGAGGACACCTATGTCCAGGTGGGACAGGTAGGCTTTCCAGGAACAGACCCAGGACATCACAGGATGTCTGACCTCCATGGGCTTAACTGCAACTGTCAAAGTAAACCCGTCCGGCTTTACACACAGAGCACAAACTCTCAGACACGCTTGTTTCCTCTGCTTTGAACTGCTCTCTTCTGAATGTAACCAGCCCCTCCATCCTCGGTTAAGGTCCATGAGGAGTTCAAACAGAACGTGGAGAACATCGGCATAGACAACCTCATCCAGAAATTCTCAGAGCAGAAAGGCACTGGCAAAGACAGACCAGGTATAATGCCTCAACGGGTTTAATGGATGGTTTGATCCAAGCTCGTGTGTGTGTGTGTGTGTGTGTATGAAAGTGCGTTTCCTCACTGTGGTGTGTTACTGTGTGTTGCAGCCCTGGTAGGGTTTGAGGAGTACATGACAGCTTTAGTACCAGAGGGGGGTAAGAAGACTCGAGGAAAAGCCTTCAGGATTCCTGGACTGGGCAAGAGGGACAAAGAGCCAGACTCAACGTGAGCACACACAATGACTCTCACTATCTTTACTCTGCTCAATCTGTAATATTATCTTGTCACTTCAATCCACCTGTGTGTTTCTTTTGCAGGGATTCAGCTGTGCAAGAGACCCCGGTGAGTATAAATGCTAATTCACACCTAATTTGTGCATAGTGGTTAGTGGCAGTTCTTCCATTATCAGTTCTACAGTCCTGGTGGTGCTGGTTCACCTTGGGGGTGTGTGTGTGTGTGTGTGTGTGTGTGTGTGTGTGTGTGTGTGTGGTTTTGAGTGCTTATGTAACAGTAAACATAAGCATGATAGTGCCTTGTCAGGCAGTGTTGGTTTCCCTGTTCTATTTTGATCCTTCTGAGGTGTGGTGCAGACCAGTGTGCTGCCAGGGCAGTTTTAACAGACACGTGCCATAGTGGGCCAGTGTGTGGAGACAACAGAGATCATATTGTATAAGGATCTGCTTGGCCACTGGAGCCGCAACTTATCCAGGTGTTAGTCTTCACACACTGACCTTGAAATGATCCAACTCTTCTAATAATCATTTCTCTGTCTTGTTTCAGGGTTGTGTTACTTTAAGCATATTAAACACGAGGAGAAAGTTTATATATTTTTTTGTCTGCCATTTTTTGGGTATTCTCTTTTCTGCACATAGAATTCTCCCCTGGAGGTGGATGACGAGGGGTTTGTTATCCGAGCAGACATCAAGCAGAATGATATCCCTGAGTGACACGGACTGGAGAGCTGACTGGCTATTTCTACTGTAGCAAAACGGACCTTTTACAGACCTCTTTATCTCCAAATGTAAACTAGGCTTCACGCTCAGAAAGATTGAATTTCAAAACTCGAATTTCTCCCACGCTGTAAGTGTTGTCTTCATAAAGCCCTCTGGATGGCCGATTAAATTAGCAAAACATTACCTGCCTCCAAGGGAAGGTTTCAGTTAACCGAAATGCTCTGTTTTTCACTTCCGATTCCTGGCCCTTGAAGTAAGACACCTAACCCTAGGTGTCTTTGGTTCTGTGACACGCTCTTTAACACAGCGCTGGTGACACGCTCTTAACAGACATCTGACGTACCTGACATACATTGACACCAGATTTGCATCTCAGTCAGTCAGTGTACGTGCCTGACAAACTGTCACAAACATTTTTGTGTGCAGATTGGGCATGTAGTGACAGGAAGGTGGGTGGGCTGAAAGTGCAGGGTGTTTGGCTGTTTCCTGGGTTTGCCTCTAGAAGCAGAGGTCCAGTACAGGCTAGTCTGCTGGCATTCATTATCTGGCCCACTGGGGAAATGGTGAAGTTATCCTCCAAATATGCGCCATTAACGCTCACACAACCCTACAGTAACCAAACAATTACCTGTTAGTCATTTAGCAACTTAGTTAGTCCACTATGATATATTTCTCTGTTTTTTTTGTACCCACTTTTTCTCCCTTCCCTGATTCTGTCCTATCCCGTCTGTATCTACAACCCTGTATCGGTGCACCAACTCCCATTGGATTTGGTTGAGTTGAAGATGCGGCAATCCTCCCTCCTAAGTAACAGTGCGAAGCCATTCCACTCTTTCAGACACTGTCCGTCCAACCAGGGAGTCCGGTGTGTCAACGTGCACGCCCACTTACTAATTAACTCCAGCTAGCTTTGCAGGAGCCAGTCGCCTGAAGGAGTCGCTAGAGCATGATGAGATCAAATCCCAGCCGACGCTGCCTCCACATGCCCGTGCAATGCAGGCCCATTTCCATCCCCTATCTACTGCGCTAGCGGCCCGGGGAAGGCTGGAACCTGGTCTCTGTTGGTCACTATACATGATACTCTTTAGATTACCGGACCATTCAAACCCTGACACTTCCAAAGGTGTCCTTATCTAGCAGCGCTAGGCTCTCCCAGGTGCTTCCATTCAATGCCGTCACTGATCCTTGACCCAGCTCTCATACGCTGCTCGACGGAAGACGGGGAGAACAATTTCTACTCCAGCGACTCTGACTTTGATGACGAGGAGCCCAAGAAGTTCCACATCCAGATCCGTCCTGTGGGAAGCAGCAGCCACAGCAACTCTGCTGCTACCGAGATGGAGCTGAAGGCCACTGTGGGGGCCCTCACACTGCCCCCCAACAGAGGGGTACAATGGGATAGATGTGGGGGGAGTCGGGGGAGGTGGGGGGGCATGAGCTGAAATGAGTTGCTGAATTTCACGTAGTGGGAAACCTGTACACTGAAATGAGCTGGCTCGTAATACCTAAGAAAAGCAATTATCCCTCCATGTGGTTAAACAGAACAGATGGATGTACACTTTAACTGCAGCTTAAAAATGTCCCAGTCTGTGTAAGTAACAACTCTTTCTCTGTTCCAGGTGTCAATCAAACGACATCTCTCCAGTAAGTTTTGTAAAACGTAGCTTATCCCCCCCCCCCCAAAATAAAATCTATAGTGCGTGCTATTTGTGCGTGTTTGTATGTTGAATCCTTTTGTTTTTGGTTGTCCGCAGGGAACAGCAGTATCGCCGGCCGGTCAGAGGCGGAGGGAGTCGGGGGTGCATCCCACAGGGGTGAGTGGAGTTAGCATCCTCTCGCTCTGTTACTTCAGGATTAACAGTCCACTGCCCTGCCCCCTTAACATTACCTAGCTGTATCAGTTAAAGGTCTTTCGTCTGGCCTTAGCCTTGTCATCAGTCTGACGTGACGTGTGTGTGATTTACCATGTCTCTTCTGGCTAGGCCCAGCCCCGGGTGACCGCCCGGTGATGAGTCTGAGAGGTGCCTGACCTTAGATTAATGACATTGTCTGTGTGTTCCACCTGGGCCTGTCCGGACTGTGGTGGATTAGGGAGGACGGGCAGTCTGTGATCCTGTAGTAAGAGCTGGAATAAGGCAGGGGAAGTGAGCGGGCAGGATTAACGATGAGTGCCTTAATTAAAACTTGAATAAAGTGCTGGGCTAATGTTGCTTAGAGAAGCAGGGCTAATGGCTGATATGCATTATCTTAGAAGGTAATGGGCATCTCCTTACGTCTTTGCCTTCCATCAGTTAATCACGTGTCCTCCTCCATTGGGAACCAGTCACAATGTGTGGGTGGGTGTTTGTGTGTGTGGGTGGGTGTTTGTGTCTGTGGGTGGGTGGGTGAGTGTGTGTGGGTGGGTGGGTTAGGTCTTACTGGACTCATGGGGACTGAATGTCCCAATGTGTATAGTAAAACCAGAAAAAACTTGACTCATTGGGACCTTTTGACGGTCCCCGTGAGGCAAAAGTCAATTTCCGGCTCAGAGTTTAGGTTTAGGATCAAACTTACAATTGATTTTATAGTTAGAATTGTTTTTTTTTTAAGGTCCAGGTGTTGTTGGTTAAGTTTAGGGTTAAGGTTAGGCATTACATCTAGGTACATTTTAGGTATAAATGTTACTTTATTGAGGTTAAGGTTAGGGTTAGGTTTAGGGTTAGGTTAGGGTAAGGGTTAGGTTTAGGGTTAAGATTAGGGCAAGGGAGCATGCAATTTTTATTTTCTGGTCCCCATGAGGGTAGCTGTACAAACTTTGTGTGTGTGTGTGTGTGTGTGTGTGTGTGTGTGTGTGTGTGTGTGTGTGTGTGTGCGCTGCAGAGGGAGATCAGGACAACCTACCCAGATCCGCATCCAGTCCCGATCACAGCAGGTGGGTGTATTTTGGTTTCCTTGGTTTCCTGTGTCTCCGTAGCGATAAGCAGAAGACAGGGGAGGTCTGATAATGATGATGCATTGTCTGTCAAATCCTGATATTTTCTCTGGCTGTGCTTCTTATTTGCTCCTGGTGAAGCATCCCTCATTCCACCTCTCGCTGCTGTTCCACTCTCTCATTCTAGGTTCAGCTCTACTGCTTCAGGCGCAGACAGTCTCTTTGGACCTCCTTTGGAGTCAACTTTCAAGTCAAAAAGCTTTGCTGGTAGAGAGCAGCTACAGCGAGCTGAGAGCGCCTTTGGAGCATCTGAATGTAACTGTGCTTTGTAGTATTAGGATTTATTATTAATCAGCCTGGGGATTTAGTTGTTGTTTTTTCTCCATAGTCTGAGGAAAGTGGGTGTCAGATTCATACTGTTAACACTGTGACGGTCTACTCTTGTTCCCTGCAGATGCCGCCTTCTCCTCCGACTCCTCCTCTCCTGAGAACGTGGAGGACTCGGGGCTTGACTCGCCTTCCCATCAGCCCTTGGGCCCCTCCCCTGAGCCAGCTGGTTGGGCGGCATGGCCGTCAACAGGTCAGGGTAAAGACCAAGCAGACCCCTTCCTCAGTGTCTTCAGAGATCCCTCCCCGGGACGCATCCCCCACCCCCAGGACGACCCTGCCAGTGTCTGGCCAGCTGCTCCACGATCCCCACGCCCTCCTCTAGACGTGGAGCCCTTAGCCCTGCGCTTTTCGGCCTTCTCTCAGTCGCTGGCCCCACCAGAGCTGGAGCCGGCACTGTGGAACTGTAAACACGGTCCTCCTGAGGACCCCTTCCTGGCTGCATTCGAAAAGACTGCCACCCAGGAGACGTTGCCCCCCCCCGACGCCTGGCACGCCCCACGCCCACGCCCCTCTCGAGATGGGAGAGGGATGGACGTGCGCGGCGACCCCTTCTCCGTCTCCATCAGTGACAGCAAAACCCTCCCGGCCCCCTCCGCGTCGTCTCGCAAGGACAGAGACAGGAAACGGGACCGTAGCGTCCCGCCCCCTGAATCACCCGACGACCCATTCGCCATCACTATGATTGGCAGCCCCACCCACCAGTCAGCCCTGGCCGCTGCAACAGGGGTCCTGACCCACGGTGTCAGCAGTAGTAGGCTGACTCCCAACTCCCTGCCCCTGTCCCAGGCCAAGAAGGAGATGGTTCACTGGAACTCGGTCCACAACCCGTTTAGTGAGGCGCCCTCCGCTGGGTCTCTGGCCGTGGGGGGCGGGACGGTCCAGGAGGGCGGGAGGAAGCGGCGCGAGTCACGCAGTGAAAGCGAGCCACGTAGGAGCGGCATCCCCCTCACGCGACATTCTGGGCCACAGGAGGACCTGTGCTTTTCCACTGACAAAGACCAGAACTGTCTGGACCTGAACACACCACCGCTGCCCTGCAACATGGGCTCACAAAACGGTACCAGTTACACACCACATCACTGTAATGTCTACACACACTATTGTATTACCAGGTCTAAAGACTTGTCTTGGTCATGTCCCTCTGTGTCCAGACTCAAAACACAGCTTCAGGCAGGACAGTGCAGAGCTGCTGGTGACCGCCCCTCCCAGACCAGCCAGATCCAAGCGTACCTCCGGCAGACTGAGTGGCTGTGAGCGAGTGAGTGTCTCCTGGGTAATCACCGTGACTACCTGAGCTCTGGTGTTGTCTTGGTCCTCGCCGTGCTGATGAGTACCGTCCCTGTTTGTCTTCAGTCCAGGTCGGTGTGTTCGTCACCTCTGCCGGACCCCAGCCCGGACTTCACCTCGTCCTCGTCCTCCAGCCCCAGTGACTGGGGGGCCCAGACCCGCGCCCCGAGCCCTGCCAGAGGTGGGCAGCCTTCACCCCTCTCACACCTCCACCAGGACCACGCACGCCGACACAGTTAGTCAAAACCATTATAAGACCATTAAAAAAGAAAATTGCATAAAGCAGTTAAAAGGATAATGTTCCATGAACTGGTGTTAACTGACAGAGCTATTCCTCTGGCAGTGCACCTGTCTCGTGGACCAAGCCCGATCTCCCTGAGTACCCAGGAGTCCTGGCCGGTGGCGGCGGCCATCACAGAATACATTAATGCTTACTTCAAAGGCGGACAGCATAACCGGTCAGTATGCGTACATACACCAGAGTATAGAGCCAATGTCAGCTGAACGGTGAAACACAGAGGGGTGTGCTGTATGCTGAGGGTACCAGGGCTAAATGCTATTCTTAGGCACAACACAATGTATGAGTCCTTAGATGTTGTATGTTGGTCATATATCACAAACCTGAGAGGTGCCACCTTGCCATTACAGACTGGTTACCGATACACATGGAACAGTAAAGTAGGAGAAATAAAGCTTGTCATTCCGGTGGTATTGGGTCTCCCAGAGTTTCAGTACCAGTCAGCGTTTCATAATATCTTGGTTCCACGGGCCAGCTGATGGCTGAATGACTGCCCTCTTCTCTGTTCCAGCTGCCTGGTGAAGATCACTGGGGATCTCACCATGTCTTTCCCTGCTGGAATTACTCGTATCTTCACTGCGAACCCCAACGCCCCGGTCCTCAGCTTTCGATTGGTCAACATCTCCCGGGTTGATCACTTCCTGCCCAATCAGAAGCTGCTCTACAGGTAAGTTGGCACGGGCTGAGATCGGGAGGTTATGATCTCTAGAATATGGTGTGGGTCATTCACCACCAGTGTGTGTTGTTCTCCTCAGTGACCCGTCCCAGGTGGACCCAGACACCAGAGACTTCTGGTTCAACATGCAGGCGCTGAACCTTTACCTGCAGAGAGAGGCTGAGCTCAACCCGCAGGCCTCCTACTATAACGTGGCCCTGCTGAAGTACCAGGTGTGTGTGACACATAACACAACACATCGTCTTCAGCATTCACCCCCCCCCCCCCCCCCCCATCTTCAACACTGTCCTTACGTCGACCTCCCGCCTGGCCAGGTGTCTTCCCAGGACCCCGGCCGCGCCCCCCTCCTGCTCTCCGCGGAGTGCCAGCGCAGTGGCACCGTGACCCGTGTTTCTCTGGACTACCACTGCTGCCCGGCCACGGCCCCCTCCACCCAGCTCACGGCCGTCCAGGTGCTGCTGCCCCTGGACCACACGGCCACAGACCTGCAGTGTCAACCACCGGCCACCTGGTGAGCATCCGGAGTGGGGACAGAGGAAGGACGTGGCGTGGGGGAGATGAAGGCTGGATGGGTGGGTGGGTGGGTGGGGGAGGATAGTGCTGGGACGGTAGAAAGGATGACTGGGAGGAAAAAAAGGTGGGGGAGGGAGTGGGTGGGCTTCACTGACCCTGTGTTGTGCGTTAACAGGAATTCTGAGGAGCGACGGCTACTGTGGAAACTTCCCAACCTCTCTCCTACCAACCACAGCAAAGGTCTGTCTGTCTGCGTGAGTGTCTCTGTCTGTCGGCGTGAGTGTCTCTGTCTGTCTGCGTGAGTGTCTCTGTCTGTCGGCGTGAGTGTCTCTGTCTGTCGGCGTGAGTGTCTCTGTCTGTCTGCGTGAGTGTCTGTCTGTCTGCGTGAGTGTCTGTCTGTCAGCGTGAGTGTCTGTCTGTCAGCGTGAGTGTCTGTCTGTCAGCGTGAGTGTCTCTGTCTGTCAGCGTGAGTGTCTGTCTGTCAGCGTGAGTGTCTCTGTCTGTCGGCGTGAGTGTCTCTGTCTGTCTGTCTGCGTGAGTGTCTCTGTCTGTCTGCGTGAGTGTCTCTGTCTGTCTGCGTGAGTGTCTCTGTCTGTCGGCGTGAGTGTCTCTGTCTGTCGGCGTGAGTGTCTCTGTCTGTCGGCGTGAGTGTCTCTGTCTGTCGGCGTGAGTGTCTCTGTCTGTCGCCGTGAGTGTCTCTGTCTGTCGGCGTGGGCCTGTCTGTCTGCCTGCGTGGGGGTCTGTCATTGACTGTCTACTGTACACCCACACTAATCACTCCAGAGCTATAGAAAATATTTTACATTTAAATGCAGTATAATACACACAATTTTTTCCGTTCTTTTTTAAGTCTGGTCCATGACAACATAATTGCATTGAGTTTAATCCGCTTTGCTATTTCAATATCCAGCTTCTATAAAGGTATTATCTAAAATATTACCATATGAAACCTGGCCTGTGAGTGGAAGATGAATCTGTGATGGGGATCATTTTAGGGAGCATGGATGAACCAGAAGAACCACGCTATTTATAGGCTTTTTAAATACAGGGGAGTTTGGCATATATTAGCCCAAAGAGTGAACATCCTTTAATTTAAAGGCTGTGATCAGAATCTCTGGAAGGTTGCAATAACTCCGTCACGTGCGATTTAAATTCCCTTCTCTGCCTTCTGGGTATATTGCAAATATTTCAAGGGTCAGTCTGGTCACCAATCTATCGGACTATAACCGATCCTTCTGTCCAGCGGCCAAATGGACAGTACCAGTGTGATGAACTGGCTCCTGTTAGCGGAGAGGAACTGAAGAATGTGTCGCTTGGTTGTTTCAGGCTCTGGAACCCTGTGTGCCAGCTGGCAGTGCCTGGAGGTTCCTCGCGGCCCTCCCCCGAGCCTGGCAGTCCAGTTTGTTGGCTCCGGGGCCTCTCTGTCAGGCATGAATGTGGAGCTGGTGGGCAGCCGCTACCGTATGTCCCTGGTCAAGAAGAGATTTGCCACAGGTACAGTACCGCCATCTGTCACAAGGCCTAGATACTAACATACAGTATAGGAGCTTGACTAAATGTTGGGTTTCACCATGTTTCTCTCCTTACCAGGGAAGTACATGGCAGGCTGCTCCTTGTAAGAAGGCACCAGTGGGAGTTCCTGGAGAACACATTGCACTTTTAGCCCTCTGGGCTGTATTGACCTCCCCTCCAGGATGGAAAGGATATACTGGGATGCTTGTGACCAGGCAGACTCCTGGCCTAGGATGGCAATGTGCACTTAACATGTGGTGTCCTGGCCAATAGAAGGATCATGCTTGTTTTGGGAGCAGGTCTTTTCTCTCTTTCGGCGCTGCGTTGTACACAATCCTCACCCTTTTATAGTAGCGTGTACCCTTGGCTTTTCATTGTATTACATTTTGTTTGCGTGTTCATTTGTTCTATGTGCCTTTATAGCAGGACTTTTAGAATTGAAAGTTGATTTTATGAAAATATATAAAATTGTATAAATAAACGTACTGCTTATGTCTTAAAAAGGATTGCAATCAAAACTTGAATTTGAAATGTACTTAAGGAATATTTCAAAAGTAATGTGGAGGTAGGTAGCGAGCAGTCACAGTAGAAATAACAGTTCATTTGCCAGGAGACAGTGAAGCATCCACATCTTAAACCTCATGGTCCCATCTGTGCAAAGCATAGCTACGAGGAACTGATCAGTCACATCTTCCTAATGACTTTTTCATATCTATTCATGTTTAATACACATTTCTTTAAGCAATAGTTTAGTGACTCCTACAGAGAATGAGCAACATTGCTCAAGCTTTAATCTGGATGAGTAAATGGAGATACGTATGTTATTCTCTGACACCTGAGGTTTTTAACTATTTCTATACAAAAGTAGCAATGCCTCTTCAATGGACCACAAACATGCAGGCACTTGGGAGTTGATTTTGAAAAGTTACATCAAGAGGCCATTACCTATTGGAATAATGAAGACTTAGGGAATATAAGGTTCTGTGTAAAAAAATATAATTTAAGTCTGAGTTTACTGGCTTTACATTTATCACTAATTACCCCTTTCCACAAAAATGAAAGTTATTTATAAGAATCTTACAGGGGTGAGTGCATATTTTTACTGTGTGGGAATGTAACCCATATCATGCTCTACCAACCAACTTCCCAGGTACCTAGATCTCATGTGAAAGACCACCTAAAGTGCAACTTTGTGAAAACCACATTTGACCAAAATGTCAGAACCTTTACGTCCCACGGTTTCCGTTTTCATTTAATAAATAATGAACTTGACTAAAAACAGATGGCTCACACCGATTTATTACACATTTTGACCAGTACAAAATACAGTCGAACAATGCAGTTTGTTACAGACCGTTGTCTGCCCTTAGGCTAGGTAAAGTGTAGTCAAGAACAGGTTTAAAAATACATAAAAATAAGGGTTCAATATACAATAATTGTAAGAAGAACCAGATCTAGTTCAATAAAAAAATCATCCTTAGCCAAGTCTAAACAGCATTACAAAAAAACGTTACAAAGTACACAGAAATTACTTTCCAAAGCACTTAAAGGCAAAGTACTGTGACAGGCACGAGTTAACAAAAAGCCTTGAATAACTCAAGCTCAGGATTCTCATAGCTACTAAAAAAAATCTGAGGGTGAAAAGGGGAAACACAAAAGTATTTAGAAATAAAAAATGTCAACAATTAAATCAGTTATATTTATAAATAGAAATGGAGATGCTCTTTATGGTATTTCATAGCTTAATTGGGCACTGACACCCCAAATATCAACAATGTTACAGTTTAATATTGATGTGTTGACCAGATGATGCAGAAAATGATCCAAACAATACAATGTCAACATCACACAGTCCCAACCACTAAAGAATCAAAGCAAGGACTTCCCCTTAAAAACAAACTACAGTATGGGGAGAGAAATTATTAAAGACCAGCTGATACTGAAGGCCATTAATGAACACATTTCTACATCATATTGAGAAATAGATTTGTATATCAAAGTTAAACAGTTTGTTGGTTCGCACATTCAGGCCTCCTACAGTACAATTGCACAGCTATATAATGTGTAATAGTTTTGGAGCAACGGTCTCAATAGCTGTTTGCATTTTCATATATCAAGCAATAGGAACTGATGGATATGGATTGGGATATTCTGAATTCAAGATGGAATCAGTTCACTTCTGTAACAGTAGGTGTTCGGGGAACAGCCTTACTATCTGCACTCAAAGAGAATCCGGTTGAAAAAAAAGATTTATTTTTGAAGGTTTTGGCTTTGGAGGTCCAACGCACTTTCGCGTTTTGGTGAATACAAATAAATGTAACATCCCTTAAATTGGAAATGGCCCAGTTTGGGCCAGACATTCGGCTCCACAAAATGGATGCCAGACACCTCTAGTTGACCTAGAGGGTAGATTATATATGCTATGTATCTAGTGGTTCCTGAACAATCACCCAGTCTCAACATTTTGAACATATCCAAATGTTTTATCATAGATGCAGCTGGCTGGTCCCCAATCCTGGGGTGTGATGTCTAGAAACAACCCCAGGTATCTACAATAACGGACCAATTAAACCAGCCCTTGAGCACTGGAGTTGCTGTGAAGCGACATCATTACATTTTGGATGGCTACTCTTTTTTTTATATAGTTGCTTCGTAAGAACAGTTTCAGCATAGAAAAATACGAGGTAAATCTCATACAGCCAGGGTGTTAGACAGAGGTTACTGTCTGCCTTCCTATCAACTATGAGACCAGGGTGTTTCCTGCATCAGGCTCTACGCTGGTGGGAGAGGGCCGAGTCCTTTGGGTCAGTGGGTTGCATCAATGTGCGTTGAGCTGCCAGTAGCAGCAGAGGCAACACCTATTCCTACACCTAGAGGTTTACAAGGTGCTTTAGAAGGTCTGAGGTTCTGAAACAATACATTCATACTGCAGTAGAGGCACAGCTGAAGGAGGAGATAGACATCTGTAGTATTGGTGGTTAATGAGTTCTCATCTAAGGCACTGAAATGACACTATGGCACAGCTAATAGAAGAATAGAAACACACACACGCACACACACACACACACACACAAACAAACGCACAACACTCGTACAGCGATACACATATCCAACATGGGTACTGCACAAAGTCATCCTTATTCACAGTTGCAAAACAGAACAAAACAACGGGGAGAAATTAAAACGGTATTCTCCTGTTAGGTCAAACAAGCCCCCCATGGCAAGCAGTCACTGATTTTCCCTGGGATACATGCCCCCCTTTAAAGACACTAACTAGGAAGGGTGTTAGGGTCGGCGCTGAGCCTACTGCTCTTCACTATGTACAGTCAACACACTGTGTGTAGTGGGCTGGGCCGGCCCCTGTCAGTGTACTGGTCAGGTCAGCAGGGCTCCTAGCGGTTGTGGGCAGGATGAGGGGGGGTCTTAGATCTCTTGCAGCGAGTGGTTGATTTCAATCCTCTCCCTTTTCACGGCCGGCTCGTTGGGCCCTCGGCCCTCGTCGCTGCCCATGTCACTCATGTCGTCTGAGAAGGAGTTGTCTGAGACAGAAACAGCAGTGGTCAAGAGAGAGGTGAGGTCTACAGTCATACCACAGACTGGGTTTACACATGCAGGTCAATTCCGATGTTTTTCCACTGCTATTCTGACCAATCCAATGTTAATTAGTGGAATGTAAATCATAACCGGGCTTCCTGTGTGTAAACCCAACCTTAGATGCTGATAGGGGGGGGGGGGGGAAGCACAAAAAAAACCCACTTGGAGCCAAGGAGAATAAGCCTACCTTTGTCCATGAGCATCATCGAGTTAAGGTCACTGAACTGTGTTTCAGAAGAGAGGAGGATTTAGAGAAGAGATTTAAGACCACATCACTCAAAACCAGAAACCCTGACAATGGAGCCTGTGATTAAATATTCCACTGAGTTTCTCAGGGGTTCCAAAGAATAGCTCAAGGAAACAGATCCACGAAAGCCCGCCCACTCACCTCTCCCATGACAGCGATGGGTGTTTCTCCGGTTGCCTGGGCAACACGGTGCTCCACCAGGTAGAACATGTACTCATCATAGAGCAGCCTGATGAGGTGGAAGGAGCCGAAGCTAGCTGCACTACGCAGGGTCAGGTCCCTGATCACCATGGAGCTGTGGGGGCGAGAGGAGGAGGTGGGAGGGAGGGAGGGAGGGCAATCAAAGAGAGATCCCACTAACGTAGCCCTAATCAGCTTGAACCTGCTCGTCACACACATCTAACCACCAAATTAAATCAGCCTGCAACTAATACCAGCCATTAGTGGGGATGCTTTAAAGGATGCTCCATAGAGACGTTCCTCTGGAACAATGTATAGCAGTGGTGGAAAGGGATGCAGGAAAATAGACTATTTAAAATGTTTAAGCCACATCAGGATGAAGTTAACCACATCTCCAGGCTATTAAGCACAGCACATAAAACGGGTACATCAACCATTCAAAGTCAGCCTTGATGGGCATGACCATATAATGTTATGGGAGTGACCTACGGTATAAAGTATTTGCCATTATTTAATATGAGCAAATATTTTTAATTGGCAGCTTCTTTCCATGAATATCAGTGAGTTACCTAGCAACAGTACTTCATCCTCAATTTAGTCCATTTAAGAAAACTTTTTTTTTATACCAAGGTTTTGTTTCCAAAATCTAGCTATGATATTTAGTGCTTTAAAGAGCAGTCTTTCTAAAGATTGGCATAGTACACCAGGGCTGTACAACACTATTGCTGGACATCTGTCTGTGCAGTACCTAGTCCGCTGGCTTAGCTGTTGAATGTAACAAGAGTTGCCCAAGAAGAGGTGATGTTGGAGATGACTGGTTGGTAGATTGATAGTTGGACCCTGTGTTCCACCAGAAATTCCACACATTTGCAACTCCTAATTTGATTCTAATCGGGCAGGGTCTTTCTGGTCTGTTTAGTTCCCCCACCACTTAGAGGATGCGCCCCAAAGCCAGTGGGGTATGTGTGTCTTTCATTCTCTACCGCATTTCCTTTCTGGGGAATGTAGAATACGTCACTCAACTGTAGTTCTCTTACTACCATCGTATTTATTTATTCTTTTATAAAACTACAGGTCGAGGTAAGGCTATTGAAATAACATATTTAGCCCCACTCTTCTCATGCACTCAAGGCAAAATGTGGAATACTAGCCATGCTGCTTAGTTGAAAACAGTGCAGTGTGTGCATATTTAGCAGTTGTGAAACATATGGGAATGGAAAGCTGTGAACCCAATTTCTGCAGTTTGACTGTTTGCCAGAACACATTTTTCCTCCCTAAGGTACATGCAAGCTGAATGCACCACTGACAGTACTAATTTATCTCCCACAGAACACAGTAAATCGACTATTCTACTGGGAGGGGGGTTAACTATTTCTTCTATTACTCACATACTCTGTGGATGAAAAGTGAACGTTCACTTTTCCTGTGTCTTGAAATTGCGCCTTGGTTCATTTTATTTTCACATTCCTTACCATTTCAGTGTAAAATAGATCGGTCCCTACCTGTAGAAGGACCACTTAAGCAGGAACTGTCGTGCAGCCTTGGGGAAGCTGGGGCTGCCCTCATGGGACTTGAGGACCTGGTTGACCACGTTGTCCAGCCAGGCAGCCCACTGGTCCAGAGAGCTCTGCTGCTGCAGGGTCACCTTGAAGTCCTGCTCTAGTCGCTGGACCACGCTCTCGTCACACTGGCACACCCACGATGCCTGCTCCTGAGGAGACACACATCAAGTCGGAGAGGTCATTCGAGGTCCCGGTACAAACACAAATGTGCACATACAACTATATATACACAGGCATAATTAGCTGTTGAATAATGACCCATTCCACGCTTAGCTCAATGGACTCACCTGTACATTGGCGAAGTCTACGCGGTTGAGGTCGCTGAGCATCTGGTTAATCTGGGAGGTGTTCTGGAGGACGGCACGAGCCGCCTGGGCCAGGTGGTTCAGAGAGGTGTACCGGCGCAGGGTCTGGGCAAACGCACTCACCACCGCCGCCTTCAGCATAAACAAAGGATAAACGCTTAACGACGCGCAATGGAGCTCTACTGAGTCCCGAAAAATTCCAGGGGTGTTGGTGGGTTTTGGTTCTCTACCTTGGTGCGGACAATCTCATTGGGAAAGTCACTCATAGCTGTGGTCAGCCAGCCTTCCAGGCTCTTGGCAAAGTTGCGGATGGCCTGAGTGAGAGTACCTGCAATACAAAATGGAACTGGAATAAATCCATGTGACTGACCACTGTGTTGGAGGTGTTAGAAGAAATAATGTATAATGGTGAGATTATGTAGTAAGCCTAAAGTTAGGCAGGTGTACGGACTGGGGACGGGGCGCAGCACATCAGGAATGAGGATCTCCACCAAGGCCTGGTACAGGATGTGGTCACAGCTCCTCATCCACAGCTTCACAGGCTCGTACTTGCACAGAGCAATCAGCTTCTCCCTGGGGATCACCCCCTCCATGTCCTCATCACTGAACACACAAAACATACACTCACTAAAAGCCCAGGTTTAAAAGACAATTTGCTATGTTTAGCCCTCTAAAACAACATATCTATAGTGCCTTAGCAACCAACGAGATAAGAGCCAGGCAGCTTTGGAATCTACCTTGAATTATACCTGTGGTTCGGAATTCCTATTCCTATTCTTACAGCCTATCCTGTCCGTGATATAACTAACAGAGCGATCAATCTCTTTATATATTTCTAGGTTGGTGGCACAAAGCAAGTAAAGCTTAATAGGTTTAGCCTTGGGAGCCAAATGGATTACAGCTAGCTTGCGTTGCATTCTAGCTAATGTTATATCAGGTGTGGTTCTGAGCTCACATTTATAATGCTTGTCCTGCCCATGGTATAACTATAGCAGAGCAAACACACATTGTTTTTATAAATATCCTATACCAAAATGTCAGGAAGACACCAATTCAACATTGCAAGTATACACCGAAAACAAACCATTGGCGAAATAAACCATTTCAAATAACATCAGTCCCCAATACTGTTTACAATACAAAATCAGAAAAATATCAATTGTATGGTGAAAAGGGTTAGTCAAATAGGAATATCACCTGTTTGGGATGGTGGTGGTTCCATCACTAGATGGTGCTGTTGAATACCAGAAGGTCTGCCACAGCTTCTCAATGTAGTGGAACTGGAGGTTCATCACCACATCCAGAGTAGCCTAGGGGTGGAGGGAGGAGCAGGATGAGGGGGGAGAACAAAACACACAGAGCGGAGCCATGGCAACCAGGCAGACAACAAAGTTTCTCTGCAATAGCCTACCAACTGAACCGTCACAGTTAGGGACTGAGGCCAAGCTCAATGCTACCTTCCTTCCAAACCATTGATCCCAAACAAGAGCTTGGAAATATTATATATAGATAGGTATTCACTATGAATGAACACTAATAGTTTCAAAACATGGACAATAGCGTGAATTAGAAGTGGATTTAATATTGTTGGAATCTACTCCCTAGCCACACACACACACAACTTCCTCATTCCTGTTAGCGTGCTCAGTCTCTCACTTAGAGCTACTCTCAAACAACTCCACTTCAACTCTCCATTAAATATTCCTAAACATTTAGAATCCCACCATACCATTTACCAGTAACGTCATGTCTTCAGGGTGCACATTTGTCAAAAGGAATTTTCAATAACGCAAATACAGTACAGAATGGACAGGAAAAGTCTGCAGCTATACGGTATGTTTCAATAGAATGTACTATAGACAGTGACGCTCCAGGCCACCCTGACCGAGCTGCTGTATGTTTTGTCTATCAGTGCTGTGGTACAGTGTCTCTATTCACTAGGATTCACACCATGCCCAGAGATTCTCCTTTGGCAGGGCACGCTCTCGGTCTCCAGTTACAGCCCAGTGCAGTGTAGGCTTTCCTTCAATCACATGATATGTTTTTGCTTCCTCTCCAAGGATCACCATGGCAACCATGTTTACCGTTGCCCCTGGCAACAGCTTAAACACTGAACTCCAAAACAAAAAGGAGAATTCCCCAGCCCCTACAAACAAGCGTTTTACCTCCCCAATTTTGCCACACAGGAAAAACAGCATAGCTCAAAAAAGATTGATCTCAACAAAGAGTGGGAGAGAGAGCGGGAGAGAAAGAAAGGAAGGAGGCTTGGACATTGCCCTTACACACTAATATTGGACTGGGATATATTCCTTCCACTCTGGAGTTGTTATGACTATTTATTAATTGTATTGTTCAACTCTCAACAAAAACAGCCTTTATTGGCATTTTTCTTGGTAACTTGGCCGATAACAAAAAACAGGCCTCTAACTTTCATGTTTCACATGCACATACTGAAGCAAAAACCAGGGAACATGGATGTTTGTGGGGGTAACAAATGTAGTGCTTGTTTGGACAAATGATCAGACACATCTACATGGTTACCATTTCCAGTGACAGCCAGGTGGAATAAGTTCTGTATGGACCCACATCTTCATTGTTCCCCTAATACGCTGGTTACCTTTATTTGTGTTGTAATTCAATTACCATCATTTATCCTCCTAGTTATAATGTTAACAGATTGTTGTTTGCTAACAAAGATAAAAGCTCAAAAACATTAAAACACACACAAACACACAGATCTGTGAGAGTGACAGAAATGCACCAGGCAGACAAAGGCAAGAGCCCATGTGCCCATCCACAGACAAGACAACACAAAGGCCCACAGGGAGCCAAGCACAAAGACACCAAGATGTCCACCCTGCGCGCTGAAAGGTTAATTGGCATGTCTTGAAAGCTGCACGGAGATGAAAGGAGGTTGGAACAAAAGGAGTGTGGTGTGGCTGGACAGGGGGAGGCCACGAATAATATGATAAACCCACAGCTTGGCCGCTTTAATTAAGCTTTTCAGGGCCCCTTTGCCTTCCTGTCCGTCTCTCCTTTTCCCCTTGCTGCTTGGAACGTCACCAAAAATCTACATAGACCCCATCACTGTATCCTATCCAGGGAGTGCTATTCTTCCCAGTCACATTCAACAGCAACTAGGGTGTTCTAGCAGCACCTAGCACAAGCTCTGAAATGTCACCTCCCCCATACATCATTTCATCAACATTGCAGAGCTGTCGACTAGGACACCTGTTGAGGGCTGCAGTCTCTCTCTCTCTCTCTCTCTCTCTCTCTCTCTCTGGTGGAAACCCAGAGCAGGGCAGTTGGTTGTGTTCTGCTAGGTGGCGCTGTGGCGTACATACCTCACAGTGGTCTCTGTACAGGCTCTGCAGCTTCTTCACGTCATTCATGTTGATGCGTTCTGGGAGTGGCTGGGTGCCTAGGTCAGGACTGGGGAACGGGGGCAGGACATGGGAGACATCTGCAGATACAATGACGGTCAGATCCCAAACAACAGCAATGACAACGTGGTGTCTCATAGTAATGTAAAGGGACATCATCCAACCTTTTAAAACATTCATTATTTCAACCAGTAATTCAATTGTGCTGGTTCTTCCCTAGGATACCAAGCTATGAGAACACCCTTCCTAATTTACTGAATTGTCCTGTGCTCGCAAAATATAGCATTAGTGTGAGCTCTGCTTCCGTAAGGACGTTTGGTTGACGCACAAGGCGACAGGAAGATTTGAACTTTCTAGACAACATAGGATGAGTACCACATTAGTGTTCACCAACAAAGCCCACAATGACAAAGTCTCATTTAGATTATGGCAATTAAGAGTAACAGAAGTTGCAATGGAGTGGCCAATGCATTTTCAAACATTTGCCAAAACAACGTTCTTAACTGCCGCTAAAAAGTCTGTGACAAATCTGATAGAAACTTAGAAAGAAGTAGAATCTAAAGATACAGTTATGATTAGGTTAGGGTTGTGCTTTTCTTTTGGACAACAAAATACATTTTGTGAAAACCAGAATAACATTAGACAAATGCTAGATTTAATATTAGGAGGTTTTTCTAACATCATTGCTTTTTTCAAAGTATATGTTTTCAAAATGAATAGCTTATTGCTCCCAGCAAACACTGCAAAGTGATGGCTAACACGCTGATAGCCTATGGTAGCCTATGCTACCTTTGTCTATGTAACTGAATGGCAAACGGGATGTGCACTTCAATTATGCAATAATTTCTAGTTGAGGAATAAAAATAGTAGATTTTAATTATGGCCATCAAAACAATTTTACACTATTATACTTCCAGTGGCCCATAAATACTGAGTGAATTGAGAATTAAAAATATATATTTTTTAATTATAATGTAAACATGTCAACTGGCCCACATCACCTTCCAAGGTAATGTGGAACGCTTGTCCAACTGATAATCCCTGTGGCTACGGAGACTGAAAGGAGATGCCTCGCTCAATGTGTACTGGAGTGGAATGAGCGGCCATGTAGAAAGTCTGGTTCGAAAGTTGTTCCAGCTGCATAAACAGATCATCAACTATCAGCAACAGTTCTTGTTCAGCGGAGAATACCATGCTAGTTACCAGGAAAACAACACGTTAAGTTTAGAAGCTTTCCAAGACAGGGGTCTGGTTAAGTCACACAGCTTATGGCGCAGCGATGGTTTCGCAGTGATTGTGTGAACAGAAAGTTGTATTTCAATATTGTGTAAATTAAATTGTTTTAGTATTAAATGAGAACACACAATGCACCATTTTTACACACAATGCACCAGGCCTTAAATGAGAACACCCAATGAACCATTTTTACACACAATGCACCAGGCCTTAAATGAGAACACCCAATGAACCATTTTTACACACAATGCACCAGGCCTTAAATGAGAACACACAATGAACCATTTCAAATCCAGTAAACAATGCACAACCTGTAGACTGATGATCACGACTAGTTAAATGTATTTCCATTAAATGGTCTATTAAATCAAACAGTCTACCAAATTAATACAGAAATGTATTTTTCCAATGATGTATAGTGGTGTTTTCTCAGGAGTTCCACTAGCAACAATTTATTGGCTCGTCTTTTCTCCCTGTTACCAGCAAGCAGAAATCCTGCTATATTTAACGGGATCTGCATTGGACGTCCTTACCAATGTACTGCTGATGGTGCTGGCTCTGGGCGGCCACAGACTGCTCTGGGGTGCTGGCTGAGTGCTGGGAGCCTCCTGACAGGCTCTCCCCCATGCCATCAACCTTCTGGAGGGGCTTGAACCTACAGAGAGGGGAGAGGGCAGCACAGCTATGTTGGGTGGGGCTAGGAAGAACTAAAGGATGACTGGGAGGGAGAGGAAGCACAAATGAGCGGTGGAGAGGGCGGAGAATAAATGCAGGTGTGAGAGGTTGAATTAACATGTCGTCAGATCCAAAATGACTGGCACGCTTAAAAAAGATGAGGGGAAAAAAGACCTTCATTTACATCAATTTAATGAAAACAGTGAGTTCAGTAAGTTGACTTTAAAAAAAGTGTATATAGTATATGCAGCTCCGGAAAAAATGGAGACCAATGCACCTTTTCTTTCCAGAAGCTGTATATACTATATACACTAATAATATTTATTTAAGTTATTTTATATACATTAAAAAATATATATATAAAATCACACTCACTGGCATCACGGTTTTCATGAGTACTCCAGCCTCCCCTTAAAATCTTTTTGACACAGATTTTTCTTAAAAACCATTTCCCTGAGCAACAGTATTGGTACAAAATACAACAATTTTGTTTGAACCATACATCTCAGTATTCCCATCATTCATTTTACACAGTCTTTCCCCCCCGATCCTTATCAAGGCTGACAATAATTACGAACCTGACTGTATCGAAAATGAGGATGAGAGATCTACTACCGTCTACTGCAGAGAAGCAAAGCTTTTCAGAATCCACACAATATGGGTAAGGGCAAAGGACATTAAGTTAAAATGGATGAGAAAAGAACCTGATCAGCCCTCCGGCCGACTATATGGACAGTAGATGGAGAGGAGGGCTCACCTCTGTTTCTGGTGCACAGGCTGCTGTCTCATGGCCATGTATTGAGAGTCCTCCTGCAGTCTGTTGAGTGGTGAGTCAGGCTTCAGCCGGATGCCATAGTAGTGGTACTTGGAGTTGCCCCTTGAACAAACAGGAATATGAAGGTTGAGTGCTAATGTGGACACGAAACAAATTAACATTATGTATTAAACCTTTTTTTTATCTCATTTTGATTTCCATGTAGTACCACAAAGAGCAGATTGTGACGTTTTTAAAACCCTTTTAAGACCTGTGGGCCATTGGCTCCAAGAAGGATCCCTTGAGGCCTGACTCATCCATAGTTAAGACAGACAGACTTGACCTTCAACAGCATCCAAAACCTAGTTATTATCATCATCATCATCATCATCGTACCTAGTCCCAAGACGTCTGGTCCTGAGGCCCATAAACACAGAGCGGATAAGTTTCCCGAACGAGGCGGCGTTGACCGGGTCCAGTTTTTGCTCCTGACAGTGGCGTAGGTAGTGGTTGTAAAGGGAGCTCCTGGGAAGACTCACGCCCTCTGCAGTCTCATAGTTATCCAGCAGCCACTGCAGCTAAACACACAGAGAAAGAGGCCATCAGTCACACATAGCCCTCATCCTTACAGTGTTTCCATACACAGCCCGACCACAAGGGGCGCTGCTTTTTATATCACGTCAAAGGAGAGAACACACAGACAGACAGACAATCAGACAGACACACACGCCAAACACCGGTTCTGAGCTTAAACAACAAGGAGAGAATTTAGATTCTGGCCTGAAACTGTCAAAGTGATTGAATGAGTGTCTCTGATGTGATAACTGCACACGTTGCCTCATAAGATGACCACATTATACCTGTCCACTAGCAATGTACTATATGTCTGGAGTCCCCTGTTATGTCCCTATCCACTTGGATGGTGAAAGGCAGATGATTGCCAGTTGAAATATAAACCCAAGTTATGGGTATGGACGTTTATCTCAATTAATAAGGTGGCTAGACGGTGTGACAGACACAGCGTGAAAAGGACTAGATGACTTAATATGACTGTCAGAAGCTGCTGAGTTATATATTGATTCTAGCATCTGATTCTCTGACCATAGAAATGACAGGATGGAGTTGGCAACAGCAATGTGTTTGCAATAGCAATAACACAATATGTGGACGACAGAGAGAGTGAAAATGCAACAGGTTAAAATACATGCAGAGCTTCTGTCAAGAC
The DNA here is from genome assembly GCF_011004845.1 of Esox lucius. Classification (NCBI taxonomy): domain Eukaryota; kingdom Metazoa; phylum Chordata; class Actinopteri; order Esociformes; family Esocidae; genus Esox; species Esox lucius. The sequence goes on from NC_047576.1 coordinate 14,530,429, forward strand.
ATAGCCAAGCTTAGCCAGTAGCAAGTCGCCCAAAGAGTGGCTGTCCAGCAACCAGTGGCAGCAGATGCCAGGGCAGTCCCTGTTCAGACAATGATGTGTTGGGGCCACAGCACAGTAAGGCTAGCCTTAGACTGTTAGCGTGCAGGACACCAGAACACAGGGACCGGTGGTAAGATACAGCCAGGGAGACCAGGCCTTTCTAGTCCTTTTCAAACAAAGTTCCTAGTTGACTTACATGGCTGTTGAGCAGGCTGCTTTTGTGAGTTGCAATCCCTTCAGACTTTTGGAGGTTTTCAATCGCCATTTCAAGCTAAAGAAAAAAAAGGATCATGCAAAAAATATTACAGAAGGAAGGAAAAAAAGGAAATGAAAAGGAAGGGAGAGGGGAGTTGAGGTGTGTGTGTGTGTGTGTGTGTGTGTGTGTGTGTGTGTGTGTGTGGGGTGGGGTGGGCGGGGGGTAGACAGGGAAAACAAAAATACAAAACAGAAAGGAAATAAGACTGTTAGCTGCAGCCCAATCTCTGAATTTCCATTACACTCAGTCAGTGTTGCAGCCAAATTCATTATTGGCTGACAAAAGCATGCAAATGAGGGGGGCTCAAGGGGTTAAGCTGCTGACTGAAGGCCCTCCTTGTCTGACACTAATGAATGCAAATGGACTCTGCTAACAGGGCTACAGGTCACACCATGCTCAATGACAATGAGTCGACAGTCTACCTTACACCCCCAAAAAAATCAGCACACAATCCAAAACTGGAGAAGTTATATGCAACAGTCACCGCAACCCCTTTATAACTCAAAGACAGGCCAAATAGAAGAAAAACTCCAACAGAGCAGAAAAGATTTCCATATCATCCCCCTTTTCATTCCATTTGTTATCCCAAAGGAATCATTTCAATGAATTTACCAGATCATTTTAATTTTTTCCCTTTGGATTATGAACTGGAGAAAATAGAAGAGAATTAAACTAGCGGGCATAGCGAATGACAAAACCAGAGGCTTGCTTTTAAGCTTAGGAAAGAGGGGGAAAGAAAAGGACACCCACAAAAAGATGTGTGCCATAGTGGCCAAACTTTTGAAGAAAAGAGCAGGCATCCTTCCAAGACCTTAAAAAGGCTCCCAAGGGCTCTTGGCCAAATGGTAATGAGCCCCAGGAGTTGCTTTGTTTCACAGGGCGCTCAAGTGCCTGTGAAAAACTCTAAAACAAGGCAGCGCTGAATTATTTAAGCCAGTCTGCACCCTGCTTCCAGTGCCCTACACCTCCTGTAAGGCGGTGGGGAAGGACTACCCCCCCGCCCCCCCATCAGCGCACAAGCAGCAGTGATGACAGCCACACCAGGATGTCACTGTGGGCAGGGTGTCTGCTACAGCATGACAATTTGTGGCACTTACAAATGATTTCTACACACTTAGAGAGTACATTAATCCAGGCACAGCTCATCAAGGTATGGGATAAAAAATAAATAAATATATAATGGGCTTTCTGCTGGACCTTTTCTAATTTGATGGGCTTTCTGCTGGACCTGTCCTACCCACAATAACGTAATAATGGGACAACCCTAAAGCAGTGAGAAAGTGCTCGAAAGGTGAACTGCCCAGAAGGAACCCCGTCCAGGGTGCTCACCATAGCGGAGGAGGAGCGGGATGAGTGGGAGGTGTGGTGGCGACCCCCCTCCATGCCCCCACCGTGGATCAGGTAGGTGCTGCCGCTGGAAATGATCTGACTACCTCCCACATCCATGGCAATGCCCACCATGCCATGGGAAGGCATGCCGCTGGCCGAGGAGACCACTGTGGTGACCTGGGCACCGCCACTCTGAGAGTCAAAGTAGGTTGCTCCGCTGCCCTGTCCATACAGCTGGGCATCTGGGCTATAGGAGTAGGCAGTCCGGCTGGGGAGAGACACAATCAGTTTAGAGTGAAACGGTATTCCCATCACACTCCCTTAGCTGGAGAACCTATTTCAATGCTACACATCTATGTCAGATTTCAAGTTAACCGTTTGATTAGGTTTATTGTTGTCCTCTCCATTTTAAATGCCGCTGAAACCTGCTCCTTAGCCTTAAATGTACTTACATGGTTCCATTAGCGTAAACTGCTTCACCCCCCTCTCCTACATACTGGACCTGGGAGGGATAGACATGCTGGATCTGCTGCACCTACAGAGAAACACATGACACAACCTTTCACTACCATCAAGAGGGACGACCCGCTCCTAGACTGTTACTCAAACCTTGAAATTAGATAGGATATCACGAGTTATAAATCAAAAGGTAACATCCGTTTAACTCCTATCTTCCATAATCATGATCACATCTGGCTGACAGTAGGTGGCAGTGGGACGACAGTGCCAAGCTGAGATAAAAAGACCATCTCTCCTGGGCACTTGCAGCACACCTGACTGCCATCTATCAATGAGAAAACCCATTTTGTTTTCTGAGCAAGAAACCCGAGAACAGAGCTCAAAGTCATTGGCCTCAATGTGTCCGGTATCAGCGCTGCAGCCACGCTGCGTGCGTTGATCTAGCTAGACAGACAGTGTCCTGAGGGTGGAGGATGAAGGAGAGAAGCGAGACGGCGCGCACCTGCTGAGGGACCTGCTGCACCCGAGGGACTGGCAGCTGCTGCACCTGTGCTCCCTTCTGTGAGCCTGTGGTCTGAACCAGCACCCTCTGCAGGGAAAAGACATGCACCATTTACATGCACAGAAGATGAAGAATTCAGACAAGACACGGTCAGAACAATACAGCAGAAATATCCTGTGCCGAGCTGTGGCCCAGCTCAATGCACACGTGTGGCTCCCCTCCAGGAAACCAGGGGTTCAATTGGGTTGCCCCCATTAACCGTCTCCACTTCCCATTTCAACTTTCAATAAAAGCCTTGATTTTTTTTATTCATTAAGAAGAATGAGTGCCCAATCTCCATAATAACAACAACAACAATAATATTATATATATATATATATATATATAATATTATATATATATATATATATATATATATATATATATATATATATATATATATATATATATATATATATATATATATATATATATATATATATATATATATATATATATATATATATATATATATAAAAATATATAAACAGCACCAGATAAATTACAGAAGAGGGATTTTACTGACATCCGGTATATGTTTCCTTGTTGTACATTGTAGCTTAAACTAAAATATGAAGTGAATGCTGGAGGGAAATAATTCCCTATTCAGCAGCAGTGCAGTGTAACAGCCAACACATCTTTCGGTGTCCATTCGTTCTAGGCTTTCAGCAGACAAACCGCAATGTATGCTTGTCTGTGGCGGAGGACTTCTCCTGCTCTCCCTCTTCATGAGATTGTTAATGGAGATTTGTGTTTCATGACAACAAAAATAAATAAAGCCATTCCTTTTATCCTCTTCATCAGCCTGAGATATGGCAGAGGCAGAATGCGGTGTGAAAGGCAGACAGTTCAGCACTGGCTTCTCTCAAGCGTAGCCAGCTGTTAAGGCAAATACAATGCACTGTCCAAAAATATTAACATAGGAATATTTACTGCTTGGTTTCTATGGATTCTCTCTTTCTACCACGTCCTTTTCCCAGAACCTTGAACAGATGTGGCAAAAGATGGCCATGGGCCCTACAGGTAATACCCAGAAATGCGTGCCTCACCAGATCTGATATCAGAAGACAACACAATATCAAATGATTATCGATGCTTTCAACTCTGGGCTAATATATTTCTATGTTTCTAATATGCAGGAAATACATTCAGATTAAAGAGTTCTCTTAAATCGAATACATGATTTATAGACTGGGGTTTGCCAGAAACCAACAGAAAGAGAAAAAAATTCATCCCTATTTTTCACACACTTAAATATTAGTTTATTATCGGCCTCAAGACAGTGATTGTCCTGCATATAAAACTCAAAGCTGGCCGCATTCCCCAAATCTTGCACTGCCTTAAATTGTTCCGATGTCCAGGACGTCCTATTTAAGTCACTAACAATATATACACTCACCTAAAGGATTATTAGGAACACCATACTAATACTGTGTTTGACCCCCTTTCGCCTTCAGAACTGCCTTAATTCTACGTGGCATTGATTCAACAAGGTGCTGAAAGCATTCTTTAGAAATGTTGGCCCATATTGATAGGATAGCATCTTGCAGTTGATGGAGATTTGTGGGATGCACATCCAGGGCACAAAGCTCCCGTTCCACCACATCCCAAAGATGCTCTATTGGGTTGAGATCTGGTGACTGTGGGGGCCATTTCAGTACAGTGAACTCATTGTCATGTTTAAGAAACCAATTTGAAATGATTTGAGCTTTGTGACATGGTGCATTATCCTGCTGGAAGTAGCCATCAGAGGATGGGTACATGGTGGTCATAAAGGGATGGACATGGTCAGAAACAATGCTCAGGTAGGCTGTGGCATTTAAACGATGCCCAATTGGCACTAAGGGGCCTAAAGAGTGCCAAGAAAACATCCCCCACACCGTTACACCACCACCACCAGCCTGCACAGTGGAAACAAGGCATGATGGATCCATGTTCTCATTCTGTTTACGCCAAATTCTGACTCTACCATCTGAATGTCTCAACAGAAATCGAGACTCATCAGACCAGGCAACATTCTTCCAGTCTTCAACTGTCCAATTTTGGTGAGCTCGTGCAAATTGTAGCCTCTTTTTCCTATTTGTAGTGGAGATGAGTGGTACCCGGTGGGGTCTTCTGCTGTTGTAGCCCATCCGCCTCAAGGTTGTGTGTGTTGTGGCTTCACAAATGCTTTGCTGCATACCTCGATTGTAACGAGTGGTTATTTCAGTCAAAGTAGCTCTTCTATCAGCTTGAATCAGTCGGCCCATTCTCCTCTGACCTCTAGCATTTTTGCCCACAGGACTGCCACATACTGGATGTTTTTCCCTTTTCACACCATTCTTTGTAAACCCTAGAAATGGTTGTGCGTGAAAATCCCAGTAACTGAGCAGATTGTGAAATACTCAGATCGGCCCGTCTGGCACCAACAACCATGCCACGCACAAAATTGCTTAAATCACCTTTCTTTCCCATTCTGACATTCAGTTTGGAGTTCAGGATATTGTCTTGACCAGGACCACACCCCTAAATACATTGAAGCAACTGCCATGTGATTTGTTGATTAGATAATTGCATTATTGAGAAATTGAACAGGTGTTCCTAATAATCCTTTAGGTGAGTGTATGAACGTGAAGACGCTGGATGAGTGCAAGCAGCATAGCCACGTAGCCTACAGCTGAAGGAAGTCGTGAGAGGGGGATAAATGATTTGGTGTCAAGGTAAGGAAAAAACTATGCAACAAGGCTAATGCAAGTCAAATGAACAAAAAAATAGGATAACAATGAAAATAGACAACAATATTGACTGTGATAAATTATAAAGCTTGATGAGTGATTTCATTTTTTATGTGATTCCTAGATCTTCTAATAAACATAGTTTTGATGCTCAATGGCAAAATGTTTTTGGGTGGCTCAGACATAATGAAGAGGGAATGATATGCTCTGTTTGCTAGAAGCATTCTGGAGCCCATGTGTTTAGGGCTTAGGAAAATAGCAAAGCAGAAACTATAGGCTGGATGCACTTAAATCCAATAAAATGCCTACTAGTCCTGTACAGGCAGAGGAGAAAAATCCTACATATGTGTAAAAAAAAAAAAGATCAGATATGTAACATGTTAATATGCAAAGAACAGATTTATTGCTCCTTATTTGGTTGCTATTGTATTAGGGAGGGCATTGTAGTATGCATTATCTATTCAAGTGGACATGGACAACAGGGCAGATTTTAACGCTATAATAGTTTGCTTTTTCAAGTAGCTAGATATTATATAAGGTATATCAGAGGGGTGTCCGGAAGAGCGTGGGGTAGTGGGGGATGGAGTACCACCTTTGACAAATTTTCAGCTAGGAGAAACCCTGCAAGAGCATGGAGTTGGTTAATATTTCTGTCTCTCTTACATTTCCTACCCAGTCATCTTATTTCTGATCAGGTTTAGTGTCTGATGTGGCAGCTTTTCCTGTCCAGGAAAAGTTTGTTTCCTGCGGTTTCAACAGACAGTGAGGTAAAACCATGTGAGGCTATTACAAAGATTAATATTAAAATTAATATCGCTTTTCATGCAAAGCATTCCAGTACTGGGATTACAATGTTAGGTTGAATCCTTGTTTTAACAATCTCACCAATGAGGACAGAAACAACTGAATTTTGGCTTCAACTTGGCATTTCATACAAAGCTTTTCTATACAATGGGAATCAGATTTTTTGTCACTTTAAAAACAGTCAACCTCTCAAAAGCATTGTGAGGGGTAGATGAATGCTACTGCGACATACATTGTATTAATAGGCTTGCTATTCAATGACCATGCATGCATTCAGTCTACTTAATTATTCAGACATGCTTTAGAATGTAAATTAATAATATCACAGGGAAAGCCTAAAGTGCATTATTCTTACAGTAATGCTTTATTTTTTGAAACTGCCTGAATATGACTTGCCAATCTCTGTAAAAAAACATTATTTATTGCTTTATGCAGGCCTACAATGACTCTCAAATATTTACCCCTCTTGGACTTTTCCACATTTTCTGGCATTGCAACATGAAATCAAAATAGATTTAATTAGGAGTTTTCGCCACTGATCGTTACAAAAAATACATCTAGAAATTGTCTCAATGTTTCCAGACCCTGATACAGAGAATCATCCCCTTAGCTTGATGCTGCCACCATCATGCTTCATGGTAGGGATGATGTGCAGTTAGTGTTATGGCCCAAAAGCTCTATTTTGAGACCATAGACCCTTCTTCCAATTGGCCTTAGTTTGCCAAAAACCTTCTGCCAAACTTTAGTCTTTTTGTGTTTTCCACTCTTCCATAAAGGCCACTTTTGTGAAGCCCAGTTCACCCATGGAAGACTGTAACTCCTATTGAGTTGCCATAAGCCTCTTGCTGGCCACCCTGACTAGCATCCTTCTTGAACGAATATTTCCATTTTTAGTAGTAGTTGGGGAGAGTGCTATGAGCTAGTATTGTACGGTAATGTGTTATCTTATTTGGATCTGTTTTAGACCATGTGGTAATCTTCCAAGAGTAGTGAAGAATTAAAAGAAATAATAATCACAAAAAAATAAATAGTAATACATATAGAAAAGAAAAACGTTGTGTTTGATTGACAGCCCCACTGCGCTGCATTTCAAGTAGTGAGAGAAGAAAATATACTTTATACACACGTTATACGCACACAGTTGTCAAAGTTAACACCATCCCTTTTTTAACCCCACTAATCGCATATCCATTTCTTCACCACATGGAACATTCTGTATTAAGCACACATATTTCTGAACCCTGTTAGGCAGCACACACAATCAGTGTGTAGCATGCACTTGGTTGACCTCAGCAGCTGCAGTAGTGATGCTGTAGTGTAATGCACTCAACTAGACAGCCAAATCATTCTCAGAAATGGAACGTTGACCAAAACAACTGTTTGGATGACGCTTCAACACTAGAAGTGGAAAACCATGGTAAATATCCCTTCAAGTGTTGCAATTAGTTGGGGTCCTGAGGTACCTGGTAATCCCCAGCTCCAATGCCAAGGAATGCAGCCTAGTGGCTGGGTAGCGGCATACCTGTTGTGAGGCCGGGACGGGCTGCACCACAGGGGCCTGGGCGGAGGTAGACGTACGCAGCGCCACACTGGACGATGAGTCTGACCCGCCTTCTGAACTCTGCATGCTGGGACCCTGCAGGGGAGAAAGGGAGGAAGACGGGGTTCAGCTGAAGCAGCGGAGAGTGTGGGGGTGTGAGCACAAGGACGTCCTGGACATCGGAACAAACCCACAGACCTGCCAGACGGGACAGAAGAACAGTCAGCATACATCGTCACTCAGAGTCAGGCCTGCGCTTGTGCTGCAATGCCAAACAAATGGGCTTTTCACCGCATGTCCCAGAGAGGGGCAAGGGCTTTCATTTAGCCAGAAAAAGGTTCATAACCCAGGCCGTTCGGCGTCTTGGGTGCTTTGAGCACCAGAGACGCCTCATATCTGGCATTTATTACTGGAACATTAGCTACACTGGTAAAGTCAGCAGCATTAAATAGCTCCTTATTATTAGTCCATGCGCAGTGAAGGATCAGGTGGAGAAGTTGTGGTGACAACAGTTAACTTTACAGCCTCCTAAACTCTGAAAACACTCTGCCTCTCTTACTAACCTTGGAAGAACATTGGCAAAGCATGGTAAAATGGAGTGAGGAGATCTAAAAATGGAGTGACACAAAAGCTCTCTCTTTCTGATGAGAGGGAGTGGTCACAGAGAATGGAACTGCAAGAAGGTTAGGGAAAAAAACTCCATAAACCCCCAAAAAATAAAAATAAAACCGAGGGAGAGGGAAAAAGATGAAAATGGCAGGGGCTCCTACCCCCGCCAGGGTCCTGATGATATCCAGCGTTTGTTTCAAATGAGAGTCGTTCTCTGGGGGCTCCAATAATCCAGCTGATATGAGGAAATTCCTCAATGCTTTGTAAACGTTTGCCGGTTGCTATGGTGAGGATTCCATGACGACCACCCCTAACTCAGCCCCACTCTCCACCCTCCTCCTCCTGCTGCTGCTGTTCTCTCCTTTCTTTTTAAAGCTCAGGCACAGGAACTTGAGTGTAACCACAGAGTAAAGGAAGAGGAGAAAGAGGGAGAAAGAGAGAAAAGGGAGTTGGGGGGTCTGGCGGGAGGACATCTCTAGTAGACCAGGAGCTGAACAAATGAAGAGTCAGCAGACATGGACTTGCCACTTCCGTTCGCTATTCATCCTCAGTCAATCAGTGGCCAAAAGATTAGTGAAGGGGGATGACATCCATACACTTACAGATTGTGATATTATTTTTGATTATGCTGCATTGTATTAACAATCTTGCAATATTATGTTTGTGCTAGGTTGCTCAAACTGCAACAAAATGTGTGTTTTTCCTTCATAGATTGTTGTCCATCTTATTAAATCGGTAGTACATTTGTTTTAATCCATTTAACTCCATGACTGACCAAAACCTTTTTTTAAGGCTCTTGTCCCTCTGCCACAGACCTGTGAGCAATATGTCTGGAACATCAAAAACATCTCAATATAATCACAGTATCAAATGGCAATTGAGATAAAATTGTGAGAATTGGAATACAATTATATAGTATTATATAGTGAGGTCCTAGGCAATTTCCACTCCATAAGAGAGTAACCATAAAAACGCAATGAGGCACGCCCTCCAGCAAAATAATGTACACAGTGAAAGCCTCTCCCAACACAAACAATTACTGCTATAAAAGCCTGATCATTACACAGGTTAATAATACACAAAGCCTTATCAAATTTTCCATTATCAAAGCTTGGATGTAAACAGTAACACTGCTTGCTTGCTTCCTGTGAGATCCTTACTCCACTTCCAAAAGCACAAGTAGCTTGTAGTCTCCATTAACAGGGCGCCTTTAATACCGTTTGATTAGAGTCATTAATCATGAGATGGGTGGGCAACAGGTGCTGTTCAGATCCTACTCTGCACCTCAAGCACTATAAATGACAGCACTGTTTTACAAACCATCTTTAGATTATTGTGGTGAACTGTTTAAGAGCTGTTAAAGACCAGTGACAAAAATAAAAAACATTGAGGCTCAAGAACAGTTAGTTCAAGACTATACCAAATTTCAAGAAAAATAAATGAGGAGAGAAGATTTCGAAATGCTTGTCTATTTTTCACACCACTCAGCGTGGACTTCCACAGGCATGAAGGTGCCACTGACAATTTCCATGCAGGACCATTGGCAAAGACACACCCGTCTAAATGAGTCATTACGTTAATACGCAAACAAGGCAGAGCGTACCCTCCATTACACAATTCTGGCATATTTCAACCATTGTCTGACGATTAAATCACATAAGATTGTGACACACTATATATATATATATATAAAGATCTGCGAAAAGATAAAGTCCTTCTAAACATTCACAAACAGCCCCCTCTGGTCCCTCTCATATGAATTTGTCAGCGAGGAGGGAAAATTACCACCAGTCTGTAAATCCAGTGTCAACCCAAGAGACTGACAATCTTTCTTTATGCTTTATTCTAAACTAATAACAACAATTATTCAGGCAAGTATTAATAATAATCATTTAGGACACAAACAGGGAGTGCATATTTTTAGCAGTCAGATGTTTTAAAAGGAAGGTATTTGTCTGTGGGGTGTCAGCAAAGTTATAAATACACTGGTAACAATCCCTGCAGTTATCTTTGGACTTTCCTTAGAGCAGTTATAAATGCACTAAAGGGTAGGGAGCAGTAGAGCCCAGGGGGTTTTCTCTACACTGGTAAATGGGTGGTGTGGCGCAGAGGCTCATAAACCTGAGATATGCCCTTTAGGTTTCATGCAAAAAGCTCAATTAGGTGGGATCTTGGTAGGAGCTGTGAAGTGCGCCATGCATTACACTGGAGGGAGAGGGCAGGCAGGCAAGCAGGCTGGTTAGAGGGCTTTCTCCCCCAGCCACTATGAGCTGAGCCCTAGTGAAGGTTAAAAGCCACACAAATTCCCCACCAGCTGCTATGAGCAGCACAAAGGCAGAACACAGCGGGAGACGCTGCAAACGATTGCAGAACCCAATTGAATAGGCTGCACTTTAAAACAGAGCCTCTCCCTGCAGCCCTGAGAAAACTTCACACACAAACCCTTTGAAAAGGACCCAGTTTTCACGCAAGCAAATCTCAAATGAGCAATTAAGACAATTGCGTGAGCAGACCAATTTCCCTGTTAAGAGTCAACCAGAGTTTTAAAAGCTAAGAGTTTAAATATATATATATAATAATTAGGAACTTCACAATGTTAGACCTTGCAGTACTATTAACTCATACCTGCTATTTGGTATGGAAATTTGGACAGGATTTAAACATCTGTCACTGACAAATCTAACTTAAACAGCACTCAATCAGAGAAAAACACATACAGATGTTCAATTAAAAACAGGAGCCCAGTCTTGGCTCATGTTTGCACTGGCCCACATTGTTTGCAGAGCAACAACGGTTGCTAGTGGCAACACCGTCCACTCCCGTTCCAGGAGCCTGTTGCTATGCAACCAACAGAATACTTCCCAAACCAAACAATGCCATCCCCCAACTGATCCCTCTATCTCACACTAAGCAGAAACTTACAACAATAAATACGTAAGCTATTAATTTCGGGGGGGGGGGGGCTCATTCCTGTGCCATGGAGAGAAAAGATTATATAAAATGTTTAAAAACTCCATGCTGGTTTCAACTTGATTAAAGAAGGCAGAGGGTAGTGTTCTCTTTTTTTAATGCACTCTATAGTCAAAAAAGAAGAGTGTTTAAGTAATCAGAACAGCACCAGCCGATCCCCTATGCTTGGCTTACACCTACAAACTCTAAAAACAACAATTACTGAATTGAAAACCAATGACTTTTCCAACTTGTATAATACTTGCAGCAGGAAGGAGACATAAGAAGAGGGGAGCACAGAGTACTCAGACTCCAGGGGCTTTTACAGCACATCAGATGTTAAAACAACCATGGCAATAAAGCAGACACTTGTTGCCATTAAACTCATGTCTATGGGGGACATTTGTGCACTACTGGTTTTATAGCGCGTTTGTTTTAAGGTCATTTTTCACCATATACTGCCCCCAATACCTTGGCTATTCTTTCAGAGATATAACATAAAAGCTCTTCAACATTGAAGCAACAGGCTTTCCATATAACTTCAATAAGCACTGCTACATTTATGAGTTCAATCAGTGTGATCTTTATTGGATAACCAATCCATTAAACATGTATACCTAAAACCATAGGTTGGCTTCTTTTTTTTTTGTTGAAATCCATATCCATAGTACACAGTCGCACACAATCACAAATAAAGTGAATTAAGATATGATAAGAGATGTCCATGACCAGGGCTGTAGAATCATTCCACCTCAAAAAGTGCAAGAAAGAGGACTGCCATTTAATATCGTAAATTGTTCTGGATTCTGGAGTAGGTAACAAATATGCAAAGACTTGCATTCCATAAACTTTAACTTAGTTAAAATACAATTTGATCTCTGAAAGGTATAATAATGTATTGCACTCTTAAGTCTCCATTTCTAGAGTCATACAATATTAAATAAATGCAATTGTTGGGCCTGGTAGACACCCGCGGTTAGGTATCTACAAGGTCTTGACTGTGGTTACTAAGTGTCTAAGAATAAAAAATTAAGTATCCTTTTACAATTTTGCTAGTGATAGACAGTACAAGAACGGCTAAATTGCCAAATAAAGCCTGACCAATGAGATTTGGCTGTCGGAAATGTTTTATTTTGAAGCCGGGGTCACTAATATAAAAATCAGCCAGCTAGCTAACGTTATAATGCATCTAAAATCTTCCTGCTGACATCGAAAAAAAAAAAAACACTTATTCCAACAGCAAGTGTTAGATAAAATGTGATAGATCATCGGTCAGGTTACAATAGTTTGTCATTGAGCTCCTGATGCTATTGTATTCATATGTAATATCTCACGGTCACTAGCTAGCTTAAAGCGGATACCTTCACTAGCAGTTGCAATGGGAATTCTTACATATAGAAAATATCCAAAATACTTTCAAAACCACTAACAGACTTTTTGTTACAACAAACCCTGACCACCACTGGAGTGCTGCAATTTCGATGGAGCAAACGCATGAAAAACTGATTACGGATTCACGAATCGCACCGGTCGGCACACTTGACTCACATCACATTCACATTCTTTTGAAACCAAATATTTTGATTAGATTTAATTCAATGTTGTTGTCACTGAACAAGTTCAAGTACAGTACAACAAAATGCAGTTTGAATCTAACCAGAAGTGCAAACAGAGAAGGGCAGACAATTTCACTATAATGTATATGTATGTACAAGTGGAATGTATAGATGTGCAAATGCATACATATGGCAATTCTAAATGTGCAACGGAAGCAAATAGAGTGGAGCATAAAATGTACAAGTGTTAAGTATAATGTACGTACAAGTGCAATCGAGGCAAATTGAAAGAGTAGGGTAGCATGTGCAACTGAAATGCAGGGATAGTAGACATGTGTATGTAACAATTGAAAATGCAAGTACAGTGGCTGTTCTGAATGTGCAAGTCTGCATGTGCAAATTAAATACAGGAATAGCAGCAATGACACCTGTACCTGTAGACAACTGAAAACGTCTTTATCAGACTTTGTAAGGCCATGACAGAGTCCAGTAGTACAAAGGGTATTAAAAAATTTTTGCAAATAAAATATTTTGGATGTTTATATTAAAATTAAGATGAGAATTCCATTAATCATGCAGCCCTACTTAGAATTTACTTTGATCTTCAGAAACATGGCTAATTTCACTAAATGACTCCTTGGCAATTTACTCAAAAGGCCAACAATGACATTTGATGAGTCATGGACTGTTTTAGTTTAAATTGGAGTTAAATTGGGTTCAGAAATCATGTAAATAAGTGTTATACTATTAGACAGTAGTGATACATATGTATGCACCATTAATAGCCTGCCCCCTGTGTAGAAAGTCCCACCGCAGCTACAACAAATCCCAGAAGAAACACTCTTTTGGCAACTATCAAAAAATGTAAAGGTACCACAGTAAATGAGAAGAGGTAGAATTCTTCAATTCTACACTCAAAATATTGGCGCTTTAATGGTGAAATTAAAACTGATAGAAATACAGACGAAAGACTAATATCATCCGATTATATCAGTTGAGCTCTACATTAAAAGGACTTTTGTAACGCCTTTAATATATATAAAAGTCTTACTGCAAATTGAGTCAAATCCTTTTCTCGGTCAGAAACAAGACTCTAATATCCATTTGTTTTATGAATTCTCCAAAAATACCAGTGTATTTGCTTGGTTACAATATTTTTTGTCTATTATGTAAATCCTAGATTTAAAAATCAAAACATGGCAATCAATTTGCGGAATTACTCAGATAAAATCAAATGTTACCCCTGCTGGAAAAACTGGAAAATCTGTATCTGTTTGTAAATCGGAGATGGCTGGTTTCCAGGCTTGCTGATTTGAAATGGAACTACCCTATTCAATGCTGTCTCATTAATTCATGCCTAATCCAATCAAAGCAGCTCTTGGGGTCTCCAGATGGTGAGGGTAGGAGAGGAGGGGACCTGGCTAACTAACAGAAGAGGAGCCATCAAGGGGCCATTAAAACAGCCACTGATCCTGGATTTGATATTGCTCTCCCAATTCCACCTCTGGTCCACACCACAGCCTGTCGAAAGAGACGCCATCCATCACCAGCCAGAGAACTATCAAATGGTTGCCATGGAGACAGTGTTCATCCATACACCTTCCCCAAAGCCCCACCTCTGTAACCCCTTCCACATTTCCACCGCCACCTACCATTCTCATTCTACATACAACCTTAAGCTAAATAATACAGAGTTGGAGAGGGATTAACTAAGTACTGTTCTGAGATATCAACCAGCTGGAAAACAAAGCAGAAGGGCGGGGATGAAGTAAATGTCCTGGAGGTAATATGATGCATGTGGGTGTCGCTCTCTTTAATGATTATTTATCTTCTGTTTTTCCAGCAGGGGTGATGACAGAGTGGAGGGAACATCAGTCTATGTTGTCATGCCACCTTGTTGCCCATAGAGATAGAAAAAGGTTTGTGAAATGCAATGAAACAGTTCCCACGTGGCAGCTAGCAAGGAGACAGTTAGTTATACATTTCATGGAAGCCTTGGTGGAGATCTAAAGGAGGGGTTCTAGAAAACATTTAATGCAAACATAATTTAAGTCAAGCATGTTAAAATACAACCCCAGGAATAATAATGCCATGAAACTCAATTTCATCATATTCAAATTGAACAGAATGTTCTACAGCTATGTAGAGTGGGAAAGTGGACATTGTTTATTAGTTGTGCAAACTTCGGTTTTGAACCCTGCACAGACCAATGCATCATAGCCAGTCAGAACATCATCAGGTCATTGTATTCATTTTGAACTGAACGGCTCTCAATTCACTGCGCCCATTTCATCAAGCCAATGCATTTGATTGACGTCAGCACACTATAGCTAGTAATGTTTGTTTCGCTAACCAATTTGCACAGTCATACTGAGCCTCTACTTTCAGTAGTTCTGTAGATCTCTGGGAGCATAGAGACTTCTACATATGTAGCAGTTGCCACCAAAAAATATCAGAACAAAACCAAAAGAAATTGCCCATACAAATGACATCCTCCCTCTTGTCATCTTGGTTGTGATTTTAGCAAACTAAACTAAATAGCTAACTCCAAGGGGTAAATCAGCTAGCCACATTATTACTGACTTAAATTATGTTCCCATTCTTGCTTTCATCATTTTGTTAAAGATCGAGTCAATTAAACTGAAATTGAGCATGATCCTGGATAGATGGAAGGAAACAATGTTCTTGATAATTATTTTATCAAATATATTTAACTACTATGCAATATGTTAAGATTATGAATGAAAGCTAAACAGTAAAACCAAAAGATAATTGAATGCCTAAAAATACAACCAAAATAACGGTAGATACCTTTAGGGCTATGGATGGAATCTAAAAGATTAGTCTGAACTAGGTATAGATTGACTAACCTAATATTCATTTTGTACTTTCTTTTTTAACACGGAGTCCGACCGTCACAGCACAATTATGGAGTTTTTAACAGGGTTTAAACTACAGCCAACCATGTCTGTGAATAACAGGGGGTGAACTAGAGTTGTTTGTAGGACAAGGGCGGATCCCAACTTTCTTTTCTGTTGTTTCTTTTATTTCTTAATAAAACTCATGAATACAAAATGCACCAGATTTTCTTCCACTTAGCCTATACTTACAGAACCACTACTACAAGAAATTTTGTATTCCTTTATATTATTTGGTGAATTGTGTTATGCCGGCTTGACAAATGACAAACATATTGGAAGGAAAACAAAATATTTAAATATCTTTTGCCCTTTGCGGTACATTTTAGGATAACATTTTTCAAAACAAAGCAAGATACAAAGTCCACACTGGTAAAAGAAACACTCCCAATACTATTCCTTCATGCAAAATATTCTCACTTTACATGTGCTTTCTGTTAGAAATCTTCCTCCGATTTCTTAGTACACTAGCCAGACAGCTTTCCCTTTGATAATCCAAAGAAAAGCATGACCTTTTTTCCTTGTATCATAGAGGGATCACATTTAATCAAAACAGTCCATGACTAAGAACATGGAGTTGGTTAAGACTCATGGGATTTAACAGTCAAAACTTTTCCAAAGCTGAAGGAGGAACTGCTTCAGCAAACTCATCTCCAAAATTGTGCTTTGGATTTCATGGTATGCACTGTTAACCTGGTCCTAAAACTCAAGCCAAAACAACCATTTGAGGTAGTAAGTCTAATCCTACAGCTGTAATACAAAAATGTAAGTCAATGCTTTATGGGTAATTTTCAATCACTCCTAATGAACATCAGGCTCAAGACAAATTCAGTGCCTGCTACTTTGCAAATTCAAATCACAGAAAGCCATTAACTAGGATTTCTCCTAATCACATTCCCACAATATCTAAACCCACATTAGCTTTCTGTCTAGACTTAATTGTGCAAGTGGCAGAGAGAGAGAGCAAGAGAGAAAGAAAGAGAGAGAGTGCATGCGCGCGCTTCTTGTGTAATTGCTCTCCTTCTCACACACACATGTAAAATTACCACTGTCACATTTACAAACCTAAATTAGGAATGCAACCAAGCTCAGAACCAAAGTGCCTACAGGGCCATACGCGAACAGCAATTAGCTCAACATAACGAAACGGATAGACAACTTTTTAGGCATACAGATCCATTCTATGAAAACAACCTTAATAGCTAGGCATGGACATTCGTCACTATCTATATCAATCGATCCAGCACAAAAATATGACCAATGCATAGACCAATGCATTGACCATGCTCACTCACCAAGGCTGAGGGCTCACTTGAAGAGTAAGGTGGCACAGCAGTTCTTCCTCTGGGCAAACACTTTGATGACTTTGGGAATAAAGACATGTAGGGGAATCAGTTGGCTTTCAATGGAAAACATGGCCAATGAGTTGAGTCTCGGCTGTCCCATGGTAATGCGAGTGAAGGTTTTTACCCTCTTCAAGGTGGAAAAGTTCCTCTCTGACTCGGATGTCGTCATAGGTGTTATGATAATTTTCAGCAGAGTGACGGTCTCAGGAAAAGCCTCCTCTAGGTTGTTCTCATGGATGGATCTTAACAGAGACAGGGCCATCTTACCAGTGTGATGCTCAGTGTGGCGGTACAGAGTGGTCAGCTCAGACTTTAACTTTTCCTTGTTTCCTAGAGGCCATAGTTTCACCGTACAGTCAAGCTCAGATGTGGGGAATGACAGGACAAATTGTGGGAAGAGCGAGCTGTCAACCAGCTTGGCAGCGATCAGGTGGTCACTTTGTGAAAACCTCTCCTCCACCTGGGAGATGACTGTGTCACATACCTCCTTCATCACCGGCGCTGTGTTGGTTATTCGTCTGCCTGGCTTGTCTGTTCCATCATGAACGGTGGCAGCCCATTCACCAGTTTGCTTCCACATATTCTGGACATTCTCCTTGAAACGGGTGAGCGCACTGCTAATCCCAGATGCATCGATGCTCTGTTTTTGCAGTGTTGTATAAGACATCAACTTCTGGCATAAGGAAGAAAAAAAAGCTTCAGAAAGGCTCGGTCCCTGAGTTTTTTTGACAGGCTGTATGCCTCACATATGGTGGCCTCATCCCATCCTGGTTGTGTGTGTGTGTGTGTATCCTGCATACACAGGAGCAGCGTAGCACGGTTTTCCCAAACTGCATTGACAGTTCTACTTTTAAAGTTCCATCGTACAGCAGGGTGGCCTTGGAATGTGTCTCTGTGTTGCCTCAGCAGGTGCCGCAACACGTTTTGGAGCGCCAGAGAAAAAGGTGCAAAAGCAGTTAACTCTGCAAAAAACACCTTCAGGATGCTCATCCTTGCTGAACAAAGTTGCTGCAAGGTCAGGTTCAGCTGGTGAGCACAGCAGTGAACAAACTGGGCATATGGGTACGTCTCTTTCATTAGCGTCTGTATCCCTCGGACGTTTCCATTCATTACAGCCTGAGCGATCAGCTTTTCTCCCAGCTTCAGTGGTCCCAGCACACCCTTGATGCTAGTAGAGAGGCCGAGTCCAGTTTTATCTGACTTCCACCAACTCCAAAAACCTCTGTCACGGTATTGTCAGGCAACATGTATTGCAACACAACCACCATGTGTGATTATGGGTGATATCAGGTGTCCCATCTCCCTGTATGGCAACAAATTATCAACTTGGGCTGCGACATTTACCCTTCCAAGTAAGCCCAATTTCACAGCATTGTCCAGATGACTCCCGCTGCTCTCATGTTTTGCAATCCTCTCAGAAAGATGTTTCAAATCTTTGTAACCCATCCTCGACCAAGTACCATCTCCACCAAATAGCAGAAATGGAAAACAGAAGAGTGCCTTCTTTCGTATGCTAACCGTTAGCAACTTTTTCTTCAAAAACCATTCCACGTTAAACCCGCGGGTTACTTTTACCAGCAGTTTGAGTGATGACAATATCCTGTGGCTGATGGGCACCAAGTCGCTTTACTTCAAGTTCCCTCTCCAAATTAAGGGTTACAAACCGGTGCTCAAGTATGAAATCCACTTTATTAATTTTCTCAAGTTATCTGGCGTTTGTGAAGCTAACAAGCTAGCTAAGACAATCTACCCTCCTTGCTCTTCTTGCCGACTAATGTTGGCCCCAGAAAGACAGCCAATCAGGTCTGAAATACAAAATTACGCTGTAGTGGGGCTACCGGCTGTCAGCCCCACTTGGCATCAAATTCATGTGATCTACATTGATCACACTAACATTCTGAGCATGCGTATTAATATTTTCACACGTACACTGTACATTGCATTGTCAGAGAGGAGCTAGCCCCACATTCACGCTTAGCCTATGGCCTACTACTGCAAACTTGAATCGGCAGAACGCAGGCTGAAGCAGCAAGGTAGGGACCAATGAACATGAAACAAAATCCTAACAAAAATGATATGCAATTTAGGAAGATGCTATATTCATAGATAATAAACTATAGGAAGTAATCTTCAAGAAAAAAAAAACATTTTGTTGCAGTTCTTTCTGTTGACAACAGGTGGAGCTGTGCCCCACCTGCCCCCAATGACCAGTCACCCCAGACAACAGCAAAGACAGTCAAAAGATGTTGGCCTCACAGTGCCTTCATAATGTATTCAGAACCTTGCACTTAATACACACTGTGTTGAGTTATAGACCTTTTTGCCTGAATCTATACACTATACCCCATAATGACCAAGAAAAAATATATTAAAAAAATAAGAAAAGAAATACTGAAAAGAAACATCTTCATGTACATGAATATTCAGAACCTTTGAGTGAACTGCGATCTTCAGGTGTCCCCACAGATGTTCAATGGGGTTGAAATGTGGATTTTGGCTGGGCTTCTCAAAGGCAATAAAAGATCAGTCAAAAAGCCACTCCAAACTGTCTTGGCTGTGTGTTTCGGGGCATTGTTGTGCTGAAAGATGAGTATTTGCCCAAGTTTCAGGTCCTATGCGCTTAGGATCAGGTCTGCTTGAAGGACCACTCTGTAAGTACTCAGTCCACCCTTCCGTCACTCCAGACCAGTCCCCCAGTCCATGTTACTGAGATGCATCTCCATAGCATGATGCTCCTGCCATCATGCTTCCGCATAGGGATAGTATTAGCTAGGTAATGAGCTTTCTTGCTTTCTCCCACATATTGCTTGACATTCAGACCTAATAGATTGACTTTAATTTCATCAGAACAGATATTATTTTTCCTCATGCGCTCAGAGTCCTTCCGGCACCTTGACATATGCCTTTAACTCAAAAGTGACTTCAGTTTAGCTACTTTACCATAAACACCTGACTGAAAGAATGCTGACAGATTCTTCAGTCTCTGCAGAGAAACTCTGAGAGAAGTCATTGGGATCTTGGGGATCATCCTGAGTAAGACCCTTCCTGCCCAGTTACTTAGTTTGCCCAGATGGCCACTTATAAAAAGTCTATGTGGTTCTAAACTTCTTAAATTTCACAATAAATGTAGCCCATTGTGCTCTGGAGAAATTTCAATGCTTGAGGAGTTTTTTTATATAACATTCCCCAAACTGATGCATAGGCGGTCTACAGAGTTCCATGGACTTCTTGTCTTGGTTTTTGTTCTGACATGTACTGTCAATTGTGGGATCTAATATAAACATTTCTATGCCTTTCTAGATAATTTTCAATTAATGGAATTTGCCACAGGTGGATTCCAATTAAGTTCTTAAGATATATCAAGGATGATCAAAGCACACTGGATGCATTCAAGCTCACATTTGGAGTGTCATGGCAGAGTTATAGTCTGTAACAGATATACCATTGCATTCATTTTACCGCAGCATCCTGCCATGGCAAAATCTTTCCCGCCACGTCAAGAAAATCAATCATTGAAACTTTTTGTTGGACAAATCATTTGTCAGGATAGAACATTGTTTGAAAAAACAGTTGTTCTCCATGTGAGCACCGCGTGCAAAACAACACTTGTTCTCCCAGGGCGCGAATGCCTCCGTAGATGGAAGGAGATCACCACAGGAACGGACATTTAAGGTACCAGTCGTTTGTTTGCTTGACTACATTAATTAGCAAACTTTTCAGTTAAAATAAATTCTCACTTAGTTTAGATGTAACGATCAATATTGCTACCGCAATTGTATCCTCTGTTATACCGAGAAACAATGGCGTAAGGCAAAGCAAGTTTTGCTAACTAACCGTACTATTTTGCCATGCTAGCTAGTTGTTCATCCAACATTCATTGCAACGTAAATGGATCCGTTTTTGTGATTTTCTTTTTCTTAAGTTGAAATATTTTAATCCACTGCAGCAAAAGAGAGAGGGAGAGCAGTCTCCCAAAAGTCAGAATGAAATTATGTATTTTTCTGAAACTAAATTACCTTATTAATTAGGATAAACTAGATTAGTAGCCTACCAGGGCAGAGAGGAGAGTAAAACAGATATGGAGATAATGGAAGAGGAATAGAGGCAGAAAGTAAAAGAAGAGATGGAAGAGGCAATAGGAAGAGAGAATAAATGGAGTGGAGGCAATAGGAAGAAAGGTGAGAGAAGGAAAGGAAAGACGAGAAGGAGCAGCAGGGCAATGAAACGGAGGGCATCTAGCAACCAGCGTGTGCCACTCTCTCAATGCCCCCCCCCCCCCCCCCATCAAACAGCCAGCCGACAGCAAGAACATTTTCCAGAGGGAACACTGGCCTGTAGGCTAAAACACTATGCTGAGACATATTCACATTTGTTTTAAAGCATTATAACAAACACTTAGACTAACCATTTGTTTTATCACTGACGTTAGTTTATCAGGCAAAATGAATATGCTAAGAATTACATTGTTCGTTTATTCATTCTACAGCATTATAAAGAATAGAACTACTCACCTGTACGATCTTGTTGTTGTTTTTTATTATAAATGCTCTATTTACTTGCAGGATTTTCTAAATAAAGCTATATGTATGACAACCCCACCACAAAAAGAAATTCTTAGGCTTAATGAAAACCCAGCAACAGAAGGCGAATCTTATACCTACTGAAATATTAATAGACTTCGGACAATATAAGACAGCCTATTTAAGATTATAAGTTTTATTACATTAACTTATGTTATGCTTCTTTTTTTTTTTTTTTTACAACTTATTGAAATGGAACTCGATTAAGCCCCTCAGTAGAAGGTTGTTCATGAAAGGGGGGAAAATCAAGGGTAACAAGGAAGGAAACCCTTATTGATCCTCAGACAGCACAACCGCTCCCTGCGCCCCTCCAAATTGGAGTGGTTGTTTTAGATGTACTAGCCCAATCGTGGTTGGACCATGTGTGCAAACAAATATACCATTCCTTTCTGACAAAAAAAAAATCAGGTACACAAAATCTCTTCACAAAAATAAGATTGCAGATCCTTATGTTATTAGCTGCAAAAACATTCTCACTGTGCACCTTCAAGGGAACATTCTCAAAATGTTTGGGAATGTTTGCAGTTAATTGGGATAATTCTAGCCTACTTTCAGTGCTCAATGGAAACTAAATATGACATTATGGATTTCAAAAAAAAAAATCCTGTTCCAAAGCAAACTGAGACTGGAATATCAAATAACTATATATTTATATACGAAAACACAAAGCTATAACAACCTAGGTATGGAGGACAATTTCAGGAGCGCTTTCAACTCTAAACTCAGGAAGCCTTTCGCCTGCATGACCCACAAGCCTCTTCTACCTTCGCTCTGTCTCATTAGTGGGCTTAAAGTACAGCCCTGCAGGTAAATTGCAAGTAGCGTGCTCACAAATCTGTCGTCCCAATTACTCACAGGACATATTGTCACTATTTTGAGGCAAGATCAAGGTTGTACTTGTTGCTTTTTTACATGAGAAATTAAGACATCCACAGGGGAACATGTTTTTTTCCTTTACAGGAAAGTCCAAAAAAGAAAAGAAACAGAAAGAGAGAAAGTGGGGAGAGTATTGGGGGAGGTCTACTATCCCTGGCTGAATGGCTGAAAGAAGGTGGGGATGGGGGCTATCATTGTGATGCAAATGTCAAGAGCCCTGGCTGCTGTTTGTGGCAGGAAATGTAATTAGCAGTTGTGTAGCTACGATACAAACCAGGTGGAATGTGAAGAATGCCCCTAGTGAAAGAGAGAGAGAGAGTTAGAGAGAGAAGGAGAGAGAGAGAAAGAGCACGAGAGTGAGAGAGCGAGCGCGAGAGAGAGACAGAACGAGAGAGTGAGAGAGACAAAAAATTATTTCACAACAAGTTTTAACCTGTAGCTACTTATAGCAAATCATGGGTAACATTCTATTTACCGGGTGAGGCCGTTTCGCAGTACCTTGAAAACAAAGACATACTTCGTGATTTCCAAACAGCACAGATATACTGTAGCACATGGACACTTCAGATGAAACAATTTCCCTAATGTTGGTTTGGTAGCTACAAGTGGTGGAGGTGTATAATGTAACAGAAGAAAATCTGAACTCTGCCCGTTTCTTGTATAGAAAATCACCATACAATTATTTTCCATGCACACATTAACAACTCCCCAAAGGTATTCCTCTTTGCGGTGCCTCTGCACTGTTCAGTGAATTCATGACATGTTTGACTGGAGTTTTGGTGCATCTCATTAAAATCTGAGTGGATGTCAGACAATCAAAGTTACAGACAAGATGGTTCAGTAAGCACAGCAAGAAGAAAACCAATTTCAAGTGCTCTTGGATCTATACACCATAACTTTAAAAACAACAGAGATAACATCTACATAAATTATGCACAATGCTACTAGTGACAACTAATGGATTTTTAAAGATGTGAATTAAAGCTACAAAAACAATTGAACAGATTACGGTCATAAAACAAGCCATCAGCATCACATCGATTGATAGAGCTCAAGCAAATACTCTGCCATTGAACTGCTGTCCACAATAGAGATGTCAGGGTAACAATTCCTCAAATATTTAATTCCTAGGTTTACATTGTTATTTGCGACACACAATTACTTCAACAGAGTAGTCTGAGCAGTGCGCTAATAATTGATCAGGCAGCCACTGGCCAGGTATGAGACAGAGAGGGGTTGGGCTGGGACTCATCCAGATGAGCTAAATACAGCATGAACACACACACACACACACACACACACACACACACACACAGATCTGTCTTGGGTCAACCTCCCTCCCAGGGACCACTGCAGCTGTCCATTTGAGAGCGGCGGTGTACGAGAGACAAGTCCATTAAAAACTCAACATGGTATAGCGTTACAGTGGACACTACTAAAACCATCCCAAAAACAACACCAGGGTAGATTCTTAGGATAGGAGTGGACGTCACTAAACCGGGACCACGACAGAAGAACAGGACACTTCGGCATCTCTTGGAGATCCAAGCAAAACCACGATGCGTTAATAACAAAAAACCGTCGGTTCACTGCACTTCAGTATAGGTATATGGAAGGCCCTGCGGTATGGCACATATATCAATGTGTGTCAATACCTGTTTTGTGGTGGTAAAAGTAGTAGGAGCAAAAGTTTGGTTGAAAGTTAGGTCAACCCAAAACATACATACTTTCATCCGGACCAAATTAGTATTTTGCTTGAGCATAATTCTGTAATTGTGAAGATGTTTCATAATCAAGCACTCGAAGAAGAATCTTGCCATTTTCATAAGAGTACAAAAATAAATATGTAGTACAATACTTTAGAATGGGTTTAACTAGTCAGTACCATCTGCTTTCCAACCTGTCTTACTCTCCCCAATAAAGCACCTTTTCCTGCTGACCTGCCTCTGCAAGTCAAAACTATGTACGCCCGGCACATCCACGGGTATGAAAATATGCTGATTGAAATTGTTTAAATTAATGAAACATTACACCTCCAGCCCAACACTCCATCCCTGACTGGGTGCATTTGTATTTAAAGTGAATAATAATAATAATAATGGCAATAATAAAGTGGTCTGACATCATAAAGCACTTTTCAAGGACCAATGTTGGCATGCAAACAAAAGAGAAACATGCAAAGATTCTTAGTGCATAGAGTTTCAGGGACAATTCCTAATTTTCTTTTAGACCAATCAAAGCTAAAGTAGACTATTGTTTTGTAAGTAAGCTGATTTGTTAAAGCAAGTGCATAAATCTCTCAGAAATTGATTTAAAACTTGTTAAACATCAGGGGTATTATTAAAATGTCATACACAATTATATGACCTCATCACATTGTAACAACTCCCAACAGACTCCGAAGGGTTGAACATTTCACTACGCCTTCCTTCCGCCAGGAAGTTGCATGAGTTAAAATGATGGAGGGAACTCACACTCATCTGACAACCTCAGTTAGCTTTGCAGGTGCCTGAGATGCCGGAGGGAATTACTTTAGCATGATGAGACCAGGAAATCCCTGCTGACATTGCATCCCCCTCCCAGGGGCGTCCCAGCCCTTCATCAGCTAGCAACAAAGTCAATGCTCAAATCTAGACTGCAATGGTCAGTTTGGTGTTACAAAATAGTACTATAGACTGCTGCGCAACCTTGAAGTTCCAAATGTAAACTTTTTAAATGAAACTTTTTGAGCACAACCCTTATTTAGTTCAAAAACCAATGGCAATTGAAAATTTACACAGCAATTTATGTGAATGGAAGCAGGTATTGGGGCCATCAATAATGCATCTCAACATGAATCATTCAGTTCTCCTTGGGAGATGATTGCTATGTTGAAGTCCACCTGTTACTGTGTATTCCATTACCAGAAACCAGATATTGTGTTAATAAAAATAATGATTTTTCATGCCACATAGATACCAAACAAATTTTGCTGCTACAGCAAACAGGTCTCAGAAAAGAACATCTGGAAGTTGTCTTAAAAGGGATGTTTATTAGATTAGGATGAACTAAGTGGGGACAAGTGAAAATACAAAAATACTAGTTTCAACTAACACAAATATAGTAAAAATTGTCAGCGGACAGAACGGACTGCGATAAAGACATTGCTTGAATAGGATAGGATGTTGCATAACTAATAGCATTTACATGCAATTACATCACACCTTAAATTAATGTTAAATTAAAAGTGTTTCCATTACCAATTTAGAAAAAAGTGTGCATTAAAAACTTGTTCATTACTAATGAAAAATATGACATTTCATGTTATCATGTAGCCTGCAAAAACCATAATGAATTCAACGCAATAATTAATGTATGCCTAACAGATCTGAAACAGTTTGATGAAGAAACTTAAAAATTGTAATGGGAAGTCAAGATATTACCTTGTAAATGAACATCATTCTAACAGTTGGACAGTCTAAATATTTTTGTACCCAAGGGATTTAGAATTTTCCAGTGAAGCTCAGTCAGTATATCATGGAGCTTGCAATGACAGGTTGTGAGTTTGCTTCCTACCACGTAAAGGTATGGAAATGTATGCACCTACTATGGTACGGAAAAGAAGGTCAACTAAATGTTTTTGTTTAATTACTGGTGAATTATTTCCTGATAACCTTACATATACTTTGAAAATGATTCAGCAATCACAATTAATTTCTACAATAATAGCATCACATGTAATAATTGCATATTTCTTTAAACTATATTGATAACATTCAGAATAGTATTATTGAATTGGCTTATTATTGGTTATTTAATTGTTATATGAAAATAGAAATGTGCTTTGGTTAAGCTTACTCTTTTCTTAAGCGCAAATATATTTTAAAAAGCATGTAAAATAAACGGCCCCGGCATCATTGCTCCACGCCCCTCCCAAAACGAAATTGACAACGGTATGGCATTGACTGATGTGGCCAGTAAACTGGCAAGTTATCCGCTTGTTCCGTTGTTTGTTTAAAAGTTAGCAAACAACGACTACCAACGTTAGGAATGAGCTCGAGCCACTGTTTAATGTACGACAAAAGTTTTAGCTAGCTAGTGAAAAGAACAAGAAACGACAGTTGGTATCAAGATAATGGAACTAGCAAATAATGTTAGCTAGCTAAATTCAGCACGAAGAAATCTAACAGCAAGTTAAGACGGGTCTCTTTCGAGTTAATTTTGAGAACGTATATCAATGTCAAAAGAACATATTAGAGAGGAGGGTTTGTAAAATAGTAAATTGTCTAATGAATTTGAAATGACCAATATTAAGGTTATAGTATGGCATACCTAAGTCTGTTGCCATTTGAGGTACGCTAATACTAGCTAACGTTACCTGACCCAGCTAAAGTATCTAGTTAACGTTGGCTTACTCAGATACAGTTAACTGCTGATTTAGCTAATAACATTAGTAAACTCGCTGAATGAAGGTGGTGCACCATGTCAAGTGTATTGTACTATAGCTTACATTTAGTTAGCAAGACAACATTCTTGCAAGTTGTCATATCACACATCTGCAATGTAAAAATGATCAACAACATTTCACCTATGATCATCTGTTATGAGATCTTTAGCTGGCTAACTCACAACCTGTAGCTACCGAAGTTGTCAATTTCAGAGTACAATAAGCATAAATATAGAATGTTAGAACGAAACACTGGCCATTCAATTATGCAAACAACCTGTCACAAGTTTAAGCCTGGTATAGCATGGATAACTTACTAACTCAACAAACGTCAACTAGATTCCTTTACAGTACTATCACTAGTTTGAAATCGGATACAAATGGCTGTAAATCAATCTTTGAATGGAGTAAAGCACGTTAGCTTAGCTAGCTGGCTAACGTTGCTAATTTAGTTTGCGAAGTTAACGTTATGTTAGCTACAGTAATGCTTGACAGATTCGAGGGGGGATGTGACGAAAGAAAAGTAACGTTAGCTTCCTAGCTAGGGTGTGAAAAAGAGAATGGTATGCAATCAATGCCAAAGTAACTATCGTTATATTCCATATTAGAATAAATGTATCGTCTCAACTCTGTAAAGATATAGTCACCTTTGCCTTGTATAAGTTCTGCCCTGGCTGTGCTCTCTTTCCCCTCTCTCACTTGCTCGATGAGTTCCAGTTGCTGCTGCTGCTGTTGCTGAGTGTTGAGCCCGTTGGCAAGTAACTGTCTCCACGGCTACAGTCACTATGGCGCGCGGGGGTCTCGAGGCAACTGTTGCTACCCTCTCCATCATACGTCAGTGTCTAAAAAAAAAATATTAGGGCGGGAATACTGCATCGACTCCGCCCAAATAAGGAAAAACTCGACCTGTAGGTTACACCACTAGTGGGCGCTAGGACTCTAAACAAACTTAGCAGGCTGACCATATGGCATAGATTTAGCTATTAGTTTCTCATCCACGAATTGGAGATGTGTTTGAAAGTTCCAACAGTCTGCAGATTTGTGGCATTTGTTGTTAAAATATTTCACAGAATGTATACAACATCTAGATGTATACATTGTAGTCGGTGCCGCTCTTATCCTGGGTTACTTACATTTAGGTAATGAATATGCTGCAGGTGTAGCAGAAGAATAGGTAACGAATAACGAGCCGAAGCGGATGTCAATAAACAATCATCATCCATCCATAGTGAACACAAAAACAAGTAATAATAAGTATGTGTTTGATAAGAACAATTATTAATCAGTCTGAAATATGTTTCGAGTGACCTCTTCAACACACCATGTCTAAATACGTAATATCCGGACCACATGGTGGCAGTAGGTGTCCATAGTTTTTCCATAGCTGCTACACTTTTGCTTTTAAATTCGCATTTTCAAATACATTAAAATGGTTTGAAATATTTGTTTAGTGGAAGAAAAAAATAATAATATGGACTTATAAATAACAAACGTAGCGCACCGACAAAATAGGAAATCCCCATTGTGAGGTGTTTGTGCTGTTAATGAGGGAGAGCACGTGTTATTCAGTCATGTTTTTAGCATTTAATCTCTGGACGGACAGAAATGCTACATTATTGTGCACGCATACACAAAAAATTTATCTTTCTCGTAATAAGGTGGATGAAAAGTATCTAATAAGGGAATTATTGAACACCACATCTTGATCTTTCCATAAACATTTATATATATTTAAAAAAAATGCACTTGTCAGTGCTTCTTGAACTGTTTTCTTCATCGTTTATTACATTGCGAATCGATTTATACGGATAGACACGTTTTCTTGTACGTTTTTCGTGACCTGATCTGTAAGCAATCTACACGTACGTATACTTCCGCTGGGTGTGTATTGGAGCAGAGTGCGTCGTTTTTTGTTTTAGTTTTAAAACGTTCCACTACGTTTATTCGTACTGAACGTAGGCCAGAGCAAGTTCACGTCCATAGCCCCCTAGTTCACTGTTTCGGCGCCAACGTTTCCTGCTGGAACGTGTATGCTTGCTTTCTATTGACTGTAAGTTTCCAAATTATTTCAAACTTTACTTTAATTTACTTCCTAGTCTTTTAGATTATTCAAACGTGCTTGTAACCTCATGCTATGCTATGATTTGTTTACCCGGCCTTATAGAAAGGGGAGTTTTAACTACTGTTTTGGTTTTATTCACGAGTATGCCTTTAACAATACGTGTAATTTCTTTATGGAACGGGGACATTTGTTATTTTAATGGGTAGATAGCTTTTATATACAGTCTATGGTAGATAGGTACTGGTAGCAGATATTCTAGAAATGTAGCTATATTGATTTCACCTCTAGCCTCAAGTGCACGCACCGGCATAGCAGCTCATTTTCAGGTTAACTGTTTGTGTCTACGAGAAATCCTAAACCTGACTTATTATCTAAATCAGAATTTTTTTTATGATGCCCTGAGATACGTTTGTATTTAAATGCACAATTTGACATGGCTATTAATCCGAATAATTGTAGTAATGCAAATATTTCCGGGTGATGACGTTCTCTTTCATTGCGCGTCGGTCTGTAATAGGAAAACGTGGCAATTACTGTAGTAAATATTCTGACACCAATTTAACGTTAACATTACTCAACATTTTATTTTCATTTATTCGTACTGTGAATGACATTCTTCTGGTGAGTTCAAGTAGGGCATGGGATGGTAATGAACTTTAGTGTCCTCACCATGATACAGAAAACCCAGCGGAGATAGATCACCGTCCACCGCCGGGAGACAATGCGGTCGTTTGTAACTTAATTACGATTCCCATTAATTTTTCTGAAACCATTGTTTCTACAGTACACGTTTGCCGTTTGCTAAAGTAATTGGCGATGGGCGTTCAATACAGTCCGAGCTCAGCAGAAATAACGTGCCTCGTTATTCTTTTTTGAGACAGTGAAGAGACTGATTGTGGCTTCTATGGGATATATATTTGGGTGTCAAAACTAAGCATGATCTCAATTTGGAACCTTAAAGGGAAAATGTTTACTGTACTACTACCGTAAATGATCAGAATACATCTGCAGGGAATGTTTAAGTTAATGTTTGAAAATAGTTTACAAAATTGTGCCTGATGTCCCATTGAAACATTCTTGCCAGTCCATATATCTGTTCCCATTGACCTGTAGTCTCCACTCTCTTTAGACACAGTACTGTCCTCCAGCCCTAAACCCACTCTTTTTCCATGTGGACTAGCTAATACTATTACAGTCTCATTCGGCAAGGGGAGTAGAAGTTGTCATTGTTTACATTTCAGTCTTGTAAACTTTAAATGTATGATTCTACACAGTGCCCATTTAAATGCAACCCAATGTGTCATAACATCAAGAAGTGATGCACTTTATCTCTACTCCCTGAGAAAAAGCTGAAAAATGTTGTTCTGTCCCTGAACAAGGCAGTTAAACCTAACTGCTCCATATCAGTTGCTGTAAATCATATGCTTTCAATTTCTACACATTTAGTTTTGTTATAGACTTGTAGATATTTGTGATGTCTCTAGAAATTCCTTGGAATCCACCTGTGGCAAATTCTGACTAAATAAACGGCTTCAGGATTAGTCTTTGAATGTAGTTATTTGGCAAAGCCAAAGCTCAAACTTGAACCCCATTAAACATTGATAGGGAAACCTAAAGTTCACAGTTCACCAACATTCCCCAAATCATAAGCTTGTGAGAATCTACAAGGAAGAATGGTAGAATCTGCCCAAAACCAAGTGTGTGATATTGGTAGAGGCATACCCATGAAGATTTGAAGCTGTGGACACTGTCAAAGCCACTTCTACATAGGCACATCTACAAAGTACAGAATTAAGGGTTTATATACTTAGGTACAGGTATTTTGAACCCCAGGTTTATTTAGGTACAGGTATTTTGAACCCCAGGTTTACTTAGGTACAGGTATTTTGAACCCCAGGTTTACTTAGGTACAGGGTTTTTATTTTCATTAAATTGGTACAAACCTAAAAAAACTGTATTTGTTTTGCCATTATGATACATTTTTTTTAATCATTTGTAATTAAGTCTATAACACGGCAAGTTAAAGGCTCTGAATACTTTCCAAAGGTATACCATTTGATTGTGTGAACCAAATAAAATATTTCTGTTATTTTAAGATGTATTCATGCACACTTTGTTGTTGATCAGCCATTCTGATACTAACTAACTCTTTGTCTGTCTCTGTGAGCCTCTACGTTAGTGCCTCTATGGCTCCAGACAGCGACTAAATTGTCGAATTTTTTTGTTCTTTCTCTTGGCTTTCCAAGTTATAGTTTTAGGGTCCTATAAAATGTGTTCGCATAGCGATTTACGTCAGGTTGCGTGACAGAGTGGCGCTGCAATATAGATTATTTTGAGATGCAAATGTACTAGTTCTTGTAGATATTTGCAAAAAACGTTCAACCCACCTGCACCCCACTCGACCTTTATCGAAACAGTATCTTATTGCCGTCAGCCCGCTTGCACTGTAAATATAGCCTAACCTGCGGACTCGATTACGACTTGATATGAGTCAACCAGTGCATCACTATTACGCAGATAGACCTGTTGAAACAAGATCTCGATTTTTTTGACAGCACGTTCTTGGGCCTTAAATGTGTGAGCATTTTTTGGGTGAAATAACAAGACCCCAACGAAAATCTGATTACGAATTTAAACACTGCCATTCCACTTAATGCAGATTCAGTGGAATGGCACTTCAACATTTTTAATAACAGTAACGTTAGGAGAAACAAGTTCCACATAGAGATTCACGGGACATTGCTGCACAACCACTGCCACAACAAGGAACACAAACATTTGAGAAAAAAATGCCAATGCACAAAGCATGTTCAAAACTATTGCACTATTAGGTGTAGCCTTAATTACATTCTTAATAAAACAAGAAAAAGACAAGCATCTCTGCTAGTAGCCTAATCATAAATGTAAAGGACAGCAATCTAAACCTAAAAATAATGTTTATGTACAAATAAACAAATGTTTTACTGTATTGTATAATTTGTTCCAGGT
This sequence comes from Esox lucius, assembly GCF_011004845.1. NCBI lineage: Eukaryota > Metazoa > Chordata > Actinopteri > Esociformes > Esocidae > Esox > Esox lucius. The sequence goes on from NC_047576.1 coordinate 14,562,421, forward strand.
GTGACTAAATGATGTGCTGGTGCCACCAATTAAGACTCGGGCACCAGTGGAAAATGTTGCCATATATGTATGCTGACAATCAGTAATTAAGGTGATACACATGCGCACCATGTCGAAGATAAGTGAAATAAACTATTACAAAAAGGCCCTTCACCCTTTGCAAAAGGATTTTGTTGATAAAGTCACTTCCACATCCTCTGCGCTTTTAAGTATGGGTTCAAAATTGCAACAGAAACAGTGGTCGTAATATTTCCATGTTTTGGTCATTAACTTTGAAAAGATATTAGGGATTTTCCCTATTTACTTATGCATTGTTACCCATCATTGCACTAAAGATATTAGACAGGAGGGGGATTCCCTGTAATTTCTGGCACTTATTAGATTGCTAAGATTGATGTAAGTGAAGGAAATGGATGGATGTTTATCTCAAATTTAGTAAAGTCCCCAATTCATAGTCAGTATTTCAACCCAAAGGCGGGCCTTCTTTGAAACAGAACGGAAAGTATATCTGAATGTAAAACTGCATAGATTTTATACTTCATCTTGTTGCTACGGGGGATAGAATTTGCTTTTTGAGTTTGGAGAGTGGTTCAAGACTTGCAATTGAGGTGATGGTTTCAGAGCAAATGGTGGTGAAATAGACCAAACCGCAGAACTGGCTAGACCAGCATGTTTTACAGAGGGGCCTTGAGATGTTAAGGAGTAATCTTGATATAAGTAACTATTGCAAAAGTTTGACCAATAATCATATTACTGAATTAATGGTACATTGACATTGTATTCTGTTTGCACACATTAATATTTGGTAGAGACACCTTTCACTGCAATAGTAGCTATAGGTATTTTCTGGTAGATATGTACCAACGTCGCACCTGGTTTTGAATGGATTTTGTCCCATTCTCCTTGGGAGATGAAAATCCTCCACAGGAGTTTAGTTTTTAGCAGACTGAAACATGTGATTTTGCACAATTTCTCTATTTTGAGGAATGCACAGTATTACGTTGGTGCCACACATCAGCTCTTTGAGGCCAATGTATCCATTTTTATGTTTTCAGGCAAACTATTTTATGTTTTCAGGCAAGATGCGCTTTCAGATAGGTGCTACTCAAAAAGTGCTTTCTTGCCATTCTCTCATAAAGGCCAGTGTTGTGCAGGGCTCTTGCTATGGTTGATTAGTGCATCATTACTCTGAGTTATGTAGCATCTTCAAAAGGATTGTTGACCTCTGTGATTTCTCTCACCAGTCGTCTCCTTGAGACTGGTGAGAAGCCACGGAGGTGCCTTTTTTTGGCGTGGGTGAAGTTTTTACACTACAATAGTTTTATTTAGATGAATGAGACTTGATGCAAGTTTTGCATCGGAGATAGGTTTTTATATTGTGCAAAGGGCAAAAATTCTCACACGTCACATTCCCAGGTAAAGTGGGAAGCTTTTCCGACAGATACACCATGCAGGTAGTGAACTCTAACAGTGACGTCTTGCTCGATGTGGATTGTATATGTGGAATAAGCGGTGAAGTAGGAAGTCGGATTCTGTAAGTCCTTCCAGCTCCATACATAGAATCAGGAAAACAAAATAAATTTTTGTTTACGAAGCAACTAAAACTTTTCAAACTGGCACCAAAACAACTCTATTATCAGCATCCGCACTTCAGACAGAGGGCTCCACATTAGTTAAACAACCAGGTAAACCACATTGTCAGTGAGTTTATATACCTTCCAGGTCAACGTTCTGGCCACAGTGCTGCACACATGAGTTTGGCCTTAAGGCGCAACAAGAGTGTGAATCTAAATCTGTATTTACATATTGTTAAAGGGATAGTTCGATGTAAATTCATATCTGGGTGAAATTACGCTTACACTGAGATATTCAAATATGATATGTTCAAGTTCATTAAACTGAAACTGTGCGCCCTGAGCAGAAAAGGCCCCATTGCAACCAGAAACCCACTCCGAAACACTGTGTCCGTGTGTATATATATATATATATATATATATATATAAGCAAACATTGTCCTCCTGGTTATCTGTTTATTTTTTATCTGGAAAGTCATAAAAAGCCAGCTGACACAGCTGCTAGGTAGCTATAGGAAACCAGCATGATAACTATGAACCTCCCCTTTCTTGTACTGTAGTAACCCCGGCTTGCAGAGCTGCATAGTGTTGTGTGTTGCGGAAGTGTGAGGGGGAAGGGCCTCACCGAGTCCTCCACGACAAGAGCAAGGAAAGTGTTCCACCAACTGCAGACCCGTTCCCCTCCCCCTTGCATTCATTTGGCTGGTGTGACCATATATGGGGGATGAGTCTTGTGGTGTGAGCTGTTTCAGCCAATGAGATGGGCAGTAGCGTTGGAATCGTAGTGGGGGAAGTGTAAGTCTGCAGGAAACAGGCTCGCACTGGGAGGGTGGGGTCTTTTATAGGAGGGACCAAACCTGCATTTGAAAATGAATGATGATTACACAGAATAGACTGAGGAGGAGAGGCTAGCCTATTTTGTGTCTATTGGCACAGAGATTACAGAACGTGTTTACGCAGTCCAGCAAACCAGCAAGCAAAACTGAAACACGGAATTTGAGTTTGCCTCCAAGGATGCACTGTAAGTCCTATTATATTGATTTGTAATTAGATATACATTCAGACATTGTAATATCCCTTTCACTTGGGTTCATCTTCGCCAGTTAACATCTTACATTTATTCATGCTTAAATTGTTTTCTTTATATCCATAATTGTCTGGCTTTGGCTTTTGGAAAGGCATTTTTTGATCATCACTGGGTGCATTTTTTAAAGATGTGACTGTGATACATTCTGTGTGTCTTCTGTGTTGAAAGTTGAGTCCCTATAAACATTCAGCGGTTGAATTGAAACCATGTCCCTAATGGGTTGGTTCCTGCTTTAAAGTTGATAGAATTGTGTACCGCTGCTTTTAAGGTTGATTTTAATTACTAGTTCATCCAGCTCACCGCAGATATATCCTGGCTGGGTGGAGTGGAGCCTCCAGCCCTCCATGTAGAAGTACAAAGACAGGATAGGGTGAGGCAGAAAGAAGCCCCCTTTTAACTGCATTACAGGGGCTCTCAGCAGACTGCTGCTGTCAGAAACAGATGCTGGGACTGGGTGTATGGAAACTTGATTCTCTCCAATGCAGCTTTGGAAACCGGTCCAGGCAGAAGGGTGAGGTGGCCATCTGGCTGAAAGATGTTAAGTTATGTTAATAATGTACATTCAGCACAGTTTAAGGTATTACTGGGTGTGACTGTGGGGACAGGGGAGCCTCTGCTTGGTTTTGGTCACTCCCTAATGAATTATCCCCAGAAGGAAGATATGGCCATTTAAGCTGTAATTAAATAAAGATAAACACACACATTTGCATTTTATTGCAAGAAATACAAATTTTGGATGAACATCATCTGTCAGTTTTTTACTAGTTACTTCTGTTTTTAATACTCCCTTCATGGCAGACAAAGTGATGTTTAGTGGCTATATGATGGAACTGCTCAAAGCTTAATCCATATGAGATGATTCCCTCAACTGCTGACCACTTCCCAGGCAGGCCATTAGCTGGGGGGCACAATAGGGGTGACAATATAGTGAGTGCATACATTTTGATCCTTTTTTTAGTTCTCGTCCCCAATGGAAATGGTATCCACAACCGTAGTGTTGTAAGTGCTGTGTTCTTACACCTGGGATACACAAAGAACCATCAACTCACAGCACTGTGGATTCATTAGGAGGAAGAGCTGGGAAATGCTTCTCTGTCATGCAAAAGAGTACTGCCTGGATTTATACCCCCTGCTTTGGTTGAGCACTTGGTGAGAATGTAAATACACGGCTGTGGTGGTCAAATCCAGAGGGAGTCTAACTTGGTTAGGAAACTCCCAACCCTGGTACATCATGAATCAGTCTTGTAAAGCTACTGTGTGACTCGTGAAGTCATATGACATTCTCATTAAGGCAGGAAGGAAGGAGTGAGGGAGGGAGGTTTTGGTGGGAGGACAAGTCAGGGAGGTGGAGGGTGACACAGGTGAGAAATAAAAGGGTGTTTCGGGGAGAAATAATACCTGAATCTCCTTTTTTCTCAGAGTACCTAGTCAAAGCATTTGAGTGAGCCTTCTCAGATTAGTAGGCAGTAGCAATGCTGATAAACAGAAACTGATTACAATGAGCCTGTGAAGGCCTGTCCAAACCAGCTCCCCCAAGGCAGAGGTCACATAGCACCCTAATGCAGGTATGTGGGACCCCACCCAGTACCCAGGGACTCCCACCCACACTATAATACAGTGAAACCTGGCCACAGCTGGGTCTTGAGGGTGTGTGTGACTGGGGGTAATCTGCAGCTGGACAGCTATTGTAGGGGATGGGTGGGTGTGGTGATCTGCTCCGTTGGCTGGGCTGAGCCAGGCTGTGCAGGAATGATGGGTAATGCGGTGAAGTCTGTCAGGGTTAAGAGCATTGCCGCTGAGAGGGCTGAAAGAGAATCTTTCAAACTGTTAGGCTTTGAACCATGAATCAAACATTCAGTTGGAGTTAAAAGGATTACCTGTGCACAAATACAGAATCACAGTTACAGACAAATGACGCAACTCTGTGTTACAACATTTACAAGGTTTAATAGGGGCTGACGGAAGAACCATGTTTGTGTTCCTGCTCTGTGATCAACCCCTCTAACAATGGCGTCTGTTTTCTTTCCACTGGCCCCTGTTCAATTGTCCTCAACTGGTGAACTATGATAGCCCACTCCACAATAGGCCTGGAGTAACTGCTAGTGTGTGTTTTGAATGCAGTGAACCCAGGCCTAGATAAACAGGAACATGGCTGATGTTGGAGTGTAGGCCCAGTTACTTGGTGGAGCGTAGGCCCAGTTACCTGGTGGAGCGTAGGCCCAGTTACCTGGTGGAGCGTAGGCCCAGTTACCTGGTGGAGCGTAGGCCCAGTTACCTGGTGGAGCGTAGGCCCAGTTACCTGGTGGAGCGTAGGCCCAGTTACCTAGTGGAGCGTAGGCCCAGTTACCTGGTGGAGCGTAGGCCCAGTTACCTGGTGGAGCGTAGGCCCAGTTACCTGGTGGAGCGTAGGCCCAGTTACCTGGTGGAGCGTAGGCCCAGTTACCTGGTGGAGCGTAGGCCCAGTTACCTGGTGGGGAGGCAATGGAGGTTATTGTTCTAGACTGTTGACGTGTTTCCTGTCCCGTGTTGATAATTTCTCTGATCTCCCCCTTTCGGGTAACTGTCCCCAGTTGAACAAATAAAGCAGGGTCTGATAACGGGCTGAACTGTTCTCTGGTCCCCCCTGTCTCATTCACACAGATGCCATTACAATTGAATTCCAATAACCAGAGGATGAACCAGCCCACCAAATGAGGAAATGCATACAACATCTGCCTGTCGTCATGTGTTCACTTCCCAGTTAGGCCTAAATGTTCATTTTGGGAAAGGAGCGCATTGAAGAAATAAGGTTAATTTGTTTTGAAAGCGTTTACTTAAAGGATGCCTCAGTGTTAACAAAACAACAAGAATTCATGGTGACCAAAACACAATTTTGTTCACGGTAGCTGTTGTGTTTTTGTAATGGAGCCAGTGGCCTGCCATCTAGGTCTGTGTACCTTTTTCAGTTTGGTTGTCTTTTTGTCAGGCTTTGGAAATGCTGAGTGTCAGAGGCCTTCGTCAGAGCTTCACAGGGTGATGAGTTGGACACCTTGTGTTAGGTTTATCCAGAGGTCAAAGTGACACATGGCCCCTGTGACACGACACAGCCAACGCCATGGTGGGAGTCTTGTGAGCAGTTTGACAGTCACACGCTACTGACAGTCACACTGTGTGGAAATGCAGCAGGGTTGTGGGGGGGGGGCGGGGTCCTGGGGCTCTGGCTTACGTCAGCCTTAAGAGTTGTGTTTGTCATGTGGTGGAAAGGAGGGTCAGACCCTCGTTCTCACCCGGTCCCCATGTCTGTCCTGGCAGTGACCTTGTGTGAGCCTGCTGCCATGTCCTTGTGTGAGCCTGCTGCCGTGGACCCTCCCAGGGACGTCAGCTGCCTGCACTCATCCTGTGGCACTGGGGACAGCGTTGCCTCGCTGGACGACATCGTCATCGATTCCACGGCCAAGTACGTTCCTGACCCGAAATCACTTTCTCCGCTCTGAGGGCTCCACCTGTTTCATCACCCAAAGATGGCAGCGGAAAACGCATGCCTCCTTTGCATATGTTAACAGTGTAAACGGGTTCTGAGGGGGAATAAAAGTCACACGATCATCCATCTGAAAGTTCCTACTTTCCAAACCAGTCGTTGACTTGTTTGTGGATGGGAATGTACTTCTAGGTGTTGTTTCAATTACTTGGAATCTGTTTTCTCGTTCTTATTTGACTCCTGAATAAAAATGAGAACGCATTGAAACAACACCTAGTAGTACATCCCCATCCACAAACAACCCGCTGCACACCAGTTCCTCAGTTAATTTGGGATTGTGATTATATGTCTGAGACAGGGTGTGGTCACTTTCTATGTCTGTTTCTGGAGATGCTTGGCCATTTTAAATGAGTTGGATCACGTAAGAGCGGTTCCACGTTTAAAAACTAAATCCGGTCAGTTTGCGAAAAACGATTGTTGGGACACTGAAAGGCTTCATCAGTTCATCATAGGCATGGCTGCGGCTGAGCAGGACGGGAGTGGGAATCCACTAAACCCTGACTAATGTTTGTCCCCTCAGTGAGTCATCAGAGGAGGAGTCAGCCGGCGAGAGGGAAGAGGAGGCTGGGGCCAACTCTGACCTCATCCACAGCTCCACATGCATTCCTTCTGAGCAGCCTCCACACATCCAGACAGGTGAGCGTGCACATGTCCCTCAAGCTTGCGCGCCCACGCACATTTGCACACAGTGCAAGAGTGTTAACATGGGTCACATACATTCAGGAAACTGGGCTGCTACTTTTAGATTATACAAAAATGGTGGTTCACACCAACTCTGAGTTGGGAGTTTTGCTAAAAGAGGTATAACAGTGTGTCAGCTGAAATGAGACTGACCTGTCAATCAATCAATCAAATGTATTCATAAAGCCCTTTTTACAACAGCAGTTGTCACAAAGTGCTTTTACAGAAACACCCGATCTTAAACACTTGTCCTTTTTTGAACTTTGAGGAAATGGGCCAAAGGAAGGAGATTTCCACATTTGGTTCCATTACATGCAAACTTCCCTTTCCTGTCAGGACTTTCCTGTCTTGCTCAGGCCTTAAAATTCCACTCTTCAGTATGATAATCCTGAAACTATACTTTGGAGTTTATGCTATCCTAAATGACAAATGTAATTAAATACACATTTAGGATTTGTTTTAGTTAATAAACCAGTAAACCTTCTAGCTGGAGTGCCGTCCAGGAAGCACATTATCAGGCAGTGTGACTTCTATAAGTGTTTGGTCATAAACATTCCCAGCTGAAGTCCCGGAACGTTCTGCCCGCCACTCTGTCCTGTGTATAGTGGTTAACACACAGCGACACAGTGCTCTATGGGAATGGGGTCAGCTTTACACATGACCCCACTCATCTTTCTCTATTGATCTTTATAGATCAGCAGAGAAAGAAGGTTTATAGATAGTACTGTAGGCATTATAGTCAACAGAAAACATGGGAGAGTGGGTGTGTTTATCTAATTAATGCTTTCACGATCTTCATAATATTGACGATTGTCCATAGTTCCACTCAAGGTGGGAAATCGTCTCAAGTGGCTTTTGTTCCAGGCAAGTTTGTCAACATAGAAACAGATTTTTACACGCGCAGTCGTCAAGATACTTATTGGTGATACTAATTACACCAGCTTTAGTTAAAATGTCGATTCACTCCAGTGCCGATTTTGCTGTGCGTACCCTGTGATGTCTAACAGGATGTAGCTTTGAGGGTTGACCCTTCTGGGCCCTGCGGCGTCAGTTGGTTTGGCTTATTGCTGTTCTTGTGCGGCCTGTGTTCCTTTTGCTCTGTACACGCTGCCAAGACAATAAGTGGGAACCCCTCCCACGACCTCCCTCCTGGCTGGCGTTGGACCGGGCCTGCTGTGTGGGTTCTGGCAGGGACTTGGGGCCAGGCCTGGGTCAGCAAAGCCCACTGCCTCTGGCTCTCCACAAGACAACAGATGAGGAAGTACCTGGGAACAAATGGCTAATGAGATATGAGACAAGAAGTCTGGGCACCTCCCTCTCTCTAGAGGGGCTTAGTTCTTTTCTGGGAGTGCCTGTGTGAGTAGGAGGCAAGCCAGGCATGATACGTTCTGCTGTCTGGGGGTGTACTATACCTAGCAAAATGCTCTTTCTGTAGCACATGGGAATGATAGTCTGCAAAACAAATACCCACTGGCCTTTGATTTATGAAAAAATGCATTTCATCACCCTGCTGGGTAAGATTGGGTTATTTTGGAGTTGACATAACTGATTTGGTAAAACCCTTATCCATGAATGATGCCAAGGACTACAAGAAGTGGTGAACTTGCACATCACACACGCACAGAGGTGGCAGTCAGATGGGGGCAGTAAATTCAGATCACTGATGCGTTTTGTTGACGTCTTACTGGCAAATTGATACATTTTCAAGACATTTTGATGTATTGAATTCCGTTTGAATGTGTGGGTGACTTGGGAGTTATCAGGACGGCCTGACCTGCCGTGTCTGCAGACTGGGTGCAGGGGGTGCATTCATTTACATCAACGTTGCCAAACTTGGGCAAGAATCATCCAATCAGCTCGCACAAAATGTCCCATTTAATATCTTTCCTTCACCTCATTGGACCTGAAAACGTTATCACTCTGTCCCTCAGTGAGTGCCCATCGGCCAGACTCTCTTTCCCTGGCGGTGGCTGAATCCGACCTGTGGACATCCAGGGGTGACGGCGAGGTGAAGCTGAGAATGGGGGACTCTGGGATTGCCGCTGAGCCCCCTCTCACTGTAGACCAGATGTTTAAGTCTGCTGTTGAGAGGTTTGGAAGATACACCGCCCTGGGGTGGAGGGAGGGAGAGCAGACCAAGACCCTCAGCTACAAGGAGTACTACCAGGCCTGCCGCACTGCTGCAAAGAGCTTCCTCAAGGTGAGTCTATGGAACAGTCTATGGAAATCAGGTGACAGGTTACTGCTGTACCTGTGAAGGTCAGAACAAAGTAGCAATAAAAAAAACGGAACGAGAAGAATTTGTTTTAGTTATTGATGGTTACATAGAGATAAGAGCCATAAAGTATCGTATTGTAATGCACTTTCAGTTCTCACGTCTTTTGTTTTTCTAACAAAGGCTCAACAGTGCCTCTAGTTCCAGGTGATGTTGTATGTCGGGGTCTCCAACAGAGAACTACTTAAAAAGAAACCTGTGAAACTAGCTTTCAAATTGGTTTTCTCGCTTTCCAACTGGTAAAATAAATTATTCATCCCTCCACTGCAACTTCCCCAGGTCCATTGTGTACAAGAGAATGTTCTGCACTACGTTTTAACTGTATAAATGAAGGTTAATATGCAACTTTAATGGGGTCCCTATTGTGTGTATTTTATGGATTCTGTTTATTAATGATTTTTCTGTTTTATTCCTGGATTGGAATTGTTGTTTCTGTTCAATTTCTCTCAAAAGTACTATTGCTTATAGGGAGACAACTAAGTCGGAGTTCAGCTCTGAGTATGACTCATGTCAATAATTAACATGAACAGATTTTTTAATTTGTGCTCCCCTTATTTGCGATAAAGGGATGTTCAGTTCTAGTGATGGTTCTGTACTGCTGCTGCTCATTTCAAACTAATTCTAAGTTATATTGGGGCAGCATGGTTGCCTAGTGGTTTCTGCATCTGATTAGTGTCTGAAAGGTCCCTGGTTCTAGCTGTCATTTTGTCCCTGAGCGAGATTGATCTTCCTCCCCTTTGTAAAATTCCCCCCAGGTTGTTGCTTAAAATAAGAATTTTGGTCTTACTCAGCTTGCCTGGTTATGTAACAGTAACAGAAAAATTGATTAATAGTTTTAATAATAGGTAAGCCTACTATGCAGTTTTGAGATGATTTGGGGGGAATTTAATACAGTAATCATTTAGCTGGCTACACACCATGATAAATGGATGCACAACACAGAAAAACAGGCAGTGCTACAGAAAGTTATCTGCCAGATATTGTGTTAGCTTTGGCTTTTTTAGACACTACTACTCATTAGTTGCCTGCGAGCTAATGGTAGTTTGCAATTGACCTGTTGGAGACCCCTGGATACATGCTACTCTACATTAACACCACACATTGAAAAACAGCAGCTGTAGCATGTTTCCAACCCCAGACCTAGATGCTCAAACAGCCGCACTGGATTTTTCTGGCAGTGTGTTTTACGACCACATGCTGTGAGGTTTAGATGGCACACGGCAGTATTTCTACTGCTGTTCTAAAAGCACACTCTCTGGTGGAGCCTCAAGTGAGGGTTAATTGGGGTCATTCACGCACAGCTTTGTTTTGCCTCCACTTAACTTATCACTTATCTATAGAAAACTGAATGTACCGTTGAAAGAGATTGTATCCATTTTGTGCGTGTCTGTCCATAGCTCGGCTTGGAGCGCTACCACGGGGTTGGCATTCTGGGCTTCAACTCTGCTGAGTGGTTCATTTCTGACATTGCTGCCATTCTAGCTGGGTAAGTCTCAACGCTACTGTTCAGAGGGGTTAAGGCCCTAACACTACTCCTGTGTTCATTGACATACTGTAGTCCTATTTTTCTGTAAACTCTGATAGCATCTTATGTGACGACAACCCATAACACTAGATTACTTACTGACTTTGTCGGCCAGTTGAGTATGGGGGCTGTGGACATAAACAAAGTGAAAGTAAGTCACAGCTTCCCGCTTAACAATGCTGTCTTCATTAGCATAACTTTCGTATCAAATCTGAGTGGTGACTAGTTGAATCTGTATGGAAAGTTAATCCGTTTGACTTTCCTGTTTCTTAAACCTGACTCACTGTAATGTTTTGTTTTGTGTTTCCAGTGGGTTTGCAGTGGGCATCTATACCACCAACTCACCAGAGGCGTGCCAGTATGTAGCAGAGAACTGCAAGGCCAATATAATTGTGGTGGAGAACCAGAAACAGCTGCAGAAGATTCTTCAGGTGAGCACAGAATGGCAAGCTTTTGATTTGCTTTGATTCATGACTTTGAAGGCTGGAAGTACACATTCCCAATTCATTGTATTACTCCGGTGTTTATAAAGTTATCCAAAATACATCTACATTTCCTCCCAGATTCAAGACAAGCTCCCTCACTTGAAGGCAATTATCCAGTACAAAGATGCGCTGAAAGAGAAGAGGCCAAATCTTTACACAGTATGAATAGATTTTCATATTATTCATGTTTTAGTTTTAAGAAATATAAGCTAGTAAAAGTTTGAAAGGTGCGGTGGTGTGTACTGTTAACATAACACAATAAGAGTTTGAATGTATCTGCTTTTTCTCCACATAGTGGGCAGATTTTATGGAGCTTGGCCGTGATGAGTCTGATACTCAGTTAGATGGCATCATCGCAACCCAGAAGCCCAACCAATGCTGCACACTGATCTACACATCAGGAACTACAGGCCAGCCCAAAGGGGTGATGCTCAGCCACGACAATGTGAGTGACAGCCAACAGGAGCTATTGGTCTTGGTTTGCACATTACTTCCTGTGACATGGCGTGCCTTGAGAGATGCAATAGATATTTTTTACTGTAAACATTTCATCTGATTTCATAACGCATTTCTTGGTATAGGAATTTCCTGTGATTAGCCTACTAGGTGCAGAGGGTTTCTGCCATTCACTTATGATGGTGGAACGTCTTGAGCGACATATAACAGCGGCCTGTCTATCTGCTGCACTTGAGAAACTGCTCAATGTACTTGCGAAGGAATTGAAGAATCCATTATTGGACAAACAGTTAAAATAGAAGCCATCGCCACTACGTCCACCCCGCATAGCCAGCAAATCACTCAATTCAATAGGACAGCAGAGTGTACTTTAACTGGAATCAACAAACTGGAGAAGAAATGACTCTAAAAATTGTTGGCATACCTGAAATGGGCATTTCCTAATATTTACTATGGCAAACTCCTTAACCTTAACTGAGGGGAGGTGTTCTAACATTCCAAGCATCCATAAAGAAACAAAGTGGAACTGGAAAGACAGGTTCACATACTAGAAGATGAGAATGCTGGTCATCCAGAAACAACAAACTGCCTTTTGAAAGGATTTACATTCTAGATTCTCTCTGTGAAATGATTCTCTTCACCCCAAACGAACATTGCGTTCAACAACAAATAACACAACTATTGTCCACACAGAACTTTCTGGACTAGTATAACCTCTGCTCTCTGAACCAAAGAGGTATCTGATTTCCTAAATGGAGAAATCTCTTGTACAAATACAAGAACTAATCCAAGGGGGGCAAGACCCGGTGCTATTCACTCTCACCATTAATCTTCATAGTCAACGCTTTTTTGTTGTTCTTGAATGAAAAAACATGTACTTTTCTAGTGTTGTGTATCCCCTTTTGCTCCAAGCGAACCTATGAATGACCAGTGATGTAACTGTCTGCAGTTGACATGGACAGCGCTGTCTGTAGGCTGCCACGTTCGCCTGACAGAAGCCACCAAGTCTCAGGAGATCGTGGTCAGCTACCTGCCCCTCAGCCACATCGCTGCTCAGATGGTCGACATCTGGGTCACCATGAAGGTCGGAGGAGCCACTTACTTCGCCCAGCCAGATGCACTGAAGGTGAGGGTCTTCCCTCTTTCATGATCACCCCATTTTCTCCATGTGTCTTCGAAAAGCGTCACCCAGTCTCTTACTCCCATTGGTCATATAGTGTTAGGCAAAGAATATGTCCTTCCATGTTGCAGTAATATTATTGACGTTATATTTGTTAAAAGGTACCTGTGTCAAACATTGCATGGCTTAGACAATCACTCTTCTCTGAGTAAATGAACCAACAGGGTTCTCTACAGCAGAAATAATAGAATAAGCCACACACTCCGGAGCACGGCTCCTCTCCAGGTTTCTTTCTTGGGAGTTGCACACCACAGCATCGTGTACATACTGTACCAAAATGAACCAATGGCAGCAATCACATTAGATTACAGATTCACAATAGGTCTTGTATGTTGAGATTTGTTGCTCATTGTATTTGTTTTTACTAAGCAGTGCGTTCTAATTAATATGTAGTACTATTTCTACACTGTGTGTGGTTTAAGTGAGTATTAGGAAAACCAGATCTCCGAAAAAACCAAACACTGTTTGATCTCAGGGAACCCTGGTCAACACGATGAGGGAGGTGCGTCCCACAGCCTTCATGGGGGTACCACGCGTCTGGGAGAAGATGCAGGAGAAGATGAAATCCACGGGGGCCAAGTCGTCGACTGTGCGAAGGAAGGTGGCGGTTTGGGCCAAAGGAGTGGGGCTTCAAACCAACCTCAGGAAGATGAACCAGTATGTGTTATACAGGGGTCTATTTAGTACTGTGCCAAGAAGCCATGATCCCAATGTTGTACTGAACTCCTGCCTTCCCTTTGGCCTTCTCAGAAATGGAGCTGTGGTGAGGACGCCTGTGAACTACCGCCTGGCCAAGAAGCTGGTGTTCACCAAGGTCCGTAAGGCTCTCGGTCTGGACCGCTGCACCAAATGTTATACCGGAGCTGCCCCGATCACCAAAGACACTCTGGAGTTCTTCCTCAGCCTGGACATCCCCTTGTATGAGCTGTATGGCATGAGCGAGAGCACCGGACCTCACACCATCTCACAGTCGGAAGCCTTCCGCCTCACCAGGTAGGCACCCATCTAAACGCAGCTCCGACCCTCGATCAAGACGCTCAGCCCGCTTGTTAGAACAGGCCCCAAGGATAGGTTTCATGGACTGTATGGGATTAACTTAGAAGTTAAACTGACTTTTATTTTTTGCATTGTTCCTGTCCAGCTGCGGTAAGGTAATCCCTGGCTGTGAGACAAAGATCCACAGTCCCGACGAGGAGGGCAATGGGGAGATCTGCTTTTGGGGCCGCCACGTTTTTATGGGCTACCTCAACATGGCCGACAAGACAAAGGACGCCCTGGACGATGAAGGCTGGCTGCATTCTGGGGACTTGGGCAAACATGATGAAAACGGCTTCCTCTTCATTACTGGACGCATCAAAGGTGCATTGTCTTCCTACGCACCCTATAACTCTGTCCCAACAATACCACCAACTGTATCCCAGATGATAGCAAATACCATTTTATTGTTCATTCCCAGTTTGCTTTATGCAAATGTCACTGTGTTTGAAAACCTGTCCCTGTGTTTCCAGAGCTGATCATCACAGCAGGTGGAGAGAATATCCCTCCAGTGCCCATTGAAGATGCTGTTAAGGAGGCCTTGCCTCTTGTTAGCAACGCCATGCTCATTGGAGACAAGCGCAAGTTCCTTGCTATGCTGCTAACCATTAAGGTAAGAACAGTTAGCTACAGTACTGTGTTCCTATGTGATGCTGTGAAACCGAGACCCCATACAACCAATACCCCATTTAACTCTGTTCTGACAACCGATGATGGTCAGTAATAGACAAATGATGGACAGGATGTTACTGAATATTGTTTCATGTACAACGTTACTTGGCTGTGTGTTGTGGCCACTTCCAGAGCATCCAGTTGTAGACTAATACCTTGCATAATTACAAGCAGCCTAATTAGAGATCCTCTAAAATTGCAGTGTGCTGGTTAAAATGATTACTGCTGCTGATCATATTTTCACTCAAGGCTGATGTTCACAGAGGTTTAAAATTGTTAAGCAGAATGATAATTCCTTTCTACCAGGTGTACAATTCAATATCATTGCAACCACTGCCCCCTGGTAGACAGTTAGCAAACTGCACATTCATATAAAATGCAATGGTGTTATCCCAGAGTTTTGAACGGCAACACGTTGGACACCTCCTGGTTAAATATCTTCCAAAGGCATGGACCGTAATATGTCGGTCCCTCCTTTGGCACTATTACAGCCTCACATTTTTGGGGAATGTTTTCCCCTTGATTTTTGGGCATTTTCTGCAGGGATGTTCTTCCATTCAGCCACAACAACATAAGTGAGGTTCTACAATAATGATGAGCTATTAGGCCTGGCTCGTAATTGCCATTCCAATCTATCCCATAGCTGTTTAACTGGGTTGAGGTCTGGCTCAGTACAGGTCAGTGAACTTCTTTCACACCGATCTCGACAAGCCTTTTCTGTATGGACCTTGCATTGTGCATTGAGGCATTGTCGTGCTGAAACCGGAAAGGGCCTCCCCCAAAACTGCTGACACAAAGTTGCAAGCGCAGAATTGTCTAGAATTTATATGGATGCTGTAGCGCCATTTCCTTCAGTTGAACTAAAGAGCCTAGCCCAAATCACGAGAAAACATTATTCCTCCACCAGCAAACTTGAGCATGCATTGAGGCAGTTAGCCTTCTACTAGCATCCATCAAACCGATGTGTCTGTCAGGCTGCCAGATGGCAAAGCGAGCGTGATTCATCACCCCAGAGAACATGTTTTCACTGCTCCTGAGTCCAATGGCTCTTCAGTGCACGCCATTCTACTGCCAGTGTTTATAGAGTTCACATGGCTGTGTGCTCAAATTGATTTGGTGCGGCTGAACTTGCAGAATCCACTAAATCGAAGGGATGACCACATCTCTGGTCGTGTAGTGTTTTACAGAAAAAGGTCTACCTCCTTTGTTCCTCAGTGCCAGGTGAACGGAGACACAGGGGCTCCAGAGGATGAGCTTACGCCTGAGGCCATAGAGCTGTGCCGGAAGCTGGGCAGCAGTGCTACGAGAGTCTCTGAGATAGCTGGCGGACGCGACAGGGTCATCCATGCAGCAATCCAGGATGGTATTAACCGCGTGAATGAGAACGCCACCTCCAACGCCCAGCGCATCCAGAAGTGGACCATTCTTGGCCAGGACTTCTCCATCTTCGGGGGAGAGCTGGGTGAGGAGGGGGAGTGGGGTAGCCTCCTGGGGAGGACGGTGTGTTTGTTAGTTTAGTGTCATGTTTTTCTCGTCTGCTTCTGAAACACAGTATGTTGGATTTGTTCAGGCTACACTCAAGTTGACATAATGTTGTCCATTTCCTTTCCATGATTGAGACAGACATTGTATGGCATTTTTGATATTTAATAGTCTGCTGCAGTCCAGTAGTTTTCCCTGCCCATCCTGAGGGGGGTTGAGGAGCATTGAGGAGGTTGGCCCTGACTCAGTCTTTTCTCTCTCTCAGGCCCCACAATGAAGCTGAAGAGGCCAGTGGTCATGAAGATGTACAAAGAGCAAATAGAACATTTCTACAAAGAGGTGGTGACCCCAAGCACTCCTGACAACCCTATGCCCTCCAAATAGACCCGGGACAATAGCTCTTCCAGAGTTATTCTAAGAATTGTAATAAATATGACCTGCATACAGAAGTTTCTCACACACATACATACATACATACATGCACGCATACATACATAGACAAACAACCACTCCCTGTGCAGTTCCTTTTTCTCTCCTGTGAAAATGGTCTTGCTAGCTTTCTGCTTTGTTTATTGGGTTTTTGTTTACATTTGTGGGTATTGTAAAGGAAAGAATATATACATCTGTGTGAAGCCATTGTTAATCTTTATGATTTTTGTTGATGCGTTATTGATAAGCTGAGTTCAACTATTTATTTTTTATTATTGTGTTGAAGAACAATAATATATGGTAGATGAAGTACAGTTGTATCTGATGAGGTGTTATTGTACTGTGAAACTTGAGGCTAATGGAATAGAATCCAAAAGGTCCTTAGGACTTGGTAAGATAATTTTTGGCTACTCTATTTATTGTTTACCTTTTGCCAAAGTAAAAAACTATTTGGACCAAATACACATAGGAGATTAATTATTCAGCTGAATTTTTTTCCCTCACATCCAGAGTTAGCTGGTCTGGATTTAAAAGTTGAAGTGAATTGGCAGGGAATTAGAACATATCATTGTCCTATTTATTACTGTATTGTTTTACTTTGTGTTGGTCTGGTTTCCAAGTTCTGATGAAAGTGTCATTGTGTTTTGCTCTGTCCTAAACCATAGTGTGTGTAGTTCTGCAGTGAACACACTACAATCTTGAGATGGCCAATGACTAAGGAAGAAAGCCTTGGTTCAGTGTTAAACTCCTGCACCTACCTTGTTCAACAGAGATTACGCAAATCACTTTCTTCATGCTAAGGAACTGTAGCATTCAAGCCATATTATTTGACAGTAATACCTTTTGTATCCAATGTGCTTTATGTATACTGATATCATACAGCCTACGCAATTGCCTGGTATTGTTGGAATGTTTTGTAACTATTCTGTGTACATTTGCTGTGACCATTGTTAAATACTGTAAATATGTTTTGCTTAAATTTTTTTTCTTTAACTGTTTTATTATAGATTTATTTCAAATGTCTACTGACCATTAGTTGAAAATTGTATGAAATTGTATGAAAATCCGTATGACATTCTCCACCACTGTCCATATGCATATCTGTACAATGCAGATGTGATGACACATGCAAAACATTCCTAGCGTCACAGAATGTCTTAGAGAATGGGAACTGTTCTCTGGAGTTATCTTCCTTCATCTTATCAGAAAACAGTACACATTTAAAAGTGTTTTAAAAACCAACAGTCATTCTGAAAGATTGTAGATCCAATAACACCTAAAACAGCTGTGGACTGATGTTTGCTCTTACTGTACTTCAAATACTCTCTAAACATTATGTGGAATGTTGAAAACTCTGTATGTCTTTCTCGCTCTTACCTGCCATGCTTGATAGGAGCCTTGACTGTCTTATTTTAGGTTCTGTAGGTTTGGTTCACTATTGTCCAATTTGTGTCAGTACTCGCAAACAATATATTGGAATAGGGAGAGATCAGTTTGAATTGTGAAAAAGTCTTTAGCTTCCAGCACCTTTGACTAATGAAATACTTGAATTTGAGGAAAGACTTTTTTTTTTACAAGTAATCTAATATTATTCCAAAGATTTTCGAGCGATTCCACTTTCAGCAGAGTAAAGCTCAACAATAGACCCATATGTTTTGTTTTAGGAAGACTTGTAAATTAACTTAGCTTGCCAAGGAGAGTGGCCATGTAATGTTTGCCGAATGAAGGTGTTACAAATATTCTATCAAATGTGGAGGAAATGAAGGTGACTCGGTATTTTGATCTTTTCCCATATTATTTCTTCCTTGTTGATGCTTGTGTCATGAAGATACTGAAATTCTAGCTACTGCAGTTCTAATCAGTTCGTACCAAGGTAGGCCCAATGCAACTGAAAAGTCAACTTATGAACACGACAATGAACCCTTTACACACCTTAAGAAAACATGTTTTACAAGCAGTGCAATCAATCTCTTGCATATTTCTACACTTCATGACTGCCAAGTAAAGACACAGAATACCGGTTTTACCTGACCCTTAACAAGTTCAGATAGCATTTGTTTCTAGTACTGCGTGGGGAAGCACAGTGTCTACAGTTGAGGACCAGCATTTTAAATAGACAGCTGTTAAGGAAAGAGTAATGAATGTGTATGTTGTGTGTTTGATCAACCTGGAAAAAATAAAGTTATTTATTCTGAAACATCCACAGCATTTTTGCCCATTTCCTGGAAAAACTGTAGTAAAATCTTGAAGGCAGCTATTTTTCTGATTTATTTTAAGGGACACAACCCGTGCCTACACAATTCTAATTCTGAAAAATGGGATAGTGTAATTGAAAGCTTGTGAAGAGGGACATCCATTAAACAGCATATCATTTAGAAAGAAAAAAAAAAAAAATACATGAAACACCAACACCATTGAATCTGTAGTGATGTGCGCGCACGCAGGTTCAAAAGCTGGTCAACTACGAGCCACGACAACAACAGACAGTACTCAATTACTTTATTAATAATATGATTTCAAAATAAAATAAAAAAAAATGTCCTGGTTACAACTTGCATTGTATGGCCACATGGTGGCATTGTATGCCAAGTTTAAAATACCAAATTGTGTTGTTCTGCTGTTCAACGCATGGTAGCGTTAACCAAATAAATGGAAAGGGACTCAACCCCCCCCCCCCCCCTTCCCCCCAGCAAACCCTCCCTTGATAAATACAGCCAACCCAGTCCCCTGTCACAGACCTATCATGACACTCACTGACACAGGAAACAGCCCTCTGCACATGCCACCTCATGTTCCTAACAGAGTCTGGAGAAGGAAGTCACCGTCTCTTTTTCTCCTTTCATCCTGTTAAACTTCACACAGTATGGTCTAGGTATGCTTATGAAACATATACATATATATGTATAAATATAGTTTCAAGTGAAATGCTTCCTCCCACCATGGAATCCTTTCCTATGATGTTATTTGTGTTACGCTTTAAGGGATCACACTTGGCTAAAAACAGTAATATTGAACCAAAGAAGGGGTGACAGTTTGTGCCTGGGTTTTGTAACCATACCTCATAGAGTATGGACAAATAAAACACTGCCTCATACTTTGAGTTAAAAACACTCAAATTATAAGAATAGGACATACACATAAAAATACTTATTCTCACTGAAAAGTCCACCTTTTCCTCCATGATATACTTATACTGGATGATATCATCAAGGTTAGCTCATACATCAAACACATTCCCAACACCTGTTCCATGGTGTCCAATGGCAACCACTATGATACACAATACAACAATCAGGGAACTTCTCCATGATGCGACACTTTGCCTAGAAGAACACAACCGATGGGCATGTTTCTGTATGTATAATGACAAAACATGGCAATAAAAAAAAAAAAAAACATTATTAAATAAGAATTTTAAAAAAGGTTGGCAAAAAATCTATTCATATTGTATTGCATGTAAATATTGTATAAAATTCTTAAAAATACAGTTTAGATAATTACTTAAGTACTGAAGTCACCACAGCCAAAAGTGCAGAGGTACATAAATAAAAGATTGACTGGTGGTAGACGGTTGGTGGGGCTTCTCTCTAGAGCTGCACAGAGCCGTCTGCCACTCAACCCTTCAGCGCCCCCACCCCCACAGCATTCATGCCCGTGTCCCCACTCCACAACACAAGGGACAGACTGAACGCACGGTCAAAGGGCAGAGTTCATGAACTAGGACTTGGAGTGAAAAGTTCAGACATACAAGAGGATAGCAACATTCTCTTTTTTCTCTCTCACACAGACACACAGACACACAGACACACAGACACACAGACACACAGACACACAGACACACAGACACACAGTGAATCTTTTCAAAATCGCTGCCAGGGATAGGCACACCTGACTAATAAAGGGGAGGTGGACACAGAGTGGACACTGAGAGGAACATAAGGCGCATGTTTCACTCCAGAACAGATCCACACATTCAGACTGAGTCCTCAACACCACAGAGGAAAACATAAGGGGCGGAGAGGTGTGTTTGTTTGCAGTTTGCAGAGCCGGGCAACAGAATGGACACCACTATTAAAGCTATCAGCATCAGAATAAATACACGTTTTCACAGGGTGGAGCAGAAAGCCAGGGAGCAGGGAAGTAAAGGGTGGGGGTCACCTGGAAATAGAAGTAGAGAAGACAGTGTTAAGAGTGCCAAACCACAGTGGAGGGGCCACCGTAAGGAGAGTACGCCAAGCTGGCTAACGGACTGACGGAGAGAGGCATGTTCTGGCACTGTCCCGTCTCCACAGAAAACAACACCTCCGGTGCCACATCAGCTCTACAACCGTTCACATTGGAAAGAAACAAGGCAATTGTTTGGATATGACGCCTGAACTTTCCCTAATGTACCACTGCTGATGCACAGATGTGTCTTAGGATTTCTGGAAGGCTTGTTTTCCAAATAATAGCAGAGACAGATCACTGAGAGAAGTCTCCAATCAGCATAGAAAACCGAAGAGCGTCAAACAGGCTCAGAGAGAATACACCCTTAAACAAGAATCTTGATTGTAATTTTTTTTTTGTTGATCTTTTTTTTTTCTTTCAACAACCAAATATATGTTTGTTTTGGAGAAACTTACCCTGACCAGCAATTCACTCACATTGCAGTATGGGGGTTTCCCAAAATAACACAAATAAAGGCTCCAAAACACCCAAATTATTTTTTCCTTGAAACATGTCTTCAGAAGCTGTATACATGACAAGATTCATCCCAAACGGTATTCGGATAATTGCCACTCCATTGCCACTTCGGTCCATTCCAGCAACAGGCTACCAGGAGGTTCCAACAGCTGGAAAGGAGTTGATGAAAATGGAATGTTCCAAATGAAGTTTAAGAAGGCCAATCTTGCCCTGTGTACAATATCTGAAGACTTAAATGACCCCTTATCAATATACAGACAATGTCTATGTTTCTAAAACAACATATTTGGGATCTATTGCAGCATTTGTTGGTGTTTTTTGGAGCCCTCATACCATCAACCAAGATGAAGCAGTGAATTGATTGTTGTGGTACGTTTCTAAAAAACAGGCCTCCTCTACAACGTCACGCAATTTACATGATTATTTCATTCAATTGTAAAAAAAAAAAGAAAAAAAAAAGAAGCTATCTTCTTTACAACAAAACTGGAGTTTCAGGCTCGCCAATTAACACTGATTCAGAGGGACTTAGCTCTTTAATCAATGTCAGTGGAGAGAGAGAGTATTCTCTCCCCAAACTGGCCAACGCATAAAGGCACTAAGAGGATAGTAGGTTTGTTGCAAGCCCTACAAAATTAAGCGTAATACATTCATAGCTCACAGGTATCTGAACCGCATTCCAAAGAAATACAAGCTTATCCGTAAAAAAATGACGTAAAAAAGCGTGCCCCCCCCCCCCCCCCCCGGATCAACGATACTATGGCTGCCTGTCACGGCTTTTCACCACCAACCACTAAAAAGGCAATTCAGAAGTGATCCCCCACAGCACTTTCCCCCAGCAGTTGAGCCCTTTCAAGCAGATAAAAACCAGCAGAGGAAGGGACCGAGGGTGACAGTGGGAGTGAAGGGGAACTCGAGTGACAAGAGCCTAGCCCCATCCAGAAACACACTACCGGCAACAGGCAAACCTACAACCTAGAGCCTGTGTCTCTGTGTGTTGACACCCTGACATGGGAAATGTCTCTCACAGTGAGCGTGTCGCTTGTGCTCAAGTTAAAAGAACACAAAAGTCACCGACCACAGACATCACTCCCCCTTAAAGCCTCTGAAATGCTCAAGTAAACTCTCCCACACCCACAGCCACACACGCATACACACATGCCTCCAAAGAAATGCTCTTCTGCTGAAAGGAGGGGGAGGGGAGGAGTGTTGTACAGAATAAGGGAGTGTGGGTGGGTGGGGTGGGGGGGGCTAAAAGTGAGTGGGGGAGCAGGAGGGGGAGGGAGATTTGGGTGGTTGCATTCCACAGTTCTACACAGGCTGCTCCCCTCCTTGCCACCAGAAACATATATAATATATCTCCCGTCAGTACCAGTCCAGGCCCAGCTCCTCCAGGTCGGTCGGGTCCAGGTTAGAGGGACAGAGGCGTAGCTGCTCCCGTACCCCCAATTCTCCTTTCCTCACCCTGTTCCTCCGCTCTGTTCTTCTCCAGCAACTAGTGAAGGGGTGTGTTCTGTTGTTCTGCGATTTAGCTCCGTCTGTGGTGCGGCTGTGACTGCAGCTCCTCCTCCCCCCTGCCCAGCACAGCTCCAGGAGCTGAGGAGGAAGAGCAGCCCAGCACCGGCCCAGCGGCGCTCCCTCGCCCCGCGGGCTTCCTGTCACGTGGCCGTCGCCTCCAGGTAGCTCTGTAGTTTGCGGACAGTCGACTCGTCCAGAGAGAACAGGTCAAAGTCAAAGGTGGTGTTGGTCACATTGAAGTGGCCAGTCTCCTCGATCAAATTCACAATCTGAAGTGAGCGAGAGAGAGAGAGCAAGAAGGGCTTAGATGACCACAGGTTTTTTTTCTGGCACAGTAACTCCTAGGCAGGCTGCCTACACATTTCAGCCCAGCAATGCATGAAATCAAGTCGGCCATTTATTTATCAACAAGCTTGAAAATCTAAAAATAATTGTCTGGAACATTATCAAGATAGGGAGTGGGCTAAAAAATTCTTAAATAATGTGGGCATATGGGCTAATGGTGCTTATCGCCATTTGCCTCAGTATGTCCCCTGCCACACCCCTGACCACACCCACCACCTTGATCCAATCGAAACGGAAAACCGTGGTAAGACCGAAACGGAACACTGTGGTCAGACCGAAACGGAACGTGGTCTGATGAATAATTTCATAACACATACACCTGACCACACGAGGCTGGCGGTATACCTGTTGAAGGACGTTGCGCTCCCTCAGAGCCATCAGTCTGCGGTGGAGGTCCACCAGCTCCTCTGTGTAGGCCTGGGGAACAGGGAGAGAACCAACAATGTTCTGGTTAGTGGAATGAAGCAGTGTCGTCAACTGCAAGCGACTGAGGTTCAAGCAGGTAACAGCTTGGTCTCTGAGGTGCATAAAGTTTGACTCAGCAAAATGATGTAGACACAAAGTAAACCGCGTGGTGTGTCCATTCCCCCAGCCAGCTCCTGTCATTAAGCTTTTGACTGGCTAACGACGCAAGCTTCACAGGGATGGACTATACCAGGAAAAGGGGTAATTTTTTTTTATTGTTGGTCCAACTTTCAGCATTCCTACTTGCGCTCCCTGACTGGCATATCCCTAAAGATCAGGACCGGTCTACAAGCTCAATCACTGAGACTCTTTGGTCAGTACTAGAACTGCCAAGTTAAAGGTGCTGCCAAGGGCTCAGAATTCTGTGCCATTCATCAGGAGCTGTAGATCAACACCTGGCATTTAGACACGTTTGTTTCTCCCTTTACTCAAGGACGACGTGCTGTAATATCTATGAGGATCATCATAATTTAAAACGTAGTACATTTTACCTCTCACTGGTAACAGACAGCGTAGCAGATGAAGCAAGAAAAATAAGAAAGAAGGTAATAAAACGGTGATTATTTACCCTTCCTACCTTGTCGTAGCCCTTCTTCAGCACCTTCTCCGGGCGGCTGCAGATGTCCGGGCTCTTCCTGCCCGGGACCTTAGCGTAAACACCACAAACGCAGATGGGAAAACACACCAGAATGGAAATGGCGCATTAGGAGAGCAATATTACCTCACACCATCAGTCTCCGGTTTGAGGCTAGGACTACAAAACTCACGGTTCAGCAATCGATAATCATTACCGGCGATAACCGAAACATGAAGACAAGTCAAAACTGAGTGCCAGTCGGGTGGTACCTTGTTATTTGAGGAGCTATGTTTCTGTGGAGGCACTGGATCTCGACTGGGGCGGTGCGAGCCATCACTACTGTCACTCTCACTGTCCAAGCTCAGTCTGACAGGGAACATGAGGTCAGAGGTCAGACAGAAAAGGCCTGGTTATGTGCTAATCCTTCTACAAACGTACATTTTCAGGGTCCTCGCACCATTTTCCAAGTCAAATTCAATGCTTCGTAAGACCTTTTTATGACCTCCACAAATACAATTTAAGACCCACAAAACGGCTAAACAATTTCTTTGATAGAAGATACAATTTAAGTCCTACTTCAGTATATATGTTTTTGTAATGGGGAAACAACACAATGTGACGCATTGCCATCAGAGTCGCATCAACCGGACATTTTACTTGCTACAGAGTTACCTTTTTTCAAAAGGGGAGAAGAGCAGATGAAGGACGTTATATTTTATTGTAGGGCAATTAAAATATCTTTAAGTTGTTCACAATTAAGTTGCTCCTTCACTGTAATGTCTTTATTAGGGGAGAATTGGGACATAGAAAAACCTGTACTTCTCCACTTCAACGATCAGTTGTTCACCGTCCATTAGCCACATTTTACCATAGCTGGTGTGTCAGATGACCTATGGCATCTTTCTAAAATAACATCAGTCCAGAAAATAGGCTGACAAAAGTAATGCCAGAAGCCCAGAGCCGAAACAAACATATGTAATTTTCCACTACATATAGGTAGGTCAATATGAGTTACCATACATTTTTATTGAGTCAATACACCCAATCCACCCCCCCCAAAAAAATCTATTTCTTATCATTTCAATTCACGTCGGCCATCAAGAATTCAAACATTTCGTGAAGCTTGGACGCTGCTACTGAACGTGACGCAAAGCGAGTAGTGTAGCAGCAGTCATTTACTTCCTAAAGGTTTGACGGCTGATGGCAACCCAGAACGCTCCTACACAAGCCGTTAAATATCCCCCACCATAGTCTGGTATCACCACCTCAAACTTTCATAAAGACATGTAGCTCTGCAGCGCTCTTCTCAATTTCACGGTCTGGGTCCACCAAGCGGCACCATGACTCGTATTCGCTTCCTGCTGGCGCCAACCACCTCTGAAACTCATCTTCCTCCAACCATTTTTCATTCAACTTGCATCTCCCCATCTTGGCTCATCCCTATCTAGCAACTACTGACAACAACGTAAAGACGACACGCACCCAGACGTCAACGTCTGTAGCTAGCTAACGTAATGTAAGTTAAACAAATACGTTTCACCTAAAGTGCCACCGTGTTTGACAATTATTCCATCAGCCTCAAACATACCATCTGCAAATGTAATACCCACAGCAAATTGACAGTAAATAAAGTAAAGTAAGTAGAGGCAGTGAAAACACATTGGAGACCTACAGAGCAGAGACACTGCTGTGCCACAAAGCATCAGGTGTCAATAACACAGTAAGATAATGATGTGAGTAACAGATGTGGAGAAATGGAGAAAGGAGAGACTGACCGAGAGTCACGATTGGGCGGGTTGGTCTTAACAGGTGTCCCTTCCTCTGAGCTGCTGTCATCGTCATCCGACTCCTCTGACTGTAGATCCTCCACCATAGAGCGCAGAGGGCCTAGAGCAGAGTAGATGGACCCACCGTCTATAGAGAACATTTGCTAAATGCACATATGATGGTATCACAACCATCAATGAAACATCTGGATAACAGTAGAAAATGGGAACATTAAAGGACAAACCAAGCCCCCTTAAAACAACCATCGTGTGTGAATGTTTTCACCAGTGTATACAGACCAAGTCATCCGTTTAGAGACTGATGGGCTTACCTTGGCCCTGTTTCTGGCCAGGTTCAAAGTCAGAGTCGGAACTGGAGTCAGAGGTGGAGCTGGAGTTTGACGGACTGGAGGGGGCTGACTGCTCCGATTTGGATGAGGCTTCATCCTCAGAGTTGGACTCATCCGACTCAGGCAGTTTCTTGGGCTCCTTGACCTCCTGAGTGTCGGCTTTGACACCTTTGGGCCAGCGCCCCTTCTCCTTTGGAGGTTTCTTCTCTGGGTAGCTAGGGGCGGCAGTAGACGAGGAGGAGACTCGAGGAGATGCTCCAGTGACAGTGCCGGCCCCCTTCGGTCCCTCTGAGCTGCCCTTCTTCTGCTTCTTCACACTGGGTTTGGGAGATTCCATGGTGGAAGGCCTCTTCCCAGGAGCTTTTGTATCAAGCGGGCCCCCTCCTCCCCCACCACCCCCTCCCCCAGCCCCCCCCTCCTTTTGGAGACGTGCCCTCCATCTTAGCCTCCTTCAGGGTGAGTTTGGGCTCTTTGAAGGCAGCCTTGGGAAGGACCTTGCCTTCATCTTTGACTTTGATCTCGGCTGGCTTCTTGGAAGAGGTGGAGGTGGAGGAGGGTTCACGGGTACTTTTGCTGCTGCCCCCTCCTCCACCGTCACGGTCGCCCTTGGATGCCGCCTTGCTCTCAGAGTCTTTGCGGGGTCTTTCGCGGTGCTCCTTGGTCAGCTTGTGAGGCTTGGGACCTTTACTGCTGCCTCCACTGCCCTCTTTATTCGGCTCCTAAAGACAAGGACAGTTACACACAGGAAACGTTGGGGGAACCAGGTAATATTAAAGTGCCACAGTCATGCATCTCTAGAATGGTATTATGCCACAGTCATGCATCTCTTGACTGAATAAAGCATTTTATTTGTTGTTTTTTAGATCTGTGCGGGAGCAATACATCCACTTTCAATGCCCTCTGGATGACTGTAATTCAACTCCTGTCCTTCCACAAGATGCATGCACATATCCAGACACAAAAATGTGACATTAGGACAATTAGACTGAGGTCAACGATATACAAAGAATTGATAATCTGGCATGGGTATTTGGATCATTGGGGATCTTAAGTAGGGACTGGCAGTCCAAGTGGGTTAATGAAAGGCTGCCACGATTTAATTAAAGGGAGAAGGATGAGACACACAGGTCTCGGTTCTTTACATCCACAATCTCCTCCTCAGCATTACCTGGTTAAACAGTACTATAATGTACACACTGCAACGCCTCTTTCCTTATCAGCACAGGAAGCGAAGACATTCACCTTTGAGCCATGGGAGGTCTTGGTCTTCTTGGGGTCTGAGAAGGCAGACAGTGGGATAGTGGGGAGCATGGGATAGTCTGGACTGGGCCTGGACATCGCCTCAGCACCTTCAGGCACCACCATGACCTGAGAGACACCAGGCGGAGTGAGAACAAACACACCCACACAAAGGCTGGATAGTAACACATGATGACGGACTGCCATCATCAATGGTGATAACATCATAATGTCACAAATTCCATACAGTACATCCAATCGCAATCGACTTGGGCAGCCAGAGTCTGTCCCCACACAGCAACATCCTCTTACCAAGTTGCCATAGCCTATGTTCTTTATTTACTTCAAGGTACTGTCAGTTTGTTTGGCTTTATTAGACAGGAATCCACAACCACAGCCTACATGTTCAACACCTGCGGTAGTTAGATTATGCAGACAAACATAATGCAAAAGAACCAAAAAGATTGCAGAGAGGAGCGCACAAAACGTGCAGTGAATCAGCTGACAGTGTTGTAGAATGTCGTTTTAAAAATCCTTTTAAGATGCGGCCTGTTGGCCCAGGTAACTCTTTAATGTACAATCCTTTTATGAATGTTTTAAAATAACAGTAAGCCTAACAATGACACTGAAAATAAACAATATCAAGACAGACAAATCTAATAGGAAGTTTAAACAAACCTGATACGCTGCTGCTCTACTTGTGCTGTCGGAAAATCCCACCTTGCAAACCGAAAAAGCCCATAGTATAAGCCTACCTATAAGCTACTTTGAATAACAATTGCAGTAAATATTAATTGGACACAGTGAACAGAAACTATTTCTACATTTGTCAGTGTTTATTAATGACCTTAAAATGTGCAATGGGCTATGGAAGCGTATGACTGCAAATACGCTTTTCAAATAGCATTTCTGGTGAAAGAACTTAAATACAAATCCAAAGTTATATATATATTGCACTTTTTGTGACAGGGTAAGGGAAAATACATACATGAAAAATAATTTTGTGTTTGCCATTTCATTCAGTTGTAGAGATAGCATAAAGTGTTTTTTCATGTTACATGTGATTTAGAAGTAAACATTTTCTATTGCATTTCCTCATTCCTCCTAGTGACCACACAGCTAGTCTTGTTTCGCATGTCAATTTGAGACTGTGGGCAGGGTTATGGTAACAATTTATTGAGCTAAAATGTGTCAAGCAGTAGACTAGCAAAAACAAGCGATAAATGGTCTTTGCGGGAGTCAAGATCGGGAAAGAGAACTGGCATGGGGCTTGCTACAGACTAGCTAATATACATAACTAACGGTTGCTGAGTAGCAGACATAGGTAAACAAGATGCTAATTTCAATAGAGATATGTTTAATCTTCACACAATGACAGTTTGTGTGTTCCTATTTTACTATATATCCTAATATTAACTTTACTAATCAGAAGGGAAATGCAAGCTCTAGGCATAACTATACTCGTTATTGAGCATTTCCAGGTGGACTGAAGCATGAGAGAAATACAATTACCATCACTATTTTATTAAGGACATAATTCACTAGGATCTTTGAGACAGTTCAAGTTCTCTTGTTCAAGATACTCAGATGTTGTTTGTTGAACATGATATTTGTTGGATAGTAATAACGTAGTTGTTTTGGCAGAACATCTTGTGATAATGGTAATGTACATAGTATCAAACTCATGTTTGACCGAACACTTCAAGCGGTTCAGCGACAGTGGATAAGTCTGCCATCAGTTAAGTCAAATAGCAGTAGTATTCATTGGAGATGATTTTCCTTTGAGAGTGTATCACCCAGAAACACCTGCGAAAAAGAAGACAAAACAGTAAACTGCCAGAGGTAAAAAAAAAAAAGTGTAGGTCATAAAAAAATGGCCTTTTTCAGGGAACAAGTAATGGGTTAACAACTTACAGCTGTTCTGCAGCAAAGGAAGTAAATTAAGCCTTGACAGATGATGCTAACAATTCCTAGTCTACCTCTGTATAAAAGCAGTGTTGCTATACCCTCTTAAGCATTATTTGGACAGCATTGTACTGCAGGAAGTAGTATATTGGTATCATAATGCCCAGAAAAGGGCAATTAACAAAGGAAGACAGACCATTATTACCCTTGAAAGTGTAGGTCTTTCCTTTAGAAATTGCAAAAAAAGCCAAGGTGTAAGTGAGTAGTTCCCTATACCATCAAAATGCATTTGGAAACTGGAGGAATCTCTGAAAGGAAGAGGCCTGGCCAACCCAAAGCCACAAGAGAATCAGAAGACAGGTTTCTGAGTGTTTGCTTGATAGGCTGCTCACAGGACAACAGATTGCGTGATAGGTGTCAACAGCTTCAACCACAGCTTAACACTGGTCAAAGTAAGTCTCAGCTGCAACTGTGAAGAGAAGACTTCAAGGTGCAGGTTTGATTGGATGAGTTGCAGTAAGAAAGCCATTTCTTAGATGGCAAAATAAGAAACAGGCTTGCCTGGGCTATGAAGCACCACCAGAGGATCTCTGAAGACTAAGGTCGTATGGACTGATAAATAAAAATATGAAATCTTTGGTTCATCACGCAGGGTTTTTGTACGCTGTTGAGTAGGCGAAAGGACGGTCCCTCAGAGTAACACAAACTGTCAAACATGGAGGAGGAAGCGTGATGGTCTGGGGCTCGCCTGCTCAGTTTGGTCGATTTGCGGCGCGATTGGCAGCCTGAACCAAAACGGCTACCACCGCATTTTGCAGCACCATACAATACCCTTGTGTACGCCTAATTGGTCAGGGGTTCAACCTACAGCAAGATAATGACCCAAAACATACATCCAGTGTATGTCAGAAATACCTTAGAAGAACAAGACAGTAGGCTTCAAATCATACAACAGCCAGCAGTCTCCAGACTTAAACCCTATCAAGCTGGTTTGGAATGAACTGGGCAGAAGGGTGTGAAGGCAACACATTTGTGGGAACTTCTGCAATAGCATTGGGAAGAACTTTCTGAACCATACTTGTGTTCGGCTGTTATGTCTACAAAAGGTGGCTACTTTCATTAATCAAAAATGTTGATTATATATGATTTTACTTTGTCTCCAATTTTTTTATTTGTTCTATGCTTTCATTTGAGCATATTAAGACACTAAACAGTGTGAACTTCAATAAAATGGGAAAATGTAGGTGTTCTAAAACGTTTGACCCACAGAGTAATTGTTCAATACAAAAACTGTTCAATACAATAACAACATTTACTGGGTCAAGCATACAAAAGCCTGTAATATTGACAACAATTACTGGTATGCAGCAGAGCTAGATTTGGAATAAACAAAAATGTCACACTCCGTGAGGAATGATCATGGGACCAGTAATATAACTTTATTTCATTGTGGATACCAGCCTTCCCTAGTCTCACTTAGCTGGACAGGGGAGCAGCATCACCCACACAGGCAAGCTTAATATAATCCTCTCTTTGTTATTTCACTATAGCCCTCAGTACCAGTGTATAGGTGGAGAACATGAGGGCCACCTCAATACTTCACCTCTCTCATAGGTGAGTACACACTTCCGGAGAAGAAAGGTATGCAACATAACAACAACAGGGCCAGCTCATTTGACTACGGCCATTGAAGAGAAAGGATCATTCACACAGTCTATTCCCAGAGGGCCACAATGTGTCTCTGGGTTAATCAGTGCCAAGTAATGACTTGCAGACACACTGCCATGTTCAAGCACACCGCACACAGTACATACCTCCATGTAACCTTTTCATCCTTTCTATCCAGGTAGTAGTAGTAGTAGTAGTATCTAATATGGGATACTAAAACATGTGCTCATTGTTCCATGAAGATGCCCCCCCCCCCCACTGTTGTCTACCACTGCTCTCCTGCTGCTACATACATCTGGAACTCCTCAACAGATGGACAGACACGCTGAGGAAGAAAGAGCATGAGAGCTGGGCCTCCCAAAAAAAAAAAAAATGTTCTATTGTACATTAAATGTTAGACTATAACATAGCATGACCGCTTGCTTTCAGATCATTTTTATTTTTGAATAGTAGCCACACATTTGTTAATCATAGTGATGCCGTAATGACTTTATTATACCAATTCATAACTAGGCATAACAGACTAGGGCTACTTATCCAGTTAATAGACTCTATGCACCATTTGAATGTGAAGAAAAAAAGACCACTTACCGGCAAAAGGTTTTTCACGATGTGTTCTTTGAGAAGTTAAATGTATCAAATTATTAGGCTAGCTAATGTTACCAAGTACTGGCTTTTCATAAACAGCAACTAGCTAGATATCATCATATAATAGTGATTATATTAGCTACCAAAAGCTCTAAGTGCTCCCTCAGGATAATATTGGTTTTTGCCATCTTGTCAGGGTACAAACATTGTAACATGGTTGCTTCATCTCTCCATGTTACCAAAACCCCATCCATCATATTTGCATATTTGATTGACATGCAAGACCTGACTAGTAAATGCAAAGCAGCAATTGCAAGCGCTTTAATGAGCTGTGCCATCGCTAGAAGGAATGACGATACAAAAGCAAAATTATGCATTTATATTTTGACAGTCTTTAACAACATAAAGCAGTTGTCAATTGAGACAAAATGTACACAACAAGCAAATGAAAATGCAAATGTATCACAACAAGTAAATGAGAATACAAACAAGAGAAAATACGTAAGCATTTAACTTAGCTTTTTGTGTGTCAGTGTTGTACTGAAAAGACCATAGAAAATAAAAATTCTCAAGTTTGTAATTTTTAGCTACAGTGGGGAGAACAAGTATTTGATAACCTGCAAAATCGCCAGCGTTTCCCACTTACAATGCATGTAGAAGTGTTTGATTTTTATCATAGGTACTCAACTAAAATCCAGAAAATCACATTGTATGATTTTTTCATAATTAATTTGCATTTTATTACATGACAAGTATTTGATACATCAGAAAAGCAGAACTTAATATTTGGTACAGAAACCTTTGTTTTCAAGTACAGAGATCATATGTTTCCTGTAGCTCTTGACCAGGTTTGCACACACTGCAGCAGGGATTTTGGCCCACACCTCCATACAGAGCTTCTCCAGATCCTTCAAGTTTCAGGGCTGTCACTGGGCAATACAGACTTTCAGCTCCTTCCAAAGATTTTCTATTGGGTTCAGGGCTGGAGACTGACTAGGCCACTCCAGGACCTTGAGATGCTTCTTACGGAGCCACTCCTTAGTTGCCCTGGTTGTGCGTTTCGGGTCGTTGTCATGCTGGAAGACCCAGACATGACCCATCTTCAATCTCGTGATACATTGCCCCATCCATCCTCCCCTCAATACGGTGCAGTCGTCCTGTTCCCTTTGCAGAACAGCATGCTTCATGGTTGGGATGGTGTTCTTGGGGTTGTACTCATCCTTCTTCCTCCAAACACGGCGAGTGGAGTTTAGACAAAAAAGCTCTATTTTTGTCTCATCAGACCACATGACCTTCTCCTATTCCTCCTCTGGATCATCCAGATGGTCATTGGCAAACTTCAGACGGGCCTGGACATGCGCTGGCTTGAGCAGGGGGACCTTGCGTGTGCTGCAGGATTTTATTCCATGACGGCGTACTGTGTTACTAATGGTTTTCTTTCAGACTGTGGTCCCAGCTCTCTTCAGGTCATTGACCGGGTCCTGCCGTGTAGTTCTGGGCTGATCCCTCACCTTCCTCATGATCATTAATGCCCCACGAGGTGAGATCTTGCATGGAGCCCCAGACCGAGGGAGATTGACCATCATCTTGAACTTCTTCCATTTTCTAATAACAGTTGTTGCCTTCTCACCAAGCTGCTTGCCTATTGTCCTGTAGCCCATCCCAGCCTTGTGCAGGTCTACATTTTTATCCCTGATGTCCTTACACAGCTCTCTGGTCTTGGCCATTGTGGAGAGGTTGGAGTCTGTTTGATTGAGTGTGTGGACAGGTGTCTTTTATACAGGTAACAAGTTCAAACAAGTGCAGTTAATACAGGTGGGCTTTTTAAAGAAAAACTAACAGGTCTGTGAGAGCCGTAATACTTACTGGTTGGTAGGTGATCAAACACTTATGTCATGCAATAAAATGCAAATTAATTATTAAAAAACCAAACAATGTGTTTTTGATTACGTCTCTCACAGTTGAAGTGTACCATTGATAATAATTACAGACCTCTCCATGCTTTCTAAGTAGGAAAACCTGCAAAATCGGCAGTGTATGAAATACTTGTTCTCCCCACTGTATGTCGATTTGCATTTTCAATTGAAATGTGTCAGTCACAGCCTTCCATAATAAAGTAACATTCATGTACAAAAAAAACATAACTACCAGATCTAAATAAATCTGCGGTTTAACATTTTTTAACGCTTTATAACCACTATTTGTATACCATGCTCTATGTGAATGCTAAGTGACTTGCAGCAACATCACAGTGTTTAACTTTCATTTTTATAAAACCATACATGTTCCATATATTTCTCAATAATTCCCCTTGACTATCCAGTGCACTTTTTTTGTGAAATTGGGCTTGTATTTCTGTGTATTATGTCAGCACTCTTGCCCTAGTTTAGATGCTTTTGAGATAACCATGACTCCTTAACGCAGATGGAAGAGCGGAAGGATAAATATTTACCAACCTTATAACAAATGGGAATGTTTAACTGGCATAGGATATAATAATTAGTATAACTAAAGCTGCCAATAGACAGGCTTTTCTTCACCACCAACAGACATCTTTGTTTATGATTTAGAGCACAGCTCAAACAGCACATTGATATCAGCCATATTTGACAAAGGACAAGTCATCAGCACACATTGAGAGCTTCAGAAATCATGGTTATGTATAAAATCTGTATGCCACTTTAGTTACAACCTAAAAATGAAACTGTCAGAAAGCATCCGTACCCAGATAATCAAGTTGAAATTCCAATGTACTTCATAAGGCTTACTAAAATGTTTTTTTATGGCTTTTGTAATCATTTTCTTGACAGTTGTCTGCAACTGTAGTCTGTTCATTCACTTTATTCCCATAAAGCAGCCACCCCCCCCCCCCCCAAGAACACGATGACATCCTTCAACAATGTTTTGACAGGCGAACTGGACAATGAATCCAGATATGGCCCAACCCTAAACCACAACAATCCTTGCCATTCTACTGAACCCCCCCCAAACCCACCCTGTATCCCAGCCCCAGCTCACCCCTCCAGCCTTCACCAGCTTGTGTCTGAACTCCCGCGTCGGGTTGTTGAATGTGAGCTTCTCACAGCGCAGGTGATTGACAGGGGGGTTCCCCTCCAGGTTCAAGAAAAGGTCATAGTTGAAGCACACCTTCTTGGGCTCCTCCTGTAAATAATGAGTTTACATATCTAATCAGCTGAGCGCTTCCAAACTTAAGTCCTTATCAGACATCTTATCAGCTCAAAGAAAGACTAAGCGATACCCTGCCAAGTCAATAAGAGGCATACCTGGAGTGCAAACACTGATCAATGCTAACATTCCACATTGGGAAAGAACACCAGCTTGACTAAGGCAAACAGTAGGATATTTTGGTAAACAAACAGAGGCTCTGATCACCCGCCACTTTGAAAGCCTTTCACAAGTTTACAGGCACAGGATGGGGGACACTATAAACATAGAACGCTCATACACCACACAAAATGAGTGCCTGCCTGCCCCCCTGTCCCCCCCCCCACCCCCCTCAGACAGGAGCTACAGTAACAAGAAAAGGAGATCCAGCCAGACACAGACAGCAGAGTGTTTACAAGCAGAGCCAGCGACCAAGAGCCACCATAGGGTCAGTGTTACTACACGGCCATAGTATAATAACCACCACACATTGTCACATGACAGCACATGATACACTAAGAGCAGCGCGTCACGAACCTTTGAGGAACTTCACCAACAGAGACAACGACCCACAGAAAAATATCAACATTTCCTTTAAAATGAACCACTATCTCCAAACGATTGGGCTTATGTTTGAATTATTTATTCTCTGTTGCAGTTTTGTCTCATACTTAGTTTACTACAAAGTCTAATACTTTATTTACTACGTTTATATCTAGACAATGTATAATGAACAATTACAAAAAACAAATTACTGTATTTAACTTTTGTAATGAATTGTTTGAATTAGTGTTTACTTTTATTAGAAGCATCATCAAAAGCAACATTCATTTTATGCCAATCCCACAAAATGACAAAACATCTGCAGTGTTATAAGATTATCTGCAATCGTATCGGCTGTGATTTTAATTTTTTATCAAGGCATTCTCAAACAAGAGCTCAAGAGGCCAAACGAGTCAAATACTATGCATTACGTCACAGATGTGCACTACGTTACTATGCTTAGCAGTACCTCTGAGCCATTGGGCCCGTGGCGCTACCTCATTGGATAGCACTAGACAAGCCCAGGCCAGCATTCTTCTGACACTGCGCAACTAACTAATCAATGTGCATCTTTGATAGGTATCACTCAAATGGTGAGCTTGCTAACAACTGGACTTGCTAATGAGCGGACCCAAGTGTGCAAAGGTTGCAATACTCAAAAAGACACCAGGTAGCAATTAGGGATTTTGTGGCTAATTGTAATTCCGCTCAAAGACTACACATGTACGAGCTACACTGACACCTGCCCAAAGCAGAGGTCTGAAATGTTTTACATAGTAGCCAGGTCCAGAGAGCCTATTTAATTTAAACAAATGATTGTAGGAGAGCTGAATCCGTTTTCAGGAAAAGGACTAGAGCACCAGGGAACTTCTAATCCATTAGGATTGCATGTAAAAGTGGCCCATATCCCGATGGATAGACACACAGATAAACAATGTAATATTATTGTGCAAATCCTGTGGTATAGCGGTAACTCACCAGGTATCCCCACCTTCTTTCTGTGCCATCTCAAATTTATAGCCTCCAATAAAGCTAATAAAAAAAGTCATTATTGAGGCAGTCTGAGGTCTCACCTTGTTCTTGAAGTAGACCTCGATGGGCATGAGGAAGCCAGCGTAGCCAGACTCCTCCACTTTATATGGCGGCTCCTTACATACTGTAGAGACAAAGGCACATCAAGATACAGTCATGAGGATAACTTCCATGGTCATTACTAAAAGGCGAATGCTGAAATAGCGCCAGCATCCCAGGGAAAGCCGTCAGTACAACCTGAAGCAAAGGAAACCATAGTGAACGTGGACAGTGACCCAAAGCCTTACAGCAACTTACTGAGGCGAGACGTGACTGGTCATGAAAAGCCAATCAAATAAATCCTTTCTGGTGAAGCTCAGCACAAATAAAGGAAAAGCCAACATCAAAATATCCCAGGCTAAATTTCCCTAAGCAACATGCACATTATACTCTATGTTGTAAGTAATTCAGTGTAGGCCCTCAGTGTTTTTCCACATTACACTACCATCGCAGTGTCATAACGGCAATCGATTGTGTCGGAGTACTACCCAGTTCAAATTGCCGTTTAGCTTTTGCTACTCTCAGGCAGACAGAATTGCCTGCACACCTATAGAAACACATGGAGCAGCCGCACTGCAAGACAGCAACATAGTCTGAATAAATGGATGTTCAAGATAGGTTGCCTGCTTAGCTAATAAAAAAAGGTCAAGTGAACAGTAGTATATGGAAGATGCAATTTTCTTTGCCATTTCAATTGTTTTGTTTACATGCTTGTCTTAGTTTTTTCAGAGTTAAAACTGGAAAAGCTTGCAATGAGAAGTCAGGGTATT
This sequence comes from Esox lucius, assembly GCF_011004845.1. Classification (NCBI taxonomy): domain Eukaryota; kingdom Metazoa; phylum Chordata; class Actinopteri; order Esociformes; family Esocidae; genus Esox; species Esox lucius. The sequence goes on from NC_047576.1 coordinate 14,599,469, forward strand.
ATACCTTAAGATTTACAGACCATGAAGCAAGAGCAAGTGGCCTGCACCACACTGACCTCAAACACGTAAAAGCTCTGAACATCTTCCTCACATGCAATCTTTTGAAAGACCAAAAAAAATGAAATGCAACTTGGCAATATACTACATTCTTAAATGGTATGTGTTTTTTTTTTGTCTTAATATAAACATATTAGTTTAGACCAGGAAACAAAAGCAACTAAGCAATGTGAATGCAAGTGAGGTTTTAATAAGCATGTTGTCAGACCCACCTCTTTTGGGTTTTGGGAAGCTCTCGTGCAGCCGGAAGACGACCTTCTCTACAAAGTGTTGTATGTCCCCTGTCTCCGGACCTCGTACAAACACCATCCAGTCGTGGGTGAAGCCCTCCGAGGTCACCTTCTTCCTCAGCTGGGCTCGGTGTCCCAGCTCCAGCTTCACCTGCACTGTGCACTGCGCCACAAAGAACGAGGAAAAACAATTAGCTTCTGTAGCCTAGGGGGGCCAGTGGCCTAAGCTCCGCTGGGGCAGCTTACTGCTCTTTCACCAAAAACCCTATCATTCCCTAACATTTTGTTCCATAAAGCATAGAGATCCTGGAAAATCAAATCAATATAAAAATGATTAGCTTCTCAAAAGTACACACATCATGATCAGAAAGTAGTTAAGCTGACGAAAACGACATACAAGCCAACTACAAGTGAAAGATGGGCGTTGCTTCTTGATGTAGTGCACAGAGCCTACATGGACTGAAATGTGTCGCTGGGAACAACGACAGCACTTGGACAGATGTCCAAATGAAATGTTACAGCAATTGGTCAGCTTCTTAAAAGGAACTCAGGGAGGGAAGGACAAGGGGACAGAAAAGGAACTTTCTTTCCAGGCCTGAAGAATGTGAGGATTTGGCCCCTTCTCTCTGCAGTGCTCGTGAGCTGTGACTGAGTAGAAGGATTAAGGGACAGGATTTAGATGAGCTGGTCTGGCACTCTCAGCCTCAGACACACAAACCCCTCCCCTCCCTGGCATCTCGCCGGCCATTCTGTTGCCGTAATGCCCTTTAACTCCAGACGATACCACACCCTGGGTCAGCGCAGCAGCCATAAAGCCCACCAGCCTCCCGCCCCCATCCACCAAACAGGATCACTGGCCATCATCAAGTACAGCTCGGAGACAACATGCCATAAATACACTATAACACAGACCCTCATTACCATAAAGAATAATGATTCATAGTAAAAAGCACAAAATTAAGTGGTGATTTGGTTCTGTAAATACTCACTTCCCAGTCACAACAAATACAGATAACCAAATACACACAGTGGCAATCATTGTGGCAAGTCAACCCCCCCGCCCACTCAGATGGATGTTAGGCTGGGAAATGCACTTATTGGCAGACATGCAGGCTCTCACAACAATGAACCCCCACGTGCCATGAAAATAACACCCCTCATGACCAAGTTAATCTCCACTAGGGGGGAAAAAAACTCCTGAAAGTCTCCTTTGATGAGGCCCACAGACAAAGAGTTGAACGTTGCATCTAGGCCAATCCATCTCCCTCTGAAAACAACCTCCTCCGCTGCATGTAGACAGCAGCCTACTCTATCAACAGACCACAAGAGAAGACACACCTGCAGCACTTTGAGCTCAGTACACAGGTGGGCAGGCCGACTAGACACCACAGCTCTCACAGACATCATATTCTAATCTCCTCCAATTACAAAGAAGGTCACTATTCCATCACTGTCACATGACCATCCTGTGGCCATTATTGTGAACGGATTTGTGATTCAGGATATGGCAGAAATTGACATTACAAAGCACAGCCTGGACAACATGAAGTAAAAAGGACATCAGTGTTCTTTATGAAATGTCAGGAAATAAGACATGCAGCCAGAGGACAGTTTTTGCAGAACCAAATGGAGTATACTCCAGATCAGACATTATTTACAAGACGTCTACCACCCATACACAAACTTAAAATGGAAAGAACTGAATTATGTTTAGATGTTTCTTGGTTTTTGACAGTCTGATCTAGGTTGCCACATTGAATAATTGAGGCAATAAGGCCAAAAAAAAATAAGAGTCATTCCTTGGCACGGAATTTCTCTGCCCGCATGTTCAAAACTCTAACACTGTGGGAGAGTGACATGTTCCCAGAAGTCCATAACATGACTTTGATATGGAAATGAAGTTTTCATTCTCATGATGAGCTTGATTACTGATACCTAAAGAAACACCAGGTCAGAGTTACTGACAAGACTGAAAAATAAGATGGCCTACTAATGTCTGTCTATGGACATCGATCTTGAGTGGACATTGTGCATGGACGTTTCTCTTTTAGTTTATTTCTATCACAGAGTACCAAGCTATCTAGAATTTTCAAATGTCTACTATAGCTTTAAACTGATGATGTGATTCCCGCTTTTCAATTCCAATTACTCGCCGCTATACACAGCCCTCCTTCCCTCCCCTTCACACGGACCTGGAAAGAGCAATCCTTTCCACCGGCGCATTGTAACCGCTATTTACGTAGTGAAGGGCCGAGAACCCTAGCAGGTAGCTAATAGCCCAGGCTAAAGTAGGTTGTGAGTAAGGTAAGGAGTATGTACACATGTATCTTACTTTCTAAATACACAAGGCCATAATACACTACCAGACAAGAAATACCTTTGTTTGCCCGTCTCTGATTGTGTGGCTAACTAGCAATGCTGACTGCAGCTAACGTTAGCTAGCTCGCTATGTCAAATACCGATGTAACGTTATGCGAGTGTGGCTAGCTAGCATAGCTTATGAGCCAACTATGAGTTCGATTAGCAGTTTTTTTTCCGAGCACCAGGCATTCATTCCTGTCCCGGGCAAAGCCTTTTACACTTTTTTTTGTTTAAAGTTCGGGATTAATGAGTGGACACACAAGTGACTTTACCTGATTCTCCATGATTCCGTGGCTTCAGTGATTGTTCTATTTATTTACAGCGGCGTTTCGCGAGTTTGTTCCCTGCTCCTCATTGTGTGTCAATTTCAGCCTAAAACCGGAAGCTAGACAGTACCCCTCCCCTTCCAGACGTCTGCTGGCACGCAACCATAACAGAAAGCTTTATCATCCAATCAGGTAAGCTTAAATTGAATATATTTGTACTTAACCAACCGTAGCACTTAAGAGGTGGGACTTTTCATGAGAGACAAATACAATTCAAGTATTTTCTGTACCTTCTTCGAGTGACTGGATGCGATTACTGTGTTGGTTCAAATGTGGAATGCACATGGATAAATCAATGAATACGGAGAGAAAGGTGATTTGATCTATTCAAATATAACACGATGAAATTTAGGAACATCTAAGTCAAGAAGTTAAATTAGCATATAACAATGTATTGCCAAGCAATTGAAAACCAAATTCCCTATGGAGTTCAAGGTGCATGCACACCAATAAAGGATATATGAGAATCATAATTGAAACTGAAACCTGAATTGAAATATTTAAATTGAAATGTTACTCAATAATTGTTTGTGACATTGACAATATAGACCATTGTCCTGTATTATATTTTAAAAAACGTATTTGATTTGTTTTATGTACTATATTTACTATATATATAACACTGAGAACTGCTTATCATTACATAGGCCCGTGTGACATTGCAAATAAGCTATTAGAAAAATTAAAAAATTGTTGCCACTGCTTCAGGTTACTCAGCAAGTGCAAAATAAAAACAATGGTGAAATCTGATTGCCCCTGCCTCCAACCCTTGTGTTAAGGTACATTTCTTTCAGCACAACACAATCCAAATATTATGACAGGCGCAATCTGCTTGATCCGTGTGTGGTTTGTTCAAACTATATTAAGCAAAGAAGACGGATAATCATAATCACCATTTTATGTACAAGGTAAAATAATGAACACAGACTCCGTGTGTGCGGATAGGAGGGGCTACACTTGGCTAATTTAACGTTGCCTGCCGCATTTAGCTTACTTCCTCGCTATTAAGTTAGTTCGTTCTTTGATTAATTAATGATTTAGTTAACTCGCTTCCTTAAATGTTTGGTGGCTTTATGAGAACAACAGGCATTGTAAAGGCTATTTCAAACAGGTGTGTTTGGTCTTCATCCGATCTGAAATATAGAGCGGAAAGGTATCCAGATATATTTTCCGACCCACACAGGAGATACGTCAGTTTTTGTTAAACCACTACCCAATCGGAGTGGCATCCGAAGTCGGACATACAGCTAGATGGAGCAGGCTACGTCGCCTAGATCAGCCTCTTTTACACAGAAAACCGGTCGTTTACGTAGCCTACTCCTGGCATGGAATATGTGTTCATTATTCTACTCTGTGGCCAACATTAGAAACATGAACTCGGACAGTGGGCTGATTATCCGTCTTCGTTCCTTAAATATGATGTTGTATGAATGAACCAAACACGGATCTGTCTTCCTCTGCCACTTCAAATGTAGTGGTGTATCGTCTGAACAGAAAGCAGCATAGCTCCGGATAGAAATCGTCCCCAACTTCAAATGGACACAGGGACTGGACACTGATTTGTGATTACCACAGTCTAAGAGTCTCTTATCCTGGCCTCTGAGTTTCCCACACTGATCCATTGGTTGATGCATGGATTTGTCTTTATCAAACGTGTCTAAAACATAACTATTATAACTCCTGTATTGCTTATCCAGTTTTGACTAATCCAACAATAAACATTTCATGAATGGAATTGTAGGAAATGTGCACACACACAACATCACTCATAGGGGTTGTTGATGACTTTAAAGGGTTTACAAAATAAATATTACAATCTCTACACTAGATGTCACTGTTGCCGCTGATAGATGATTACATACATTTTAATCTATTTTATTTTTCATGTATAAATAGGGCTATATAACTTGTCTAAAATGCCCCCGAAAGAGTTCATATTTGTAGTCTGCACTCTATTTTAAATTAAAATAAATACACAAATAAAATCAAGAAGTGATATAAAAATCATTTTGCAAAATAAAACAAAGACAGACAGAACGAGAATAAAGGCTTCAAACACATTTCTTTGCACCATAAAACCTCAATGCATTGCTCAAAGCACCTAAAACACAAAAGCCATAAAGCACTCATCAATGCGCATAATTGGTCATCTTATTAATATAAAAATGTTATTGCTTTCATAGATGTAAAACCCACACAAACATAACATGGAATCAATTAGTTTCTGCAATAATATAAATATATAATAAAAAAAAAACCCTGAGCAACCCTGAGTCTTGGAGTTAACATATAGTAACAATAGTTAACATAATGATATATCTAAACAAAATGTTTTGGGATAGAAGAACAATACAAACTATTATAGAAAACTGTTCTGTTATAGAAATCATGATGTGCAGACAATAAACAAGCATATATGTAAGCATTTTACAATGACAATGCACTGCCGTATTAACAAAATATGCATATTAACATGCACATTTCTCCTCCTGCATATTCACACCAAACCTCCTATAAAAATCTGTTTCAGTCTTGACCTGAGTGGCATGGAGTCTACAGTCCTATTGGTAATTACTAAATTGAGGTGGTAGTCGCTATCCCTTGGCAATGTAAAAACACTAACTTTTACAAAAACATGACAAACAATAAATGTAGAATTTTGCTTAACTGTTATTTGTACTACAGGTATTATTTTCACTTTTTGTAGCTGTGTAGTGTCATGTTTTACAGATATAATGATATATATTGATAATTTTTAATGCTACCTAGTAAACAAAAGTATTGAATACTTTTGATCAGTTATAAGAAAAGCTTGAAAATAATTGATATAGAAGGACCTTGTGACCTCTCCCCAGTGGCAAACTTATCTGGGAGAGGTATATATTAAATAGATTACTGGGTAAACCAACTCTTTAAGTATGTGTTGAAATGTCACTTTTAAGTTAGTCAGTTTTAAGTTAGTCAGTTTTAAGGAAGGGCTATATCATTGTAAGAGTAATGATGAATTATATATATATATATTATTTATAAGTAAGCCTCAATTCCAGAAAATATTCCCTAAAATGTATCATTGGTGTTTCGATTATTAGTGTAACTAATCCTGCAATGTTATTGAATGTGCATATTTATGTACATAAAATCAATACAAAAACATTAATTGAGCTATCATATTTGTGGATTCAGAATGGGATGATATATCCACATTTAATAAGACAAAGAAAAAAAAAGAACATTCTTTCCAAGCATCTGTAAAGTAAAAAGAAAGAAACTGTGCATTTTGAATGGCATGATTTAGAATGGAATAATGGCTTCATTAAGAACAGTATGATACAACCTTAGAAAAATTCAAGAACGACCATATCAAATCTAACATACTATAGCCATTTCTCTAACGGACTCCTTGCTAAGTAAAAAGAAAGGCATTGCATCTTCGCTTGCATGGCACTGATTTGCATATTCCATCACCAAAGCATTCAGTTTGTCTGTCGTAGAAGTTGAATTTACATTAGCATCTTTTCTGAGTCTTGGTGCTTCCTTTGAGGACAATGTAAGGCAAGCCAAAGAGCCAGTTGTCACTGGGCCAATACTGAAGGCCTGGCAGGGCATAGGGTATCTCATACTTTGCATCCAAGTAAGCTATCAGGGTGCTTGCGTAGGCTGCAGCAATCACAATGAGAATGTGCCTAAAGAGTGAAGACATAGGTCAGTCAGTAAATCACAAAGAAACGGTTCCATCTAACTTCCATTTACCTATGTTCCCCCTTCTGTCTACACATACCAAATGCCATGGAGGTAACAGAAGTTGAGCTTTTGCCACAAGCTGCACCCGAAACGGTCACTGATCCAGCAGGAGATGGCCAGCACCCACAGAGCAACAGCAGACCAGCATAGCCGCAGCGCCTTCTGGTCAGTACAACTTTGAAAGAAAGAGAGACAGGAGGCAGTTATTAGCTGCAATCAGACAGTGAACTGAAGGTGTGATAGACAAGTATGCACTCATTTGAATTATCTTACACCCTCATCTCAAGGCATAACGAGTAGATGATGTGAAGGGCAAAGCAGTTGAGGACGTATGCGTTGGCAGTGGGTTTGACAAAGGAGCTCAGAGTAGTGACTACAGTAACCGCCATGACCAGCCGTGAGAAAGTCGTCCTGCAGGGGGTGACAGAGAGAGGGAGAGTTGTGTTTGGTATTAGGGTTTTGAGTTCACGTATTAAAGTAATTGCTTTTGATAAAACGCTTTAAGCCTCTCCAATTAAAAGCATTTTCTGGGCAATGCACCATGTTACCAACATAACAGAGTAGTGCAGATTACTGTTCTATTCCATTCCCGCTTTTTCCGGATGATGTGAAGGGGCACATGCTGGTTTACCCCAGACTAGGTTCACATAACTACCTCATTGTAGAGAAGATTGAGGGCATGTCCTCCGATGCACATCTTGTCAAGCTTCTTATCAGACTGCTCACTCAACCGGGATTTTTTGTACAAATTCCAGCCAACAATGTAATTTGAGCTTGCAGCCACACAACCTACCATAGGAATTGCTTGAATGCAACAAGCCATAGGAATTGCTAGAGGGCAACAAGATAAGGCAACCCTTATCTTGTTGCCTTATCTTATCTAACTAAGATCGATCCTAGTTCGAACCCTGGGACCATGCCGACTCATATATAAGCATATATAAGGCTGTGTAAATTGACTCTGCTGAGGAAATCACAGCATCAATTATGCTGAAATACTGCAAGGCAGTGACACTGAGACCACTATGCCAATGGGACCTTATCATGTGCTGACAATCAACAGAAAATCAACAAGAATGATTCCTGTTATGGAACCATTTGCTATGTTGAAACATGAAAGGTTTCCTTGAGCAAGTGCTATAGGTGACCTACCGGTCTTTGATGAAGGAGGGGAAGAGCCTGCATGGGAACCAGAGGGCGTAGCAGAGCCCAATCACCCACAGGATGGACAGCTCATCCAGCATCTGACCCATGAAGCTAAGCGTCATGTGGAAGTAGGCAGAGAAGAGACCTGTTTGAAAGGGACACACGTTAAGGCCCAGTTCAATGGCCCCTAGCTAACATCTATGGGTTAGAGGTTAAGAGATTTTATGGAATTGAACAGGCTAATTTGTCCACCTTGGGAGTGGACTCACGACTGTATGAAGGTTGGCCTGAACTGTGCGGAGGAGAGTGGACACACCCACAAATATCATCATGATCCAGACCAGGTGTACAGCCAGGTTCCTCTCCCTGGCATAGGGATGCAGCAGGTACAGCATGATTGGCGAGATCACAAAGAAGAACAGGCTGCTCATCTGTTCAAAAAAGAAAAAGGGGTTTGAATGTGTTTCACCAGATACAACGAGAGAGCGTCATCCACTTAGCAAACTCAGCTGGCCTATCTGTGTTCTTCAGTTTGTATACATGTTGTAAGGAATAAATATTGTGCACTTACAGTGTTGAAATATTCAGCTATGTGTTCCGAGTGCTTATAGTTATCCTCACACCAGTCCAGCTCTGAGCTTTCATAGGCGAGCACACCTGTCATCTTCTCGCTGGAATAGAACCCTGGGAGAGAGAACCAGACAGTAGAGGACCATCAGGTATCTGTTTTCTGTAGCATGTTGACCTTCTAGCAATGAAGGCAGTAAGACTAATCATTTGGATGAAGCCTTTTTCTAAGACTACACATGCTGATCCACATCTTGAACACATGCTGTGTTTGTCTGCGAGTGGCTTAAGTAAAATGTCAGTTGTCCGTTTTCCCCTCTGTTTAAAAGATAAGCAAATATCCAGGAGTGGCTGCCTTATCATATGCTTCTTTAACTATTATCACCAAAATGGTTACTTCAGAGTTGCTGTGTTATACTGAATTATCACATTAGATTCAGTCAGCCTGCTGTATTTTTAGCAGGATGAGTAAAAATGTAGTATGTGGATTTAAGCTTCCATAATAAATACATTAGATACAGAGTTAGGCAGTCTGTCAGTTGTTTGCTGAATCCATCCATACTTCAATCATATAAGGCTTTGACATGAGAACCAAAGCAATTATTATATTATGTAGGCTAATGTACTGTTCATAAGATTTTATAAGATTTTCCATTGCCTCAATTTTAAGTCATGAAATTGTGTCATCAACATATCTGTCAGGTGTGATAACTTGAAGAAAGTAAAACAGCACACATTTAAAATTGTACATGACCACCATCTGAAATGACTAGATTAAATTGTTATAGATCTTACCTCCCATGTTGTTTTTCTAATCCAACCACAACTACTTCCCTCTCCAAGAATCAGGTGGATTTTAAGTAGAAGGACAAAATGCTCCTGATCCTGTTGCACGAGTCAGTTAAAGCACGCCCCTGTCTATGACAAGATTATTTGAAAATGACACATGGTTGCCTTTGTTATTAACCGGTAAGTTGAGAATTTGGCTTTATGTTGAATAGGAAACAAGTGCGCGTGTTGACATTTTACACAGTAACGTAAAACCTGATTTCCAACCTCAGCAACAGGCAACCCGCTTCAATTAAAGTAGTATTACAATTCGAAGTATTTAAGTATTTGTTCTTCCTAATTCAGTATTATTTGTTTGAAATTATAGTTTTAAAATCGGGTGAATGCAGACGTGTAAATGGCAAAAGCTGCAACCAGCTGATAATTGTTCTCTATATGACTAGATGAACCCGCTGGGATGGCACAAGCGCCGGAGTGTGAGGCCACATGACATTGAACGAAGTCATCCGTAGCCAATCGTTCGTTACCCGCGTGTTTCTGTTGTGTTACACATGTATTCTAGAAGCAAGAAGATTCCCGAGAGTTTTCACTGGAGCTGGAGGTTATTCGGCGTAACTAGTTCTACTCAGCACTGGTGTAATGGTTTTCACTGGAGTTTATCCTTCATTATTAATGTCTTGAATAATTAGCCACTTAAAATATGCACGTAATCAGTTCAGTTTGGATTAGGCTGCATTATCCCCACTAAATCCTTACATATATACATTAATAAAAAAATACATAGGAAAAAATATCTTAATTTGGAAACAGGTGAGTGTCCAACAGCGCAGACAACTATGCAGGGCATTTTAATTTTAAGAAGACGTTGATTTAAAGTTCAGTGGTAAAGGAGGGTGAGACCAGCTCTTCTAGTATGTCTGTCTTTCGTCAAAATAAGCTGGAGGATCCTGCTCAGCAACTGGCTATTGTGTATGTCTCCACAGGTACCAATGAAAATACCCGTCTAAACAGGTATGCATCACATATATATTTCATATACTCATTTCCACTTATTATTCAATTGGTTTGAACTTTTAATTGAGTTATGACTATCCAACACTGCATTGTCTGCAAGTCATGTTTTTTCAACATTAGTCATAGATGCAACCATCAAATGATCTAATTCGTACTGCAAACCTACAGCCACACACTGATCACTGTAATGAATCAGCCTAACCATTAATGTGAAGCTCCTAGCTCCCGTCAGAGCTCACCTGCAGGACCAGTTCTCCCAGCTGAAGAATCATCTGCCGCACCTCTTCTGTCCACCAGTCATTCATATAACAACCTGTAGAAATCATTAATCATCCAGATGCAATACAGTGATATTCATAGCCCTATTGTTGAATGCATATCTTAAATATGATATTTTCTCAGATTGAGGCTGCGTTCAAGCATCCATGTTAATTTTGTTCCACATGAAACGAAGGAAGAGAACAGCAGTGTAAATCGTTTGTGTGGGCTATGTATGACAGCTTTTATTCTCCCCTCTTCCAATGGAAAACTATCAGCCTTCTGGTATTTCAAAGTTATGTACAAAAGTTATAGACAATGACTGTTAACTTGTTTTATAACTAATCCAACACAGTGCAAATAGTACATAAAGTGTATTAGATAATTCATTATGTTTACACATCCAAAATAACCATGTATTATCATACATCAGTCAAACTTTTATGTCCAGTGCCCATTGCCTTTCATTTATTGAAGTTGGAAATGGTGCAGCAGTACCTCCTAGTGGTATCTTCAGGCTTTTACATCAACAACTGAATATGTATCATAATCATGAATTTTCTAAATATTGCAGAAAAACATTTGCATGCACAATTATCACACAATTTTCACAAAGCATTTTATTTATAATGTTTATAAAACGATAACGTCCTATTGGTGTTTAAATTTTTAGACAATTTGGGGATCATTCATTTTGATATGAAAGATAAAGGAGATCTTTGTTGCTGAAGTAGCACTGGCCTGGATGTGAACCCACGTGGCAGCCATTCATGTCCACTGGACAAAGAGGCTTAAACAACTGGTCCACCTTAGGCCAACCTTAGGCATCTTACTTTACATTTATTCATTTAATGCTTTACCAGACAGGAACGTGGTAAAGACAGGAGAGAATTATTCTTCTGCTGAAAGATTCAAACCCACACTGCAGAGTTACAATCCAGGGGCAGCTGTCAAGACCGCTGGAACACACAAGACCACTCGTTGCGTCTTATTTTGCGTTAGCATTAAAAAGCTTTGAATCAAAGTGCTCTTCTGTGAAACAGGAATAAAGCCCAGTGTGTCAGACAACATAACACAACAATGGCTTTTCAACGAGTCCCTCTCTCAGTACTGATATTGTTGTTCAGCTAACAAACAGTGTCAATGTGATAATCCTGTTAAAATGCTTGTGCATCAGATATTCTCTTCTAGTTACTGTTTGGCTTACATTCTGCTCGTGATTGCTGAGAAGAGTAATATCTGTTGCATACATTAAAATGTATTAGGCCATATGACAGACAGTTATATTTTCTCCACATAGTTCCCAGGGAAGAGTCCCTCCTTGCCACGAAACCTGCCTCTCCACCAGCCAGATGGATCTACAGGGAAATACAAAGTTATGAAAAGCTGTGAAAACGTATTACGGGTGAAGTTTTACAATTGAACCAATACAGGTGTGAACATGAATTGATGCTGTTCTTTATGATCAGCCCTTCAGTAATTGTGTAGTAGTGCCAAGCACATCAGTAGGTGGTGTAGTAACCAATTTGCTCATATGGCGTACGTACAGTATACAACGCAGTCATACATGACGAACCCCATGCAATACACACTCTATAATCAATGTCTAAGTGCCCACAATACGTACTACACTCTTCATGAAAAGGAATGAGAGGTTCGCATTGCTGACACCCACATTTTGGACATACACCCAGGGAAGCGCTGCACTTCCAAATGCCATTCAGAGTGATCGTAAGTTAAATGTTTTAGTGCCCATTAGACATTCAGCATTTCTTGTAAATAATATTTGTATTGTCTTTGTGATTTTTTTTTATTAATGCATGTTTTTGTTTCCATTTTGTGTGTGTTTTTATTGTTGTAATACTGGGCTCCACTGTATAAGAGACATTGGTCTCACTTAAAATCACTGTAATAAAAGATAAATAAATAAAGACTGATATGGTAATGGAAGGAATTTGTGTATCACCTACACACAAAAGGAGTTTTCACTGTGTGTATTACATGTGGTTTGACATTTATTTCTGCCTGGCAGACATTCTCCATATGTCAACTGGGGTGGTAGTAGTTCCAAGCATCAAACACCTCAGTAAGGGCTGGAGGCTCCACTTCCTCTCCTTTGTTGAGAATGAACAGTTTCTTTCTCCACAAATAGACAATCATATACTATAATATGATATTCCCTACTGATTAGTCGCTCACCTTCATTGAGCAGATCGATGACATCATTAACATCAAAGGTGAGTTCATCGGTGTCCTGGCCCATGTATTGGTACAGCGCCCGGCAACGAGGTCCTGTGGGTCGGGGCTGGGGCTTGGGCCGGCTAGACGGGGCTGGGGGTGGCCGCTGGCTACTGATACTTCTCTTCCTCTGCATTCTGGACATAGGGTGTGGGATGGGAGAGATAGGGAGTGAGAGAGAGAGAGAAAGGAGCTCAATTTCAATCCTTCTTCTACAGATACTGTAGTATGTGGAAGTTTATTAAGCTCACCCAGACACGCCCTGGTCAGGCACATTGAGGAAGTCCAGGTTCCCCTGCTGAGTCTGAGCTGGGCCTCGTCTGACGTTCTTAGAGCCAATTCTGGGGAGAGCAGCACTAGGGGGTCGGTTCTGTTTGGAGGGGGCGGAGTAGGTTTGCTCTGAATGCTGGGACTGTGGAGCACCTCTGCCTCTGGGTGCACCATTCTGGTACCCTAGTCAATGAAGAGGAACATAGTAAACATAATACAAATACATTCATCATATGGTCTTGAATATCTCATCATCAATATTATTTGAGTTGGTACACAGTTCATAATAATCACTGCAAGTCCATGTAAACTGAGTGAGGTCTGTTAATGACATGGGAACATGGTGGGACAGACGGGTGTGTTTACCTTGGCTGGGAGGCTTACTCCTACCTCTTCCACAGTTCTGTGGAGCTCCCTTCTTGGTGGGCTCTGACAAAATAAACATGAAGAGTTTAGAACGGCAAGTTCCTAAGATGAAGAAGATACAGTATCAGTGTCTGATGTTCCTCCTGCTTCTCTCTTTTCCTGAAACTCACTGGAGGTCTTTGGCAGCCCATCTCCCACCGAGATGGTGAGGGTCTTTCCGGCTGGTTTGACATCTGCCTGGTCCCCTTGTCCCCTCTGGAACACCACAATGCGCGTGCCCCCTCCACCCCAGCCCTCTTTCTTCACCCGGAACTCCAGCCTACATAGAGCCACAGTGATATTACCAGATGCTTTTATCCAAAGTTAAACCAATCAACGAAACAATGGGGAAGACAGAGTCATTCAGCAAGGATGTCCCTATCCAATATTTATGTAGTCATACCTGTCACTGAAGGAAAGAGACAGCTTGTTCTTGGTCATCTCTTCATAGCGCTTACAGAGCAGGCTGAGGAACTCTGTTTTGAAGTTGGACTCCAGCAGACTGTCATATTGAGCCTCATGCAGGATGAAGAAGTCATCCTGTCTCATACTGCAGGGAGAGGGAGAAAGACATGTTTTGGAGATTGACATTGGTAGAAGACAGGATTCACACCTACACACTAGTCATAGAAGTCCAATATTGCACAGAGGGAGTTTTAAAAGATCCTGTGTAATCATTTTCTATTTATAATTACCATTTTAAATTACAGCACATTTTTCACATAATCACCATATTTTAGGTTACCAAAAGTGTGTGGACAATTGATTTCACATGTGTTTTTTATTAGGCTGGGGATGTTTATTTGGATTGTTAGTACATGCACAAGAGACCTGGCATTTTTCTAGTCATGATTTGTAGGCCTTGCAGTTTAATTTGGACTCTCTTGCTGGTGTCTTACAATATAAGAAAGAAAGAATCATCAATGCAAAACAAGCTGATCACCATAAGCCAAATAAATCAGAATAAATCATTCAGAGACATTGCCACATATTAGCCTTGCCAAAATCAACTTGTAGGTACATTAAGAAGAAGAAAGAAAGCACTGTTGAGCACAGCAAATGCAAACAACCTGGAAGATTAAGAATGATCGTTATAGTGGATGCCTCTATGAGGTAGACATAGATGTGCCAAATATGTTGAAGAGCATAACACCAGCATAACTACAGAGGGTACATCACAAAATGTAAACAACTAGTAGGCCTCACAAACAGAACAGCAATGCTAAAGTTTCCTAAAAAGTACCAAAAGAACCCGAAGAGTTCTGGAACAAAGTAATATAGACACTGGCCAGATAAGACCAAGGTAAACATGCACCAGATGGAAACCTAAAAGTGTTCTGAAAATGTCTGATGTAGTGTTTTAACTTGATCAGGCAACAGAAACTGACACACTGGTCTTCATTAATAACTGCTCACCATAGCAGCAGATTGAATTCTGAAGTGCACAGAAACGTGTCTGCTCTGATCTAACAAAATAATTTAACTCATTTGATAGTGCTTTATTGTTCAAAAGGACAATGACCCCTAACACAATGTTTAAGCTACCAAGGAGTTTTTCAAAGTCAAAGAGTGTAAAGTTATTGACTGGCCAAGTTAATTACCAGATCTGAATCCAACTGAGTATGACATTAGAGCCCCAAAACAAACAAGAACTGAAGATGGCTTCAGTAGAGGCCTGACAGGGCATTACCAGGGATATATGATCAGGTACTAAATAGGACAATTTTATTGTACATAATGTTCATTTGACCAAATATATTTGATACCCTAAAATGGGTGAACTATGTACAAAATTGTAATTGTTTCATTTCAATTCCAAATTATTGGAAAACAAACAAATGAATTGTTTTGGTCCAAACACATTTGAAGTGAAGTTTTTCAGTTAGAAAAAACCCTTACCTGAGAGAGACAGAGTGGATATTCTGGAACTCCAGCTTTCGTTTTAACACCTCTTTTATCTGTCCCTTCTCTGGCCCCTTCTTCACCTTCTCTCTGCCTATCAGGTAGATGCCCTTAGGAGACAGAATCAAGTCTCTTTTGATGGACTATAAAGAAAGGGGAGAAAGAATGAGAGAGATTGAGTATTAATGGCTGTAAATGGCCAGGCTGCAGGTATCCTAGCTGTTAGAGATGACCAGTAATCAAAAGATTTATAGATCTAATACCAGAGCTAGGTGAAAAAACTGTCATTTGGTCCTTGAGCAAGACTGCTAACTAAAAATAAATAAATATATATATATATATACTACCGGTCAAAAGTTTAGGTCATCAAAAACTGAAAAATATTGTACATTTCAGAGTTATAAAACATTTCCTTTTTCCAGGAACAAGTAGTGGGTTAACAACTTACAGCTGTTCTGCAGCAATCAAAGTTAATGTAGCCTTGAAAGTTGATACTAACAATTTCTAGAGGTGTCCCACCTTTTGTTCATTACAAACTGTGTTACTACACCCTCTTAAGCCTTATTTGTACAGTATTGTACTGCATGAAGTATTATATTGCTATTATAATTGCAAGAAAATGGCGATCAACAAAGGAGGACTTACAGGCTATTGTAACCCCTTAAAAGTGTAGGACTTTCCTTTAGAGAATTTGCTAAGAAAGTCATGTGTCAGTTTGTACAGTTTCCTACACCATCAAAAGGCATTTGGAAACTGAAGGAAACTCTGACAGGAAGAAGGTCTGGCAGTCCCAAAGCCACAACATAATCAGAAGACAGGTTTCTGAGAGTTAACACCTTGCATGATAGGCGGCTCACAGGATAACATCTTCAAGCACAGCTTAACGGTCAAAGTAAGCAAGTCTCAGTTTCAACTGTGAAGAGAAGACTTCAAGGTGCAGGTTTGACAGGTCAAGTGGCAGCCAGAAAGCCATTGCTAAGATGGTAGGATAAGAAAAAGAGGCCTGTCTGGGCAATGAAGTAGCACCTATGGACTACTGAATACTGGAAGGAATACTGGAAGGAAATTCTGAAAGTTAAAATATTCTCAGTGTGAGACACCAGCTGTCTAACATGGAGGAAGAAACATGATAGTCTGGGTCTTTTTTGTTGGATCCAGTGTTGGTGACTTACACAGTAGCACCCTGAACCAATACCTTGTAGTGTACGCCTAGTTGGTAAGGGGTTCATCCTATAGCAAGATAATGACTCAAAACATACATCCAGGCTATGTCAGAAAAACGTTGAAGAAAAGAACAAGGTGGTAGGCTTCAAATCATGGAATGGCCAGCACAAGTCTACAGACTTAAACCCCATCCAGCTGGTTTGGGATAAACTGGGGAGATGGGTGAAAGCAAATCAACCTACAAGTACAACACATTTGTGGGAACTTCTGCAACATTTTGGGGAAGAACGTTCCAAACAATATTTGATTTCCATTCTAGAAAGAATGCTGCAAGTGTGTTCGGCTCTTATGTCTGCCAAAGGTGGCTACATTGATGAGTCAATAATATAGATGAACTATTGTTAAACATAACTATTCCATAATCATTTTTTTGTCTCCAATTCTTTATTTGTTCTATGCTTTAATTTCAGAGCATATTAAGACAATACACTGTGTACATTTTTATAAAAGAATTGTGGTGTTCTAAAATTGCTCAAAGAACTGAACTGAACACCTAAATCAGAACTGAACACCTAAATCAGGTCTCAGGTCTCAATGAACGATATATGTTACATGAGGGCCAGTCAATGCATCAATGCTTTTGTTATTCAGGAACTGCCTACACACTCTGGCCACATGAGGCTGGGCATTGTCTTGCACCCAAAGGAACCCAGGGCCCACTGCTCCAGCATAAGGTTTGGCGATGGGTCAGAGGATTTCATCCCGGTACCTAACAGCAGTCAGGGTACCGTTGGCTATTACATGGAGGTCTGTGCAACCCTCCAAGGATATGCCTCCCCAGACCATCACTGACCCACCGCCAAACCAGTCATGCTGGATGATGTTGTAGGCAGCATGATGTTCACCACAGTGTCTCCAGACTCTTTCACGTCTGTCACATGTGCCCCATCTGAACCTGCTCTCATCTGTGAAGAGAACGGGGCGGCAGTGGAGGACCTGCCAATTCTGGTGCTCTCTGGTGAAAGCCAAACGAGCTGCATGGTGCTGGGCTGTGGCTGTGGCCCTCATGCCACACTCATGGAGTTTGTTCTGACAGTTGGGTCAGAAACATGCACACCAGTAGCCTGCTGGAGGTAATTTTGTAGGGCTCTGGCCTACAAAAATTACATCTCCTTGTACTTCTCACAAATAAAGGAGCAGATACCGGTCCTGCTGCTGGGTTGATGACCTTCAAAGGCCCTGTCCAGCTCTCCTGTTATCTCCTCCATCATACCAGGAGACGAGGGTAACGTCTCGTCTCCTGGTATCTCCTCCATGCTCTTGAGCCTGTACAGTGAGACACAGCAAACCTTTTTGCGACGGCATGTATGGATGTGCCATCCTGGAGGATCTGGACTACCTGTGCAACCTGAATGGGCTGCAGATACTGCCTCATGCAATCAGTAGTGACAAGAACACTAGCAAAATGCAAAACTAGAGAAGAATCAGTCAGGAAGGATAAAGAGAGAGCAATTGTCTGTGGCCACCTCCTGCAAAACAGGTGACATTGATTCTCAATCGCTTATGCTTCCTAACTGGACATATTGATGTCCTTGATTGACTTGGTGTTATAGTGTGAAGATTATGTGTTCCCTTAATTTTTTGGAGCAGTGTATTTATTTTCCAGGTCTTTTATGGTTTATTTGACAGGAAAGCAGGGTTTTTGCTGAAAGAACAATAAATCAGACACAAACTCATGCTGCCACAGAATACTGGACCTCTTTGGAAGCATAATATTAATGTAACTTTAATGGTTTAAGGCCCTCTGTGGAAAAATGTCTGATCCCCTGACCCCACTCTCTGTGGGTGCCTCAGTGAAACAGGGATATGCAAAAAAACATTTCTAAACTCACAAATTCATTAATAAGAATTTATGTAATCATTATAGATGGACGAAGTTTATATACCAAGTTTTCACTGGGATAGCAATGAGGGTGGGGAAGACTCACCTTAAATCTGCGGTCAAATTTGTTGACAGAGTCTGCAAAGTCAACTCGCTCTCTCTTGGCCAAGAACTGTCTTAGTTCAGGTCTCTGCTCCAGGCCAAGGTAGTCTCCTACAAAGTTCCTGTTGATGCTGTTCCTTCTTCGCTCCTTAGAGTTGTACAGGATGTCTGACGCTGGGGACAACATGGGAGGAATCCAATTTCAAAGTCATGTTCAGTAAGACTCTCTTAAGGTCATTGGTATCGTATAACATTTTCTGAATATTGAAAAGGTATACATCTCTCCAAGAGCATTATTATACTCACCCTCTTCCCTCATCTGTTCATATTTCCTCCTGGCGATATACTTCCGCCAGGCCTTCTGGATGGTCCTGGCAAACGTGTCAAATTTCCTCTCCCGCATCTCCTCCAATAGGAAAAGCTAGAGTAAAAAAATTTAAAATAATTATTTACCATGTACAGCTGAATTTCATACATGTTTTTGATAATATATATATCATCTCACATGTTGACTACTGCAACACACTGTTGATGTGGTTCGCTGAGTGTGTCATTAAATCCCTGTAACTAATCGAGAACGCTGCAGCCCTTCAGGTGTTCAAAGTTCTCACATGTCTCTCCATTCCTGCCCATTCTCCAGTGGCTTCTGTTGAAGCTTACATTCACCATGGTGCTTCCCTACTGAGGAGCAAAGGGAGCTGACCCTCCCTATCTTCGGCCAACGTTGAAACTGCATATCCCTACCTAATCTCTTTGTTCTGCCACATCTGTGCTTCTGGCCGTCTCACTCCTAAACGGGGGAAGCTCCAACTTTACCCAGTTAAAGCTCTTCTCTTTCCTGGCACCCAACTGATGGAACACCTGCCCAAAATCCCTGCCCATTACCTGAAAACTATTGAAATCCTACTTTTTAAAAGTGTCTAAAGTAAGTCCTGCTAAATGGCTAATATGTAAATGCACTTTCCCCAGGGAAACCTATATGGATCCCTACCGACTCTGGGGCCTTGACGAAGACCTTGGATCGGCCCATCTGGTACTGGTCTGGGTCCATGTTGACAGCACGGAGGAGATGCAGGACACCCTGCTGCTCTGCCCCCCGCCAGCCCGGCCACGTCTCAGCAGTCAGGATGGCGTATCTGAAGGCCATGCACAGACGGTCAGGCATCCAGTACAGAACAGTGTGTGGGTGGTCACATGTCCTGGTTACTCACATAAAGAGTGACACTCACCTCTGTAGGAACTTATTGAAGACTCTGCGGTAAGCAAAGCCAGCTCGACGTACGCGGATGTTCTCCCGCAGCCCAAGATACTCCACCTGGTGCTTGACTCTAAAACCATGCAAGCGCGACCACACACACACACACAAAAATACACATGCACACACATAGATGCAAATCTTCATTACCCCCTGTTTTCTAATGTTCAAACCGTGCCATCATAGATCCCGGCTGAATACTCTGAATGATCTGCTGTTGTAATAGAGACACACCGGCTTTCCTCCCAGTCTTTGGGTCTCTTTGTCTCGTTGGGTTTGATGCATCGGATATAGTGGGGGGTACACTTCATCAGTGTGTTCACCAAGTCATTGGCTTGTTTCTGCACAGAGAACATACAGTAAGAGATGGATGTAGCACTAACAACCTCAACCCTACTGGGGTGCTGCTACACCTAACCACTGAAACCACAGTGATGGGACTGTTACCTTAATCTTAGAGCTGGCAGTGGTGGGTCTGCTTTTCTTGTCTGTGTTGAGGTTTTCCGGGAAGAGGCTGCAGATGAAGTCACTGTGGGCAGATGATGTTATTTTATATCTCAAGCCTCATATGTCTTAATGGCTAACTCTACCTAATTACCGCCTTTGCCCAATCCCTTCATGTAAAAAAATTGGAAACGTTGTGGGTTGGGGGATTGTTCATAAATATAAATGTTTAGGATGGAATTCAAACCCCGGTCTTGCAATGACCCAGCCAACTGCTAGCGGTGCCAGTCAGGGACCCTCTAGTGTAAAAGGTTTTGAAGCACAAATCCCTCAGTAAAAATAAAGAAAAAACATTTAGACACTGAATACAGATAGAGGAAAGGGTTTCTTCTGAAAGAGCCATGGGCGATATTCCGGCCGAAGCTGCGGTAGCAAGTGTGCACCAGAGCCAAACCTAATGGACCACCCTAGGACTATTCCATTCAATTGTTAGTATATAATATTTTTCAGAATTATAGTTGCCATTGGTAAAGGGTAGTAAAAAATATTATGAACATAGTTCTTATTTTTATTATTAAATAGTTAATTATTTTTTAATAGCTTGTGCTCATCCTTATAGCTCCCAGGTTCATGCTTAGTCCAAGTCAAACTTGATTAAACGACAGAACAACTGGAAAGAAAGAGACAGAGGTATAGACGCTTAAACCCACATCATCCGGCAGCATAAGTGATCCAAACCAATTAAATCCAGCTTACTAAACCAACAACATTCAACTTACTAAACCAATTACATTCATCTTACTAAACCAACAACATTCAACTTACTAAACCAATAACATTCATGTAAATGTAAAGACACATGTGTACTTACTGTTCGCTGCTCTGCATGAGTTCAATGAGGTCAGTGAAAAGCACATCCCGGTTTCTTTCACAGAAGCCATTTATTTCATAAGAAACCTGAGACGGCAGATGTGACATGTAAACCTCAACTTTCAAACCCACAGAACCTCAACTGCTGCCTTTCCAGCTAACTACTGATGAACACCCGTATTTCCCTCAACCTAGAAGTGAATACTTCAACCTTTTTTTAAATGTGAGATGGCCCTTGCGTTCCTCTCTTAGTACACACCTTGCCTGCGTAGTGGTGGATGACGAAGCCAGAGTTCCAGCTGTTGAAGTGTTCATGTGTGCCTACAGCCGCCGAGAGCTTCTGGAGCAGGGTACCATCCGCCCCCTCTCCCTTGGCATGCATTGTGGCACACACGTCGTCCAGTACACTCATGATGCCCGGCGGGTTCTGGAGGCAAAAAACGTTTGAGCGGTAGCCGCAAGCAGAATATTGATGGTGGAAATCGTCATTGAGATGCTGCGTCATTTGGAGCTTACCAACTTATTCTCAATGAGGTCACACACAATTTTATTGTTAAAATATTCAATAGGTGTCCACTTAATGCCTTCCTGAACATATTCCTCCTGAAAAATAGAGAAAGATATTGTAGACAATGACAATTTAACTTTGTATGGCAAACTATACGTTTGGAGGTTTGTGCGTGGTTTGTACCTGTTCAGCCTTCAGTGTTAGCTCAATAAATATCTGCTGTAGCTTCTCGTTGACAAAGTTGATGCAGAACTGCTCAAACCCATTCCTCTGTCAGAAAGCACACATTTAAGTTTAAGAGAATATTACAACACATCATCTTTATACATATTATCATCATACCAATGTGGATGTTATTATTCCATTGGAAATGAAAGATTCATATTTGTTTAAAAGAGTACTCACCTGGAAAATCTCAAAGCCATATATGTCAAGGACTCCTATGCTGTATTCTTCATGAGGTTTCTGTATGGCTTTGTTTATGGCCTTGTATGAGAAAAGGAGAAAATACATTTGGTATGCATGTCTGTGTGTGTGTGTGTATCTTTGGAGTGTATAATAGGCATCAGAAACCTCCACAAGGTAGTCAAACAATCGAGTGTAGAGGGCCTTTGCCAGGGCATCGCGGGTGTATGTGGCTTGTTCCTGGTTGAGCGTCACGTCAATGGACTCAGACTTTCCCCCCCACTTAGAGTCCATCTTTCTGCTCGTCAGTTTTTCTTGCAAGCGCGTTGGGTCAATGCCTAGCAGGTAGGCAGGGAATGCAAGCACTAGGAAGCAGGAAAGACAAAAAGAACAAAACGTTTTGTTGCTGTTGATAACTATGCATCACTGGTTTCTTGTCACCCTTACTGGGAGGCTGTTGCAATTATGCTGATGTACATGTGACTGTGGGTTAAAGGAGTTTGCTGTGCTCTGCCACTCACAGTCATTGCTCTCCACTTGGCCATAGTTGCCTGCCTCTATGAAGCTGATGTTTCCAAGATGCAGGATTCCTGCTATGATCTGCAGCACCTGAGCCTGTATGGCTCCCGGGATCCCAATCACTTGCATGGCTTCCTGTGGACAAAACACAACAGCGATGTCTGTGGTCCTGTATGGAGGAGCATTTTTCTTGGCCCTCTCAACACGTAACAACCTGTAGGACCCGGACTAAGTGAATATGATGGACGAAATCACCTCAACGATATGCACTGTGCTGTATATATCAGAGAGCCCAATGTTTCTCAAATGTCACATCCTGTTTTCTTGCTGTGTCAGTCTTTTCAAAGACTTCATTATTGGCATTGTACAACATAATTATGTAGTAGACATATGATGAAAAACAAACTAGAACAACACCCAGTAACAGTTAATCAAAAAAAATGTTCGGCTAGCCAGTGTCGGACTGGTGTAAGGAAACCCATGTGGGCTAGTATGGGCTTGTTCGGTGTTAGCCCATGTTAAGATTGTTTTCTGATGACCTGTGTTGGGCAGATGTGGGCTTGGTGTATTAAGAAAGAGCGTACTACATTTGAATCTCTGATGGAGTAACGTACCATGGTCTCCTGAAAGTCCTTGCTGTCGTTAGTTCCATCCACTTTGTAAGTACCTGACTGGTTCAGGTAGTAGTAGTAGTCTGGAGTCATTATACCCAGGCCTTCTTTCTGCTGGGGGTTGGCTCCCTCCATTAGCTAAATACAACAGAGATAAAACACAACAGCACATGAGTTACGCAGAAAAAAAGATAGCCGCTGGTTGGGATGTGACTGAGAGCACAGTGGATTTCCTTATGTCATTGGGCTGGGTCTGATCGCCCTGCAAAACCCTCACAGAGGTCATCAGTCGAGTAACATATCCTCACACACGTTGATCGGACAGACTTTCATCATCAGATGAAATTACAAAATACAATATTGAACATGCTAAAGAAACAATATTGAATATGCTAAGGAGAGAGATGGTCCTTCACACTGCGGAAACATTGTGTAAAAGGCTGAAGGGAGGAGGTTCTGTGAGGTGACATTGTGGATAGCAGTGTCACAACTGACCTAGCTCTAGGTCTGACTGACCTGGTAGTAAATATGAAAGTTCCTCTCGTTCTCGTTCTGGTTCACCACCCTCGATTTCTCAAGGAGAAAGTTGGAGATTTTGCCACCATCTGGCTCGCCTCCTCGGCTGAACTGGATCTCAAAGTACTTACCCTGTTAGATTAGAATCAAAACACAGTCACACAAAAATCATTCCAAATGGAATGACTAGCATTAAATGACTACACAGCTGTTAACTCTATCCAGGATTTCACCTCAGGTCAGGTTCATCCAACTCTTTGGTGTCATGTTGTACATACAGCACAAAATCTCAGAGGCAGATAACATCAGTGTTTACATGCACAGTGCTAATAGAAAAAGCCAGTACTATTGCATGTGGATGCAGCTATGAGCTGAGGTTAACAACTCAGGGGGCCTACAATAGGGACAGGGAGATGATGAAATAGGACTGTTGCACACTGCTGTATAGTCTGCAGAATGCAAAAAACATATATAAAGGAGCTGCTACCTTTACTAGTGGTTGCTTACTCTCACTGCTGAAGATCTTGCACTCGTCTGCATTGTTGCTGTCAACAATGTAAATCTAATACCATGACCTTAAGAACTGCAAATGTAGATGTTTACATTTACTGAAAACCTTCAATTTGTAATACTTTTACCTTTCTTGAAGTAAAGACAATAACTTTTTTATTACAGTGTATTGTTCTCTAAACTAAACAGCGAATGTTCCAATGAGATCTTTCTGGATATTTTGTGAACCCACCACAGTTCTCTGCTTTCTCACTAGAGGTCCCCAAAAGGGCAAACATTGTTTCTTTCTGTGTTGTGAGTGCTAGCTGTGAGAATATAATCGCACTAATGTTAGTTTCTGTTTATGAACTGTTTTTCTATATTGGCTAACTACAGTTTTGTAAAAGAATGCAGTTGTTGTCCGTTGATGCTAGCTAACTGTGTGAAGAGAAGCAACCTGAGAAAGATTTAATACATCTCCACAAATTGTTCTAAGCAAACCCAATTTTAAACAGGTAACACATATATTATAAATACAGCACAGCAAGTGCACAGTGTCTTGGCTGTAAGAATAGGTACCAAGTAACTAACAGACCCATTCGGTTAGAATGAACCTATAAGCGGTTCCAGAAATAAATGTCAAAATGTTACTTGTACAGCTAACACACACTGTACTGAGAAGAGGAAGTCACTTCTGAGGATTCAACGGGAAATTGGGTTAGACAGAGGTTAACTGCTGTGTTTAAAACTCACAAAGCGGCTTGAGTTGTTGTTGCGAACCGTCTTGGCGTTGCCGAAGGCTTCTAGCAGAGGATTGGACTGAAGAATGATATCTTTCACATGCTGAAATGTACATACAGGAGAATGATATCCTTCACATGCTGAAATGTGCATACAGGAGAATGATATCCTTCACATGCTGAAATGTACATACAGGAGAATGATATCCTTCACATGCTGAAATGTACATACAGGAGAATGATATCCTTCACATGCTGAAATGTACATACAGGAGAATGATATCCTTCACATGCTGAAATGTACATTCAGTAAAACTTGAGAAAACAACAATTCAGAACCATCACAGTCTTAAGTAATGTCAAATTAAATAGCAGTAATGTAATGCAAATACTACTCGTTTTGGGTATTAGCAGCAGTGCTTGACTTGGGTCGGAAACACTCCGGAAACAGCTACTTGGTACTTCTAGTTTTGGGCAATCAGTGGTTCCTTTTTCAGGCAAAAGAGCAAGCCATATTGGAACAAGCCTTATTAACACATACATTTTGATGAACGTAGTCTAATGTGCGATTTGGCAGTTTCTGCACTTATTTTATCCCATGTCAAGCACTGATTAACAGTAATATGGAAATACCTGCACTTTATCGCCTCCTCCCGATACTTTGGAGATGTAACCCATAATGTATTTTGCTGCCACAGTCTTCCCAGCTCCACTCTCCCCACTGGTATAGCAGACACAAAACATATAGAAATATTGACCCTAAACACACTAACACACATGGACAGGGACTAAAACATGTAAATATATATATATTGAATCTGTTTAAATGTTTTGACCAGCTATGTTAATATGTAGAATTTTGCTAATAGTATAGTAGTTTGTTATGTGTTATGTACACCTTTCCAGAACTGTGTGTAAACCTTTGTCTCCAGAACAGTCTGAGTTCTTTAAGACATGGATTCTACCAAGGCCGTAATCACAATATATATTGGGTGGGACACACCCCCCCCAATATTCAGATATGCTCAAAATGCCCCCCCAATTTATTGATATATCAATTATTAATAAAATAAAAATGCGCTATGCTACGACAGGCACCCATGCACCTTCGTCCAAAAATAATTAGTAGCAAATTTTAACATAATCATAACTAAACTGGTTTACTGCAGTTCGGCGTGTGGTTTGTCCAAGTGCTGTTGCCGTACCCCAGACGTCTGTCGATTGCTGTTGGTAGGTCCAATCTATTACGAACACTGTACTCTCTTATTCATTTCAAAATATATTAAAAAGTGGAAAACTAAAATGTACTATGAGTGTTTCGTATATCCTCCTGTCGATTGTTATAGTTTTAACATCAACACGTCATTTTGCGCTGGAACTGTAAAGTGTAAACAAAGGTTTTGGGTGAAAACGGGCCGATTTGCGTGTGCTAATCAATCACCCATTACAATGGTGCTCATGTGCGTATTCAACTAACGTAAATTTCTTACGTTAATGGTTTTGTTAGAAATGTCAGAAAGCCCACACGAAGTCTGAGTAAAGTGTAAATGATTTATGTTGCACTGCATGTGTTATTTGTACAGACAGTAGTCGTTTTCATTGATTGCATATTCGTTTAGTATAGTCATTGCCATTCAGATATAATAGTCATTGCCATTCAGATCAGAAATGGTAGTAATCCATTCCTGATCATCATGGCAAGAAACTTGTTTACTGATATTTCTTTCATGTTCACTCTGGTGCGTAAAAGAAAGAGAGGCAGAGAGGGGGTATGAGGATGCCAACCGGGCAGGGAGAGCAGGTGACATGGAGGTGAGTGAGAAAAGGAGCAAATATTGATGACCGATCTGATATTGCCATGTGTTGTATTAATGTTGTCGGTACCAGAGGTACCACTAAGGTTAGGCTAAGGTTAGGTTTAGGCACAGGTGTCTCTGAAGTTAGGGTTAGGTAAAAGGGTGGGGGGCAGGGGAATTCTCTCTTTGGACTGGGGTAACCAACAAACTACAGGTCAGTTGATGTTCCTGGAGCAACATTAATTATGATGTTTTAGGAACAATACCCACACGGTGATATCAGATTGTGTAAATATTGATGGTTAAGAGTCTTATAAATATTTGTAAAATATATATATATGTTTATCGGGGGGGACCCCCAGACCCCTGGCTGATTGTGTCCCCCCAATGTTGACTCCATGACTGCTGCCTTGGATTCTACAAAGTGTCAGAAACATTCCACAGCCATGTTGGGCCAACCAGTTAGCTTGCATGGTTTAACCTATTCTGCTTTAACCTCCCCTCAACAGCGAGCTAATGTCCCCCATGGGACTGCCTCAGACCGGATGATTTTCTAGCACTGTTCTTGGTAAACAGACACTGTTACTCATGAAAAGGCCAGGCCACCTATAAGTAGAATGCCTATTCAAACAATTCTCCCAAATCAAGATCTAACTAAATCCAGTATTTGCTATCACAGTAACACAACACTAGAGGAAGGCCTATGAAATGTTTACATATGAAATTTATCAAAAGTAGTTTTTATATATAAAGTTTAATACATGAATACTGTGTACACTATTTGACAGGAAGTGTCTTTTTGCTATTATATACAAACTGGATAAAAAAAAAACATGTATGATCCCAGTTGCTCCGTTGAGGCTTAATGGAAGCTCTAGAAATAGTCGTTTTGAGTGTCCTAGGATGGTCCAGAAGTCCAGCCGCTGCCTCCAGTACACGTGTACTGCTGCAGCATGAGGTTCAGTCTGATCTACTGTTCTATAAAAAATAATATCTCCTTCATCCTTCACCACTTTCCTGCCCAATAGCACATAAAATGCCTTTGGAATGCAATAGATGTCCACTAACTTTCTATACATAAAGTCTGCATAACTGAAAACATGGATGGAGTCATGGAATCCAGACATTTAAAGAGAATTAAAAAGTATTTAAAAGGTGTGGAATTTAGTAGAGAGTTTAGACTTTATCCTATTTTGAATCGAACCTGCTTAAAGTAAACTATTGAACTCAAGATAGACTGGGGGGAGGAATCGCCACCCAGGCCAATGTTTAAGCAACTCCACCCAGGTTTAAGCAACTCCATACATTCTTCCTCATTAGCCAATAAAATTTCACAAAAGAAACAAGCAAGCTGCTCTCAAGAGAACCCTAACCCTAATATAGGCAGTAAATATGCAGCTAGCTATGCAAAGTGAATCTATCAACATTTTGGTCAATTGTTAAATGCTATAGCTGCTGTGACTCCATAAATAGCTCATTCTCAAGAGTATAAGCGCTTACATTACTTACACTGACTTTAATGACATACCTTATTATAACACACTGGTTTTCTTGATCAATCAGCATATTCCTGTACATGTTATCAGTCAAAGCGTAGATGTGTGGAGGGTTTTCATACTGGGCCTTTAGAGGGAGAAACATAAAGAGGGAGAGAGAAAGGAGAGAGAAAGGGAGATGGGGTGTTAAATATAGTAGAGCGAAGGATAGCAGTGACTCCAATGGGCATATACTTGGTAACAGAAGGCTCTACTTACAGCCCCTTGATAGAGTTCAATTTCCCGGTCAGTAAAATAGGGCATCTGTTTGAATGGATTCACTGATATCAACACAGAACCAATATAGGTCTGCAGATGACAGTTAAGGAAACAGTTGTTTCTAGTGATGTTATGGAATGTGAAAATGAAACAATTACAGTGGAATTGTTGAATGCGACAAAAATCCCAACTACAGTTTAATTGAAATTGACTAAGACACTTACTAGGTAGTGCTAAGTTGGTGGAACCTAAAAAAAAAAAAAGTGTACTGAAAACAGGGAAGTGTGCTGTTGAGTCACACAGGGCTTTCAAAAGAGGAACAGCGTGGTCCTATTATTGCATGGGTTTCTGCATGGTTGAAGCTGTTGAGTGAGTCCTGACAGTGTGTGTAGGAAAGGGGATGAGGTTGGTAGATTTGTTATTGTGCAGTTGCTAATGTGTCAGTAGGAATGTAATCTATGGGCTAGCGATGACCTCAACAATCTCAATTCTCCTACATGGTGTGACGTCCTCTTGTATAAAAGTAAAATGTTTGTGTGATTCACTTGCATGTCCTTACGTGGTCTCTGCCATCACTGCTATGTAGATTAGACAAAATTTGTTTTCTCTCTCCTCCCTTTTGACACACAGGTGGTGACACACATTTCTGCGTGCCTGGTTGACATCCCTGCTTGGTTGTCCGCCCCCCACATTTTCTGTGACCATAGTTAACACCATGTCATCCACCACAAACATCAATGTGATGGCTTTGGCAGGTTCCTGCTCTACAAAATATTTAAAGTACAACATTGCTTTACCCAGGAAGAAGTGTAGGTAGTAATCCAGGCACATATCATGTCTGGACCCCTACAACCCACCTACTGGTGCTATCAAACCCTAACAACTTATCCAGAGCACTGCATGCTGCCTTCCAGTTAAGCCTTGCCTCTACTCAACAACAATGGGGCGTGCCTATGGTTTAGCAACGGGAACTGATCTCTCCAACCTTCAGGCTATGTTCAAACCCTACATCAATCAAATCAATCAAATTTATTTATAAAGCCCTTTTTACAACAGCAGTTGTCACAAAGTGCTTTACAGAGACACCCGGCCTTAAACCCCAAGGAGCAAACAACAGTAGTGTTGAATTTCAGTGGCTAGGAAAAACTCCCTTACATCCCAATGGTATAACTGGCTTCCCCTTGCCCATAGTCTGAACACTACACAACACCCCCACTGCTGTAGTAGACGTACTTCCACCAATAACTAGCCACTTCATTAAAAGTTTACTTCCTATTATTGTGTTGTCTGGTTGACCTATCTATCTTAAGATGTAACCACTAACTGCAAGTTGCTCTGGACTAGAGCATCTGCTGAATTACTAAACTGTAATAATCTACTTTGTATGTGAGTGAATGTGTGTTCCCTATATGTCTGAACGGTTGTCTGTTCCTGTTCATCTGAGGTAGCGTGTACCTGCCGTTTTTGTCTCTGAGGGGATGTGTGTCTGAGGTGGGTTTGTCTGATGGGGGGGTCTGAGGGGTTTGTCTTTGAGGTGGTGTGTGTATTAGGAGGGGTTTAAGGGGGGTGTCTAACAAGGTGTTTCTCTGAGGGTGTGTTTCTGGGGCAGGGTGTCTTTAGGGGAGTGTCTGAGGGGATGTGTGTTTGAGGGTGTGTCGTGGGGGAGGGTTGAGGTGGTGTGTCTGGGGTTGTGTGTTTCTGGGGGGAGTCTGAGGGGAGTAGGTCTGAGGGGGGTGTGTCTGTGGGGGATGTGTGGGTGCAGGTTGTGACTTCAGAATGTACTTCCCCACTTCCTACTTTTTAAAGAGACATTTCAAGAATGAAGAATAGAAACAATCAAATATATAAGAATAATCTAGGAAGTCTCGAACAAAATAAAAATAGGATACAAAGATGTAGTCGTCCATGAATCTCTTTTTCAGATTTTCCACGATGGCGTCTTCACTGATCTTGGACAGGAGCACCATGTCATCCACACCACTCTGCTTGACATTCTGACTCTGCCAATGGTACTTACTGCCCTAAGGGGAGAACAGTGAGGTTAGGGAATACACACCATTATGTTTGACAGTCAACTCTGTAGACCTGGTTCTCATTATGTGAAACAGGGTATCACGTGAGGAGACATGGATGATTACTTTTTTTTAAGGAAGTTGTGGTGCAGCACCATTTTTTTAAAAACCAGTTTCTTTGAAAACAAACCCAAGTGGAGACGTCACTTTCTTACTAAACTTCTCCACTGTGAATGTTGTGAGATGTTTGTGTGAATGGGTTTGATGGAGCCTGTCAAGATGAAAATGGCCAATAGGTGTGAATGCATGATCCAAATAAGATGTCTAGGTGAGTGTAATATACATGAGCGCTGCACCTTGCACTGGTTGTGATTCCAGGGCAGTACCCCCATGAAGGAGTAGCAGTGCCTTGGAAGTGGGGTGTCTTTCCGAAGGCTATACTGTATTTCTTAATACAGATAGAGTTAGTAGAAAACGACAGTGGAAGCTGCAGCTGCAGGAGAAATGCACACAGGGCAACGCTTTAGATGAATGAACCAATTTTCTTATTTTTCATAACCCACATTTTTTCCCCTCATAGTTATCTCCAAGCTTTACTTAATATCAGATCTCTCGCTAACAAATAATTTTTGGTAAATTACAACCTAGATTTTATGTTTCTCACTGAAATGGGTCGAACAGAAGATTGTAATGCTACTGTTACAATGCTACTGTAACGAGACAGCACCTGAAATATGTGGTTATATGAATGTGTCAAAATAGTATGAAAGGAGGAGTGGCTGCCCTATTCAAAGATACATTCCAGTACAAAGAAAATACACTTGGTAATTTTATTTATACCCCTCTTAAATTGTAAGGTGCCTCAAAAATATTATTTTTAGCCATTTACAGACCTCCACGATATTCTGCAAATTTTATTATGATTTTGCTGAACTACTCTCTGTTATATCAGTTGATTATAACTAGTCTATTATTACAGGGGATTTTAACATCCACATAGATAATAATATAGACAATAATGCCAAATAATCTTTTGCACTACTTGACACTTCTGATCTCACTCAACATGTGAAAGAGTGTACACACACCGAAGGTCACATTCTAGATCTCTAAAGGTCTCAATATTTCCTTTGTCATGGTTATAGACATGGTCCTGTCTGAAAATGTCTGTGTCTTTTATGAATCACTGATCACCCCGGATGTTCAAGTAAACTCTGTTTCTGTTAAGAAAAGGTACATTAATGAGAGTACAAATGCTCAGTTTATGAAAACCATAGATATCTCAACAATAAATGCTGAGGCAGTTAATGTACTCCTGGATAATTTTAATGCCAAAATATTGAATGTCATGGATCGTGTTGCACCGGTAAAGGTAAAGAAAACTATGAGCAAACAGAAAACACCATGGAGAACCACCATGATGGTAAGCACCCTAAAAAGAGAATGTAGGAAAACAGAACACAAGTGGAGCAAAACTTCAAATCCACTATGACGTCTATAAACAAAGCCTTGGTAGCTTCAACAATGAGTCACGCAGGGCCAGACAGCAACATATATCGGGAATGATCAACAAGAATATCAACAATACCTGCAAGCTATTTGTCATGGTCGACAAGCTTACAAACCCCCTAAAGCAGTGTTTCCCAATCCTGGTCCTCGGGACACAAAGGGGTGCACATTTTAGTTTTTGTCCAAGTACTCACACACCTGATCCAAATGAAAGACTTAATGATTACATCAATCAAGTGTGTAAGTGGTAGGATAACATTTAAAACAGGTGTGTGAGTGCTTGGGCAAAAATAAAAACGTGCAACCCATTTGGGTCCCGAGGACCAGGATTGGGA
The DNA here is from genome assembly GCF_011004845.1 of Esox lucius. Classification (NCBI taxonomy): domain Eukaryota; kingdom Metazoa; phylum Chordata; class Actinopteri; order Esociformes; family Esocidae; genus Esox; species Esox lucius. Next base: position 14,631,684 of record NC_047576.1, read on the forward strand.
AACACTGCCCTTAAGCAGATAGCATCAGAACTCATGCCCACTGTGAAATGTAATGAATTTGCTTGTTTCTTTAGTGAAAAAATACTGACTCGGCAGGCCCAAGCATACTGTAAGGGTCTGCTGGGAACGTCTGGCAGAGCTTCGACTGGATCCCGAGGGAGGCTGGAGATATTGAGTCCGAGTGGACCATGTTCTCCACCGCCATTGTCGAAGCGGCCGCTCGGAGCTGTGGCCGTAAGGTCTCCGGTGCCTGTCGAGGCGGCAATCCCAGACACCGGAAGTAAGGGATGCCGTCAAGCTGAAGAAGGAGTCCTATCAGGCCTGGTTGGCTTGTGGGACTCCTGAGGCAGCTGACGGGTACCGACAGGTCAAGCGGACTGCAGCCCGGGTGGTTGTGGAGGCAAAAACTCGGGCCTGGGAGGAGTTCGGTGAGGCCATGGAGAAGGACTATCGGCTGGCCTCAAAGAGATTCTGGCAAACCGTGCGGCGCCTCAGGAGAGGGAAACAATGCCCTACCAACGCTGTTTACAGTAGAGGTGGGCAGCTGTTGACCTCAAGTGGGGATGTTGTCGGGCGGTGGAAGGGGTACTTCGAGGATCTCCTCAATCTTGCCGTCACGTCTTCCATTGAGGAAGCAGAGGATGAGGGCTCAGAGGTGGACTCGTCCATCACCTGGGCTGAAGTCACAGAGGTGGTCAAGAAACTGAGATCCGCCCTGAGTACCTCAAGTCTCTGGATGTTGTTGGGCTGTCTTGGTTGACACGCCTGTGCAACATCGCGTGGCGGTCGGGGACAGTGCCTCTGGGATGGCAGACCGGGGTGGTGGTCCCTCTTTTTAAGAAGGGGGACCGGAGGGTGTGTTCTAACTATAGGGGGATCACACTTCTCAGCCTCCCCAGGAGAGTCTATGCCAGGGTTCTGGATAGGAGAATACGGCCGATAGTAGAACCTCGGATTCAGGAGGCACAGTGTGGTTTACTCTATACCCTCTACGGGGTGTTGGAGGGTTCATGGGAGTTTGCCCAACCTATCCACACGTGTTTTGTGGATTTGGAGAAGGCATTCGACTGTGTCCCTCGCGGTGGGGATGAGAATCAGTACCTCCAAATCCGAGGCCATGGTCCTCAGTCGGAAAAGGGTGGCTTGCCCACTTCAGGTTGGTGGAGAGTGCCTGCCTCAAGTGGAAGAGTTTAAGCATCTAGGGGTCTTGTTCACGAGTGAGGGAAGGATGGAACGGGAGATTGACAGACGGATTGGTGCAGCTTCTGCAGTAATGCGGTCGATGTATCGGTCTGTCGTGGTGAAGAAAGAGCTGAGCCGCAAGGCGAAGCTCTCGATTTAACGGTCAATCTACGTTCCTACTCTCACCTATGGTCATGAGCTTTGGGTCATGACCGAAAGGACAAAATCCCGGATACAGGCGGCCGAAATGAGCTTTCTCAGCAGGGTGGCTGGGCGATCCTTTAGAGATAGGGTGAGAAGCTCGGTCACCCGGGAGGAGCTCAGAGTAGAACCGCTGCTCCTCCACATCGAGAGGGGTCAGCTGAGGTGGTTTGGGCATCTGTTTCGGATGCCTCTGGAACGCCTTCCCAGGAAGGTGTTCCGGTCCCGTCCCACCGGGAGGAGACCCCGGGGAAGACCTAGGACATGCTGGAGGGACTATGTCTCCCGGCTGGCCTGGGAACGCTGGAGGAAGTGTCTGGGGAGAGGGAGGTCTGGGCATCTCTGGTTAGACTGCTGCCCCCGCGACCCGGCCCCGGATAAGCAGAAGATGATGGATGGATGGAGTTCGGCCAGAGTCTGTGGCTTCAGGAGGATTTAATGGCGCATGATGCATTTCTTATAATTTCTGTACTTCTCTAACGCTGCCACCACCGCTCCTTGTGTGTCCAGCGAGGACCATTGCTGCTGTGTAAAGTGCGAGCCGTCACTTATGTCTCTAAACTGGTTACGCACCTGATCATTCCCTTATCAACCTCTCGGTTTTACCATCCAAGACAGCTGAGACAAGATGCTAGTCTTAATAGTACAGTGCGTAAGGAGTGGAAACATTCTCTTATAGCTGAGTTTTTCAAAAATATTACAGATGATTAACAGATAATACAACTACTACCATGTGTATGTGTGTGTGTGTATATATCCATATATATATTCTATAGATCTATTATTTAAGAGAAATTATCATATCAAAATGGAAACTTATTGTAAAAGTTAGACTAGCCCTTTCAGACAGAAATACCCTATTAAAATATAAGTAGACAAATACAATTAAAATAACTAAACGTTTTAATCCTTAGCTACAATAGTTAACCACTTCGTGTCTTTCTGATAGCATGTGCACGTTTTCCATAATGATTCTTAAATTGTGGTTACTACATCACTGCACTCCCTCTCCTGCATGTCCTTGGTTCCCTCCTTTCTGTAAGTTACCTTTATTTTGCACCAGTGGGTTTTATCAGTTTCTTTATTATTTAAAATTATAGAGTAAACTTCATGAAAGCTTAAGCAACAAGGTTTATATTTGTATGTATATCTATGTAGGATAGGTTTGATTGAGATTCGCTTTCATTGACGGCCTGGTGGACAGTGTCTCAAACCCGCGACCTTTGGCCTCCCAGGCAGGCACACTACCCACTGCTCCAAATAGGGATATCCCATACCTTAGGGATATACCTTAGTGAACCTCAGCTTGAGTGATCTTGAAGGAGACAGGAAATGGTCGGGTTAAACGCGTTTGACTCTGTCCACATTGAGCCTGGCCCCGAACTGCAACACTGCAGTCAAGGGCTTCTCTCCCCACTCACCACCCCAGTTGTCAGGTGTGTCTGCTATGATATATCTATATATAATTTTATTGAATTGGATTGTATTTGTTCTACTTTAGTTGTTAATCTCTATGGTAACCCGTTCCAATATCTTTGAGTTCCCCCTTCCCTGTAAAAAGCTTTCACTTACTCTGCTCCATCAGCTTGGAACACTTTTCAAAAGCATTTTAAACTAAAAGATCTTGTCTTTCTCAGCATTTTTAAATCATTGATGATGGACTTGGAATCTAATTCCCTTTCTTGTCAATGTTTTTAATTATGTTATGTACTTGTATTTGTTGTATTGTATTCTGAAACATTTTATGTAATGACTTATGGCTGCCTATTTTGGGCCAGGACGCTCTTGGAAAATATATTTTTAATCTCAAAGGGCCTATCCTGGTTAAATAAAGGTTTAATAATATATATATTTTTTTTTGAATGGTTGAGTCGGGGAGTCTGCCTGCTCCTGTCACTGTGCTGCTCCCCCTCCCTTCCAGTGAAAACACAGTGCAACTGAGCAGTCAGGATCGCACTAGTTTAGCCTAGCAGTAATGATAGAAGGTACTGCTGTAAATTTTTACTAAATATACGGTACAACATTTTATAATCATGCATTACCAGCACCCATTTATTTTAGTTAAGATATGTCTTCTATCTACTAGCTAATGTAATACAATTGTCAATATTATTGGTTAAGTTAGCTAGCAAATTTGCAGATGAAATAGCTTGTAGCTAGCTGTTGTCTTTGCAATGTAATGCTTGTTCTGATAGCTAGCTAGCAAACGGGCATTGAATAATGTTGATGTAGCTTGTATGGATAATTAGATTGTTAATTTCATTTGAGAAGGAAAAATTTGATTAACTTTAGTATATTAAATTGCTACTCTATAACCTCAGTAGCCGATTTTCAGTGTTTTTGTATTTCAAGTAATATTCAGAAAGCATTGATTTATGCTTCTGCACTTGGCAGAATAATATAAACAATGTCTCCAAGAAAAATACTGCATCTTTTGCCTCAATTCTAAAGTTACATATGTAATAGGCTACTTAGGGAACTCCCAATACTCAGAGATTTTGCACACTCGAAACACTCGTACCAAAGTGGACATAACCAGCAATGGAATGATGAATAGAATGATTTCTAGAAACGCCACTGGATCTCAACCATAGAATAATATATACAACACTGGCGTAACTATCGGGGGTGCAGGGGGTACGGTTGCACCAGGGCCCGCGGTGGGTGGGGGCCCATGCTTGGCCTCTATAATAAATGTTTTTTTGCATGTTTATTTCATGGTGTGTTGTTCTATGTGGTTATCTTAGTCAGACGTCAGCTGTGATGTTAATCTACACCAGGATCGGCTTCACATGCGTATATACCGCATCATAATTTTTCGTTCCGGGAAGCTGGGGTGGGTGTAAGGACAGCTTGCACCCCGGCCTGCCGTCGCCACACTAAGCCTGTGATCTACAACTTAGATATACAAAAATAAACACGGGTATAGTCCCCAGAACAGCTGAACAAGCTTTCAATTGGTATAACACAGGTATTAAATGTATTTAAAAATTCAACAATAACGCACAAGGACTTGGGGGAGCAGAGGGAACAGATAAACACTTAATGATGAAATGAGGATCAGGTGTGTGTCGTTGGTGACTATACAGCCCATAGTGCGTTTGGGAAAAAACTGTGTGGTGAGGTGTTGGAAAACCAGTGGTGACACCAGGGGAGCGGTAGAAAACCAGTGACATCGACCGTCGGAACAGCCCCGGAACAGAGGAGTTGGCAGCCCTGGACGGCGATGTGACACAGTGCGTGTGGTCCAGAACTACCGTCCGATATTAGTAGCTTTCAACTTAGTTTGAAAGTTACATAAAGTTCAACCAGTCATGGAAAGGAGAGATGTTAATGTTACATCACACTCTTTCCAAATGTATTTTTACAGCTTATCCAAGCGAGACCACAATTTAGGAAGGCGGTGGTCAAAGCCAAGCACATGCTAACAATATCGTATTAGCACATTCTAGCATGTATTTCAAAATATTCTATGATGAAGCGACTGCTTCTTAATATAATCTTTCTTGTGGGAACTGAAAAGGGTATTGATATTGAACGTTTTATTGATTTGAAAATATGCAGAATGTCCGCACAGTTTGATCTTGCTTCCCCGTGATAAAAGTGAAATTGAATAGCAGCCAAGTTCCGATTTTTGCCTCTCATTTTGAACTCAGATTTTCCACCCAGCAGCCAGTTAGCAAATTAGCTATTTGTGCCAGCCCCCATTCCCACAGGAGGTCTAAAAATCATAGGCTAATAATAAACATGGCATTGGCTCATAACTGGATTTGGTGTGCACAGACGTTTGTCAGAATACTGTGTCAATCTTTGTCATTATGAATGTAACCATCTGTGGTTATCTATAAAACAAGCTGAGGACCGTTACCAAGCAACAAGCAGTGGAAGAGTTCAGCAAAATGTCAATATGGCCATCTCTCTAAAGTAATGCTTCCCACTTTAATCTTTAATACTTTTTAGCTCCATATCCACTCCTTAGCCCTCAACACGAAGATGATGTAAACTGAAAAACTCAAAGTGCAGTAAGCCTTCTTACATCCCATCACCACAAGAAGAATTGAGGTAAACCAGGTTTATCAAAGATGTTGTAATATACTGAATGATATTGTCTTGATGTCGTCTGGGTTCCCAACACTATTTTATAATGATGTGTGTTGAAACCTTAAAATAGGTCATACATGGTTGCGGTGGTCTGAGTTTACCATTCTAGCTGGTGAAAACTTTGGATGAGAACATTGTAATAAAGCTGTAAATTACAACCCAAAGGAGTCAGTCAACTCTCACCATGTACACACTAGATAATAAAAGAAAAGCAGCAGTACCTCAGTAGGTTTGTACAGTTCTCATGTGAACAACTTGAATATAGAAGTGTTTGTCACACATTTCAGACCACATCCATAAATACTGTGCTCAGCTCGAAAATGGCCATAGTTGTGTAAAACCACAGATTTGACTTCTCTTATTTCTTCTCTCTACTGTTGCTCTTTCTCTTGGAAATTTCACCAGCACTGATACCTCCAATACCAAACCAACCTTACAATAAAACTATTCAAAGTAATGGCTTAGAAAGACCGATGACTGGGGCACAATCACAACCTTACATGAAAAACAATATGACTAAAGGCCAAATGAAAGGATCAAAGGCTTCTTTCCTGTAAAACCCAGTTGGTACAGCATGTAACTTGGGCTAGGATTGTGGGTACTATTCCCACAGGTGGCCAGGATAAATTTTATGAACTCATTAATGCAAATTGCTCTGGACAAGAAAGTGCATTGGTCCAGTGTTTCTACTTAAACAGTATTTTTTTTGTTGTAAGCTCAGAAGGACAGTGACTTTCTCTGCTTGTTGTCATAAAATGCAACCATTCTGATGTTGGTTCTGAACTTAAATATGTAACCACTACACTTATCTGATAGACGGCTGTCTTGTCTGCTTCCAGTCCTATCTGTTATGTCTGCTCTTGTTTTTGTCAATAACCGTCTCATACCTGGAAGCTGACCAGACTTTCTTCTTTATTGAAGGAAGTCCCCCCCGTAACCCTTCAGCTTGAAGTAGCTAATTGACAATTTTTCACAAAGCCAACCTGACAAAGTTTGAATAGGGACATCTATTACATCTCACATGTAGAATGACCTACAGTGTACATTTAAGCTGGGGATGCTGTTAGGACATGTTAAGCGATTGCTAGGAAACATTTTCTCTGGGAAACCTTTTCTCTATCTGTTTTCTGTGATTGTGTTTTCTATTGGTCAACTTGTCTGTTTTGTGGTGTATTTATGGTGTTTATATGAATGCATATTTACTTCTACTGTGTTGTGCCCTTTTAGAATTGATATGAATTTGATGGGAAGTTAAGCTACGTTGTTTTTTATTGGGACTTGCTTTTACAATGGGTGCATGTTGGTGGTCTATCCACTAAAGCAGAGCTATTGACTAAAGTAAGCTCCTGTCTGAAAGAATCCATAGGCCAAGCACCATATGAAATAAAATGTTCATCGTAACGTCTAAAGTGATAATTGCCATTCCCTTCTTAACACAATACCACAGTGAATATATTCCATAGGTCAAAGAAACAAGTAATGCCCCATTGAGTATAAGGATTTACACAGCAATTGTTAAAAGAAATGTGAGACTTGAGAGTACATTTCCGGGAGGTTACAAATGACTAGAGATGATGTAGTTCATCTGAACATGCTGCTAGACTTGTGGTAAGGATGCTTTAAGGAAGTGTAGGATCACATCCAGCTAGGCAGAGCATTTAGGTTTAATTAGCAGATGTTATTTCCTGCTGAGCATTGTAGCAAATGTTTTAGAAAAGCTGCAGTTTTAGTAAAAACCTTGCTTGGGATTGTGTGAGGAAATGTTGTGATCGAAACTACAGTCCCCTCTGCTTCTATCAAGACTGCGGCACTTCCCCTAACACGCCTAACAAATACATCTTGTGAAATCCTGTCAACTTTGCAACATACCGCTGCTGCTCTTCCGTTATGAATAGTCCAATATAACTTCTTTTAGCAGTCCCTCTACTCCGGCTACTCCGGGAAACAAAATAAATTGTCTGCTACTTTTCAAACTTGGTTGGGCAGTTTTGAAAGCTGAACAACACAACATTCATTCATATTTTTCTCAAGTCTTGCATCATTTGGATCCAGCCACTGATTATGAATTTATTTTAAAGTTGGTCAATATTTACAGCACACTGTTACTTAAACATGAGGGTATAGCATTGACATAGTGCTTCTGTCTCTCTGGAATATGAATGTTCACTAAAACCTGAATGTACACTATCAATGCTGTATGCCCAAATGAGGAAAAGACCAATTGTACGTTCTTCCCTACTTTATTTCAACTTCATGCTCAGCAGCACTTTGTTGAAACAAGAACACGTGTATCTAATTAATTTTCATCATTTAGCATATCTTACCTTGCCCCCCCCCCCCCCCCCCCTGAAATGTATTGTGTGGGTGAGAAAGGTGCCAGTTTAAATCTGTGAACGTCACAACGCTTCACCATTGGTTTTAGGCATAGCCAGCCTTCAGAGTGTGATAACTGACAGTATCAGAGAATAATGTGAGAGACAACATCAACGCAAAGCTCAACCTAACAGGCCATGTTCTTTAGCAGATCTGCGAGATGGAGGAAAGGTAAGCACTAGTGAGGTGTGTGAGCTGTTGGTGTGTTACCATTGTGCTGGTGGTGTGTGTCCCTCTTTTCTGTAGTCCTGCCCTGGCTGTCCAAAATCCAGTGTATGCGCGTGTGTGTGTTGGTAATCCCACACCAGCTCCTCACAGCATGACCATCACAGCCCGGAAGTCTCCAGCACACAGTCAGACAGACAGAACAGCCACCTAATTAACATCCCCTGCGTTCATATGCACTTCCTCATACTCCCACAGACCTATACTGAAACATGATTCGATCTCCACTTACTCAGAGGACACACACGGACAGGACACACAAAATGCTCTTACATCTCTAGGTACTCTTTTCAATACTATGTTTAGATGAACAGCCAGTCAGGTGAAATGTATAATGTTAAGAGCTGTAATATTATACACTGTAGAAGTCAGTGTCTAACTTTAATATGTGATACAGACATGCCATTAATCATTCCTCTATAAAATGTCTTAACTGACGATACGTTAAGCAGAAGGCACTTCAGTGTTTAACCTACCATTGCTCTCTACATTCTGCTTCAGTTGTTTACTCATTACTCCACCCAGCCTGTGGTTATTCCCTCAGCTTTGACATCTGAAAGACTGACGTTGAATAGCACTACACCCATAACGGACTATCTACTGGGTGAAGGCTCTTCACTGACAAGCACAGATATTCACAGGGACCTGTGAGCGCAGTAGGTCTCAACAGCAGTGTAATCAGGTAGACTTTTTTGGGGGGGGAAGTTAGCATCTGAAGCTGCTGGTCAGCATCCGTCATAGAGCCTCCCAAACACACATCACATTCTGGGCGTTCACCCGGAGGTTACTTTGCAGTGCCGGCGTCAGAGGCCCCCCTTTCATTTCGTTAGTTATTTTCACCCAGATATCATCTTAACATTGCATAATTCGGGGGTTCCCAAAAATGTTTGACGTGTGACTGCATTTCAATACGTTGTTTTTTTTTGCCTGACCCAACCATGACTGTGGATTAGTTACATAGATGGTGTGACAACCTCAGGCCTGGCTGGGTTGAAGCGGCTACATCGAGGAAAATGGCATCCTTGTATGGGAGAGCGTTATTTAGGGTGTCTGGTATTAAAACCATTCCTTCTGATAATTTGTGCATCAGATAGTAATGGCCACTTGTTACTGGGCTCAGATGTGCTGAAATGTAACATGACACAGTGGTTATGATGAATCACACCAGTACTCTTCGGCAGGTTTCACCCCGGAAATGCCTTGACCACAGCATAACCTTACCAGGACAACATTGCCCCAAGTCTTGCCTCATTATTTTCCATGACGTGTGAGATACAAAAACAGGCAGATGATCATTTGATGATCTAGCTTCCTGTCTAGGTCTGTTTTTTTTATGTCAAATCTGTGGAAAAATTAAAGCAGACAAAGCTGAAAGCATTTATTAACAATGCGCCATTTTTATTCACTTTAATGGTTGTACATGGAGAACGGTAATGACAATACAGTACATATCTTTAACAATTAGCATGTTAAACAAAAACAAACAAACAGAAAATACTGCCCCTCTCAAAACTGGTAAAACTGTTTGCCCTTACACCATCAACAGACACTGAGGGTTTCAAATATAAAACAAAATTAACTGAGCTTGCATATTTAATTGGACATTATTAAAAGAGTTCTGTTATGGTGTTGTGAACTATCAGTTAGCTAAAAAACAGTTTTATCACACAATATTGTATTGAATGTTTGGTAACAGATGCTAAATGTGCCCTATCCCATACAGTTACCATACTTTGGTGGGGAAAGGGTTTAACTTCTTAAAACTACAATAGCACAACTGTCTTTAGCACCAACCTCAAACAAAATAATTTTATATTAATCAGAATGATATCCAACAATGACAACAATTACCTAAGAAATAGCACCATTCAAAAGCACAATCAGAGCACCAACAGAAGAACATCCTAGTAGTTACTTCAATAGAAATCAGTTCCGTCAAAGAGAGTGGACACACTGCAAAGGCTGGTTCTGAGTGTGAGCTCAGTAGATAGAAGAGAGCCTTTACTGTACATGCAGCATTTTAGAGACTGAAGTTAACTGGTTGACCATTAAATGCCCAGTTGCAATGTCTTGCTATCAGTCAAACTCAAGGTCATGAGTCATGACCCAAGGCCAAAGGGTATGTGAAAGTTGTTGTTATCAATCCAAGGTTGGAAGTGATTCACTCAGTGATGGGTACTGTGTTTCCACTCACTGTACAATAATAGACTCCTCAAAACTACCCAAACATACAGCGCTGTGGAAAAGTATTGCTCTTTTCTCAGATTTACGCTAATTTTACATACTTTTCTTCATTTACTGTTGTCAGATGTTCATCCAAAATGTAATTTAATAAAATACACCTGAATGCACAAATAACACAAAATGTTTATGCTTTGTTAATTTGTTGGCTGAACAAAGTTATGCAATGCCTATGCAATGTGAAAAAGTGATGGCCGCCTTATACTCAATGACTGGTTGTGTCACCTTTAGATGCATTGTCTTATAGGTCCTGCCTGAATATCTATTTTGGGTTAAGGTCTGAACATTGCCTGGGCCATTCCAAAATGTAAAAGTTGTTTTTTTTCAGCCATTTTGATATAGACTTGCTTGTGTATTTTAGAATATGGTCTTGCTGCATGACCCAGGTATGCTCAGATTAATTGTTTTTTGCCAGACAAAATGGGACCCATGTCATTACAATATGACACTTTTGACTGGTCCATAGAACCTTATTTCAGGAATCTTGACGAGACCTAACAGGTGCTTCCATATGCATTTGGTAAACTTGAGTTTACTTTTTGGGTCCTGTTATGTCTGACGAAAAGAAGAAAAACACTGCATTCCACATCATTCACCACAGAGAAATGGTAATATGATATTTTGAGGATGGTTTGCTCCCTCAGCAGCTGGACAATTAATTGAAGGAACCCTGAATGTTCTATATCAAGGAATGTTTAAGGAGAAGGTTACGTCACCTGTCCCTGAAATGAAGCTGAATCCCGACTGGGTCAGGCAGCAGACAAATGAAGCTGAATCCCGGCTGGGTCAGGCAGCAGACAAATGAAGCTGAATCCCGGCTGGGTCAGGCAGCAGACCAATGAAGCTGAATCCCGGCTGGGTCAGGCAGCAGACCACTGAAGCTGAATCCCGACTGGGTCAGGCAGCAGACCAATGAAGCTGAATCCTGGCTGGGTCAGGCAGCAGACCAATGAAGCTGAATCCCGACTGGGTCAGGCAGCAGACAAATGAAACTGAATCCCGGCTGGGTCAGGCAGCAGACAAATGAAGCTGAATCCCGGCTGGGTCAGGCAGCAGACAAATGAAGCTGAATCCCGGCTGGGTCAGGCAGCAGACCAATGAAGCTGAATCCCGGCTGGGTCAGGCAGCAGACCAATGAAGCTGAATCCCGACTGGGTCAGGCAGCAGACCAATGAAGCTGAATCCCGGCTGGGTCAGGCAGCAGACCAATGAAGCTGAATCCCGACTGGGTCAGGCAGCAGACAAATGAAGCTGAATCCCGACTGGGTCAGGCAGTAGACCAATGAAGCTGAATCCCGGCTGGGTCAGGCAGCAGACCAATGAAGCTGAATCCCGGCTGGGTCAGGCAGCAGACAAATGAAGGTGAATCCCGGCTGGGTCAGGCAGCAGACAAATGAAGCTGAATCCCGACTGGGTCAGGCAGCAGACAAATGAAGCTGAATCCCGACTGGGTCAGGCAGCAGACAAATGAAGGTGAATCCCGACTGGGTCAGGCAGCAGACCAATGAAGCTGAATCCCGACTGGGTCAGGCAGCAGACAAATGAAGGTGAATCCCGACTGGGTCAGGCAGCAGACCAATGAAGCTGAATCCCGGCTGGGTCAGGCAGCAGACCAATGAAGCTGAATCCCGACTGGGTCAGGCAGCAGACCAATGAAGCTGAATCCCGGCTGGGTCAGGCAGCAGACCAATGAAGCTGAATCCCGACTGGGTCAGGCAGCAGACAAATGAAGCTGAATCCCGACTGGGTCAGGCAGTAGACCAATGAAGCTGAATCCCGGCTGGGTCAGGCAGCAGACCAATGAAGCTGAATCCCGGCTGGGTCAGGCAGCAGACAAATGAAGGTGAATCCCGGCTGGGTCAGGCAGCAGACAAATGAAGCTGAATCCCGACTGGGTCAGGCAGCAGACAAATGAAGCTGAATCCCGACTGGGTCAGGCAGCAGACAAATGAAGCTGAATCCCGACTGGGTCAGGCAGCAGACAAATGAAGGTGAATCCCGACTGGGTCAGGCAGCAGACCAATGAAGCTGAATCCCGGCTGGGTCAGGCAGCAGACAAATGAAGGTGAATCCCGACTGGGTCAGGCAGCAGACCAATGAAGCTGAATCCCGACTGGGTCAGGCAGCAGACAAATGAAGGTGAATCCCGGCTGGGTCAGGCAGCAGACAAATGAAGCTGAATCCCGACTGGGTCAGGCAGCAGACAAATGAAGGTGAATCCCGACTGGGTCAGGCAGCAGGCCCAATCAAGATTCAGGTGTGCAGCAGGTCGTTTGGGGGGGCGGATGCACTCCTTTTGAATGAGCTGAAATCGGTAATCACTCAGTCTTTTAAACCAATGATTTGTTAGCAAGGTGGAACATTTCCGATGAAGGACATGTCAGGTGTATGATCATGTGACTGTGTTCATCTTTAAGGCTTTGGCTGAAGATCAGACAACATATAGCACCTTTTTTTTAAATCATAAAATAGGGCAAATACTTTCCATGGCACCGTATCTAAAATACAGCATCCTTATGCCTTTGTGCAAATCAATACGATTTCAAACTCCTTGCAAACAGCTAAGCTTAATATTAGTAAGGACTCATATAGAGTCCATTTGAAACACAGCATTGGCCAGATAAAATAGTAGACAAAGTGAGTTGGCTAGAGCCACCAGATAACAAACACCACATTACATTGGGTAACTGATAGTAACGTATGAGGAAAATTTCATTTGTACAGTGTTGATTTTGTGTACACACAGAACGTCTGTAAATATACAGGTAAAGGTACACATGGACATAGTGTCTCAGGGTACAATTGGGCCACGTAATAAACAACAGAGAAATGTAACTAAGCTGAACAAAGTACTTTGGCCAGTCCTGTGTCCAGCATGGCAATGGTAGTAGCACCAAACACTAAGAATATACGTACATAGAAACGTAGAGGTATCCCAGCAGCCCATCTGGTCTTCACAGCACTGCCTCCACAGCTGGTACCAGTTAGGGCACTTCCAAAGTGGGGGATGAAAGCTTTCTTTCTCTCACCTTCCTCCTTCAAGCTCTCCCTTCCCTGATGTCAGCCTCCTCTACGCAGAGTTGGCTGGGCAGCTCCTCCCCCCGAAGAATGTGCAGTTCTGGCGGTCTGGTCTGGGCCTGCCGGGGGTGGCTCTGGGTCTGCTTTAGGGGTCAGTGTCCTTGGCAGGTCTTACAGCACATCTGTCTGAAGTAGGGCCGGCTGCAGAACTTAAACCTGAGCACCAGAGGGCAGTATGCCACTGTGTTCACATCTTTACACTCTGGTAGAGAAAACAAAATTCAGCTTTTTTAGAAACATTTACTTAGATGGGTATAATTCGATGAATATTAGATAATATTAGATTAGATAATGTTAATATTATAATGATATTTAGCTGGTAGGAAAATGCAGCGACAAGATATTTAATACAGAGATTAACATTGACCTTCAGGGTCACCCTCAGGGTTATCTGCAGGTAGGCTGCTGAGGTCACATTTGCTCTTGCACTGCTGCATGGCTGCCGGGCGCTGAATGTCTGGACACTCATTGGACAGCTGGCCAGTGTGTGAGAGACACTGAACAGAGCGCATTTCCTGACCCAGACCACACTTGGCAGAGCACTGAGAGGGAGACACAAAGAGAGAGAGATTATTTAATAATTATACTTACAGTGGATATAAAAAGTCTACACGGCCCTGTTAAAATGCCAGGTTCTTGTGATGTAAAAGAATGAGACACAGATAAATCATGTCAGATCTTTTTCCACCTTTAATGTGACCCATAACGTGAACAATTCAATTGAAAAACAAATGGAAATCTTTGAGAAAAAAATAAATAAAACTCACAATAACCTGGTTGCATAAGTGTTCACACCTTTAAACTAATACTTTGTTGAAGCACCTTTTGATTTTATTACAGCACTCAGTCTTTTCGAGTAGGATCCATTAGCATTGCACATCTTGACGTGCCAATATTTGCCCACTCTTCTTGGCAAAAGTGCTCCAAATCTGTTTAGATTGCGAGGACATCTCCTGTGCACTGCCCTCTTCAGATCACCCCACAGATGTTCAATTGGATTCAGGTCAGGGCTCTGACTGGGCCATTTCAAAATGTTAATCTTCTTTCAGTGAAGACATGCTTTTGTGGACTTGGATGTGTGCTTTGGGTCGTTGTCGTGCTGAAAGGTGAACTTCCTCTTCATCTTTAGTTTTCTAACGGACGCCTGAAGGTTTTGTGCCAAAATTGCCTGGTATTTGGAACTGTTCATAATTCCCTCCACCCTGACAAAGGCCCCGGTTCCAGCTGATGAAGAAAAACAGCCCCAAAGCATGATGCTGCCCCCACCATGCACTCTGGTTATGGCGTTTTCTGGGTGATGTGCAATGTTGTTTTTCCACCAAACATACCTTTTGGAATTATGGACAAAAAGTTCAACCTTGCTTTCATCAGACCATAAAACATTTTCCCACATGCTTTTGGGGGACTTTTCCGGGCTTGAATGTTTTTCTTTGTAAGAAAAGGCTTCTGTCTTGCCACCCTACCCCATTCTTATAAATAATACGGGAGTTTGTTGTCACATGTAGCACACAGCCAGTACTTGCCAGAAATTCCTGCAGTTCCTTTAATGTTGCTGTAGGCCTCTTGGAAGCCTCCCTAGCCAGTTTTCTTCTCGTCTTTTCATCAATTTTGGAGGGACGTCCAGTTCTTGGTAATGTCTCTGTTGTGCCATATTTTCTCCACTTGATGATGACTGTCTTCACTGTGTTCTATGGTATATCTAATGCTTTGGAAATTATTTTGTACCCTTCTCCTGACAGATATCTTTCAACAATGAGATCCCTCTGACGCTTTGGAAGCTCTCTGCGGAACATGGCTTTTGCTCTGAGATGCAACTGAGAAAATGTCAGGAAAATCCTACTAGAACAGCTGAACTTTATTTGTGATTAATCAGAGTCACTTTAAACGATGGCAGGTGTGTAATGATTTCTATTTAACATGAGTTTTGAATATGATTGGTTAATTCTGAACACAGACACATTCCCAGATATGAGAGGGTGTGCACACTTATGCAACCAGGTTATTGTAAGGTTTTTATTTTTCATTTCCCCCCTGTACTCTGCTGGCAATACTCGGCCCTCATTCAAGGTGGGTGCAGTTGGTGGGAGTGCCTTTGGTTGATGCTTGGCAATGCGGGTGGATTGATTGATTTCCTGCCTGTTGGGCCCTGTCCGGGGCCTCCCCCAGATAGGGCCACAGTGTCACTGGACCCCTCTGTCTCAGCCCCAAAGTCTTACACTGCTCTATTATTGGCTGGGTGGAGTAGGGTCAGTTCTCCTTCTCCACTATAAATCCTTGTAGATACAAGAATTGCATTTTATAAATGTTCCCTGTCTCCTGCCGTTTTAAACTTAGGATGACATGAGGTCCTGGCCCACACCTGAGGAGTACCTGGCTTGAAAGACCCGTTGCTGTCCCTGTCCAAAGTCCTCCTGGTTTTGTTGCAGATCAAGACGATACCTGGCGATTTCAGCTGCCACTGTGCTGACACCTCCCCCTCCCCCGTGTTGTCCCTGTCCTTGTCCCTCTGGTCATGCTTCCAACATGGACTAAATTTAAATAGACTGTGGACTCAGCCCACATGCATTTATTAATTATTACAATTTGTACTCTTAATATGTCCACCTGGCACAGCCAGAAGATGACTGGTCACCCCTCTGAGCCTGGGTCCTCTCTAGGTTTCTTCCTAAATTTCAGCCTTCTTAGGGAGTTTTTCCTAGCCACTTAAATTCAACACTACTGTTGTTTGCTCCTTGGGGTTTAATAACTGATCAATGTATCAATAACTGATCAATGCAACATCATCCAACATCATTGTCAAATATCGTACACGAATACTGGAATAGTGAGGAGCAGTCAGCTGGATTCACTACCATGGATAAAACAGCGGGGAGGGGTAGATAAACACTATGAGTGATGAACCCCCAAATGCGCAACCCATCTTTGTAAAATTGAAAAGGCAACAAACGAATCAAATGAAGATCTCATAGGTACAAGGGTCTGTAGAGGAGAGCAGTTGTCAGTAGAGAGCAGAGCCTGTGTTAGCCACAAGCCGACCCTCAACCTTACCTCTCCCCAGGGCCCTGTGAGCCACATGGGGGGTGGGCAGCGCTGCAGGTTACAGCGCACTCTGGAGGTGGGACGCGTGTGCTTGGGACACTGGGATTCTGGGAGAGTGTCCCCATTCTCTCCACTCTTACACAGAAGAAAACGGTGCCTGAACCCTGGACCACAGCTGGGATTACACTGGGTAGATGAGCCGAAAGAGACAGAGAGACAAAAATAAAGAGAGAGATGAGTGAGATGAGTTCCAACCTTAGAGCACACTAAAGATCATTCAACATCCAACCAGCAGGTGGCACTGACAACACACAAAAATGTCACAGTGGTACAGAAAGTGTTGAGAGAAGAAACGTCTCTTATAAACTCTCTAGATTGTACTTGTTAAATTCAACACAAACAGATGTTGGGCGAGCTTGCAGGGGTATCTTCAGCGTACCTCAGACCAGTTTAGGGCCAACCACTCTGGGGGGCAGGTGTGGTTGCTGCAGGGCTCAGTGAGGGGGGGTCTTGGGGAGGTACAGGCCCCGTTATCCTGCACCTTCTCCTCTGTAGGAGATATCTTCCGTTTACACAGCACGTCTCTGGTCCTCAGACCCCCGTTACAGCTGCGACTGCACTCGGACCACTCCCCAGACCACCAGCTAGCGAACACAGACGGACAGGGCCCTCACACACGGTACACTGATACAAACACGACCGGCAGACATTCCGGCAGTGGACGCCGTTCTCAGGGCCCACACACACACACAAAGACACACACACACACAGAGGAGCTTCACACAGCTGGTCAGTCACCTTGGAGAGCACGGCTCAGAGTTGCAGGCTCGTTTCTTGTCTTTCGGTTTGCTCTTCTTGTCACAGAAGTGGTTGTAGACCACGGAGTGATCTGACTGCTTCTTACAAACTACCTGTTGTGTCTGGGTGCCTGGCAGAGAGAGGGAGCACAGAACACATTTGGAACCACAGTCACAACTCGTTCGTCATCCATCTGGTTTGCCTCTGTACCCTTTACAGGGTAAAACAAGCCCTCCTCCGTACACTTGTTTTGCGTACAGAGATTTTCAACTCTTATCAGTTCTTATCCGAGCTCTTATCCAAGTTTCACTCTGGATCATTGACCAGCAATAGAAAAAATGCAAAATAAATTAAGTGTGAGCATTTATGTGTGTGTAAGAAAGTTGGATTCAGATTCAACCCCACAGTACCTCTGTTCATAGAAATGATACATGTTTCCCCAGGGTCAGTGTAATTTTAGGGAAAATCTGATACTAGCAGGGGATTTGTCAGTGTTCTTCAAGTACCAGTTGATCTGTGAAATACTATGAACAACTGAGAGGTATGTATTGTGCACGGGGCACTGGGTATACTACATAGGGTCAATGAAATATGCATAAATAGACACATTTATTGTTCAGTTAAAGCCCACAAGAAACAGAAGTAGGGCAATTTGTGTCTGAGCGGATGACTGTTTTTCTAACCAAAAATCTAATAATAAATAATATAATAAATAGATACATAATAATTCTAAAAACTAAAAACTATTCTTAATCGTAAACAATGAATAAGCAGTGATGAATGACAGAGCCAGTAATGATGGTACCCCCAGCACATAGCACAGAGCAGCGAGACCAGGATGTGTAGTGCCAGGCATATCCACTCAGAGGGTCTCTGCTCACTGGAGGGTTGAAGCGATAGTGGATCCCTGGATTTTCCTCCCTAACCAGCACCTACAAACACACACATTCATACACACATCTTTCAGGCACCCGGTGTTAATACACATAGTACAAAACATTTCTGTAGCACTGAAACACACAGGCACCCAGCTACGCCGTTACCATGACGACGAGGGTCATATTGGTGGGTCCCAAGGCTTCCAGGGTCTCAGGGTCATCAGTGGGTCGGCGGTAGTGGAAGGTGGTCCCTGCAATGTCAAACCTGCGAGGTGTGTCAATGGTCAGCTTCCCATTGATGAAGTACTGGTCACCTTTACTCTTCAGCACTACACAAAAGGAGCAAAAAGAGCAATGCCGGAATGCAAATTTATGATCCGAGGACAAAAGTAGGTGTCACTTAAAAGTATGGTATAATAACAACATTAGAGACGTGATGATTTATGTTTTGAGTCTGAATGCAACATATGAGAAGTGAATACTCACCTAGATAATTAAGGGAGACGTTAAGCTCCTGTATATGAATGAACACTGATCCTTTGGGGATTTTCACCACCTCTTCATAACCTGGGATCCCAAACACACACACACACACAAGATAGAAAGAAAGGCAAAGTGAAGGTTTTAGTCACCAACATACTGGAGAGAAAATGATGTAGTAGTTTTTTACTCTGTGGGACCAATGGAATAAGCAGAGCCTTCGGATTCCAACTAAATTCCTGGGCACCGTTCAGCTGCTAGAGTACAGTAACTATGTTTAAAGCCAGGCTGTGCTGTCCAGCCAGCCACCACAGGCCTGTAAATGACTTCAGCCTCACAAAATAAGAATAAATAATGTAATAATCTATTCCAACGGTCTGACCACTGAGGAAAGGAGAGGCTTGGCTTTTGACCCCTCCTCTGGAGCAGCAGTCGGTGCTGTGAGTCATTTCAGTAACCCAGATCTGTACTTGTGGTTCCTGGCGGCCGGTGGGAGAGGTTTTTCTGTTAACAATCATGGGCCTGTGCCGTCAGCAGAGAGCCAAAGAGCAATAAACCCCCCAGCCTTAACCCCTCAGTAACCTTTCACCACTGCCAGAGTTACGGGGCCCACAGAGACAGCGACTGACAGGGAAATAGAGGTGGCCCCAATAACTGAGGTGTGAGTGCATCCATCCCAACAGTAGGGAGGAGTAACTATTGAAAGTCGACGGTTTGAATCCCGGTTTGAATCCCTAGATAGAACAGTGAGCCCTCTGCTCCGCTGTTGGTTAGCGCTTTCACAACAAACCATATTTAAATCCTCCTGGGAGTGAGGACTGGTCTGCGCCTCTGAGACAAGAAAAAAACCCTGCAGACATGACTGAGCACTCCGTGGCTCGTAAATCAACCGGGTCCCAGAATAGACACGGCGGGCGGGCGGGCGGGCGGGCTGCAGGCCCAGACTGAGCTGACCACTGTGGTCGCTGCCACCAAGCCAAAGCCACCCCAGGAGGGTGTGTCCACCCTGAAGGTTTCAGAGAACCTAGAATAGACCACATCAGCTCCAAATGCCCAGCGCTACCAAAACCCTCACCTACAACTGTCTGCCACGTGCCCCCTGTCCCCAGACAGGCATGAAAGAAACCGACACACACATGTTCTCACTCTTTCCACACCATAGAAACGCCCAGGGGACAGATACGGTCGCCAATCTCCTCACTGCCTCTCGTAGAATTAGCCTAGGCATAAGCTATTGTTTGTATGTGTATTTGACACTATGTTGAGGTAAATATCAGAGTATTATGCTGGTATGAATGTAAACGTAATAATATTTAGAATGTATACGTATGATGTACAGCTCTGGAAAAAAATGACATGAACACACAGCTCCGGAGAAAAAAATTAAGAGACCACTGCTCCTTTTCCTTCCTTTACAAAGTAACGTTTTGAGTGAGGAACAGAAGCGTTCAATCTGCAGTGGTCTCCTAATTTTAACCCTTCTGTTCTTCACTCCAAACCTTCCTTTTTGACTTTTTTGGAAAGGAAAGAAAAAGTTGCAGTGGTCACCGACACTGTGTTCATGTCATTTCAGCTAAACGCAACCACTACCACCACATATTTCTGTTTGCTAGCTCTGCTGCCATCTTTGACAAAAGTGAAAGATGGTAGCATATAGCAATTATCTTCTAAATGTTACATACTGAAAAAGCCAAACTGTTGATGGATTTGACCAGTATTCACTTGGTTGGATCAGATGTTTTGACTGTGCACCAATGACAGCCTCCTTCAATCCACCAATGTCTTGACTTTACAGCATCTATAGGCTGAGCCAGTC
The DNA here is from genome assembly GCF_011004845.1 of Esox lucius. Classification (NCBI taxonomy): domain Eukaryota; kingdom Metazoa; phylum Chordata; class Actinopteri; order Esociformes; family Esocidae; genus Esox; species Esox lucius. Next base: position 14,652,096 of record NC_047576.1, read on the forward strand.
TCAAGCCTTCAACAATGTCTTGGGTTTTTGGGGAGGAAGTGACTAACTCATTGTTTCTGGCGTAATCTGTGGACCTGGCTGGGCTGTATCACTTTTCCCCTGACACGTTTCCAACAAATTAATCACAAACCATTAATCAGGGCCAAAGTGTTTAGACTGAAATAGGTAACTAAATAGGAGGCCATTCTACACCAAGGGAGGGAAGGAGATTGGCAAGACAAGGTTGGGGTACTGGAGATATTAGACAGATGATCGGCATTAACTGTATGCAGATCATGCAAGAAGAGAGCTTGCATGTGAACAGATAATTATACATTACTTTAAATGTCTGAGGTCTCCTAACTCACATCTCAAGGCCGCAGTCCAACACATATTTAGCTTGTGTCAGAATCCAAAAGCACAAATGCATGCACACATTGTTTGAATCTCCATAAAACAATTGGTTTACATAATCTCTCTCGATGGATGCATTGCTCAGACATAACTAACCAGCATTCTCAGAAACGTTGCTTGAGCTCCCTGGTCCAAAACACGGCCCCATCTTCTTCAACGTTCTATTTGCGCTTTTCATTTCTATTCCCTAACCTAAATGAGAGGTATGTGCTATTGGCCTGTTCTAGATGAGCTGTTGGAGGGAGCAGAGAGAGAGTCAGGACACAGAAACGCGGCAATCAGGTTTTTAGGGGGAGACATCATTTTTCTGCCAAGGTTTGTGCTAGAAACAGAACAGTCTCCCCAGTGTCTGTGGGGCTATGCCTGCCCTGAATGAGGAGCTGACCACTACCCCAGGCCTGGACTCCATGAACCCCCCACCCACCCCCCCACTCCACACTCAGACAATTAATGATACCTGCTGCCACTGCGCTACCCCTAATGAGACGGAGCCACACACACACACACTGTACAGTATCTTTTGCCTGGCTAGCCAGACTCTTGGCTGTGGCAGAACATTACGCCACGCCCTCCGATGATAGTTTCATCCCTTTAAAGAGTCTGGACCTGACAACCTCCCGATCCATTAACAAACACATTCGTGGACGCTTGATGGATTACAGAAACCACTGAGTTGGGTCAGAGCCAGAACACACGTGGGTAAAGCAGAACTTTGAAAATATGCCAGTGACTTTGGCTAGGGATGATCGGGTCGCTTTTTTCAATAACGCGCTTCATTTTGACGTCACCTCAAACGACGGCAGTCTCAGCTTGAGGTATGTAGCCAATGATAGAGCAGTGGAAAAATTCTGTTTAAGTCATGAGGCAAATATATCTCAGTAGTATTCTGGTAAAAAGGCTTCTGCTCTGCAAATCATATGGTACCTCCTTCAGGCAGGGAGTCATTGAAAACACCCTCAATGGTCTCACAGTTGCTCCCGTCACCCCCGCAGATCCGGCAGCGGTCCTCGCGCACATCCGAGCCCAGGATCCGGTCACAGCCCACATGCTGTAGAGACACAGACAGGACACAGGTCAGAGGGACACAGCCACTCGCCTCCAAGGATACTGATTGTAATGTTTGCCGGGTGTTCGGCGACTCTAATAACATGGGATGACCACATCGTAACCTCCCTCCACCGATAGAACACCTCCCTCAAACACCACCTGTGTGACCAACAGACGCCTCACGCTGAAGCAAACACAAAGGTTGGTCCAAATTGAACTGTGCACAGTAACTCTAACAAGTGAGTGGATGGATGAAGTAACCCGGGACACTTGGAACCTTGTTGACCCAGGCAGCTCTAGGTTCCATTAACAACCAATGTGGAATCCATTTCCCCTCAGTAATGCCAGGACAGACAGGCTGAGCCCCAGACTGGGCTCTGAGACCATCCCCTGGTGTGCCTGGGCCGGGCCGGGCAGTCTGCGCGTGTTTGAAACATGTGTTCTCTGAGCCGCCACTAAACGCCATGTGTTTCCAAGCCCACGTCTCTTTTCTTACTCCACACTGTCTCTCACTCCCTCTCTCACCCTCTTGTATCTCTGTCACTGCTCGGTCTCTCTCTGATCCCTCCCTCTCTCACTCACTCGCTCTCTCTCTCTCTCTGTTTCTCTCTCTGTCTCTCTCTCTGTCTCTCTCTGATCCCTCCCTCTCTCACTCACTCGCTCTCTCTCTCTCTCTGTCTCTCTCTCTCTGTTTCTCTCTGTCTCTCTCTCTGTCTCTCTCTCTGTCTCTCTCTGATCCCTCCCTCTCTATGCTCCCTTTCTTGTCTGAAATCAAACCCTCGCTCTAAGGATCCTAACCATGTTTACTTCCATTTTCTCCTCAATGTTTTTGTTGTATTTGCGTCATAGGGGGAGTGGGTGAAAGACACAGAGATGACTCCAGTGTTTCCTCTTCACCTGTCTCCCTTTGATTCCAAAGCCTTAAAATAACCAATAAGAAATAAGTGAGAGCGAGTGTCCACTCTGCTTAAAATTCTAAATTCTAACTAAACAGAGCGAGAGGGGGGGGCTGCTGTGAATGTGTGTAGCAGCCAGCAGTGAAGACAGCTGAGCTGGAGGGTCATTGAGTTCCTGCTGCACACAGAACAGAGCAACACAGAAAGCAGGAGAAGAAAAGAGAGGACAGGAGTGGAGAGGAAAGAAAAAGAGGAAAGGAGTGGAGGGTTGATAAAAAATGCTCCTCTCTCTGAGTCTGGACGAGGCCTCCCTCTCAGAGGCTCCCTCTTGCACCTCCTTACAGTGCCCAGGCCCTGAAACGGCTCCAAACAAAGCACAAGAGCATGAGAGAGATGGCCGTTCAACTGCCTAATGAAATCCAGCTCTGCTTCCCCGGAAAACCGCAAAACAACAATTCAGATGTTTTGTGGTTTGGTGTCATTCGCTGCAGTGAGAGAATTTTGTTTATTCATCCCTATTCCCGGTCCAAAGGCTGTCTGCTTATTGACAGCCTCATCTAAAAGCAACAGGACAGGGAAATAATCGGCATAGTTTGTGTAGCAGTGAGAGCTACCATCTGAAAGGCAAAACTCTGCATTCAACAGGTGGACCAAATGTAGGAGAATGATAAAAAGTAACGGCCAAAACAACAGAAAGGCCCAGGCATAGATTCTACAAGTTGTCTGGAACTCTATTTGGACAGATGCAAGGCTTTTTCTTCCAAGAGAAATTAAATAATTTTGTGTTGTTGCTGGTGGAAAACGCAATTAAAACAGCGCTCTCGAATGTTTCCTAATTGTTCGTTTGGGTTGAGATTTGTTGAATGAGACGGCTACGTTATGAAACCTCAGCAAGCGCAGGAGTCTTTGTCACTGAAGTTCCTGTCAAACATTCCCCATCAATCAACCCTATTTCAAAGTCACCATAAAATGTTGTTCTAGCCATGGTAGAGAATTGAATGGGCGACTGGGCCTGAAAATAATGGAAGGTTAACGTCACATCTTTGTGGAAGCATCTGGCTTCAATATACATTATATCACTCATTTACTAAAGTGTTTTCACTATTTTAGCAGTAACCTTTAAATGAGAGTCTCACCTTGCACTCTCCATTCACACAGACATCCAGAGAGTCGTCTCGACATGGAGTCCCGTCCACCACTGCCGGAGCTCGCTCTGTGTAGAAGTTATATCCCTCAGCCAGACAGTTCAGAGAGCAGGACTTCACTCCACCTAGACACAAAGGTGACACAACGAGGAACAATAGTTCAATATAGGTAAATACTAACAAATCCCTCATTCCAGTTACAGTCCGAACACTCAATCTTGCGTCTGTCAGTCTTGAAAAAATTCCAGGTGTGCAAGAACTTGACGATATAATTTTGGACAAAACCATTACAGTTTTTACTTTATTTAAATTAACAGACTATTGATTTCCATGGCTGTGCAAAATACTCTGAAGTAAACATCAACATCCGAATATCCGGATTCAGAGCTGCTTTTAGAATGAGGTGACCAGAGTAGCAGGGCCCCTGTGGGATCACATAGATGGCTTTGTGTTTTGAGGAAGGGAAATACCAGCAAAAAAGTCATTTTGAGGATAGTAAAAGCTGTAGGCTACTTTTCATTAGGTGTTACAGAATACTCTTGGTAAACAACAGCACAGAGTAGCAGCTGTCTAAAGTATCCCATCTGCTGCCGCAAGCAGAGAGAAAAACACCAGACTCTGTTTTTTTTACGGCACACACGCTGATTTTCACACCATCTCGATTGCTGAAACACATTTCAGCAATGCAATGGTGTGGTGCTCTGCCGCGCGAGTTAACACCATTACACAACGCTAATATGAGCACAAAAACAAATTGCTTTTTGAAGCACTTACAGCAGTCAGGTCTGATGTCTCTAGTTGGGCTTAGGGACAGCACAATTACTCCAGCCATTCCCCTTCATTACAGAAAAGCACTGCGGCCTGCTCTAATGTCTGATGGCTACACATGGTGTTTTAATGGCCATTTGGGGTTTCTGTTCATTTAATGGGAATTCTGGGATTTCTGTTCGCGGTACTTTCTCTCCCAGCTATAAGAACACAGATGGAGAGAATAGGAGGTGGTGGAGGTGTTCTATAGGAGGGAGGAGCACAGTTTGGTTTGCTAACATCAAAAGAACAAGCAGCTGAATGTTATTAGCCAATCCCACCAACACACACACCCTTTGTCCCCTCAACTTGCTTTGTGTCACTCCGCCACCACCTGAGGTCTGGGAATGATCAGGGCAGTGGGTTCTGAGGCTTTAGGTCTTGCTATTAACACGGTGGGGTCAAAAGCTCACAACAAAAAAACAGAGGGAGTTAACAGCAAAAGTGCATCTCTCAGCAAATTCCCCGGGACACTGGAACATTGTAATCCTGTAGACTAGCACAAAAATGAACAGGGGATAGGATGGGGGGGGGAGTGGGAGGGAGAGAGGCTGGCACAGGGTGTTTTTTTGAACTGACAGGTGCTCTCATTTATTCCATGTTATGGAGCATGCCGGCAACCACAATGGCTGACAAGGCCTATCAATGTCTCAGTACCAAAACTCCAGCACACCTGCTCCATGGGTTACCCTACACACACACACACACACACACAGACACACACATAATAAAATGAAATGGGACACAACCACACCTATGGACTATCCATCTTTATGTACTACTACTGACTTTAGTCAGTTCAGTATCCTTGGTTTAACCTGGCCAGGCTCTGGTCATGTGAGAGCACTAATCCCCAGGCAGCCAGGCTGCACAATGGTACCAGCTGACAGCCAGGATCAAGAGCAGGAAGTAAACTTTCCACTGGGCCTCCCAGGAAGTGTCCTTCTCAACCAGGGTGTCATAGCCACCACAGTCCCACCCAACTTTCTGTACTGTAACCCCCACGCCCCTCGGGCTGGGAAAGCAGTCGTGCACAAACATATCACTTTATTGGCCGTGACATATCACCTAATACTCCCACTTGCTGCTCACTAGCCAAGTATACCAATTCCCAACTAGTTCCAGTTTTTATAAAGTTGTTAAATTCACTTTGGGCTATTTGTTTGTGCTGGCACCGCAGGCAAAGGTACTGTATGTGCTGCTTGAAAGGCTAGCGGACCATAAAGCGGTGGAATGATGGAAAACTCTAACTCCCATGGTGCTGTGCTTTGGCAGGGCTGCCTCCAGTCTGAAGAGGGGTTTGGAGGATGGATGGATAGATGGAGGCTGACTGACTGGGGGGGCCTGCTGGATGAAGGCTGCCTGTGAAGGTTGCTGGACCAAGTACAGCAACGCAGACAACCCATACCTTTGAAAAAAGAAATACGGCCTCTAAAACACTGCACACTTTTTTTATGAACTGTCCTTGGCTGCCTGACGGTCTGCTGAAGGTGTCTTAGTGCAGGACGGAGAGATAGAGACGGAGAGAGGGAAATAGTGGAGCAAGAGAGCAAAACAGCAAGGGGGGAAGGAGAGCAGAACAGAGGGGGTAAAGGGGGAATGGAGGTGGAAGGTGAGTGAAACGGGTTTGGGATGTGGCCCTAACGCAGGGCAGGCCGCGGCACAACCTATATTTTAACAGCTGCAAGGGATTTCCATTGTAAAATCAGCTGACTTGATGAAAGGAGCACTTGTTGCGGAGAGCTGGAGAGGGCCCCTCTGTAAGCCATTATGTTATTGGACTGGGAGATTAAAGGTAGTTATGTCGTCGAAAGTATTTATCTTTCGCGTCCAGTGCTGCGCTCATCAAGCACAGGAATTCTAGCTGGGGATTCTGGGAGAAGACTTTCCAGGGCCAGCATATGGGAGCCAGACAGGAGATTGTCTACAGCTTTCCCCTCTCCCCTCCTCTTCTCCTATTTTGTGCGCTCCCCTCTTCTGGGCCCACGTTATGGCAGCACTTCCCTGCTCAGCTTTCTCTATGTGCTGCAGCAGTCTTCTCTCCCTGTAAACTCACAGGCAGGTGTCTGCTCTATCATTAACCTTCTCCATATCTACAGAATTTCTTTGCCAGAAATTACAGCAGAGACACACTTTAGATACCCCTGTAAGGATGTTAACACAGTGTGCTATGTTAACACAGTGTGCTATGTTAACACAGTGTGCTATGTGTGGGGTAGATATACACACAGCCCCCCCCCCCCCACACACACACACACACACACACACACAGCACACACACACAGTACGCACCTCCCCTGTAGGGTTTCCAGCTGTAAAATTTTCCCCGGAAAGGAACAGTGTCAAACTCAGCGCACTGAATCTCCCGAAAATCCCGAGAGCCTGCAGAGCACTCCTGAGACAGACACAGATGGGGACATAGAACGGTGTTAGAGACCCACTGTGTTCCCTCCCATTTCCACTCAGAGACCCACTGTGTTCCCTCCCATTTCCACTCAGAGACCCACTGTGTTCCCTCCCGTATCCACTCAGAAACCCTCTGTGTTCCCTCCCATTTCCACTCAGAAACCCTCTGTGTTCCCTCCCGTTTCCACTCAGAAACCCTCTGTGTTCCCTCCCATTTCCACTCAGAGACCCACTGTGTTCCCTCCCATTTCCACTCAGAGACCCTCTGTATTCCCTCCCGTATCCACTCAGAGACCCACTGTGTTCCCTCCCATTTCCACTCAGAGACCTAGTGTATTCCCTCCCATTTCCACTCAGAGACCTAGTGTATTCCCTCCCGTTTCCACACTGAAGCCCACTGTGTTCCCTCCCGTTTCCACTCAGAAACCCTCTGTATTCCCTCCCGTATCCACTCAGAGACCTAGTGTACTCCCTCCCGTTTCCACACTGAAGCCCACTGTATTCCCTCCCGTTTCCACTCAGAGACCCAATGTATTCCCTCCCCTGTTTTGATTCAGAGACCCACTGTTTTTTTGCCTCCTCTTTCTACAAATGTATTCCCTTACGTTTCTTAAGGACCCAATCTATTCCTTTCCGTTTCACTCGCTGCCAGCAGTCATTTAAATATTTTGGTTTAATTTAGTTATTTAGTAGAGGCCCTTACTACAAAATAGTTGTTTGTACTGGTTGCCGTGCTGCAACCCTAAATCCAACCCTAACATTAGATTATACCCTTTGCCCTAAACCTAACCCCTTTTTCAATGTCACTCATTCAAGGTTCAAATGTAAATGTTTTACTATACTTGAGGGGTGTTTGTTATCCACAAGTGAAACAAAATCATTACACACACACACACAAGCTTGAATTCCTATGGAAGTGAGGACAGATTACTTGTTTTCACCTTAAAATATCCATCCCTAACACTAAACCCCTAACCCCTAATGCACAACCCTAACTCTAATTCTAACAACAAAAAATGTTAATTCAGGACTGGCAAATCCGCCAAAATGTCCTCGCCCAGTGAAAAACTCAAACCAGTCATCACTTTGACAGGAATTCAAGTACACATACAGACACAGCGAGGTTTTTAGTTGTGGGCTGGGCAGCCTGAGAGCTGAGGAGCTGAGAGCTGGGCCTATCCAGGATGAGTGTAGTGCTGGTACCGTAGACCTCAGAGGGAGCTCTGCTCTGCTTCACCACTCACGTCAATATTGCATGATTTGAAGCGCTTCCTCTCTCCCAGACAGTACTTTCCACCAATCGTTGGCCTGAAACCAGAAAAGCAAAGGCGAAGCACATCTGAGTACAATTTAACAATAACTTCCCAATCACACTGGCCTCTATTCTCCTCCGGCCGGGCTATACCACCCTGTTTCAATCTCTAATGTCTGTCTTTTTATTGCTCAGCTATCCATGTCAATCAGTCCTCAGTAAGAAGCCCAGAGAAAAGCCAGTCTGCCACTGTCTGTGTTGACACTTAATTGGAGCTGTCATTGTTCCAGATGGGTTGTTATAGTGGGGTGTTCAAATGATTGGTGTTGGACTGGTGTCTCTCAACCTAAACAAACAGATGTGCTTTAAAATAGGGAAGGGTCAGCTTGACACAGTACTGTACAATACCGTTGCATCACAGTCACCCAGTGTATATTTCTATAGTAAATCTCGGTTGACCGAGCTGAGGTCCCCGACACCTCCCGTCTACAGCACCACTTACCTGGGACTGTCACAGTGGCGGATGGAGGAGGACACTCCTCCTCCGCAGGTACGACTGCACTCCTCCCATGGGGTCCAGAGCCCCCACCCGCCATCCACCCCCTCCGGGCGGGTTCCGTAAGCCACACACACCCTTTTATAGCACCACTGCAACACACACGAGAGGCTGTGGAACCGCTGTGGAACTGGTGAGGTGTAAGGTGTTCCCAAACCCCCCCCCCCCCCCCCCCCCCCCCCCATTTCTGCAGATAATGGAACTTCCCGGTACGTACGCCCTTCTCTATGGTGTTGGTCTGACAGATGGTTCCTTCCGCAGCGGGGATGCTGCTGGTGATGCAGCGGTTGCTCTTGCTCATGCACCACAGCTCACTGCAGACTTCCTGCAGGCACAGGGAGAGCTGTCAGAGCGTGTCATTTCAGACCACAGGCCCGGTGAGCCGGGCCAGAAAGTGCCCACTGACCCGGAGCAGACGGCACCAGCGGTGGGCGGAACTGGCTTTGGTCTCTGTGGCCTTTGTGGTGCTAATGTATTTAAGGTTTTTACAATGGCAACAACATATGGAGCTGGATTTTATTTTATCGACCGGGTGGTTCGAAGCCCTGAATGCGGCTGAATACTGGCCCTCAAGCCATGGTATACGAGACAGTATACCATGGGTGGGACGGAAATAAATGTTTGACCTGTTTTAGTTGCACTGGTTTAAAATAGCAATAAGGCACCTCTGAGGTTTGTGGTATTTGGCCAGTATACCCCAGCTATGGGCTGTATCCAGGTCCCTCGTCTGGCTTCGTGTTTAAGAACAGCCCTCAGCTGCACTATATCTGCCACATAACATACAGCCTTGTGCCTTATTGTTTAAATACAAATATTCTGACTACACAGTTTTAATGATAATTATACTACTTTGTTCCAGATGTCCATTCCCTAAGCTGTTGGACCAATGTAATCGACCATTTAATAAACTTGATGTTATTCAATAAAAGTAGCACAAAACAAAAATATTCTTCACACGTGGCTGAAAACCAACAGGCTGGTTGAAAAGATAAAAAGCTGCTTTAGAACACATAAATATCAGTGAAAGATCAGTAGCTATGATGTCTGCAGTCATGCCAAAGGGATCAGATTGGGCAAAGAGCTTGAAATACAATATGTAAAAGTAGAGAGGAGGGCTGGCCTAAACACAGATGACAGCTCTGCTCTGCTCTGGAGTAAGGGAAGGGGTGGCGGGGTAGCAGGGTGGCAGACTGACAGGGTAGCAGACTGACAGGGTAGCAGGGTGGCAGACTGACAGGGTAGCAGACTGACAGGGTAGCAGGGTGGCAGGGTAGCAGGGTGGCAGACTGACAGGGTAGCAGGGTGGCAGACTGACAGGGTAGCAGACTGACAGGGTAGCAGGGTGGCAGGGTGGCAGACAGAAAGGGTAGCAGACTGACAGGATAGCAGAGTGGTCAGAGTATCAGACCAGTAACCAAAAAGTGTGATAGATTGAAGCCAGCAAGGCTTTGCCACTATCGTTCTGTCCCAGTTAAACCTTAAAGCTCACAGGCCGTTGCTGAAAATGAGAAGTCAACTTGCATGGCAAAATAAAACAAAACAAAACAGGAGGGATGTAAGTTGCAGGCAGTACAGATGGATCAGATGGTTCTGAGAGCTCCATTTCCGTATCTGTCTGGTAAAAATAGCCATACAGTCTTACCAAGCAAGTTAGAAAAGAATGTAGAACCGAATGAGGAAGATGAGTAGGTACCCCGTATTTACACTGCCGAGACTTCACTCCGTACTGGAAGCGGCACTGTTCATCAGCATCGTAGGCCTGGCCGGGGGCTGTGGTGGGGTACACAAACTCCTGCTTCGGGGGGATGTTATTGAGGCAGGAGCCCATGCCTGAACTGCAGGGACAGAAGCCAGATAAGACACTGACAAGGGGGCCGACCAAACCTGAACCAATCGTTTTCCATCCCACGATCCATACATGATGAACCCTGCATTTCCTTTAATGTCCTGAGGCTACTGGAGGGAGGAGTGAGTCAGACTCACTCTAAGAAGTTGGTGATGTAGTCTCGGCTACAGGCGGACCAGACAAAGGGGTTGGTCTTCATGGTGATGTGTGCAGCCATCAGCTTGGCCGTCTCCTGACTGCGGGAGCCACACGCGTTGCCCACTCCATCATGGTTCATTCCAAACCTGAGAGAGAGAGAAAGAGAGTTCTGTGATACATCACCTCGGTGACTGAGCAGGTGTTAAATGGGTATTGGTGATGGTAACAGGCCAAAGAATCATTTTTGCTCAAACAACCTCTCCATTAAACTCACATTAACACCATGGCCTTATAATTGGGTCTGGGCAAGTGCCTCTGGAGCTTCTCACACATACACACACCACAAACAGAAAGACAAGGCCTGCTGACAGACTCAGGGGATAAGCACTCCATCAAGTTCAAAAGTACTGGGACCTAACATTTCAGGGTGGTTGCGGTTGGTGGGGGTCCCTTTGGTTGATGCTTGGAAATGTGGGTGGATTGATTTCCTGCCTGTTGGGCCCTGTCCGTGGCCTCCCCTGGATAGGGCCACAGTGTCACTGGACCCACATGTCTCAGCCCCAAGGTTTTACGCTGCTATATTATTGTGCTGGGGGAGTAGGGTCAGTTCTCCTTTTCCACTATAAATCCCTGTAGATCTAAGGAATGCATTTTCTAAATTTTCCTGTCTCCTGCCGTTTTAAACTTTGGAGGACATGAGGTCTTGGCCCACACCTGAGGAGTCCCAGGCTTGAAAGAACCATTGCTGTCCCTGTCCAAAGTCCTCCTGGTTGTGTTGCAGATCAAGATGATACCTGATGATTTCAGCTGCCACTGTGCTGACACCTCCCCCTCCACCGTGTTGTCCCTGTCCTTGTCCCTCTGGTCATGCTTCCAACATGGACTAATTTTAAATAGACTCTGGACTCAGCACACAGACATTTATTAATTATTACAATTTGTACTCTTAATATCTTCACTTGGCACAGCCAGAAGAGGACTGGTCACCCGTCTGAGCCTGGGTCCTCTCTAGGTTTCTTCCTAAATTTTGGCATTCTTAGGGAGTTTTTCCTAGCCTCTGAAATTCAGCACTACTGCTGTTTGCTCCTTGGGGTTTAAGGCCGGGTGTTTTGTAAAAGCACTTTGGGACAACTGCTGATGTAAAAAGGGCTTTATAAATACATTTGATTGATTGATTAAGTGGGAGCTCCAATTGGTTCGCAACCTGTGAAAATACCTCTTAGACTAGTGTGAGCACGTCGGTAAATGGTATACCCCATTACTTTGCCCAAATAATGATTTTCAAAATACCAACGCTTTTGAAAGTAGAATAGCAGAACAAATCTAACATAATCATCTTTCATTGCAGGGAATGAAGAAATGACAAGCATGTCCAGTGGATCATGTCCATTCTACTCAGGCACACGTTAAGGTAAAAATGCATGCACGAGTAAGCGAGGACATGCCTATTGACACAAATGAAGGAAGGCCCAGGATGATATATTGTACCAGCCAATAATCTCTTCCATTTAAAAATAGCATATGACTGAAAGAAATGAAATAATGCAATGAACATGTATGGAGCTTATAAAGCCATGAACACGTCCTCAATAAATGTAATTCACTCATGGAGTTGTAACGTAGGCTCTCCTTTGAAAAAGGTCTACTCCAACTCCATCTCCCTTTCAGCCTAGGCTTTGAGTTAAGCTTAGTTCGGCCCAGAACCCAGGGACCAGAACCCAGGGACCAGAACCCAGGGACCAGAACCCAGGGACCAGAACCCAGGGACCAGAACCCAGGGACCAGAACCCAGGGACAGGTCACAGTAGTAATGGTCGCCAAAAATACAGTTGTGATAAACGTAACTGCGGCACAGTGAATTAAGATTGCGAAGAACTTCTTTCAAAGTTGAAAAAATACACCATAAAATGTTAACTGCATTATAGAAAATAAACCATTGCATAATGAGACCGAAAGTAAATAGATTCCAGACGTTTTGGTGGGACTTGAAGTATTCAGCAGAATGTCAAACATCTATACGGTTCTTCTTTGAAATGACACATGCTCATGTTTTAAAACCACATTTGTCATTAAAAACATATAATATGTTACACAACTGTAATATGTTTTGTTATTACAGTTGTGCCCATAAGTTTGCATACCTTGGCAAAAATGTTTTGGCATTGATTTTGCAAATATGACTAATCATGCAAAAAAAAGTATTTTACTTAAGGATAGTGATCATATTAAGCCATTTATTATCACATAGTTGTTTGGCTCCTTTTTAAATCATAATGATAGCAGAAATCACCCAAATGGCCCTGATCCAAAGTTTACATACCCTTGAATGTTTGGCCTTACAGACACACAGGTGAAAATGGAAATTAAAGGTGAATTTCCCACAACTGTGGCATTTATATTGCAATCAGTGTATGTACCCTAAGCACAAGGCCAAATTGACCCTTTGGTGGTTACAGCAGAAAAAGGTGAAGCTTCTGGAGTGGCCATCACAGTGTCCTGACCTTAATATCATTGAGCCACTCTGTGGAGATCTCAAACATGCGGTTCATGCAAGACGTCCAAAAACCTTGCATGACCTGGAGGCATTTTGCCAAGACGAATGGGTAGGTATACCACCTGCAAGGATTCGGGGCCTCATAGACAACTATTACAAAAGACTGCACACTGTCATTGATGCTAAAGAGCATTAAGAACTAAGGGTATGCAGACTTTTGAACAGAGGTCAGTTAATTATTTTCTTTGTTACATGTTTTGTTTTATGATTGTGCCATTCTGTTATGACCTAAAGTTGAATATAAATCCCATAAGAAATAAAAGACGTGTTTTACCTTTACTAATGGTACATAAATTACCAATTCTCCAAGGGTATGCAAACGTTTGAGCACAACTGTATATTGACTGAATAATAATAATAATAATACATTAACAAACAAACATGATATTAAGCTGTATTCAACCAGCTCTTTTAAGATACTGCTCCAAATCCAATGTGTAACTGGCCACAAAAGGAATTAATTATTGTCCCAGAATAGGACCCAGTTGGTGTGAACATCAACATATATAATTCTTGAAATTAACCTATGAACATGTTTTTCTTACCAAAATAAAGATACAAAACTGGGCAACTGTAAAAGATGCGGATTTTCTGTGAATGTTATATTTTTGGACTGGAAAGTTAGTTTATATTATCATCTAATCATTCATCAAAAGTTGTCTACCCCACAAAGGAGGAAACATTTTCTGTTCAGCCCTATCAATGCAACAAAGAGAGGTGCATTTACACGTGGGTCTGGCTTAAGCCCCACTAGTCACAGGTTAACAGTGATTTGTTTCAGCCTGTGGTCCAAATGGTCTATCAAAAGCATGATTATGATGATGGTGATGAAGGCAGTAGCTGGGCCCTAGTGATCGGGGATGAGTCGGGTGATCTCCTTACGTGTGTCCTATCTCGTGGGCGATGGTGAAGGCTGTGGCCAGGCCAATGTCCTCATTGATACTGCAGCTCCTCTCCGGCTCACACATCCCTCCCACTGGAGCCAGACCTGGGAAAAACACACACAATACTGTCACGTCGCCATACATGTCCATAACACACACCAACACATTTATGTATGTTGAAGCACATACAAAGGTGCCACCACCCACACACTTAAAAACCTAGACCGTTTACATCTCATTCTGTATGTCAGTCACGCTGGTCAGTCAGGTGTATGTCAGTCACGCTGGTTAGTCAGGTGTATGTCAGTCACGCTGGTTAGTCAGGTGTATGTCAGTCATGCTGGTCAATCAGGTGTTAGTCAGTCTCGCTGGTCAATCAGGTGTTAGTCAGTCTCGCTGGTCAGTCAGGTGTTAGTCAGTCACGCTGGTCAGTCAGGTGTATGTCAGTCACGCTGGTTAGTCAGGTGTATGTCAGTCACGCTGGTCAGTCAGGTGTATGTCAGTCACGCTGGTTAGTCAGGTGTATGTCAGTCACGCTGGTCAGTCAGGTGTATGTCAGTCACGCTGGTTAGTCAGGTGTATGTCAGTCACGCTGGTTAGTCAGGTGTATGTCAGTCACGCTGGTCAGTCAGGTGTATGTCAGTCACGCTGGTCAGTCAGGTGTATGTCAGTCACGCTGGTCAGTCAGGTGTATGTCAGTCACGCTGGTTAGTCAGGTGTATGTCAGTCACGCTGGTCAGTCAGGTGTATGTCAGTCATGCTGGTTAGTCAGGTGTATGCCAGTCACGCTGGTCAGTCAGGTGTATGTCAGTCACGCTGGTCATTCAGGTGTATGTCAGTCACGTTGGTTAGTCAGGTGTATGTCAGTCACGCTGGTTAGTCAGGTGTATGTCAGCCACGCTGGTCAGTCAGGTGTTAGTCAGTCACGCTGGTCAGTCAGGTGTATGTCAGTCACGCTGGTCAGTCAGGTGTTAGTCAGTCACGCTGGTCAGTCAGGTGTTAGTCAGTCACGCTGGTCAGTCAGGTGTATGTCAGTCACGCTGGTCAGTCAGGTGTTAGTCAGTCACGCTGGTCAGTCAGGTGTTAGTCAGTCACGCTGGTCAGTCAGGTGTATGTCAGTCACGCTGGTCAGTCAGATGTTAGTCAGTCATGCTGGTCAGTCAGGTGTATGTCAGTCACGCTGGTTAGTCAGGTGTATGTCAGTCACGCTGGTTAGTCAGGTGTATGTCAGCAACGCTGGTCAGTCAGGTGTTAGTCAGTCACGCTGGTCAGTCAGGTGTATGTCAGTCACGCTGGTTAGTCAGGTGTATGTCAGTCACGCTGGTTAGTCAGGTGTATGTCAGTCATGCTGGTCAATCAGGTGTTAGTCAGTCTCGCTGGTCAGTCAGGTGTTAGTCAGTCACGCTGGTCAGTCAGGTGTTAGTTAGTCATGCTGGTCAGTCAGGTGTATGTCAGTCACGCTGGTCAGTCAGGTGTTAGTCAGTCACGCTGGTTAGTCAGGTGTTAGTCAGTCACGCTGGTCAGTCAGGTGTTAGTTAGTCATGCTGGTCAGTCAGGTGTATGTCAGTCACGCTGGTCAGTCAGTCATGCTGGTTAGTCAGGTGTATGTCAGTCATGCTGGTCAGTCAGGTGTTAGTCAGTCACGCTGGTCAGTCAGGTGTTAGTTAGTCATGCTGGTCAGTCAGGTGTATGTCAGTCACGCTGGTCAGTCAGGTGTATGTCAGTCACGCTGGTCAGTCAGGTGTTAGTCAGTCACGCTGGTCAGTCAGGTGTTAGTCAGTCACGCTGGTCAGTCAGGTGTATGTCAGTCACGCTGGTCAGTCAGGTGTTAGTCAGTCACGCTGGTCAGTCAGGTGTTAGTCAGTCACGCTGGTCAGTCAGGTGTTAGTCAGTCAAGCTGGTTAGTCAGGTGCAGCAGATACAGTAGGTAGGTACCTAGTCATATTGAGGGGTAAAGTCCTGAGTCCCTGAGTGCTTGTCTTGGCTTGGCTGCTGATGATTCTATTTAGCCTGATTTATCTGACAGTGCTTTCCAACAAGTGACCAGTGTGTGCAGTGTGTCCATTGTGTGCAGTGTGTCCACTGTGTCCAGTGTGTGCTGGGTGTCCAGTGTTTGCAGGGTTACCAGTGTGGGAGGTGTGTCCAGTGTGTGCAGGGTGTCCAGTGTGTCCAGTGTGTGCAGGGTGTCCATTGTGTGAAGGGTGTCCAGTGTGTGAGGTGTGTGCAGGGTGTCCATTTTGTAAAGGGTGTCCAGTCTGTGCAGGGTGTCCAGTGTGTGAAGGGTGTCCAGTGTGTGAGGTGTGTGCAGTGTGTCCATTGTGTGCAGTGTGTCCATTGTGTGCAGTGTGTGCTGTGTGTGAAGTGTGTCCAGTGTGTGCAGGGTGTCCAGTGTGTGAGGTGTGTGCAGTGTGTCCAGTGTGTGCAGGGTGTCCAGTGTGTGAGGTGTGTGCTGTGTGTGAGGTGTGTGCGGGGTGCACAGGGTGTCCAGTGTGTTCAGTGTGTCCAGGGTGTCCAGTGTGTCCAGGGTGTTCAGTGTGTCCAGGGTGTCCAGTGTGTCCAGGGTGTCCAGTGTGTTCAGTGTGTCCAGGGTGTCCAGTGTGTCCAGTGTGTTCAGTGTGTCCAGGGTGTGCACTGTGTGCAGGGTTAACCACATGTCCTACCTAGGGTTCCACATGGCTTGTTCTTGTAGATGCAGATGTCGTACCTGGAAACCGGATCGAAAATAAACCAGGTCATTTACTGAAATGAATAACCTGGCAGTCTGTGATTCCCCACCCTAAAATGCATTCACACTAAAACATTCAGCAAGAAGCTCTTAGATATGACATCACACACACAGACCCCTACACACACATGCACTCACGCTTGCAGGGACACTTTCTCTCTGTACTCTTATCCTCTCTTTCTCTTTCACTCTTGCCTCTCCTCTTTTCTCTCTGACTACTCTCAGAGACACTAAGCTCAATGGATTCACAACAAACCCGATAAGCAAACGATACGAAACATTCTGAACAATTGCAGGAAATAAATGAATGTTCACTGCTGTGTGTTCTGGAAATGTGATAAAAGTCTTAATATAAAGAACCTGTTCTCACAAACATCCCAGGACATTCCAAAGAAAGATACTACAGAAGCCTCGGAAGAGATGACCATGCCTGGAGCAAAGGAGCGTTTTCAAGTGAATGGTGCTCTGTTGTATCTCTGCAGTATTGTTTCCACTGCTGTTGCTGTTTTCCCCCTAAAGAGACTGCCTTGGCCCAACTCAGGGCTGTCAAATTCAAGGCAGCTGTGTGCTGATTCCTTCTCTGCCTCTATCTCTCCCTGCCTCTATCTCCCCCTCGCCCGCAGCCTCACTCTCCCACTGCCTCCCTCTCTCTCTCTCTCTCTGCCTCTCTCACCCTCTCTCTCCTCCGTCTGCCTCTCTGCTGCTTTACAGCTCTCTCGTTCCAGATGCTCAGTTTAGTAGAACAGCCTAGGTTTTGTCACTCCAGTCAAGACACAAATCCATACTTGGTGTTAATGAGAGGCCATGAGTCAAAAGGAGCCACAAAACTCAGCATTCCGCTGCAACTTTTCTACCTGCTGTAATCTGTTTATGTTGCTAATACGATTTCATATGAATGGACCACTAAAAACATTATCCAACTAAGAAGGAATCAAGCAGCACATAAAGCTTGTGGATCAGTGGTAGACCGTGATGGAAATAGACTACAGAGGGTTTTATTGTGTGCAGCATACCTTTTGTAATATGTTAGCATACCTTTTGTAATAAGGTATGCCACAGAGTGGCATTATCTATGAATTCGTTTAGAATGTTCCCTTTGGTGTCAATAGATGACTATGTGAAAGAGTGCTCATCTCAAGAGTGCTCATCTCAAAAAGAATGTTCTGGTGCTGTGAGTGCTGACCTGGTGATGAGTACGGCGGTGTCGTGGTGAGCGATGCCGTTGTCTGGGATGGCATTCCCGTTGCCATTTCGGTTTTGGATGGATTTCTGCCATTTACAGAAGCTATCCAGTGACTTGCCTGCATGATGGTTGATCTCTAGAGTTGGCTGACAGAGACAGAGAGCGGTCTGAAATCAATAGATTCTGGAACAGTGAAATCATGTGATGTGGCTGTGGTGTCACTGCCACTATGTATAAGCCAGATGGACTATGAGAAAGACGTTCTCCATGTGCTTCAATAATTCATTTTTCCTACATAAAAATCAGTTACCAGCAGAACTGTAGCTGTGCAAAGAGCATCAGCAGACCAGTCCTCCGCCACAGGGATCCTGGACTGAACTGGGGACAGCGGCTCTACACTGCCCTCGGCCGTTAGCCGCCTCGGCAGATGGGAGGGAATACTCTCCTGGCCACAGCTAGGTTCGCTCGTAACAGAGGAATGCACATGGTGGTGACATAATTAGTAATTGTCTCGTCCCCGCAATCTCTAAGCTAAGTGGGCCACCTGACTGGCCTGGGGCAGTTTTCATGGAAACAGCGCTGCAATGGGAGCCTTACTTCTGGTCTGACCCCAACCTCAACAGAGCCAAGCGCCAGAGTAACACCAGCACTACTGCTAATAATCAGCACATTTATTTATTTGTGTTGTCAGAATGACACGTGCTCGGGGCAAATGTTTGGTACTTATTTTAAGTTCTCTATTATGAATCACACAAGCTGTTAATACACTACTACAGTACAATCGCCGCAAAATTACTGCTCTCCCTCTAAAGCCCTTTCCGTCGTCCATACGAAGCTTATTAGGGCCACATTGCGTCAGAGAGTGTAACCCTGTCCTGGCACTCAGTCTGACCGCATACCATGAGCTGCACTTTGCCTGGCCAGGCTGGCTTCAGACTGGACAGGGACCAAGCACATCACGTGACATTCATGTCAATCACCAGGGAACAGGTGGACAGAACCCTGTGCCACAGGAAGGTCGGTCTGCCCCGGCTTCACATTTAAATGTTTCAAATGTTACACAGGGGCTTTTCTAGGGCACTGCCGTGCGTCATAGCAACGAGCTGACAGGTCACCAGCAGCAACAAGTGCAGTCACAGCTGGACTGCCTGGCTGGTCGCTTATGCTCCACCACGACGAACGGCTCTACTTACAAGACAGCCTCCGCCAGCAGCAGGGGGGAGGAAGGACACTTAAGCCGATAATTTGACACAAACAAGGAACTCATAGATGCTGGCCAGGAAACCAGGCTGGGCTGGACTGAGATGCGGAGCGAAGCAAAGTCAGGGTGGATGGATGCAGAATCCACTGAGTCCACCGAGCCTCCAGTGATTTTTCCGGAATTGAAAGGGATGAGAATACCTGGTCCTCCACGAGCAGGATGAGGCGGGTCACCACGATGTTAACTGCGTTCCCCAGGCTAGAATCCTGGAACAGTTTGGCAACCTGACCTCCAGGGAAACAAGAAAAGACCAGTCTTAAAAAGAGCTGACACATCATTCACCACTTCCACTCACCGGCCAAGGCTCAGACACTCAGTCATTATTGTCAACTTGTGTCATTAAGTATCTTTTTACAGTGTGTCCCACTTTGTAACTGGACGGAGGCAAACCTGTGTGGAACAGTAAAATGAGGCCAACCGTTCATTAAACACATTCCAGACATGAGTATGTGTAGCCACCTGATGGACAGGATGTGAAATGATATCCTGTGAAATACATACCATTAAACATGCCATGACCTCAGCTAGGTGAACACAGAAGAACCAGTTGATACAGTGACAATCCTAGACACAATCCAATATACAGACATAACAAACGTTGGGGGATGATGGAGATGACGGAGATGACAGAGCTTTTTACCAATGGCTTTTTAAAGATGTTCAACCTGCCAGCTGTAGAGATCTGACTCGATTGTGAAACTTACAATATTCATGACAGCCAGGATGTACTGCTCGATGTCCCGTCGGCCATGGTAGCCCACCATCATTTTGTCGGCCACCACCAGTGTTTCGACATAGCGCTCTCGGCTCACAGACCTCTTCAGGGGAAGCTGGCCGCGGCTAATGGGGTTGGGGGGGGGCTTTAGAGTCCTCTGCCACCAGGACATGCCCTTCCCCGGCTTCTCATCTTAGACACAAACACACACCCAGGGGTTTGAGGGAATTTAGAGGAGAGAAAGGAAAACAAGGTCACGTCCCACACAAGGAGACTGCTGTACATTGGATAACATACACCATGTTGAGCCAATCGTCGCCAGTTGAACATGAATGATCATGTTGTAAGTCAAGCACAGAGATCTCTACCTACCAAGGACCCCACAGGACTGGTCCATGTACTGGTGCCGGAGAGATGACCTCTTGTAGATCACATGAGGGCGGCTCTCCCCCCTCTCCGCCCTCGAGAGGTTTTCGGCTGGGGTCAGAGGCTCGATGAGGTACTCCTCGTCCCCCGCTATGATGACCCCCTGCTGGAAAAGCCAGAAAAGCAAAGTTGAGCCAGAGGCCCTGTGAAGGCTGCTGGTGACGTGACTCTGGACTCTATCTCAGCTGTGAGTCAGGCCCATTACAGCAGCTACACTGGAGGTCTTTTGCCCGTCTCTAACATCTCTCTCCCCCTAAGTCAATAGAGTTCAAAACGGTACTTAAACATCTCTGGGATCGTAATCATATCAGTCTCTCATCAGCCTGGGCCTAAACAAACACAGGCTTTCACCCCTCTTCTAGACTGTTCTGTAGGTCAGAAACATACAGTGGTTGATCCTATCTGAGTGGGGATTCATGAGTCTCTCCGCGGAGAGGAGACGGGGAGACATTGTAACACTTCCCCTGATTAGATCTGTTGGCTCCAGTCTCCGAGGTCAGAGTCAGTGTTTCCCCCCAGCTCTCTAGTCATTACTATAGCAGGGCACTTTCAGAGTCTACCTAATCCTATAATGGGTTTAGTGATGCTCTCGTGGACACACAGCGGATTCCCTGCTGAATTAACTTATGCTAGTCTGACCACAAGTAATTATGCGTGGGGCTTATTAATCCTTTGTGAGCGGATGTAATCCTTGGCTGTATTTACCCCTGTTATTATGGGCCCAATTAGTTATTAGCTGTAAAGGATCACAAGAATCAATGGACAAGGAGAATGCTTTCATGTGTCAAAAGACAAATTGGAATTGTGTCATTTGACTGATTTCATTATTTCAAAGAGGTCTGCAGTGGGCGGCAGTGCTCACCGACTACCAATTGGTTGAAAAGTTCTGCTGTGAATATGCCTTAGTGACATTATGATTTGGGACCAGCAGGGGAAGTCCGGTGATAAGAACAGGCTCTGGAATTTCCTCATTCACCCAGGTGCATTATTACTCCAGGCCCAGAAAAGCATGTGTGCGAAACCTTGGTCCAGTTGCTACCTTGGTCCAGTTCAGGCCCCAGGGACCTGGTCCTAGTAAACTGAGTCCTAATGCAGAGGATTTTAGAAGAGTCCTCTGGAGCATCTTTATGCTTGACTTCACTGAGGCCAAGGACAACAGGACCCAGACGACAGGTCAACGAGACCACGGAACGATAAGACAGCGAGCTAACAGCGCGAGCACAACTACACGGGTCAGGCTCTTACCAGGCCGTTACAGTTGCTAAGAGCCACCTTGCTGGAGTGCGGCTGACTCTGCAGGTGGCCTACGTAGAGACACTGAGGGGAATACGGGTGGCTCCAGGCCAGACGGCCCCTTCTCCAGTACTCCACGCGGAACTGGCGGGAAAGCAGGCCCCCCTGCCGGGTCAAGTTGAGGAGGAAGCTGGTTTTGGGGGTGGAGAGCTGGTAGTACAGCTGCTGCAGGTCCTGTTGCTGGTCCTCAGCGCTACGACGGCTTCTCCCCTGGTGGATGGGGTCATCTGCACCCTTATCCTCTGGGTCCAGGGTCTCGCCCTGCGGCCCCACCCGGACCGGGATGGCAATCTCATACTGGCCCAGGCTGGACAGGAACGTTGCTGGAATGAGACAGAGAGCGGAGGAAAGAGACTGAGCACAAACCCTCATGATTAATGATATTGTAATTCAACAGTTTAGAACGGCCATTGTGCTTCAGCAAACCATGGATGGAGGGGGATTCAACAACAGTGACTAGAATCCTAAGGGCTGGCTTCGATAAAGTTCCCAGAGAACAAATTCTAAAAATAAAAACAAAGGGCAGGAACACTCCAAATGCAAGAGCCATGCTTGACTTATAAAGCAGTGGCACATAAAAAAAGGGTCTGTGCTTTTGTTAAAAACAGTAGCTTCATGTTCTACAATGCAAAAGAAGCAAAAGAAGCCATTTATAAGATTTTCCGTACAAAAGCAAAAACATGCCAATAACAATTCAAATGTATAGGGGAAAGATGGAGTAATTCAAACACAGTTAGTTATTGTCGGTTTATTCAGCAGCATTGCCCTGATGATTTTCTCTAGTATGTTCTGGTTTAGATGTTGTGTAGCACCGCCTCTGCATTGACTATCTTCCTCCTTGACAGGTAAGCTATACAGTACATCCATCTATGACGCTGCAAGCTTGCTCCAATACCAATACATCTCCCTGTCTGGAACCAGTAGCCTAGGACATGAATATAAAAAGCTTTGTTTGCTCGCTTATAGTCATACCAATGGGCAAGATACACTATTCCAAACTACATGTTGTATAACTGTAGCAAGATCGGCAAACCTTTATCTACACTGACTGAATAAAAATATAAATGCACCATGTAACAATTTAGGAGATTTTACAAAGTCACGGTTCAAATAAGGAAATCAGTCAATTGAAATAAATCAAGTCAGTCAATCATTGGGCCCTAACCTATGGAGTTTACATGACCAGGAA
Organism: Esox lucius; assembly: GCF_011004845.1. Classification (NCBI taxonomy): domain Eukaryota; kingdom Metazoa; phylum Chordata; class Actinopteri; order Esociformes; family Esocidae; genus Esox; species Esox lucius. The sequence goes on from NC_047576.1 coordinate 14,674,812, forward strand.
TACAGATACTTTTGTCACAGATACCTTGAAAAAACAATTGTGGGCGTGAGTAAGAATACACAGATGAACTTCCGGTGAGTGTAGGAATTCTTTGGTTGTTCAGACCCATAATTTCATCAGCTGCCCGGTTGGCTGGACTAGACGATTCTGCAGGTGAAAAAGCCAAATCTGCAGGTCCTGTCCTGGCGTGGTTACACATAGTCTGCGGTTTTAAGGCCAGTTGGACATACTGCCAAATTCTCTGGCAACGTCTCTGGTGGACATTCCTGCAGTAGACATGCCAACTGTACACTGCCTCATAACTAGAGACAAAACTCCACATTTTACAGTGGCCTTTTATTGTACCCAGAATAAGGAGCTGCTGTGTTATGATCATGCTGTTCAATTAGCTTCTTGATATGCCACACCTGTTAACTTTAAAGCGCTAAGGTTACAATTACCAATATATGTGTGTGTAAACGTTTAAACCATGCCGGATATTATTATTCTAAAGCACTCCAACCCCCAAGAAAGACCACATTTTTATCAGGACTGTCATACAGCCTTCTGAATTAGACTGTAGTTTAGGCCATTGAAATAGAAATTACTAAATGCTCAAAAGTATTTTACATATGCATTTAAACTACATTTTCTGTGAAAAAACTGTCAATCTCTGCTCATAAGGACAGGCCAGTCATTAGAGACTAGTAGGATTCTAAGGACACTCTCAATCCACACTATACCTCCCAAGGCCAAAGGCTGTCTCCACGGCAACCCTGAAATCGTATACTTCCTGTCTCCGGCTGAAGGCCCAGAGATTTATTGTCCAAACACAGCACTTGAAACACTGCACTAACAGGGGAAAGGTCAATAGAAATGAGTCCATTTTTTATCAAGGCCATTTGCCTTGTTTTGTAGAGAAACAGCCCTCCCCACTGAGAGTAAACAGGCAGAGATTAGTGTCTGTACCGTGAGTCCAGACCCGGCCTCTCTGTATATGTGGCCAGGCCAGTTTAAATAAACAACAAGCCCCATTACAGCCCCAAAGACCCCTCCAAACCCCAGCCCTATTTCACATCCTTCAGCACATTCTGCAACAGTCAGTAAAAGGCGCTTTGAATTACTCTCCCTGCAAGATTTTCAGACAACCATAACAAATTGCCCCACATAAAATTTGGTATTCTCACATGGCCATAAGGACCTGGGACAGGAAAGCATCCCAGAGGTCTGGAGGGGACTTGGAGTTCAGTTTTCAGACAAAGCCAATCATTTAAATATCTAATTAGGCCTAATTTCCAGTGTACAGTACCCCCACTCTCCCCTCCTCCAGCCCACCACGGCATCACAGCCGCACAGCTGCTCTTTCTGCCTTACCTGTGCGGCTTTGTCCTGCGACTGTCTAATCTGAAACAGCCACATAGTGATAAGCCTGCCTAATGAATGAGTGTGAGACAGCTGGGCTGACTGTCTGGGCTCCACCGTTACTTTCATAAGGCTACAGCCATGCTGCCGGCCCCCTCCCAGTACACTGGGTCAACATGTGCAGGCTACTTCAAAAGGGAAATATGGCTGGTACAATGGAAAATAGGGTTGTGCCGTTGGCTAAATACGGTACGAGTGTTGCTTGGGGTTGCGTGGTATCTGGACCTCGACCGGGTCCCCTACTTCGGTTGAGACCACCCGTACATAGGTCATCACACAGGACTAAAGTTATCACAAGAGAACGCCAGGCGTGCAGCTGATACAATGCTGCTCCCAGCTCGACGCCACTGGTGCACAAACCATTCCTCCAATTCTTTTGATCTATTATCTAATGACAAGGGGGGAGCTATCATTACTCATCAAGAAACCCAACTAGTTAAAGAGAGGCCCGTAAAATAATAAAAGTCTGCAGAGTGCTTACCTTTTATAAAAGAAACTGTCATTAAGCACTATCCAGGGTTCTGTTTATTTTAGCTTTTAGAAGAAAGAAACCTTCAATTAGCCTCTTTAAGAAAAGAGGGGAATGAGAACAGTGGCCCTTTTTACTGTAGCTTTCCCAGAGAAGGGCTCCTTCCTCCCTCTCTCCCCCCTCGCTGCCACAGATGCGCTGCAGCTGTACATCTCTAGTCTGGGCAGAGTGGTGAGGCTGGGCTCCCTCTCTTTAGTCACTCATCCATGCCTGGCTGAAAGGGTTAATATGCCTCCTCCACAGTTGGGCCATGTCAGCAGTTCCTCTACTCCTAACTCTTGCCTTGCCTGTCACACCTCAACCAGAGAGCGTTTTCTACATACACTCCGTGCGATGGTTCAATAACACTGAACTAAATGGCTTTACGCCACACACAATGTCTTACCTCATTGTTCCTGAATTTCTAGGAAATAGGTAGATCTTCGAAAATGTTGAAAAAGCACAATTCTCTAACTATGGAATGTCTGCATAGTTGCCCCGTTTTCCTTTAAATAAACAGACTTTAGCCAAATATACTCAACTGCCTGTCAAGAATTGTGACTGGATATATAGGCAGATTTCAGGACCTCAGCAAATTTCCCATTTTATCATTCCCTGTTTTTCGTTAAAAGTCTTAATCTGGAATAACTAAAAAGGGTTACCATTCACAGTGGGATTACATGTTCCACTTGACCAGGAGTCAATATTCATTGGGGGTGACATGACTAGTATGGAGGGATCTAATAGTGGAGCTGTAAGGAATTATACCAGACCACTTCGACCTACATGTGACTAATGATAACTCATACAAACGATTACCATCCATTATCAGTGGAAATGGTTTTAATGTTGGGGTTAGAAGTGTCCTTCCAGAGCTTTGCTTAAGGAAGCAGTGTGGCAGACTATTGGAAACAGATGACTGCGCAGGGTGCAGAGGTTAAGCATAGGAAATACACAATCAGTGCCTTGTTCTGAATGACAAGTCATGGACACTCTGGGTATTTATGTCCAAGCCTAAAGGGGATTGGTCTGGCTGAGAAGAGCTGAGGGGGAGGGCACGTGGCTGTCTGTCTCTGGAGTTGATTTGTGAGGGAACGGTTCAGGCTCAGCAGAACCACTGCCATGGAGTGTGGCTCAGCTCAGAGGAGGCCCTTCCCACTGAATGGAGCTGCTCACTGGGCCTCTGTAGGACCGTCTGAGAGATGGACCGGGACTGGAAATGTTGAACCACTTTCACAGTTCAGGAGAGGGAATAATACCAACTACCCAATTAATATGATATTAATAATAATGCAACCAGACTGTGTATTCATGACAAACATTGGCACAGTTAAACATTTCCGTTTAAGTCGAACTTTGGAGAGAAAAGCAGTCGGCCTGATCAGTGCTCACCTTGTGACTCTGTGAAATTCTCAGCTGTCCGACTTTCTGCAACCCTGGTGGCAACCATGACGATGATGACAACAATGCAGGCCAGGTTCCTCCATACTGTTTCCATGGTTACTACAGAAAGCTTCAGTGCAGTCTCCAAGCCTCTGTCCCACCATGTCTCCTGTCCTCTGATGACCCTCCTCACCAGTGGGACACAGCGACCTCACAGGCCATGGCAGCACCACGGACCTGGACAGCCTCTCTGCTTCTGTCTTTCTGGTAGAGCCCAGGGTCCGAGGGAGAGCCTGTCCCCGAGTACAGCAGCAGCAGCCTGGTCTATGATGTACTACGGCCTCCCTGTGGAAGAGAAACACAGTGAAGTAGTGGGTTGGGGGGCATTAAATCCCCCCCGACTCCCCGCTCCCCCTCTAACAACACAAATATACCCAGTATGTATCTAGTGCCCCATAAAACAACCACATCCTGCTATGTCTTTGAACTAATGATTCAAACCAGGAAAACACTGGCTGACAAACAGACAACCAGGATAAGAGGGTCTCTACCTGGGGCACCAAATGTGTCTTTTAGTCATTGGCTAACTGGAAATGAGTTAGAGAAGATGCTGCCTAGGCTCCGACAGACTGCAATTGGGTGTTATGCCACTGGCTGTGGAGGAAAATTACCCAATTTCAGAGAAACAGTGGATTGCTTCCACACTCACTGTGGGCCTCATGAAACCGGACCACATCACAGGGAGGATGCAGACACACAACAAGAACAGGCCATCAGCCTTTGAAATACTGGTTATTATTATATGACAACAGTAAAGAGATGAAAGCCCTGTTATGGGAGAGTTCTATTTACAGGAACATTTTGCACTTTTTGGCAATAACTTGGAAAAGGGGAACATGGGGTGGAGAAAGCGTGCTGGGTTTTTCCATTATTTTATATTTATACTTTTTTGTGTTTTGTTGCGTTATGTCCATTCTTTTTCTTATAAGTACAAATATTTTGCCCAGAAATTCTTTGAGGGACCTGGTTAAAACATTTTATTAAGGAGGGCTCCTTAATAAAACATAGGTCATTTGAAGCAACAATGCTTTCCACTCTGCCTTATCCTTCCCTCCTTCATTCCCACCTCCTTTCTCTCTCTCTCTCTCTCTCTCTCTCTCTCTCTCTCTCTGTGCCTGGGTGGAGAAGTGAGAGCAGAAACGCCACACAAGCCCAGATGGCTGGCGACAAACCAACTGAAGGCAAAGGTAATCGGAAGCAGATGGGAAGTTATTTGGCCACAAGAGTGAAGGAACAAGTTGCCTCCTGACAAAGAAATAAAAATAAAAGAGAGTGGAAAGATCAAGGGACCAAAAGAGGGCCTGCAGAATGAGTGTGCCACTTAGTCTAGCTAGGAAAGACAGCCTTGACCTTACCCATTCAAGAGTTAATGCCTGAACCGTTAACAAGGTATTTGGGTTCTTAACCCTTGCAAAACCGGTAATGAAGTCCAAATCTAATTAAAATTGTGTAGGCATGCAATCATACTATAAATAAGGATTTCAATCTCAGTCCCTGGATCACAAGCCTTGGACATACTGTAGCTAACACAGTAAGTTGAGTGGGACAGGTTTACCTGGCTCACATTGCAGCAGTGCATAAGTTCATGTTTCAATACCATTTGAGGACCTGAATCACTGAAGGGGCTTTGTGTTCCCACTTCCCTCAAATGTAGAGCAACTGTAAGCCCCTCTCCTCTCTTCATCTGCACAGCCCCCCCTCACTCCCAAATATTCGCTCTTCTCCCCTCTGCCCCTCCCTCCAGGCTTTTTTTCAGTCATTTCCTGCTTGGCCAAACTCTTCCTTATTTTCATTACTTCTTGTTGGAGTCTCATTTTATTGTGGGGTTATTAGACTTTCAGCAAGATTCATATCAAATGGTTTTCATTAAAACTCTTTCTCATCTTGTTATTTTTTAACAAAGCCAACATAATCAGACCCCCCATGTTTGCCTTTGTATTTAAACAAGGCTGCATAAAAGTTTTACTGACTATCTTCAGGTTTTCTTCAGACTGACTAAATCATTGCTCAATTAAGAATCACAACAAAAATGTGGTTGAAAGGAAATTTTTAACATTGTCCTAAAGTGATTTTGTAATTTGTCTTTCATGGACTGTTTTTAAAATGTTTCCTTTCTGAAAAAAATGCCGATGTTCTGCCATTTGGCCAGTACAATCATAATAATGTAATTACTGTGTTCCTATTTTCTCTGGATGAGCAGCCCACCTCTCAACAATGTTAATGTTAAATAGTGACCATGGCGAGGTCAGGAATTACAATGAGCTTCATAATTACAATTTGGTCAAGCAAGATAAGAAGGTAGACCTATTTGTGAAAACCAGTAGGAGAAACGTGGACAGGGATTTGCAATTTCATGGTGGGACAAAACCATAATGTACTCTGGAGCTTTTTAACATATCTCTTAAATTGGAAAAGGCAGTGAAAATACTGTTTTGACCAATCTACAATGACCCTACCAGGAAGCGTCCAGACAGGCAGAATGGAGTACAATAATCAAACCCATATGACTGGCTTAATGTAAAGGCACTCTGAGAAACACAGATGCTATGTGTCGCCTGGTCAGCTAACCACCCTCACTGTGCTCCTCTGTCTTTTGTTTCTGATATTAGTCTGACTCATTCTTCAGTCTTCATTTTTTCATTTGTCATTTCTGAGTGATCAGGAAGAGTGTGACTTTTTTACTATACTGTAAACAGTAAGTACATTTGATACAACTACCAACCTGACAGCAGTTACTACCTTGGACCTGTCTTACAAAAGAAAACTCCACATTAAGCCTTCCTCAATAAATAACAGACTAGGTGATATAAATAATATAGGAGAATACAAAGAGGAAACCCAGTCTAAACAATCTGTAATTAGCAGAGGTATTCCTCGTTCAATTTCTCCCAAACAATCAGGAGATGAAAAGTGGGAACATAAGACAACTAACTGGGCTTGTCAAACAGACAATAATCTGTGAAAATTAGGCGTATTCGGACTACAATTTAAATAACATTTACATCAATATGGAAATTCAATTTTGTATTCACAATTGCAATGACGGCTAGATAGTTGGCTAACTTGCTGGTTTAGTTTGTTAGATATTAGTTATTTTCATGGACTCAATGTTAACAGAACAATAAGTGACTCTAGTCATACTGATTCAAGTGAATCCTATCAATATCGACAATGAGTGTAGTTACAATGTTTTCAGGCTTGAGCAAAGGCTAACATAATCTATCCCACCGTTAATGGCACACAACATTTCTATAATAAGTTTTTTATTATTCGACATGTCAGAATAGAAGCTTATTTTACATGTCCAATTGTGTTTTTCTACAAAGACCCAAATGAAACGGTGTTCCATAGCTATAGTGTTCTCTAGACCAATGAGGCTGAATTTCATACATTTGACAGTTAGCCTATGCAGAGTAGCATGCTCACAATATAGCTGACCCAGCCAGTTCAACATAACATTAACAAAAGTGAATAGGGTTGATAACCAGTGGAGCACACATAGCGTTCAACACATTCCAGGTCAACACATAATGTTAAATATACATGTAATACCAAAAACTAGCTAACTAGCTGTTACTGAGTTAGCATGAGTTTTCATGAATTTTCCTACCGCTAAATGTGCTTACGGGCTGCTAAACGGATATTAATTGAAAAGGGAGTATGATTACAACTTTATGAATCAATCAGTTTGCGTCAGGCTCCCTTTATTAAATATCTCTGCTACTTATCACCTACTGGAAACATCCTTTGACTTACAAAGTCATCTCAGGTACAGGGTATATCTGTTAGGAAAGCGCGCAAAAGAGTTGCACGCTACCTCAAAAAATGATGGCCAACAATTTACATTTACTTGCTAATTTACATTTACATTTTGTTTGTCAAAATAAAACTACGGCGGTGTACCAACACTACGAAAATATATTCTGACAGCTGGCTTAGCCTCAATGAGTCAGTCACTTAAGTAGAATGCATTGAGGAGAACACAGGCAGTTTAAACTTTAAGCTCTTGAGTTTTACATTTGTTATACTACCCACACCCAGACAAAAAAATAGTACAGATGTATCTATACGCATCAGTCAACTGAGACACAACTAGGAACCTCACATTGAGATAAAACACTGACCAGAGCTGGTTAAACCTGGATGAGCCAGGCATTCAGCATTGAAAAGTAATGTGTGGGCTATGTGTACCAGGTATACATTCACTTTGCAATGTAACTGGTTAAAGGGACTTGTTGTGTTTCTTAAAGCCCCATGATGTCTTAGATGTTTTTTAAATGTTATATAATCACTACATAAAATCAAATAAATCATTTTGTGCATTTAGTTTAAATCAGTCCTACATAAACTCAGTAGCTAGTCTATGAGGTACAAATACGTATTGTTCCTACAGACAGTGAGTCATGGGCCATTGTTTCCACTGTAAAGCAGGCAGATAGGCAACGAGACATTCAGTTACAGTTTGACTGAACCTTAGCATGGGCAAGAAAAGTGACCTAAAGAACTTTGAGAGTGTTATGTTCACACTGTTTCCAGTTACCCAAAGGCAAGATAATGGCAAGATTTGTGAAGGTTAACAGACAGGCCACAAACAGGTGCAGTGTAACAGTGGCATGCAGAACAGCATCTCAGGACACATATTCGTTGGTCATTATCACAGTTAGGCTACCCCAGCACACAAAAACACCAGGTTCCGCAATTATTAGGTAAACACATGTAAAAGCAGCTCCATTAAACACATGATTACCAACAAAATAGAGAAGTGGAAACACATTGCCTGGTCCAACAAATTCCAGTCCGTTACTTCATACAGATGGCGTTCAGGATTTGGCGTAAGCAGCATGAATCAAAGGAACTATCCTACCTGAGGTAAAGAGTACAGTTGCGGTCTGATGGCGGTGGTGTAACGATGTAGGGAATATTTTCTGGTACAGGTTAGGTACCTTGACACGAACTGAGCAACTTTTGAATGCTGCAATGTCTCTGAAAATTGTTGCTGACCAGGTACATAACTTCATGGCAACATTCACCCTTCACCATCCTCACATGGATACATCCAGAATGACAGTGTGTCACAAAGCATGTAATGTTTCAGAAGAGGTCCAGGAACATGACAGCAAGTTCAGTTTACTTGACTAGCCTGTACAGTACCCAGACCACATACCAGTAGAGAATATTTGTGATCAGACGGGACACACTGTATGTGGCATGAATGTACCGTTGTTAAATCTGCAGTAACTGCATGACTGCATCGTGTCAGCATGTACCAGCAACTCTGATACCGGGTAGAATCTATGCCCCTAATAATTCTGTTGGCTAACTGGTCGTATCTGGTACTAGATGGGTGTGCCTAATTTCATATCCAACTCAAGCAAGGACAATGCGCTCACCCAGCAGAAGCCCACCTACAACTATAGGCATGCAAGCATAACCTGACACTACCTGCTGCTCCCTCACTGGCATCAGCCTAACACGATGTCTAATCGCCCACAATGCTCCCCATTTCACTCAACTGTAAATCCAACTTGTGGGAAACACAAAGTGAATCCGCCTCGTAAAATCCATGCCCCAGAGAATTCAAGCTGTTCTGGAGGCTAACTGGGTGCGACCCAGTAGCCTACTAGATTGGTGTACCTGATGAAGTGGCTGCTGAGTGTTTGTTTTGTAAATAATTTATATACCACATACCACAGCCCTGTTTGAAGTAATTGATAGTATATACACCTGTTGTCCATGAAGCATGTGACATTTTTTACTCAGTCTAACCATGAGTGTGTTGGGAAACAAACAGGAAGATATATCTAGTGCTCTCCATAGATTTCCATATATGAAGTTATTCATCTACAGACTTGTAAAAGATGTCAATGAAACAAAAACCCTGGGGGATAGAAAAAGGACGCCAACAAAATTTATATTTATTTTATTAAGATCAAGTTGATTACGTAATAGGCCCACGATGTAGTAACCCATATTTTATTAAAATATATGCAGCTTCTATTTATGCAACTATAAATCTATGGAAATCTATGGAAATTATTTACAAAACAAACACTCATTTAGAAACTATTATTTTCAGGTTTAAAAGTGACTGCTAAATGCTACATCCCATTTGTATGAGTTTGTACCAAAGCTAGACATTGGCTGTTGTTTCAAAAATAGTTTTTAGCTGTTAGATTATGGGTGATGATGGCATGACCATTATGTATACTAAGATTTTTAACTCAATATTAGGGCTGTACTGGAGAGTAGACACCATTCACACAACTTTTTATTTGAAACAGCATTTAATTACCTTTTCATTTAGTTAATTATCGTTTACCCACTTTTTGTTGCATTCCGAAGATAATTTTATTCATCTAAATTGTAATCCACACAGCCTCTTTGCGAACGTTTGGAAACATAAGTAAAACGTGCTTGTCATTATCACAAACTCAGTGCGCATGCTGGTGTAGCCTTAGAAGCAGTGCATTCATTCACCACTATATCAAACAGCCAACTCCACCCACCCTTGTTCACAACTCAGACAGATGTCAGCGCAACTACGTTGTCAACAACCTAATTCAATATGCTATAAACAGAGATGCCTAACATAAGCATTTTTTAACATGCATGAACTATCCTGTGTCTGTGGTAGAAAAAGAAAATGCACCTAAACTGACTCTCAGAAAATGGCTGGTCAAATGGTAAATAAAATAGTTGCTGATATTTAACTCAGGTGGCTAGCTAGCTAGCTACAGTAGTAGCTAACCAGACCACAAAAAAGGTTACTGCTATGGCCAGGCCTTCTTTATTAATAAACCTGCATGACAAGACATCAAGTAATACTGTTTAAAAATGTAATAAAATGTGCTTTATATCGATGACTGTTCATCTTAACACGATTGCCAAGAGTTTATACCACTTTTTTTTCCACTACATCACTGTTCAACATAGTGTGAAATATACATACAAAGAATACTTTAAATGGATTGTATATAAAATATCTTTATTGTCGTTTTTTACATCTCTTATTTCGACATCAAAACATGAAAATCTGCTTTTTGACTACACTGGGCCTTTAACTAAGGCAGAATTGTGTTTAAGGTCTCTGCAAGCGCGTATTTGCGTGTGCATGCAACAAACGGACATAAAGACAATCTATCATCTATCACCCAAGCACATGACATTTTCTATCTCCTCTAACCCTCCTTGCAAAAGTCCTGGCAAATCCTGTCCGCAGTAACGCTCCCACCAGGCAGAAATCCGCCTACAACTATAGGCATGCATGCGCAATCTGACACTACCTGCTGCTGCCTCCCTGGCATCTACTAAACACCGTCCCTCATCGCCCACAACCCATGAATTCAGTTACAACTAAACGTCTTAGTAGAAAGGTTTTAGTTGATGTAGAAGTGTACGGATCCATGACAGTTGTGCCATTATAACCTCAAAACGAAATACCCTGAAACAATGCTGGTAAGATACAACCGAAAATACCGCTATTTACTGAATTCCAAAAAATCACTGCAGTTTGCGGTCTATCGGATAATACCATAGATTAAATCACATTTCAGTTTGTGCAAAAAATACTTTAAATAGCTCAAACGGTAGATATGAAAGAGTTATAAGGAAGATGTGAGGCATTTTCACAGAATGGACTATGCTCACATAATATTGAGAAAATTGCACACCAGTGTTTTTGAAAGCTGAGTTTTAAACGTTTAATGGATGTTCCAGTCAGCTACCTACCTTTTCCTTCCCCTTGTGCTAGTTCACTAAGCTGGCTTCTAAGGGTTTCCGATGTCTTTCTCCTGTTCTCCGATACGTATTAGTTGTCTGTAAAAGTTAGATCTGTATTGAGCAAAGTAGATCTCTCCTGCTCCCAGGCTCCACTGCCACAGAAACGCGTAGTGTATGTATTCGCGCTCGATCCCTCTTCGGTTGGGCGCTAGACCAGGAAGTGAAAATAGTAATGGCATCGTCTGTACACACCATATGCGTGGATATACATCGTATCTGACTCTGCTTTTGTCCTTATATCGTCTGTGAAAGCTTGTACTGTGCCATTAACCACGTTTCCATCCACATATTTTATGCGAGTAGTCCTGACTCCGCCCTAACTTACTCATCAAGGTATCTTTTAAAAGCACTTAATGACAAAGGAGTAAAAGGAGTTGTATAAAGTAGATTTGATTTATTGATTTATTGCGTTCCGGAGTTGGCAATGCTGTGTTGCCTAGAGTCCTTTAAAGTTGTGTATGTGTATGATATCATGTAACGGCCCATTCCACTAATGTTTGCGTTTTTTGTAGCTATTACGTCCAGAAGCTGCACAATGACTCAAGACCAAAAATAGCCCTTCAAGTGATTGCTTCAATTCCATTTACTTAAATCCTTTTTAAAAAACAAGGATTATCAATTACGTTTATCAATTATTAATTCAGCAATAATGTATCAATTAGCCAAACGCAGCAAAATTGTTGTTCCTGCAATTACGTTGTTCAATAACAATTCAGGCATGTTTAAAGTAGCGTATATATTTTTTTTTTTATCAGCTTAATTTACTGAGAACACTTTCCATTTACAGACAGCGTTATTGCTTACTGTTAACAATTGTCTTAACTGCCTTGCTCACAGGCAGAAGGACTCAGGGATTCGATCTAACGAACCGTTCTGCACTGGTCTGGTGCTATAAAAGATATACAGCTAACTAACTTAATACTACCTTGCATTGGCACTTATCTAGACTTCACAGTTTTTATAAACCCGTAGGCAGTTTCTATAATAATATTCTTGTGTATTACAGTATGCATCACTCTAAGCATCACATCCTCAAATAAAAGTCTCAGGCAACCAAGGGTTCTCTGAGGACGTTCTAGTATGGTTTGAAATCTTATCTGACTATAATGGTCAAATCAGAGGGTCGCTCTCTGGTGGTATCTATGGATGTTCCTCAAGGTTTGATTGATTCTCTTTGTATATGGATAATAAAGTTCTTACTGCCAGTAACTCCCTTATCTAACTTCATGCCTGTGACACTATCTTAATGTATTTAGTGTAATTCATATTTATTATTTATTCCCTTGTACATAGTGTTTATATGTGTACGTATATACAGTATAAAACTGTATATACAGGTTATACAATATGTATTATATTATTCATGTTGTTGCTCATGTTATGTTGTCCTTTTGCAATTGAATACCTTTAGCCAGGTCATTATTGAAAATGAGTCATTACTGATTTACCTCATTACATACAATAAAAAATAATAATGTATGCCCAAGTAAGTTCCTTACCATATTATTGAATGTTATTTGTCCTTAGTGAAGTTTTTACTAATTAGCCTGTTGTTTGCTTGGATCATCTACTTTTCAAGTACACTTGAAAAGTAGAAAAGTAGAGAGATTGTGTTTGCCTGTAGAGCAAAATATTGTCTTCCCATTTTTCATGCAGTTTATACCGTAATCATTACGCACCAGAAAGTACTCTCCGGTGTTCTACCTTGATTGTGCTTTACTAACAATAAATTGGTAAAGCACAATCAAGCAAGGTAACCATATTCAATTAGTAAAACCCTAAACTGAACAGTGCTGGTCAATTGCACAGCCCTCCACAGAACCCCAGGGCAAATCTGCAAGCATGATTCAAATCCTGATGTTGCAATGACACTGCTAACTGTGAGGCAGTGACTTTGCCTCTGCATCATTCAAGGGTCCTGTAAATGACTACATCAACATGGAGATAGCCTCAGTGTTGTTGCTCATGTGCAAACAGTGATTGTAATGGCATGGATATACACTCACCTATAGGATTATAAGGAACACCATACTAATACTGTGTTTGACCCCCTTTCGCCTTCAGAACTGCCTTAATTCGTGGCATTGATTCAACAAGGTGCTGAAAGCATTCTTTAGAAATGTTGGCCCATATTGATAAGAAAGCATCTTGCAGTTGATGGAGATTTGTGGGGTGCACATCCAAGGCACCAAGCTCCCGTTCCACCACATCCCAAAGATGTTTTATTGGGTTGAGATCTGGTGACTGGGGGCCATTTCAGTACAGTGAACTCATTGTCATGGTCAAGAAACCAATTTGAAATGATTCAAGCTTTGTGACATGGTGCATTATCCTGCTGGAAGTAGCCATCAGAGGATGGGTACATGCTGGTCATAAAGGGATGGACATGGTCAGAAACAATGTTCAGGTAGGCCGTGGCATTTAAACAATGCCCAATTGGCACTAAAGTGTGCCTAGAAAACATCCCCCACACCATTACACCACCACCACCCCCCTGCACAGTGGTAACAAGGCATGATGGATCCATGTTCTCATTCTGTTTACGCCAAATTCTGACTCTACCATCTGAATGTCTCAACCGAAATCAAGACTCATCAGACCAGGCAACATTCTTCCAGTCTTCAACTGCAAATTGTAGCCTCTTTTTCCTATTTGTAGTGGAGATGGTGCCCGGTGGGGTCTTCTGCTATTGTAGCCCATCCGCCTCAATGTTGTGTGTGTTGTGGCTTCACAAATGCTTTGCTGCATACCTCGGTTGTAACAAGTGGTTATTTCAGTCAAAGTTGCTCTTCTATCAGCTTGAATCAGTCAGCCCATTCTCCTCTGACCTCTAGCATCAACAAGGCATTTTCGCCCACAGGACTGCCACATACTGGATGTTTTTCCCCTTTCACACCATTCTTTGTAAACCCTAGAAATGGTTGTGCGTGAAAATCCCAGTAACTGAGCAGATTGTGAAATACTCAGACCGGCCCGTCTGGCACCAACAACGATGCCATGCTCAAAATTGCTTAAATCACCTTTCTTTCCCATTCTGACATTCAGTTTGGAGTTCAGGAGATTGTCTTGACCAGGACCACACCCCTAAATGCATTGAAGCAACTGCCATGTGTTTGGTTGATTAGATAATTGCATTAATGAGAAATTGAACAGGTGTTCCTAATAATCCTTCAGGTGAGTGTACAAATGAAATGTATTCCCATCTCAGTGAGTAAAATTAAATGTATATAATTTAATTAATTTTTCTTAATATAGCCAGGTGAGGCAACTACCTCACGGTCACATTAATGATGCATGCCGGGACTTAGGCAAAACAAATGTATACCTCTGGGCTAAATGTGTAATATGTGGTTTATATATTGATGTATAATTTTTATATAGAATTTCTACATATAAGACACTTTCATATCTCAGTTATCCATGAAATTCTGGTTTTGATTACATTAGATTAGATTCAACTTATTGTCATTGAACAGTACAAGTACAGTACAATGAAATACAGTTTGCAGCTAAACAGAAGTGCAAATAGAGGAGTGCAGACAAATTTACAAGTTTAAGTACATATATACAAGTGGAATGTATAGGTGTGCAATTAATTCAAATGCATTACATATGGCGATTTTAATTAAATGTGCAGTGGAAAAATTACAAATTGACAGAAAATGTATAGGTATTAAGTATAATGTATGTACAAGTGAGATAAATAGTTGCGGCAATTATCATGGCATTCTGAATTTTCAATCAAGGCAAATTGAAGGAGTAGTGTAGCATGTGTAACTGAAATGCAGGGATAGCAGCAATGAGGTTCCCGAGGTAGACGTGTGTGTAACAACTGAAAATGCAAGTACAGTGGCAGTTCTAAATGTGCAATGTGCAGTGAGGGCAGGGTTAAGGTGCAAGGTTAAGGTGCAGGTCGGCATGTACAAATGAAATGCAGGAATTGCAGATGGGGTGTAGGAATAACCAGAGTGCAGAGGGGGTGTATAGTTAGTGTTTGGGGAGTCACAGAGTTCAGCAGGGTTACATCAGATGGAAAGAAACAGTTCCTGAGCCTGCTGGTGCGAGAACGGAGAGATCTGTACCACCTGCCTGATGGTTGGAGGGCAAACAGTTTGTGGCATGGATGTGAAGGGTCCCTGGTGATTTTGTGCGCCTTGTGCCGACACTGCGCAGGAGGTCTACAATGGCTGGGAGCTGGGTACCCGTGATGTGCTGGGCGGTTTTTACCACCCATTGCAGGGCTTTTTAGTCGGGTACAGAGCAACCACCAAACCACAATGTGGCGCAGTTAGTCAAAATGCTCTTGATTGTGCAGCAGTAGAAGTTCACAAGGATTTTGGCAGACAGGTGGGCATTCTTCAGCCTCCTCAAGAAGTACAGGCGCTGCCGTGCCTTTTCGACCAGGGCTGAGGTGTTGAGAGTCCAGGAGAGGTCCTCGGAGATGTGGACACCCAGGAATTTGAAGCTGAACACACGCACCACCTTAGTGCCATCGATGAGAACTGGGGCGTGACTCCAGCCTTTAGATTTCTTGTAATACACAATTAGCTCCCTGGTTTTCTTTGCATTGAGGGCCAGGTTGTTGTCAGCGCACCATGCCGCCAGTCACTTGACATCCTCTCTTTTGGCTGACTCATCATTGTCACAGATCAGGCCTACCACCGTGATGTTGTCTGCAAACTTGACGATGATGTTGGAACTGTGTACAGGAACGCAGTCGTGGGTGAAGAGGGAGTACATGAGGGGGCTCAGCACACAGCCTTGTGGAACACCAGTGTTCAGGATTAGGGTGGAGGAGGCGAAGTTATCTAACCTGACAGACTGGGGTCTGTTGGTTAGGAAGTCAAATGTCCAGTTGCAGAGAGGGAAGCTGATCCCCAGGTCATGGAGTTTGTTGACCAGCCTAGTGGGGATGACCGTGTTGAATGCTAAGCTAAAGTTTATGAATAGCATTCTCACATAGGTGTTGGTTTTGTCCAGGTGGGTCAGGATAGAGTGTAAAGCCGTGGAGATGGCATTCCCAGTATACCTGTTTGACTGGTAGGCAAACTGGTAGGGATGCAGTGTTGGGGGGAGGTAGGACTTAAGGAGGGCCAGAACTAGTCTTTCGAAGTACTTCATGATCATGGGAGTGAATGCGACAGGTCGAAAGTCATTCAGGCTAGACGCAGTTGATTGCTTTGGCACTGGCACAATGGTTGCTGTCTTGAAGCACTTGGGGACTACCACCTGGGCTAGCGACAGGTTGAAAATATCAGTGAAGACCTCGGCCAGCTACCTAGCATATGCTCTGAGTACGCGCCCGGGGACGCCATCAGGACCAGCGGCCTTACGTGCATTCACCCTGCTCAGTGCACACAGGACATCTGCGATGGACAGTCTGTGGAGGTGGACATCCGAGGGGAGTTCAGCATTAATGCCTGGTTCTTTGTTTTCCCTGTCGAAGCGAGCGTAGAACCTGTTTAACTCGTGGTCAGATTGACCCAGGTGGGGGAGGTGAATGGTTTGTAGGCCTCTGGAATGTTTGTGTACACCTGGTCCCGTGTATTGTCGCCTCTGGTGGTGCAGAAGACATTTTGATGGGATTTGGGAAAAACAGTTTTCAAATTTGAGTGATTGAAATCGCCTGCTACAATAAAGGCACCATCCGGCTGGGCAGTTTGCTGCTTGCTAACTGCAACCCGCAGCTCTTCCATTGCTAGTTTAGCATTAGCATCCGATGGTATGTAGGTTGCAGTAAGAAGAATAGATGTAAACTCCTGAGGCAAGTAAAAAGGTCTGCACTTAATCATCAGGTACTCCATTGGCACATATTGGCACATACACGACCTAATGCATAATTTCTGGAGACCTGTTTTCGCTCGATAGCATCACTTTCACAACCAGTCTTAGGAAATCCTGGAATGCATCCTTAAATACGTTTGTATAGGCCGATCTCAATATTTAATCCAGACTGCCCTCTGTAGTTCATTTTGAGAATAGGCCTGGAGCGGCCCTGTTTGGACGTGGCTAACCAAGACATATATATCTATATCTGAAAACGTAATGCTGAAATGTTAATATTTATCGCCTCGTCCAACATTAAAACGCACATCATAGCCTTACCACTGGTAGGCCATGGTTCACATGTGGATGGCGTAAAGAAGACTTGGGAGACTCTATAGGATTGTTATAAAGATTAGAATTGTGACATATGTCATGGTGGAAAAACTTCACAAAAAATTAGTATGGAAAATGTGTCATATAGCTGAGGTTAGGCAGTAGGTTAGTGACTGAGGATTCCAAAGCTGTATCAGTCAACCCACATGGTTTTCCTGAACCCTCACTCAACTGTGCTCTTCTTGGTCGCCTCCTCAGATCAACATATCGAGATACTCTGAGCAGTTCTCTCCCTCTCATGCCAACCTATTACGCTCTCTGACTTTTCTCCTCAGTTCCAGTGAAATAGTGTGTGGTGAGTACATATATTTTAAAAAGCTAGTTTTTTTCTAGTAATAGGAATAAGAATTTAGTTAAGGCTGCATTTAGGAAATTATCGCATTTGAAAAATACCAGCCAATACAATATTTTAGTGTTAATGTATATTAATATATGTTCATAAAAAAACTGTTAGTTTATTTATTAATATTCATGGATTGTTCTCTTATGATCAGTTTCTTGAACACTAATGTTTCCATTAGCAGAGAATATGCTTTAACAATGGCAAAATCGGATAACCGCAGTGCGTCAAAGACATCTACTGTGACTTCAAAAGTAAATATTATATATAAATTCCTGTTTTCATTATGTATAGAAATAGAAAGACTGAATGGGTTATGAATCAAGCTAAAACACCCAAATGTTCCATGTCTGTTGTTTATTGCGTGTAACCTTCTTTTAACTATTCATTTAATTTTTAGATTTGGTGGCTTGTTGGCACATCAATAATACAAAACCACGTATGTGGTATCAAGCTGTATGAAAATAAGAGGCTGCCTTTTTATTTTAAAGTTCAGTTACACGTTACGAACATAATGTCATCCAGAAAATGCAGTACAGTGGGTTATCTATAAGAAGCAACTTGATCTGTCTGTTGGCGTGGGGCCTTGGTTTGAACCTGATTGTCTAAGTTGTGACCTGAAGATGTGTGGCTGACTTGTTCATTGTATTTCTATATATACGCCAGTTATAGATTTGTCACATCCCAGGTCACTGAGACACTTTAGAGTGAGTTAGAGAGTAAGGTGTAAAAAAATAAATCCTTATATCTTTGGGTTAAGCTTAACTGCCTAAATATGGCTGAAAGAAAAGTCACTCTTGCATAACCAGCCCGTCAAGCATTCTGTGGGCTGCATGAAATAGTAGGAAAACTAAATTGAATTCAAACAGCTCGATTTGAAATAAACAATTGTTTTTTTATTTACCGGAAAAAATAACATCTTTATGTTGCGTAGATGTTTGTAGTCCCATGTTTGTTTCATCAAACCCTGTGCGGGTGTTATTAAGACAAAGGCCATTTTGATACATTAAGTACCAAGAACAGCATTGCCGTATTGAAAACATGAATATACAGTATACATTCCATTAATAGACAGAGGTGATATCTACAAATGTTAAAAATGTTTCCCTTCTATTTACAGACATTCCCTACAAGTCCCTTAAAATAATTTCCAACAAAATGTTTCAGATTTGAGATTTTCATTGCCCAAACTATGTACACACACCCTCCAAACCATTCATGACATACTGGAACGCATTACGAATATACATTTCAGTATGTCAGTGTAGCAACAGTACGGTCCATCATCTATTGTAAAAAAACAGGTTTAGCTAACTAGTGGATGTGTTCAACATTTCACACTGGTCTCAACAGTTGTAGACTTTGAAGAGGTCTCGTATCCAGTATACAGTGTGTGTTTGATAAAATACAGAGAATTACATGTAAGGTTTTTAAAAAAATTATGAAAAACCTTACATGTATAATGGTTTTTAATTTTATAATGAAAAATAGAACATTTCTGTCAGAAGAATACAGATGAAGAAACCCCAACCAACTTCTGGGCAGAATAACATTCTGAGATCACAGTGCCTATCAGAGGGTAGTATAGACTACCAGCTGGTTTTGATGTGGGCCTAATGTCTTGTGGGAAAACAATAACATTACTGGAATGTAACTAATATTTGAATATGGTATGGGTAATGTTTGTGAAAGTGTATTGGGAATAGTGCTGGAAGCAGTTCCACATTCAGAAATAATTTAAAAGAAAATATATGGTTTTCTTCACAACGTATTTTACCAACTAGTTGAGCTGGAAGAAAAGCAACACGAGCAATTTGGGATAAATGAAAAGCACAGCATATTTACAGATACTGTGACTAAAATGTTATGAATCTGTTGCAGTATTTTATTTTATTTCTAACTTTAAATGTAAGACCTAAAAAATGTATTAACACCCAAAAAATGTATACATTTTTGTTGAGATTGTGTTGAGACATTGATGGTTTTGTCATTGTCTTCACTCGTTAACTGAGGGAAATGCTAAATAAAATGTGGGAGATTTGTTTAATGCTTAACATTAACTTAATGTTTATTTTTGAAGTGCTTTATTCTGTTATTCAAAATGTTATCTGTTCAATCCAGTTTATATAGTGCCGGGATGAAACTATGGGAGAAACAATTCATCACTAAAGCATCAATATGACCAGCAAAAAGTGTTTGCAAGTATAAAACTTCGTACCACTGTAGCTTTACTGCGGTGAGTGGGGGGGGTTTGAAGTTCTCAGGCCATGGTGGGATCTATATGTGTTGTGGCACATTTCGGATCTCTGTGGATCTGTCAGTCTGTGTGTCCGACATGGATGTGGGCAGTCTGTCGCAGGTTGATCCAGGAAACTGTGGTTATATAACACTATGCTTTTGAGCATAGACACTTCCTTAGTTAGGAGGCAGTTCTGACCTTCATCTGGTTGATATACACTACCTCAAAGAATAATTTCACCTAACAGGCCAAAACCTCTCTGAAAGAAAACATAACATTTTATAATGAAAATATTCAACATGAGCTGTAAAACTAAAAACCAAAATAAGGAAAACCACCTTGACATATGACTCACACCAACAGATTGGAACATTTTTCTGCTTTCATTTTCCAAAATATAGGTGTTGGATTAAAGTAAGCGGAAAGTTATGTAAAGACAGCAAATAGAAAACTCATATCAAAGTATCACTATGTTAACTAATTCTAAGCCTACGTTTATTTTGTTTACCAATCTCATTTTATTGATGCTTCTGTTCATAGTATCCTGTTAGTGTTTTCTGTGTGTTTACATCACAGTATACTTATTGTTTTCTGTGAGTTTACATCACAATACTGTTAGTGTTTTCTGTGAGTTTACATCACAATACTGTTAGTGTTTTCTGTGTGTTTCCATCACAGTATACTTATTGTTTTCTGTGAGTTTACATCACAATACTGTTAGTGTTTTCTGTGTGTTTACATCACAGTATACTTATTGTTTTCTGTGAATTTACATCACAATACTGTTAGTGTTTTCTGTGTGTTTACATAACAGTATACTGTTAGTGTTTTGCCCATCTGTGTCTTGCCCACCACCAGGCTTTTTCCACTTATTTATAAAAAAAATCTCCTGACAGCACTGACAACAAGTAAGCCTGTGTTCTATATTTAGTTTTCTTTGAAAATGTTCTGATAGTCAGTTAAAAGCACACATTGGGGGCATTTAATCTGTTGTTTTGTTTATCTAAAAATGATGTCTGTTTCCTTTATCTTCATGGAAATGTAACACTAGGGTGTTAAAAAGCTCAGGGAACATTCAAGTAACAGCAGCACCTGTTCAACGTTCGAGTGAGAATCTAAGAGAAGTTTGGAGAAGGAGGTTGGGGGTGGGTGTTAGCTTCCTGTTGTGGCTGTGCTTAACGCCAGTCTGTTCTGGTGCAGAGAAACATGAATAATGTCTCTCTCATTAACTGCACACTGAACAGCCCAACCACACAACACATCAGTCTTCTATCAGATGGCGGCTTAATGCGAGTTATGATAATGGCTGAAGGTTAATCATCAAACATTTGAAAACATTTAATCAGACAAAAAAACTACAAAAAATGTAATACTATAGAACTTACGATAGAAATCTAAAGTGTTTTGTAGAACCCTGTTTCCAAAGAAGTTGGGATGCTACATAAAAAAAAGAAAAACCGAATGCAGTGACGTGCAAATCATGTATCCCTATATGTAACTGAAAATAGTTCAAAGACAACATATCAAATGTTGAAACTGAGAAATGTTATTGTATTTGGAAAAATACATGCTCATTTTGAACTTGATGTCAGCAACACGTTGGGACAGGCAAGTTTACTTCAATGTTGCATCACCTTTTCTTTTAACAATACTCTACAAATGTTTGGGAACTGAGGAGGCCAATTGCTGTAGTTTTGAAAGTGAAATATTTTCCCATTCTTGCTTGATATAGGATTTCAACTGCAGTTTGGGGTTTCCTTTGTCATATTTTTCATTTCATAATGCGCCACAGAATCTTTAACTATGGAGCCATTTTGTTGTAATATGTGCAGAATCTGGTTTGGCAATATCTTGCTGAAAAAGCAAGGCCTTCCCTGGAAAAGGCTTTGTCTGGATGGCAGCATATGTTGCTCCAAAACCTGTATTTGTTGTTCAGCATTAATGGTGCCTTCACAGATGTGCAAGTCACCCATGCCATGTGCTCTAAGACACCCCCATACCATCACAGATGTTGGCTTTTGATTTGTGTGCTGATAACAAGCCAGATGGTCCATCTCATATTTATTCTGAAGAACACTGCATCCATCATTCCAAAAAATTATTTCACATTTTGATTGGTCAGACCATAGTTTTCCACTTTGCCTCAGTCCATCTTAAATGAGCTCAGGCCCAGAGAGGGCAGCGGTAGTTCTGGACCTTGTTTATATATGGTTTCTTATTTGCATGGTAGAGTTTTAACTTGTGTTTGTGGTTGCAGCGGTGTACTGTGTACACAGACAATGGTTTTCGGGAAGTATTCCTGAGTCCATGCAGTGATTTCCACTACAGAATCATGTCTGTTTTGAATGCAGTGCTGTCTGAGGGCCCGAAGATCATAGCCATCCAATATTGGTTTTCGGCCTTGTCCCTTGCATATAGAGATTTCTCTAGATTTTCTATATCTTTTAATGATATTAAGTACCATAGATAATGAGATCCTCAAACTCTTTGCAATTTTAGGTTGAGAAAGGTTATTAACTAAAATTGTTGCACTATTTGTCTGAGTAGTCTTTCTCATAGTGTTGAACCCCTCTCCATCCTCACTTCTGACAGGCCCATCGTCTCTGGAATGATCTCTTAATACCCAATCATGTTACTGACCGGTTGCCAATTGACCTAGTTGTGTGATATTCCACCAGGTCATGTTTTGTTTCATTTCACTCTGACTCCATCTTTTACAGTACAGATCACGCTAAATTAAATTCACAAAGGAGGAACAATGGATACATTTTGAAATATTGCACTTTCACCCCAAGTAGGTTTTAGATGATTATTAAGAATATAAGTTGAATCATAGCAAAAAAATGGTTGGGTTAATGAAATGTGCAATATGTTAATTCATGCCACCTAAAAACCTAACAAATAATGTGTGGTTAAAGTGTTTGGACTACACTCTTTTGTATGCTGAATGTTTTGTTTGGTTTTAATAACCAAAAGTGTTTGGTTATGATTCTCAGTTCTTTATCTCACACCATATTCTTTATGTTCTGTGGCATTTCCAGAAGTCATGTGTAATTGAGGCATTTGAGATATTCCTTCAAGATATGAACGTTGCTGAGTTAGTGATTTCTTTTCTCTCTAGTGTAGTATATAAATGCACATTTTTATTTACTGTTATTTCTTAATTTTTCTTAATCTTTTAATTTTTCAAATTTATACATTTTAGTTTAATTCCAGTTTAATGTTTATTGTTTCAAGAGCTTGCACACTCATACTCACTGTAAATATTAAATATGAAATTCCCAATTCAATATATAAGGAAAAATAGAGCTTGGACACCAAAGTATTTTTTTAAATATTCAGACTTTCGACATTTTGTCTACAAATTTACAATAAATATACTCTATATTTCCTTTAATATTGACTTGGGAATTTCTGTTTTACATTATATTATCTAACATTGGAATTTCAGTTTAACATTATATTATCTAACATTGGAATTAAGAAAAAGTTAATTTTGTCCTGTAGTATATAAAGTAATACTTTTTCCATATTAAAAACTGTCATTTGGGTCCTGCATGCTTATTGGCTAAAAGCTGTAAAAGAATATCACACGTTTGAATGTTAAATTTTTATCTATTCAAATTATGTTGTCAACCAGTTTGCAAATAGGCACCTGAGAGGGCCAATACCCCAGAGCTAAGGGCTATATCCAGCCTCACTTTATTACACTGAACATAAGAAAGGTCCCTTAGCTGTGGTATTTTGGTCATCTACCACCCTTCCCTTGTCCCTTATTGGTAAGTATGGAAGAGTAATGTTTTATGTGGTTACATCCTTAGAACAGGTGCCACCAGCCAGCGCCAACTTGTCCAACTGAGGAGTCTTCCCTCCTACTGCCTGAGGAGACCCAGACATGACAACAGACCCGGCAGCAGATCTGCCTTTTTACTATGGCAGCATCAGTCGTTCGGATGCCGAGGAGTACCTGAAGCTGGCGGGCATGGCTGACGGGCTGTTCCTGCTCCGCCAGTGCCTGCGCAGCCTGGGCGGCTATGTCCTCTCTGTGGTGTGGAATGTGGAATTCCACCACTACTCTGTGGAGAAACAGCTCATCGGCACCTATTGTATCGCTGGTGGCAAGTCCCATTGTGGTCCAGCGGAGCTTTGTGAGTTCTACAGTAAAGACCCCGACGGCCTGGTATGCACTCTGAGGAAGCCGTGTCTCCGCTCCCCAGATGTCCCCATTAAAGCAGGTGTCTTTGATAACCTGCGAGAAAACATGCTGAGAGAGTATGTACGACAGGCCTGGAACTTGGAGGTGAGGGTCGGCTGAAATGGATTTCATTTCATTTGATGTAGTTGCCCATCTAATTTTGTTTCTGTGTTTAGGGGGAGGCCATGGAGCAGGCCGTCATCAGCCAGGCTCCACAGCTGGAGAAGCTTATCGCCACCACCGCACATGAGAAGATGACTTGGTACCATGGCAAGATCCCTCGCCAGGAGGGGGAAAGGCGGCTCTATTCCGGGGCACAGCCAGATGGAAAGTTCCTGTGAGTCACAAAACACATTTTAGTTCAACACCACCCAACGGTTCCAAAAACACACACAAAACGCCTTGATTTGTGTTTTTGTTCATTAGAATTAGAGACAGAGAAGAGTCTGGCACCTTTGCCCTCTCTTTGATGTATGGGAAAACAGCTTACCACTATCAGATCCTACATGACAAATCAGGGAAATACTCTATGCCAGAAGGAACCAAATTCGACACTGTGTGGCAGGTAGGCTGTCCTATATTCATGAATATAGATTTTGTTCCAATTGTCTGACAACTTACCTTTCACTGCCACTCTCTCCCTCTTCAACACTGCAGCTGGTTGAGTATCTGAAGATGAAGCCTGATGGACTAGTGACAGTTTTGAGAGAACCATGTGTGAACAACACCACCAAACGTAATGCACCAAGATGTGTTAATTTTCGTAGTTTATTTTGACTAAATGTGTACCTCATACAATTAAATTAATTTCCCCCTTTTCACATATATTTCCAGAAACACCTGTTTTGCCATCAGGGGTAAGTATCAAGAACATTTTAAAATCTCTCCATGTTAGATGCTTCATTCACAGCCCTGAGTACAGTACATTTATTTCAGAGACGACAGAGAACAAATGGATACACACCGCCACCTGGAGGTTAGTCAACAACATTACACACAAACACAAGATATCCACCAGTAACAATCCATCTGCATTAAAGATGTTCCATGCTCCACTAAGGTTAAACCTTTTCTTACAGTCCCTCTGGGTGGTTCCAAGGAAGTGACCGCCTCACCCCCAACAGAGCGGCAAATGCTGCCCATGGACTGCAATGAATTTGCCAACCCCTACCATGACCCCAATGACCTGAAGAAGTTCTTCATCAATCGGGACCAGTTAATGATTGATGAGGTGGAGCTCGGCTCTGGCAACTTTGGTTGTGTCAAGAAAGGAGTCTTCAAAACACAAAAGTGAGCGAGGGTAGCAAGAGATGCTTTTTTAAATCAATCTAAAGAGTCTGATGGGTCCTCACTCAAAACTTTTTCTCAAATATTATGCAATACATCAAGGTAACATACTGATAGAAAATATACACACACAAAGAATTGTACAATGAGGGTAGCACTGTATGCATTACCCTTTTTCTGTTTTTCTAATTTCACCACACCTAATTCCTCTATGGTTCTAGGGGTCATACTGACGTGGCTATCAAGGTGCTGAAGAGTGAGAACGAGAAACTGGTGAAGGAGGAAATGATGAGGGAGGCAGAGATCATGCATCAACTGAGTAACCCTTACATTGTCCGCATGCTGGGGCTCTGCGAGGCCGAGAGCCTAATGCTGGTGATGGAGATGGCTGCTGCTGGACCGCTCAACAAGTTCCTCTCAACCAAAAAGTAAGGATAAGGCTGTGTAGTAAATTTCATGTGGTTCGTCACTCTTTTAGGGCAAGTGGGTAAGCAGTCAATTCTTCCCACTGAATGTAAGAACGGTGTTATTATACTGGTTTTCAACAGATCAAGAGTGTCGGAACGTTTCACTGTGTTTGTTTTCCCCACAGAGACACCGTCACAATGGAGAACATAGTCGGATTGATGCACCAGGTGTCTATGGGAATGAAGTACTTGGAGGAGAAGAACTTTGTGCACAGAGACCTGGCAGCTCGTAATGTACTGCTGGTCAACCAACAGTTCGCCAAGATCAGTGACTTCGGTCTGTCTAAGGCTTTGGGTGCTGATGACAGCTATTACAAGGTAGGGGTCCCTTGCATGTACCATGTGCTATAATGTTAAAAGAAGGAGTCACATGACCATTCAAACGATCAGGTTTCATGAAGTGGTCTCAACAGGTCTAAAAATACATACTGTGATATCCACACAGCCACCAGCACGGGTTCCCAGTCCTCACCGTCTCACTCCATTGCTATGTCGCCACGTTCACTGTCACCTAACTATGAACTGCACCTGCTCCCAATTAGGGAGCACCCTACTCATGGCCTCAGTCACCTAGCACTCATTGTAAGGTCTTAAAGTTGTTTGTCTGTAGAAGACTTACACTTATCCGAAGTTTAACCCAGTTTCCAGAGTCTTGTACTCACCTTTGTTTTTGTTCCACTTTTCTAGACTTTGTGAGCTTTGGTTTTGAATCCTATTTCCTGAGTCCAGTCGTCTATCGTGACACAAATGTTTTATTATTTTGTTATGTCCATTGAGGTTATTCTTTAATAATGAAAGTGTGTTAGAAATGCAATTTATTATTATTAATAGCATATCACCGTTAATCCCAATCCTAAGCAAAATGAGGTTCAGGTGTGCAGCAGGTCGTTTGTAGACAGGGATGCACTGTTATGTTTTAAAGGGCTAAAACTGGTTGTTTATTCACCCAAACCATTGATTTGTCTGCAAATATCCTTCTAGTGAAAGGATATTTCAAATGGTTTGTAAAATATAGTTAACTGCTGATTTTCTTGAAGCACTATTCAAGTGATACAGTATACATGTATGTGCTCGAGTACAGGCACGCACAGCAGGAAAATGGCCACTGAAGTGGTATGCTCCAGAATGCATGAACTTCCACAAGTTCTCCAGCAAGAGTGATGTCTGGAGCTTTGGTATCACCATGTGGGAAGCCTTTTCTTATGGAGGAAAACCATACAAGGTGCCATCTGTACAGCAACAGCATAATCTTTACATCACAAACATGTTTATACTATGATAAGTGTCTAATATTGAAATCTGTTGTGTTCTCCATAAATAAATTATCTTGTGTCCCAAATGCACTCAGAAAATGAAAGGCCCAGAGGTGATCAGTTTCATTGCCAATGGGAATCGAATGGAATGTCCACCTGGATGTCCAGACAGAATGTACGCCTTGATGAAAGACTGCTGGACATACAAGTTAGTGTGAAACTAGAGATTAATTTCATTTTTTCACAAAATGGGATTGGAAGGAGGCTACTAGGCCACACTGATGACTTTAATCCATCAAGTCTAAAATGTCTGACATTTCTCTTCTCAGACATGAGGACCGGCCAGGCTTTGTGAAGGTGGAGGAGCGCATGCGAGCCTTTCATTACTCCATATCGAACAAAACATTGCCAGAGGGGACTGCAGACATTGCTGAGCCTCTTAAGTAGAACAGGGACAAGAGACACTCTGTCCCCACACATTTTAATGCATCATTGAGAAAGACAAAGAGCTTATTGTGGACTTGGCAACAGTAGACAGCTTCAACAACAGGCATCTACTGTAAACAGCTAAACAAGCCTTATTAATGCAGAGTGAGTTTGTAATCAGTCATTCATGTGAAGACACTCTTGTTGTGAAAGGTAGCTCAAGACTGCATCATCTGATGTTTTGATTTGTTTAGAAATAAATGCCCCAAAGAAATAGTGCAATGGTACATTTAAAGTTTGCATTTTTGCAAGTGTAATTGTAATTCATTTAGGGCAAAGTGTGACTTGTGTTTCTGTTGAAGATCTTCAGCTCTATGGATATTCCTTAAACCCAATGCATTAATATAACCTGATGTATCTATACCAAGTACTCTAACTATGGAGGGTACAGTAAATGGATGAGGAAAAAATACATTTACTTAAAGGATAACTGTCCAATTTCAGCCTTTGCCAATTAATACAATTTGTGTTTCAAGTTGTGTGTGCAGGAATTGTTCAAAATATATATTTTGGAGTTGGGTAAAATATTTCGAGTGTGATAGATCACACCTATTTCTGGTGATGAAATCTCTCAGTAAAACAAAGTTAAATAAAACACTTGCTTGTTATTTTTTTAAGAATTATATTTTATTTATTTGTACTTTTAAATCAACTTTAATTGAACATTTTGCGAACCCCTGGCCTGATGAGAATAGGCCTCACCAACAGGGGTGTCACCAAACCCGAGCTTCAGCCCGGAGTGTTAAGCGAGCAGACGCAGCTGGGATGGTGTCAATGAAACAAGTCATATTTTCTCGTAAAATTTAGTTTAGCAAAGAACTGTCAAAATAAACAGTAAAATTTATATGTTTCACTATAACTTATCGTAAAACATCTGGTTACCCCTTAAAAACGATTTATGATCTAATGAAAGGACAAGAATAAAAAAGAAAAGCTATATCTACAGCATAGTTTTGCGTCGATTAAAATGTAAATTGTGTATCAATATACTTGCTGCCATTTTTTATTAAGCTACATGCACCGTAGGCTTATAGACAAATGTGCGCGTACTTGGGAGATGTATTTTTTATACAGTGACGTATGATCAGAGGAGAGGAAGTACTTTTTTGTTGGTTGGTAGGGAGGGGCCTATTTTAGTTTCCTCAGCGCTATTTTCAGAACTAAGTAATCTATATATTAATCACGATGTAGCCTTTGTGTTTCATCTAAAAACAATTACCAACGCTCGTCTTATTTAAGGGGACACACCTCGGGAAGGACCTGTAAAGCGGAACACGTAAGTGATACACTAAGTTCAGGGACAGCACTGTACTGTATTTGGGAGACAACTTTCGTCACCGTCATTTGTTAGGCTGAAGTCATTTGAATTTACAACGTTAGTTATGATATGCGTGAAAAGTAATAACATAATATTTTATGGAGCAGTTTGTAGATACCAATATAAAGCGAAAAGCAACAAGTGCGATGGCTGTCCTTGCTTCTTACGTCATGGATAAACTTTGTAGCCTCGTTTTGCAAGCCACATTTAGCTTCAGCGGGAAGGCTACCGCTAGACAGCTAGGCTACATCATGTACTCACGACAATTTAGATTGTTTCACTTTTGCCCCAGACCACTTTATTATGTGTTTTGTCTGAGTATGAATTCTCATGTGGTGTGATTTCTGTCAGGTTTATACTCTTGCTGTCACGGAATTGTCATTGCTGTCTTGCTTGGCTGAACTAGGCCATATCATGTTAAAATAGGAAATGACTCGCGTACTGTAGCTTGCAACATGCGAACTACTAGCTACATTTTAACTATCTTTTGCAAGATGGTAACCCTGGACTTGCCTCAGTACCTGATCGGTAGGGGGCAATATTGATATTACATCATCAGTTGCCCCAAAAGCACTATCCCTCAATCATCTAAACGTTGTTAATACGTTGGGCACTTACCAAATTGGGAATTTTTACTTAATAGCTATAAAATGTAATGTAGTTATGCAACAAATGTATTTAGGTCTAACTGAATTTAGAATCTCCTGAAAAATGCTTTGCCTGGAAAAATTGCTAATTGGATATTTCATTCTTCATCTCCGTCTCAAATTTATGTGAACACTTATTTTCTTAAGCCAAAACTTTTATCGACTGTAATTACAAAAAAAATGAAACAATTTTCTTTTTCAATGACTTGGACTACAGTTGAAAGGGGTATTTTGTTTGCTAATCTTAAATCAGACAAATTCAAGGATACCATTTGTTTGTGTGCAGTTTGAAGAAATTTGTAGGTAGCATTTCTTGTACATTTTTGGGAGGTTTTCTGGAAGTTGCTGAACGTTTTTGGTGGATTATACCTGGCTAGTTTGTTCAAGAGACTGGGTACAATTTCCACAAAGGTTTTAATTAGGTTTCGTTGATAGGCTAATAGTTTTAAACATAAGATTCAAATAACTTAATCTGGAAGAACATTTATGTATTGTATTTCCATTTGCACAATGTCTTATTCAACATGTGACAAGTGGATTGTAACAAAGTGACACTATGCATTTAATTGAATACAGTTTAGTAATAATAGTTACATTTGCATCAATTTTTCTAATACATAGTCTGTAGTATTAGTAGTATAATCGGGGACTAAGTTCCTACTTAATTCCAGTTATGGAGTGACAGTGTATGGCCAAGCCGTTAGCCAGTTTGCTCGATCAAATCTAATTCAGGCAAGGTGAAAAATCTGTTTTTCTGTACTTGACAGTTTACCCTAATTGTTTTTGTATGTTGTTCTGCTAACTTACTAAAATTATACATGGAAATGAGACACAACATCAACCAGAACCACCCGTGAACAAGAAGCACAAATTATTACAGTTTTGTTGTGACAATTCTGGTGCCACTCTAGCCCTTGCTTTTCTTGGGAGCATCCTCAATCTGGCTAATGGAGGGCAGCTTGGTCAGCAGTATCTGGAAGACAGGAGGATGCCAACTGAGGTTTCCACACGGCAATGACCTTAGACAGCTGTACCAACAACTTCTCATAGTGTTCTGAGGGTTGGAAAACAAAATAGATGCACAGTAAATTTCCCCATTACAGAAACTGTCATACAAGGACTCATAGGGGTTGGATTTGAAAATAATGTTAGCTCTAACAGAAAAAGTTATACTTTATATTAATGTAGACACCAGCTACTGGACTAGGCATAGAGGTGTTTGAGAAAGCAAATGTCTCAGATCTCCTTTCCAAAGCTGGTACAAGTGCCCTTTGCAGGGATTAAAAGCACAGGTGTATAAGCATTAGGATGGATGGAGAATTGGGATGGAAATACAGTACTACTACTATGAAGACAATCAGTGCCAGTAATGACAGTATCTAAAAGTCAGCATACCTGTATACTTGCAACATTCACTATGTACTGTGTCCATGTAAAGGTAATCTTATTTAATTTGAATTGCCTACCTCTGGATCCGTGTCATCTGGTATTGATGAATTCCATGAGCTCCTAAATGTTCTCACTACAAGTGAAGATGCCCTCCATTTTTTGTCCACCACCTTTCTCCTCAAACCAAATCTGGAGCAGCCAAACCAAACCGTCTGGCAGGAAGGTGGACCCGCACACGAACGGACAGATGCAGTGTGAGGGGAGCTATAACAAAATAAATAAATGCAAAACCAAATATATTGCATCAAAATTTGCGATTGTAACATTTCGTAGAGAAATAATGACTATTTGGCACCACTGTTACACTGTCAATGTTTACCAAGCGAGATGGGAACATGTCAAAAGTCCAACAAGCATTTACAGCGTCATCATGCCTCCCAAACATAGTAATGACTAAGGGAGAATTTGACGACATTACTATGATTTACCTTAACCCTATCCCCAGACCATTTCACACTGTGCATATGAGCCTGGGAAAACCTAGCCATCATTCAAAGTTGGTCTTTAGGGAGGGGCCATATCCTTGTACGGGAGTGGAAATGTCCTGGGCCTATGCTTGATGAGATTTCTACATTTTAGTCACCCTCACCATTATGTTACGAGTTATCTGGTAACAGAGCTTTCCAGGTGTCCTGCTTCCAGGTCACGTCACTCTGTTTGTTCTCTGCAGAGTAGGGTGGCGTTTAAGGGAAAGGATATTTCTGAGGGGATGGGGGGAGGTGACGGGGGTTGATCTGAGGAGGAGGACGCTGAGGGATTCTGCTTGGGTGGTGGGTCATTACATGCAGCCTTTCATTTCGGAGTGCTTTAGTGTCTCCTTACATAGCTGTTTGTTATGCAGGATACCTTATGAACTGAAAAACACTTTCATTATTGTGTTATGGCATGAAGAAAGATCTAACAATACTTGTAAGGATGAAAGTAGGTCTACCAAAATGTGAAACAAGCACTGCCCTCTGAACTGATGGTGGACAGTGCAGAGAGCAGAAATGCTGTTCTTTCCATATGGTCCTAAACAACCCAGATTCTGCTGGGTTTAAACTACAGAGAAATTACATGATATTTCTCCATAATATATACTGCTTAGCGTGACTGACTTTCAGCTCGAAATGCAAGTTTAGGCCAAAACACATATTGCGTTAAAATGCATCGCAATTTATGGAAGGCAAATCACAGACCACAGGGTTTGTGTGGGACAAAGGGACAAAGGGGCAAAAGGGACGAAACTCAGTCTGTAAAGGATCTGGCCTTTTAAAGCATTGGACAAGCACAGTGCATATAATTGATTTTATTAAAATAAATACTGTCTATTGCAGGGAAGTGATGATCAGTTGATCAAAAGAATGGACAATGATTAGTCAAGCACATTTTATAGTTGAGGAAAGCCTTAATTGATAAACATCCTTTTTGTCATTTTGTGTTGCCCAGCTGGCTTGGAATGGTCCATGTGAACTGCTGCTCCTGTTCTGTCTGCTTTGAAAATATACTGAATAGTCCTAATCTCATTATCCATGGCACAGTCCATAGTTGGGAGTTAATGAAGGTGCACTCTCACATTAAAAAGGTGATTTGGACGAATCCCTCATCCATCGACAATGTTTGAGAGTCGTCATCGACTGGGGACAACATCACAATGTAGAAACCAATGTCTTATTATGTTGGAAGTTGACTCGTGCTGCCAGAGTCTGTCAGGCCAAAACTGTGCAGTCCAGTGTGAAACTAGCAAGGTAACATGCCAGCTGCATTTTCACTATTATACAGTCAGGTGTAACAGTAAGTCCACCCAGGCCAGCCAAGAAGAGCAAATGTCTCTTACTGAGTGAGTTATTCAACTGTCATTGTTCTCCGTTTAAAGAAACCAACCAGCCATGGAGTGATCCTAAAGAAACCAACCCGCCATTGTTTCGACTAATTGGTTTAACAATGGAGCAGTATACCAACCCCTTGCATACATATAGCTTAGTGGCGTAGTGATTAAAGACACAACACAGGAGACCCCAGTTTGAATCCAGTAAGGGCAACACCATTCATCCATTCTAATTGTGGGCCGGCCGAACTAGACTTGCCTGTTCCTTTTCTCTTTTACATACAGCTCCGGCAACTGATACCTTCTTTTATTTGTTTTAATGTATACTACAAGAGAATTAATTGTACTGCCTAGGCAAACAAAATCTACCTACATGAGACTAGACAAACTTTTTTTTCCCATTTCAAATGTGTTTCACATTAAGGAGTAATATATTATTGTTCACATTCATAGATATTAAGGTTTTGGCTGTTTTTAGTCAACGTAAGTTGTGTCCTATTGCTCCCATAATTAAACCATGGGTCTAATTTCTTTTGAAAACGATACCATCAATGATTTGAAAATGTTGATAGGACAATGTGTCAATCCAGACATCGCCCGACCCTAATTAAAATGTTTTACATATGCTGGACTGATTAAGGGTCAAGTTATAAAATATATTTTCTAATACCTCCCCCGTATGTGACACATGTGAAATTGAAATTGTGGAGGGCAAATTATTCCCCAGTTTTGTCTTCTGTCCTAGCATGGTTACTGGTCTAGATTATGGCTCTGTTCTGGTGTGAAGGGGTTCCCCTTGACTTTGTTTTTTGTTTGCCTTGTTGGTTTGTTCCCTTTTGTACTTTAATGTGTACTTCCACTTCTACATACATTTACATACTCTGTAATCTAATTGTTTCCTTGTCTTTCATTTGTGATGCATATGTTGGTAGACCCAAAAAACAGTGTTGATTGGCCAAAGCAATTGTGACATTTGCGATTGAAAACACATGTTGCCTCTGATAAGCTTCGTTAGACGTGTTGTTAGAAATAGATTCACACATTGAAGAAGGCATGAAGCCAAAACATCATCACTCTTGCGCTGAAAGAGAACTGTAAAAATGTTCAGCTGAATTGGAACATGAAGTATTGTGTGACTTATTTAACTGTGAACCCACAACATCTTTACAGTCATATAAAAAAAAAATCCATGTCTACAGTAAAAAATATATAAAACAGATTGATAATCTAATGTTATAAACTGAAAAATATGAAAATCCCCTTTGTGAACTTTGCCTTCAAGATTGAGTTTCTAAAGATTTGGGTAGATGGGCAGGGATTCCACTGTTGTAGTGATTTTGGGAAGCTTGTTTCATCATTGGGGTGCTCTGTGAGAGAAGCGCTTTGACTTGGATAATCAGAGCTTTCCTTCAATCAATCAATCAAATTTATTTATAAAGCCCTTTTTACAACAGCAGTTGTCACAAAGTGCTTTACAGAGACACCTGGTCTCAAACCCCAAGGAGCAAACAACAGTAGTGTTGAATTTCAGTGGCTAGGAAAAACTCGCTAAGAAGGCTGAATTTTAGTAAGAAACCTAGAGAGGACCAAGGCTCAGAGGGGTGACCAGTCCTTTTCTGGCTGTGCCGGGTGAGATATTAAGAGTCCAATTGGAATAATAAATAAAGTTCTCTGGGCTAAATCCAGAGTCTATTTGATTTTAGACTAGGTCAAAAGTATGACCAGGTGGACAAGGACAGGGACAGCAACGGGCCCCCCAAACCAGGTACTCTGCAGGTGTGGACCAGGACCTCATCTCCTCCTAAAATTTTTAACTGGAGGAGACTGAGAAAAGTTAGAATGTGCATTCCTCATATCCCCCAGTACAATAATATAGCAGCGTAACACCTTGGAACTGTTGCCCCCCCCCCACCCAACACAAAACCTAGTCAATATAGTTAGATCACCTACTGGATAGTGCCCACTATAGCTGATGTTCACATTTTAGTCATTTAGCAGACACTTTTATCCAAAGTGACTTACTGTAAGCCCAGTGACACCAGTCTGGATTCAACCCAGTCATTACATCTTCAACTGCATCGATTACAAAGACAGTCACAAAAACGAAACTTTTACCTGCACAAACATTAGGAGCATGTTAGGGGGCTGAGTGACCTCAGAATGACTAAAAAACATTTCAGCAGCACCAATGGAGCACAAACAATTGAGCCTATTTTGAGTCAGTTTGGAGCATGTAACTCAGAGTTACCTCAGAATGACCTATAAAATATTTTTCGCATATCAAAAATATCATAGCAGCACAAAACTTTTTAACGGCAGTAACCAGCACAAACCGAGCACTAACGATTAAGCCTGTTTTGCATTGGCGTTGGGCCAACTTAATGCAGGTTCATAGGTTGCTGAAGGGAATACTCAGGTTTGGGTCTAAGATTGACCACAGTCTGTGAAGAAGCAGCAGTGGTCCTTAATTTTTGGCAAAACCAGACAGAATATTTAATGTAAATGTTGAATTTAAAATGTGGACATTTATACACATTTTACATGTATTTTTCTTCCCATTTCTCAGATTTGACTCTTCATCAGGCTCTGGACCTAAACCAGTTGTGGGTAAAATAAAACCAGCATACAACACCTCCGTTGTTTATCTCCTGTGTAACCAGTACATAATTCAATAAGACAAACAAACTGCTACATGCAACAATGTCCATGGCACTGAAGCAAGTCTTCAACAAGGACAGGACATTCCGGCCGAAGCGCAAGTTTGAGCCTGGGACTCAACGCTTTGAGTTGCACAAGAAGGCCCAGGCATCTCTGAATGCAGGTCTGGATCTGAAGCAGGCCGTGGCGCTTCCCCATGGAGAGGACCTGAATGACTGGGTGGCCGTGCATGTGGTGGACTTCTTCAACCGTATCAACCTCATCTATGGCACCATCAGTGACTCGTGCACTGACCAGACCTGCCCAGTCATGTCCGGGGGGCCCAAGTACGAATACCGCTGGCAGGACGAGCACAAGTACAAGAAGCCCATGGCTGTCCCGGCCCCCAAGTACATGAGCCTGCTGATGGACTGGATCGAAGTACAGATCAACAACGAGCACATCTTCCCCACCAACGTCGGTAAGTACAAGTTAATTAGGTCCATGTAAGAGGATTTATTACTTGGCTCTGCGTGGTGATAGATCGCTTTGATTGGTTGCCACGACAAATAGGTGTCTTGTTAGGCTGGGTTCCTTGGGTTTTCTGTGTCACTAGAGCAGAGGTGGGGTTATTTTTTTTTTCTCCAGCACTTTGGATTTTAAATGATATCACAATGTTTTGTACATAGTTACCCATTTTTGGGTAGCAAAAGTATTTGGACAATTGACTTTACAGCGGTTTTGTTTGATTGTGTCGTTAATGTATGGGAAGAAGAATGTAAGCGAGACGTCTTTGTCTAGTCTTACTTTTTTAGGTTTTTAGATATTACCCACTGTCTGATTTATGAAAGTCAAAAACTACAATATTTTTTTCTTTTCATTTATGAGGTTTGAAAGCAATGTTAGACATCAGACCTCACTTAATGCAAATAAAATGTTGTTTATTGGAATTGTTAGAGGTGCCAATTGTGTTCTAATATGTTACAATGTCATCATACAATCTTACTCCGTATTTGTATAATGTATTTCCTAAGTTATTTGTTACTTATCTTTATCAATGTTAACAATAACTCTGGGCCTATACAAAATAGTCTGTGGTAGTACGAATGATTACTTTTACATCTGCATGACCTTTCCTTTGCTTGGTTTTTGAAGGTACTCCTTTCCCTAAGACCTTCATGCAGGTAGCTAAGAAGATTCTGTCGCGCCTATTCCGTGTGTTCGTCCACGTCTACATCCACCACTTTGATTGTGTGAGCCAGATGGGTGCAGAGGCCCACGTCAACACCTGTTACAAGCACTTCTATTACTTTGTAACGGAGTTCAACCTCACTGACCATAAGGAGCTTGAGCCACTGGTTAGTGAGAAGTCATTTTTTAGGAGAGGCATTGGGGGAAGGGAGGGGGGGGGGGGCGCGCAAGAGATTAGCATGGTAATGTTGCTAAACAACCACTTCTGTGCATTACAGAAAGAGATGACCACACGGATGTGCCACTAAGGAAGCGCCACTGCCCACATGACACGTCCCCCTTGAAGACTAGTTCCGTCCACATAGAAGACTGAAACAGGAAACAAAAACCAAATCTAAAAAGAGTCTTTATTTTTATAAACAAGTACTGTAATCTATTTTAACCATGTAGGTTTGTTTAACCTGGAACCTTGTAAGGCATTGTCTTTGAATATTTTTTAAGCGTTTTATCATATTACAGTATTAGGAGAAGCCTCTATCTTTTTTTTTTTCTTATCTGAAGCTGAATCATTCCTGTCTTTTTGTTTGTTCTCATTTTATCAAAAAATGAATATACTGTATGTATGTTTATATTTCCAAGATTGTAGTATGTAGAGACATGTAGTCACTGTTTTCTATTCTAAATGTATGCTATAAAATTGGTTGTTTGAATAGGCATTTACATTGGTATGCTGTCTGTGTTTTACATGTAGTTCATATCTAGGTTTCTATAAATTTTTTACTGGGAAATATAGCAGTATTCACCATGGCATATTTCTGTTAAGGGTGTGTGGTATATGGCCAATCTACATGGCTACAAATGACTGACTGCCTGGACTGTGGCACTCAGGAATTCACCCTCTCTGACTTCATTGGCTGATTGCTCCTGATGACCAGCTGGAGCAGATCCCTTGCTAGGACCGACTTAAAAAGAAATCTTTGTCTGTGTTTACAATCAGGTGACCTTTCAGTCACTACAAACCAAATCCTTCATATTTCCTGTTGATTTACTTTTACGTATTTTTGTGTGTTTTTTATAATTATGGGAAAAGCCTAAAGGCCAAATACGTAGTTTTTTTATTTTATCACAATTCTCTGCACAATCTCTCCTATATTAGATAATTGCTGGATGGACCATGTTAAGACTGTT
This sequence comes from Esox lucius, assembly GCF_011004845.1. Classification (NCBI taxonomy): domain Eukaryota; kingdom Metazoa; phylum Chordata; class Actinopteri; order Esociformes; family Esocidae; genus Esox; species Esox lucius. The sequence goes on from NC_047576.1 coordinate 14,712,606, forward strand.
AGAACAATTTAATGTGTTAGGGTAGTAGAAATCAGAGAAATTAAGGAAGAATTGTTTTTTATTAATGGTCAATATTTTAGCACACAAAGGGTCCCCACTGGGAGAAGGCCATGCTTTGCTGGTCCATGGCATGAAACCGTTTGAGAAAGACTAGTCAGATGCATTCAGGAGTGCACATGTGAGACCGAAATGAGGACCACAACAAGAAAGCGCTATGAAAACCGAGAACAGCATGGTAGGATCAACTACTAGAGAACCATTGTGTAACGTGAGTACACACGTTCTGGGGTTGTGGAGGAACATATTAAAATGTGCTCACATAATTGTTAAGGTAGTAAGAGTCTTATAGTGTATGCATTGCCCATCTAGTGGCATTGAAAAGAAAATGACTGAAACAACAAATATATCATGGAGGTCTTAATTTAGTCCACAAGGTGGCAGAAGGAGCACAAATATGGCTGGTGTAATTGTGTCAAAGTAAATGCAGTAGGAATTGCATTCCGTCTACTAATTTATTTTAAACAAAACATTTTAACAAATGAAGATGAAAGTAGCTTGTGACACATGATTCAGGTTAATGATCAAATATAGTTCAAAATCAACAGTTTGTGAACTGTAATGAGAGACAGACTTATTGGCCCTTTAAAAGAGGCATGGGCACAGACATCTGGGTCATGGAATCTCAGAACGTTGGTCTGCAACCAGTAGAGCATCTTTCTAGTTTCATTTGGAAAGGTCATTATTTAAACATTTCAAATGAATCACTTATTAAGATAATGTTAATATTGACCTGAAATTACACAAAGTTAGCTGTTTAAACTTAAGTAACATTCAATTAAATTTGCTGTCTTTAATAAATAGGCTTCACAAAGGTATGCTTACACGAAAGCCACTTTTACAAAAGTGCATGACCTCTAGCTTTGACAGAAATAATTCCCCTAGCCTTAACAATAGTAAATAGCAGAATGTAAATGTTTTCTGTCTCTGCATACCTATCCAGTCATGTGCTTATATTATTTAGAATTGAAATGGCACAAGATAACACTGCGGAATGTGTGACTCTGCAAATATTAGGTTTTGATGGCACACCCTAACGGTTCCATGATTTGCAAGCTAGTTTCCTAATGAACTTTTTGTATTATCTCATTGACTCTGTTTTTGTACAAATGGACTATGCAGTAAGTTGAAATAAAGTTCTACAGTAGAGGGAATTTGTGCTTGTAATGCAAATAAATGTAATGCATTACTCTTTACAAGTGTCAAATTAGGTTGAAATATAATTGGGTAGAAACACTAAGTATAGATTATTCACTGTAAGTATAAACGTGTGCTACTCATTAAACTACAGCTCCGGGAAAAATTTAGAGACCACAGCACCTTTTTTAAAATTTTTATCCTCTTGGATTAGTCCAGTAGTCTGCCGGAGGATGGTGCAATTATCCTGGTTTGGAGGGTTAGTAATTTATTTACTGAAAATGGAAATGTACTTAAGTATTCAGACCCTTTGCCATGACACTCCAAATTTATCTTGGATGCATCAAGTGTCCTATGATATTTAAAAAAAAATCTAAATATATATTTGAATTAAACCAGTAAAACACAAAATTTGGATGAGTGAACACCAGGCTAAGATAATACTTGGCAGAACCACCTTTTGTTAATCTACATACTATACCCTATAATGACGAAGTGAAAACATGTTTTCAGAAATGTGTGCGAATTTAGTGAAAATTTAAAGCAGAAATATCTCTATTGACACAAATGTCTAAAACAAAATAAATGCAAAATACAGACAGAACAAAGTCAGGCACTCAGTAGACATTCGCTCTTCTTGGCAAAAATGTATTAGGTCCTCTTCAAATAGCCTACGGTCTGTGTTTTGTGTTGTCTTACACAAACACATAATTTTCAGAATCGTGTAAATATAGGACAAGTTGACTTGTATCAATGTTGGCTAAGCAGATACAATTAGCGCTACAAAAGGTATCAAATATGTTGACAAATATCACCTTGTCATATTTGCACGGTTGTCGAAACACCTAGCCGGAGCAAGACTATTTGAAGCGATTCTACAATTCCTTATGGAATTAATGAATGGTGAAACGTGAGAAGGACCAGTCTCACAATTTCTCGCTAAACTTTATGGGGAATTAAACATTTGACCCGTTGACTATTTCAGTTTATTAAAGGGGCCTTATGTAATGTTTTTATTGTACAACCCCGTTTCCAAGAAAGTTGGGATGCTGTGTAAAATGTAAATAAAAACAGAATGCAATGACGTGCAAATCTTTTAAACCCTATATTCAATAGAAAATAGTACAAAGACAACATATTGTCAAATGTTGAAACTGAGACAGTTTACTGTTTCTTTTAATATACATGCTCATTTTGAATTTGATACCAGCAACACGTTTCAAAACCTGGGACAGAGGCACCAAAAGACTGGAGAAGTTGTGTAATGCTAAAAAATGAAATTAGTTGGAATATCACTCAACTAATTAGGTCAACTGGCACCAGGTCAGTAACATGATGGGGTATTACAAGATTATTCCAGAGAGGATCGGCCTGTCAGACGTGAGGATGGGGAGGGGTTCACCACTCTGCGAACGACTGTGCAGGCAACGTATCACAATGTAAAATTGCAAAGACTTTGGGGATCTCATCATCTACGATGCACATTATCATTAAAAGATTCAGAGAATCAGGAGTAATCTCTGAACACAAGGGACAAGGGTGAAAACCATTATTGGATGGCCCTCAGACAGCACTGCATTCAAAACAGATACGATTCTGTAGTGGACATCACTGCATGGGCTCAGGAACACTTCTGAAAACCAATGTCTGTGAACACAGTATGTAGCAGCATCCACAAACCCAAATTAAAATCTCTACCATGCAAAGAAAAAACTATCCAGAAACGCCAGTGCCTTCTCTGGGCCAAAACTCATTTTAGATGGGCATAGTGGAAAACTGGCGTGCCTGCCAAATAAAAATGTGAGATTTTTTCAGGAATCATGGACACAGCGTCCTCCAGGCTGAAGAGGAGCGGGACCATCTGGCTTGTTATCAATGCACAGGCATAGGTGACTTGCATTTCTGTGAAAATACCATTAATGCTGAACAATATATGCAGATTTTGGAGAAACATGCTACCATCCAGATTGTCTTTTTCAGGGAAGGCCTTGCTTATTTCAGCATGACAATGCCAAACCTCATTTTGCACATTTCACCGCAGCATGGCTCTGTAGTAAGAGTCCAGGTGCTAAATTGGCCTGCCTGCAGACATGTCCTTTATTGAAAATATTTGGCGCATTATGAAATGACAAATACAGCAAAGGAGTCCCTGAAATTTTGGGCAGCTGCAATCCTATATCAAGCAAGAATCCACTTTCAAAACATTCCACTTACAGCAATTGGTCTCCTCAGTCCCTAAACACTTATAGAGTATTGTTAAACGAGGTGATGCAACATTGTGGTAAACATGACCCTGTCCTTACTTTTGTCACTTTTTCCAAGAACAATAACATTTCTCAGTTTTAACATTTGATATGTTGTCTTTATACTATTCTCAATTAAATACATGGATAAATGATTTTTGCTCATCATTGCATTCTGTTTTTATTTGCATTTTACGGAGCGTCCCAGCTTTTTTTGGAAACAGGGTTATACTATTAGCATAACTACAAGCTTACATGACTAAATACTTCTATAGTTAGTGTTTTTCAAATTTTATTTTCCATTAAGTTGTTGCCCATTCTTTTCCATAAAGTTGTCCCCATTTAATCTTTCTTGCCAGTGACTCAAACAATGTGTCCTCATATACCTGTTGTGGACACATTACTAATCCCAAAACCTAAATCACATTGGACTAGCTAATACTATTCCAATCATGCTCAGTAAGGGAGAGTGTTATTTTTTTAATTCAGTTTTTTAAATATTAGAGGCATTATTCTACATAATGCCCTTTCAGTCTATAACAACCAAATATGAGAAAGTGCACTACGTTTTGAACATTTACCAAACACTTTGAATATAGCACAAATCATAAAATAAGTCATGAAAAGAAATAGGTTACTAGTTCAGAAGCCCACATAGCTTTATGTGGCAAATTTATGTCATGTTATCTTGAGATTTATGACTTAGCATGTTTTATCAGCTCATATTTGATAGTTGTCTGAAATTTGTTAAACTATTGCCATGACCCAAAGTTGTAGATAATGTTCTTTCTATTATTTAGCCATTGCTATAAACAGTAAAGTTGCATGAAACACGTGCTGCATGCTACTTTCCTTGTATAGCATGTGTAAAATGGGAGAGGAACATTTTGTGACTGTTATGTTATCTCCTCCCCTCTTCTTGGCCCTCAGTGTATTTTGGCACATACATTTGTCCTAACTGCAGCAGACATTACAAAAAGGGCCTGGCTTTGTGTAATGGTAGTGGGACCAGATTATATTGTTCCAGATTATGCTGAAGAGAAAGCCTTTGAGCTGAAGATGGAATGTTTCTAAAGGGCAACACTAGCCAGCACATAGTAAAAGGCAGCCCCTTTCCTTATGGACATGAATGAGTTTCAAAATAAATAACACCACGAGCAATAGTCTTGCAGATTTTAGTCTTGGGCTTTCATCAGCTTTGAATATCTGGATTTGGGCAGTTTCTCCCATTATTCCTTGCAGATCCTGTTTCAGATTTGATGGGGAACACCTGTACATTTCGATCTTCAGGTCTCTTTGGCTATGGACAAATCTTTCACAGTCTGTGTGCATAATTAGTAGATACATATTCAAAGAGACTGAAGGCTTAAATGGCAGATAGGTAATCAGTTATAACTAAAGTTATAACAGATGAAAATGTGGAGAACGTTAGGGGGTCGGAATATTTTTTGAAGGCACTTTCAGATCTGAAAGGGTGAAAGAGAAGGCTATTATTTTAAAGGGAATTATGATTGTAGAATACAGACGTCATCCCTGCCGCGTGATGAACTGATGTGCGTTCAAGTTGCAGTAACGTTTGCTACGTTTTGGAAATATTTTGTACCGAACAACCAGTTTCTACAAATCATAATTGAACAGTCTGAGCCACAGTTCCCGTTCGGTAAGTATTAAAGGACAATTAGTTTTCAAACGTTGCGGCTAGAAGTTCAATGAATATTAGACAAGAGGCAAGTTTGTTCTACACAGTATATGTAAATCTGAACGTTCCATAACCTAACAATAATTAACAACAGCATTTTTATTCCCGTTAAATCGAACTCTCCAGAAACGTTAACATGTATTGAAGGTAGCCCTCTCTATTGGCGACTTGGCACGGGAGCGGGTGGTTTTGGGAGCGAGTAAACGAGAAGTGGGCGGAGACCATCGTGAGATTATAAAAACTTGTCTGTATGCATTTCGTTTTACCTTCAACTACTCACGATCTGGTAAGCCCTCGACCATCGCTGCAAGTTTGAACGCGGTGTGGGATAAACAACGCCGTCAACATTGGCACTGAAGCTGTTAAAAACAAAACGGGGTACGTTTGAATGTTTTCATGCAATAAAACTAACTCCGTTAGTTCGATAAGTAGTTTATTTATGCTTAACGTCATTTCTATTTTGCATTTATCAAAATTAACTATTTTCATCGATAGTTTTTGACGGCGTCTAGCATAGGTAGTCCTACTACTAGCTGTTCTAAAATAGATTCATTGGCATTCCATGACTGAATTAATTTCACGTTCCTCAACGGTCATGCTGTGATCGGGATATTTTTTTCAATTAATTAACTGCTTAGTTAGCTAATTAACTATTAACGCGTTTTCGTGCATTGTGCTCGTATTGTGCACTCGCGCAGCGTTAGCTTCAAGCGCACAGTGGGTTTTGTAGGAATGTTTTGATTACCACGGGCCCTACTGCGTTGCTTGTGAATTTGGCTGACCATTTTTTATATAGTTAATTGCAACTGCACGTTTTAGCAACGAAGTATTCTTCGAATATGTTTTACTGTATATCTACTTAGCTTATATAGACGTGGGTAGCTACTATTAGCATACCTCAAGTAAGTGAATGGTTTCCAGTCGAGGTTGCTGCCAGCTACTGTAGTTTAAAGAACACCGGAAAATGTTAAAACTAACCTGAAATTTTAAATACTTTTTTCGATTTGGTTTTAGTTGCATGTTTTGGTTTTAAATGCTAGATTTATTTAAATGTTTTGTCCATAGACATTTCAATGTGTATACGGCCATCTTGTCTCTAATGCGTACATACCCGATTTGCGTATTTTTCTGAAATAACCGTGTCATGTTTTTATGGTTCTTTATACAGAATTGTCCCATTCTTGTCAACATGCGCTTTTTATATAGCGGTTGCAATAGACGGCAGTTCTAAGGTGGGAGGGGTTTTAAGCAGATGGCTGCATCACTTCCTGGCATATCGTTACTTTGGTTTTACGTTTTCTGCAGATTGCAGGCGGATCCAGCGTTTTTGTATCCATTGATCTTTCTTTTTATTGGTCATTTATGGTCAATAAATCCCTTGAATCAAGACAAATGGTAGGCCATTAACATGCTGTAGTAGACATTCAAAGGTACTTTGAGGAGGAACTAAAAAAGTAGGTGACAATAAGCTTTTGGGAAACAATGCAACATGATGCACATCCAGCTTTTTCTGCTGTGGAATGTTCGGATTATCCAAGGGAGCCGTGTCTGTCAACGAGCATAATGCCCGTATCTTCCAGTTTTTACACTATAATAGTTAGATTCATGAGATGTGTTGCGGTATTTGTGTTGGAGATTGCGTTAGGGGAAAAATCTGTGAAAATGTCAATTATCACATGTTGCTTTCTGAAGTAATGTAGGCCAGTTTCTAACGGGTACACCCAGCTTCTGAGGTCTAAAGACAATTTCTAGGTTTGTGTATTGGAGCGGAATGAAGGGTGACGCAGGAAGTCTGGTTCTTTCCAACGTCATGAACAGAATCAAAACATGATTTCATTTTGGGGAAGCAGTTAACTTGTTTGCACTTGTTTGAAAGGTGCCAATTTGATAGGTGCCATTTTACAAAGTAACACAACTGTCAGTGACTTTGTTCACAAAAGGTCCTTAATAGAGCATAATTATTTATTTTGAGGAAGCAACACAACTAGAAACAGATACGGAAGATGCCATGTTAATTTAATTAACGAAAATAAACAATTTAAGGAGACTGACTGACAAAACAAAATGGATATCATGAAAACGAGGCGAATGTTGTTATTGTTGGACTAAGGCCATTAAATTAGTTGTATTTTGATCTTTTATTTGTCTAAACAGATGCTAGAGACATTGCCAAATAATTGTGTGAAAGTAATCAAAATGTATGGCTTCAGCTTCAATACCTGTTCTTCCAGGGTGTAGGAGAGAATTTCAGTATATGAACCCACTTCACCAACAATGCAACAGGAGAAAGACATTTCAATAATTTAGAAGAAACTTGTAGCTACATTTTAAGCACGACCTCAATGCATGCCGTTCTACACTGTCAATGGTTAGCTATTAAGTTAGGTTAAACAGTAAGTCAACTGAAAAGGTTAATGCAGTGGAGTGTTAGTGTTGTCGCTATTCGATGTGAAATTTTCATGAGCAAATTGGCCTGCCAGGTAATAACGCTAGCTGCATAAAGCTAGTCTCAGTTCAGCTCTGCTAGGTTGTGTATTGGAATGCCAGTTTGGATTTGCACCACTCTATTCCTCGACTGCTATTCCTCATCTGTAGCTGGTTAGCAGTAGTTTCACACATTGGTTACAATTATTTCACCGCAGTTCACATTGGAGGATTCATTTGGGGTTTTATTTAGCTCCGACGGCTGTGAAGACATGTCTTATGGCTTGACTAAATAATCTAACATTCTAGTGCTGTTGTTAGCCTAGTTAAATAGGTTTAGTTAGATGAGGGAACATCAAATATGAAGCTTTGGGGTCCCTGGGCCTGAGATGAGACATTTTGCTACTGCACTGCAGGATGGAACATAAAATGTATGACTAAAATCACATGTCTTTATTTTTTTTACTAAAAGTAGACTAACTCAAACATTTTTGTTAAATAGCTTCTGTAATCCCAGGATAGTTGAACCTGCTTGTACACTTTCAGCTAGCCTTGTAGAAACTGTAATTGAAAGCTGTTCATATATCAACATTTGTTAATGGTAGCAAAGATGTTGGCTAATAAGATTTCTTGCATTGTCTAATGTAATTTGCTATCTGTGTTTCTATCCCAGTGCTCCCGTTGAAAGCAGCACAACTTTACCCGACAGGACAGGCCAGGGATCATTGGCTTCGATCTCAATACTTTGTTTCGGGAGAATACCGTTTGCTAACACTGCAGCCTCCACCTATCCATCAAAGGAAAATGGTTAAAAATAAAATCACAGAAATCACTGGATTCCATCGCTCTTTCAAGGTAACCCTGTTTTAGGTTGCCTTGATTACAGTGGAGAAGATACTCCAAGCTGCATTTTGCTATGTTGAACTATATTTCTTGAGACTTTCCTCCAATGTAAGTTTATATGCATGGGTAACTTATAAAACTACTGCAACTTGTTTATTGCTTGCTTCTGGCTGAAAGTTGGTTCTGAATTTGTGTATGTATGAAGCCACAAGTGGACATTGCAAAGTATTGTTCACAGGTTGTAAGATTGTTAATTCTTGAATATTCCAGTTTTGTAATGGCTGAAATTAAGGATGAAAGGGTTGCAATAATTTAGGCATCCTTTAAAGACCAAATGTTACTGCTGTCCGGCTTCCACATTAGTTGTCTGGGAAGTGCAGAAATGTGTTGGCACTAGGAGTTTAGTTGATACTGACTATGATATAAACAACTCTTTACTACAATTTTCAGCCGTAGTTGAATGATTTCAGTTGTTAAAGCCTCCAACTGAATGCCACAGTTAGGAGGGACCACATTGCCTGAGCAGAGGGAAAATGGTTAATGAGGAAGCTGTAGGATGGGAGGCAAGACCGTTTATTCTCCGTTAAAGGTTTCTCCCTGGCGCTGTTCTGTCATGTCTTCTGACTTCTCTATAAGCAGAGTCTATGGTCTTGTAAAACGAGTTTTGTTTCTGAACATACAGTGGGTATTTTTCACCAATTAATGATGGCTTCCTGTTTGTTTTGAGAACCTTCTAAGCAAGAAGATCTTACATGCATACATCCCTACTTTAGTCAATGTAGTCGTCCCTTACTGGGACAGGAAACCACAACTGGTTTATATCAACTAAATATTGCTCTCCATTGGTCACCTCACTGAACTTTGGCACCCATGTATCTTGCAACCTTTACATAGCTGGTCACATAGCCTAGCATTTGTGCGTTGGGCTATTTGCCTGGCCTGGCAAATTACCATATTTGTTGCTAATGGGTTGATTATTTTCTCAAAATGTGGTGGGTCATTTGGAACCATGCCTAATGCAATTTGAATTAAAATTAATGTGTTCTTCTCCTCTAGGGCCAGAATCCCTTTGAGAATGATGAATTTACTAGAAATCAATCCCTTGATTCCACCTTCAAATTTGATTCATCTGATAGACATGGTAAGTGCATTTTCTTTTTACCAAACAAGTTCTCATCTTAGGATGGGTTCCCCAACTCATTGAAGTTGTAAAATCAAGTTAGTCGTATGCATGTACTTGCTTTGAAATGGTTGAATGCTGACTGGCCAATTGACAACAAGCAATCTAAACCCAAAAACAAAAAAATCATTAGCTTGGTTTAAAAGTTTTGTTGAATTTAATGGCTGAAAGTGTCAGGTAAGCAAGAAGTAATTATTAGTTGGTGGCGTTTAAATGAATTTTTCCCCCCATTGAATGCCCCCTTCCCAATGTTACGTTTATGTTTTTACAAAAATATTCTACACTCTTATCCTGCGCGGCTTTAAAGTAGTGCCTACGGTTTCGGTAGCATCACATCGGTAACATTTGTGATACAATGCGATTGTCCTAAACTGGGATGTAGCATTTCCTGTTAAGTTGCACACCATAATCCTACAGGATTCTTACATGTTTGCGGTTGTGTAGATATTCCCTCTAGCGAGCCTATTGACATCCCTGATGCCAAGAAGAGAAATAAGAAGAAAAAGCGGTGCAGGGCAACTGATAGCTTCTCTGGTCGTTTTGATGGTGAGCGGTTTTCTTATGTCATGTCCACTTTTATTTTTGTTCTTATAAAAGCAATTTGTGTTAATTTGCTCAAGGACCAATCCACATTTTAGTTTTCCTCAAACAGCTCATGGATTCTGTCTAGCTAACTTTTGGATACACTAAACACAAGGCTGTCTGTCTATCTTGATGTAATCATCCAATTTATAATTTTTCCTACTAGATGTCTACAGACTGCAGGCAGAGGTGCTTGGAGAGGGGGCATATGCAAGAGTTCAGACCTGCGTAAACCTCATCACCAATAAAGAATATGCTGTGAAGGTAAGGTATTTTTAATGCTGTTTAAGTTCTTTGAAATAAAAGCCCAATTTCATTGATGTCTGGAATGTTGGTACAGGACCCAGGGACCTGCCAATTTTTTGAGGGAAAGGGTAATTAAAGGCTCTCCCAGGATATTGCCAACTTCGGAGGATGGAGGGTGTCACATTCCTGATAAGGACCTGTGACTCTTCTCACATTGCATTGTCCACCATGGCTTGCGGTTGATACAGAGATGCTACTTTGCATGAGACTCCACATGTTCATATGATCATCAGTTACTAGTTGTGAATTGCTTACAGGGAGGGGTTCCTGAAATACATGGCTCAAGCTTTTGCATGGTGTTGAAATTGGGGCCCTTAAAGGTAGATTCAGCTAATTTTCCACAAGCATTACTGCAGATTGACATGAGCAAGGGTGCAAGTATCGCAGTATGCGCACAGGTTTGTCATGCTGTTACTCTGGTTACCATGGGACCAAAACAATTTCTAAGTTGCATTTAATGCTTGCTGTACAAATGGACCTATGCCATTTGCTCTATGTAATATAGCTGTCTGTTTTTTTATAGTATTTTAAAGTGAAGTTTTAAACCTCAGGAGGTAAAGACTTCTTGACTACATCTACACTAAGTGTGTGGAGCCTGCACTGTTTTAACAATGTCTGTGACAATCCTCTAGATGGGTGTAATTTTTGTTCAGCTCTTTGAAATTGACTCAGGCTTTCAGTATTTTGCTGCTGTTGTAATTTAATGGGCACTGAGGACCTAGCTAGTGCTAGCTCAAACTTCACCTCACTGTTTTTCTTGAAGGCTACATCTATACTCATTCATCAGCCAGGCTCCTTGTGGCGGGAACATGTTGTACTGGCAGCAGTGCCAAAACAAACCCCAGCCAATGGGGGCTGGGCGGGGTTATGACCTGGGGTGTTTACACTTTTTGTTCCTCTAGCACTTCTTTTCTTTAGGGAGTGTTGATTGTGAGTGATTCTTTTGGCTTCTTGGCATTTATTTTTTTTGCCTGAAGAAAGTAAATATTGTGACTTTTTTACTACTTATCTTACAGATAAGGTTGTAGCATTTATTTCCTTTTGTATTTGCTGTTGAGATGCATCCAGTGATTTTATGGTATTTCTTCCCCTGAACCTCTTTTTATATGTAAGTTGTTTCTTGGAGTTAGGTATTTGCTGGCAAGTCAGTAACAGTCAGTTTGGGCTAGGAGGAGACTGTCAGCCCACACCAGATGTCTTCAAGCCACCCCTCCCCCTCATGGCTGGAATGGGTGGGTTTGGGCTCGTGGTGTTGAAACTGAAAAGCCAAAGCAGTGAACTGAGGCCCGTCTGCAGTCTGGCTGCTTGAGGTCCTGATTAAATAATAAATCCCACAGTTTTTTTTTAAAGACAAATTGCTTTGTACAGTAATGGTTATTCATTTAGTCATCTATCAGTTATGTAATTTATCAGTTCTGGTGCCTGTTATTCTGTGGTAAACAGACTACTCATTGGTGATTATTGTGATCAGGGGAAGGTAACTGGTTATGTGCTGACTGAGGCTTTGGGCCACACTGGCCTCTAACCCAAGAAACACATTGTGTTCTGTCCTGGCGGGCTTCATTGGTAACCCTAATCCAGCAATCAGGAAACTCACGTACACCCTCTGACGCTATGCCAGCTGGACAATGTTACTCCTTTGCTTTTAGTGTAAGCCGTCGCTGGGCTGTGCAACCAGCTGAGCTGCTGGGCTTCCCTCAACAGTACTATAACTATATTTAGTCTGGACTCCGTAGTTAATGCAACTCTTTGGCAACGGCAAGTGGCAAGGGGCCATGTGTTTCTTGTGAAACATCAAAATATGAAAGTAAGGTTAAAAACATGTGCTGTATTGTGGTGTGGCACTAATTCTCAACCAATTTGCTCTGGGTCATTCGACTCAAGTAGTAACTTTGATTGGAAGGCCTGAACTAAGGGAGCAACATGGGAATTTCTGGACTTGCAACACTGTATATTTACAGATTGTGCTGCACCATTGGCCTTTAACACAGGCTCTTCAATTCCAGATCATTGAGAAGAGACCAGGTCACAGTCGCAGTCGTGTCTTTCGAGAGGTGGAGATGCTGTACCAGTGCCAGGGTCACAGGTAAAAACATTGTGCTCCACCACAAGGCTGACTTGTAAGCCTTTCTAGTTATCAGTGAGAAGCTATACACAAAATGCATGTGCATTTGAACTCTGTGCCCATAATCATTTGAGCCATAATAATTTCACTTTGACAGTGTAACCAATGTATTGTTGCCTTCATTCCAGAAACATCCTGGAGCTTGTGGAGTTCTTTGAAGAGGAAGACAAGTTTTACTTGGTGTTTGAAATGCTGAGAGGAGGTGAGTGCTTTTAGTGATACATGTCACAGGGTTATAGAATGCTGTAGCAAGGTGTGCCATTTCCAATTGTTCTACTCTTATGTTTAATTGTAGTTTTGCTTGATACAGGCATGTTGTACACGACAAGCCCATGTGAAGGGATTGTTTGAGAAGAAAAATAATAAGTCTTGTCGATTCGCAGGCTCGGTCCTAGCTCACATCCACAGGAGACGGCACTTCAGTGAGCAGGAAGCCTGTGTTGTTGTGCAGGACATTGCCAGTGCTCTGGATTTCCTGCATAACAAAGGTAAGCATCATCCAGCAGGGATGATCCTCAGCCAAGGATTTTACACTTCTGGGCCGAGTAAGAAATGGACCAGCAGTCTCACTTGGTGCTTTTACCCATGTGCTGTATCATGGATGTCATCCCTTGCAGAAGCCCATGCTTGTAATTTGGCACTTGTGTAGTGTTTTCTCACCCTTGCCGTCAATTACCATGTTTTCTATACCTCAGATTTACATGTCTTAATTTTTTTTATAGGAATGGCACATAGAGATCTGAAGCCGGAAAACATCTTGTGTGAGCATGTGGACAAAGTAAGTTTCAATTTACAGGTGTCTAATTGTAGGTATTTAGCTGCATTGGGCACTAATCTTAAGATTAAGTAAGATTGCCCATAAGTGCTAGCATACTGAATGGAGGCATAAAAAAGAAACACCATGGGCTTTACTCTTAAATCTTATGAGCAGCATTAGACACTTAGTATTCTGAAACCTTCCTTTGTAGATCTCTCCTGTGAAGATCTGTGATTTTGACCTAGGCAGTGGGATCAAGCTGAACAGCGACAGCTCACCTATCTCCACTCCAGAGCTCCTCACTCCGGTCAGTCTGGCTTCTTCATTCGGTTGGACCAGTCCTGTTCACCATTACTAATAAGGATTTAGGATGCACGAATAAATAGGCCAATGGTAAAGCTTTGGGAGGGAAACATGGTATGGAATGCTTGTTTGGTACTACCTGAAGGATCTGGCATAAAGCCCCAGTAATGTGCCCTGCTGCTGGCTTATTATACAGGGTGGTTTCACTAAAAGCTCTACTTATCTAGATGGGTTAGCCTGTATGGTATTGGATAAGCCCAGGTGGTGTCACCTGCTGTAAGCCCTTTCATTGGGAACCAGGGGGAAAGGTTACTGTAGGTAATTTTTTTTAATGACTGGTATTGACTCTGTTTACTCAACTTTGGCACTCATATCTGGCAGCTTCAAGGCTTTTATATCTAGATGATGACTATCAGCTCAATTCACAAGTCTAATGTCCACATCCTGCTACTTATCTGAGGAAATGTTTAGGACTTCTGGGCTGGGTTATGATGGCTTATCACCAGGTATTAGAGAGCAAAAAAGTCTTACGCCCTGAATTATTAATGTAGATGGGGCCTGTCAGACCCCCCCCCCCCCCCCAACAGATGACTGAGAGCAGGTGAAGCTGATACCCTGTCCAGGCTAGCTGGGGGGGGGGGGGAAATGTGGAGAAATGTAGTGTGTGGGGGCTTTTACTTTGTAACCTGAACTAGCTGCAGTAGCCTGTTTGTGAGCCAGCCATGGTCTATTTGTGGGTAGTATAGTTGTGGGACCAGGCACCTCACGTGTTCTGTCTGCTGGGTTGGCAGTGGGGTCACTTGCACTTTTGGCCCATGTTGTTGGAGACGTTCAAGGTTGAGTGCTAAGTGGTCTCTCCCTCTAATCTGAAGGTTGCTTTACGCTGTTGCTCTACGTGCAACAACTTTCCCCAGATGTTGATTGCAAAACATTTTTATTTTGTTTAAAGTAAGTTATACATTTGAGAGTACATTTATTAGCTTGCTGGCTTTACCATAAGGCATGGTAGGTTAGCGATCTTTTTAAATGTCACGTATCAGTGTTCAATCAGATTTTGCTTTGGCTGCAGTTGCTTGTCACCTACAGTAGTGTTCTAAACTCAACCAGTGTTTTGATATGAGGTCTGGTTGGCGTTAAATTCTGCATACACTGAAATTAATTAATCCTGTACATTTAGTGGGGTTGGGGCAAATCCATACTGTGTAGTCCAAAATATTGGTTCTATAATTTCATTAGTATCTTCCACTCATGGTTTACTATGAGTATACTGACCGGCCTGAACGAGTGTCACCTTCAACTGTTGATGCAGGAGCAATGAACACCTTTGTTTTAGAGGGGATCAAGTTGATGGGTGCTTTTCATAACTATGGAACTCTGAATAAAGTAAACTAAAATATCCTCTGGGCTATCTATTATGTTGGATGCAGTGCCAAATTTGAGACTTGTTGATGGCTGTCTAGTGAAATTAAAACCTTAATCGTGCTCACCAGTGCGGTAAGGCCAGTTTTGACCAGTTGCACAAAACTAAATGTAGCTAAAGGCTTCTCCCAAGCAATAGTCCCCTTATGCATTACAGGATTGGTCAACAAACAACAATGCATGTTAAGTTTTTCTTTTGCATAGAACACCACAAATATTAGCTAGGTTGTAGCACAATTTTCTGGCAGGAAATTGTATCAAGGAGAACCTGCTTCGAGATATAGAGAGATAGCTAGCTAGCTAACATTAGCTATATCGCTCTCTTGACCAAAGCAAAGACTTTGGGGAAATCTTCCTAAAGCATATCTGTGTCCTCCTAGAAATACATTTTCACACAGCTTTCCTTGACTATCTACCTCACAGTGGAGATACTGCCATTAACAATGTGCCCACTGAACTGTAGCCACTGAATTGTTGTTCACTGTACAATATACTTATCACCTGGAGTGTATCTTGGGTATTTACATAGTTTAGGCCACATGAGTGGCTCATAACTATACTATTTTTACATGAACGTGACTTTTTGCAAGATTTGTCATACTGTAAACTGGTAGAAATGCATTTGGCAAACGTCAACTTTCAAGGTAACAGGACACTTATGACCGGAGTATGTGGTGACATAGGAAGTTGGGATCTGTCGGTCCCTGCAGAATCAAGAAAACAGGTTGGTGTTGGAAAGCAACTAAACATCTTGTGTTGAAACAATTCTATTACCTGCACTGGCCAAAGTGCTGCGTGTGCTTGTGTTACACCGAAATACCTCAGCCACACCAAATGAGCATGTCACAATGGAATTTCAGTCATTTCCATTGAACAAGTGTGTTATGATGCAAAGTCATGTAGCACTGTGTAGGCTGCCCTTTGCAGTTGCATCGTGTTTGGTGTTTCATTAGTTGGATTTGTCCTACCACAGAAAAACAATCCACGTATGTGGTAGCACAGTAATCACCCATTCCAATAAACCTGTTCAATTTTAGAAGAACATAAATATGACCACTTCAGAATAATATTACCCTATTTTAGACTGATGATTATGATGGTTTTAATGACTTGCTCCTTTCATAAATGTTCCCATGTTACTCTAAAATGTGTTATATGTGATAGTATTGATGGCTGTAAAAACATTTTTTGAATGTTCCCATGGTATTCTAAATCTTGTGATAGGAACATTTGTCATTACTTTCTTAAATCATTTTATTGGATAAGTGAATTTTATATTTTCAGACTTTGATATAGCTAAATTAAGATTAACATTTTAATTCAGTTTGTCCCTTAAATGTATTTGCTATAAATGGTACACTACTCCCAAAACTTAAGAGAACATGTAATCATCGCAGTATAACACAAGTCAATTAAACTTCAGGGATATCAATCTGTCCAGTTAAGAAGCATAAGCGATTGTGGATCAGTGTCCCCTGTTTTGGTGCAAATGAAAGGGAAAACCGGTGCACTGGAGAAGCAACAGCAAGACGACCCCAAAAAGGGAATGGTTTTGCAGGTAGTAGCCACAGACAATTGCCCTCTCCTTATCCTTCCTGACTGATTCTTTTCTAGTTTTGCATTTTGCTAGTGTCCTTGTCACTACTGGTAGCATGAGGTGGTGCCTGCAGCCCATTCAGTTTGCACAGGTAGTCCAGCTCCTTCAGGATGGCACAAGGTTTGCTGTGCCTCCCAGTACAATCTCCAGAGCATGGAGGAGATTCCAGGAGATGGGCTTTTACACATGGGCTGTAGAAGGGCATCGAACCAGCCGCAGGACCGGTATCTGCTCCTTTGTGTGAGGAGGAACAGGAGCACTCCCAGAGCCCTGCAAAATGACCTCCAGTGGGCTACGCGTGTGCATGTTTCTGACCAAACTGACTCCATTAGGGTGGCATAAGGGCCCGACCTGTGCTCACAGCCCAGCACCGTGCAGCTCTATTGGCATTCGTCAGAGAACACCAGAATTGGCATTGTTGCCATTGGTGCCCCATTCTCTTCACAGATGCGAGCAGGTTCGTCTGGAGACGTCGTGGTGAACATTATGCTGCCTACAACATCTAGCATGACTGGTTTGGCAGTTGGTCAGTGACGGTCTGGGAAGGCAAATCCTTGGAGGGTCACACAGACCCCCACGTGCTAGCCAACGGTATCCTGACTGCTGTTAGGTACCGGGATGGAATCCTCAGACCCATGGTCAGACCTTGTGCTAGTGCAGTGGGCTCTGGGTTCCTCCTGGTGCAGGACAATGCCCTGCCTCATGTGGCTGGAGTGTGTAGGCATTTCTTGGATGAAGGTGTTGATGCCATTGACTGACCCTCACATTTCCCGGACATGAATCCATTTGAGAACCTCTTGGATGTTATGTATCGGTGCATCCGACTCTGCCTAGTAGCCCCACAGACTGCCCAGGAGCTCACTGATGCCCTGATTCAGGTCTGGGAGGAGATTTTTTGAGCCATGTATAAACCTGCTGGGCTGACCAAAATGAGATGGGCCATGAGATACGCCAAGCTTTAAGTTAGGTTGATACCATTTCTGGAGGACAGCTGCCATAGCCCCTCTCTTCCATCTTGCTACTGGTGTGTTGACTGCTACTTTTCTGCATCCAGTAGTGGAACAAGATTGCATGGAAGTAATATATGGCGTAAATATGCATGTTGTAACATGAACAAGGCAATAACGCACAGAGCGTTTCATTGCTTGTGTGAATCAAATTCTTTGCCTGTAATGTTTGTCAGCTCTTTCAACTCTTTGGATTAGTCCACATTCAGTGAATACAAAGATCAGAACAGTGCACTGTGTAAACGCTGCCCGTGATGCATTGTGAATTGATCTGATCATGGCACCTTAACACTGGTATCGTTCCTTTTACATCATTAGAGGCCAGTGTTGTATTATACTAAAAGCAGATGCACCTTTTCTATCAAAACAAAACCTTTCTAGTGTTTAACTTTGAGATTGCTTTGGGTCTTACTGAACCGACCTCTTGAATTAAGGTATTTTGTCTTTCTGGAAAGCACTAAATTATATCCTCGAGTATGGCTGGAGAGAACGGTTTACACATTTACAGATGACAAGGTCATATCATGATGTGTAATTGTTTGAATGGATTTCCTTTTGGAACTGCCAGGAAGGAAAACCTTCATATACCCTGATGCATTCCTGTGCTATAACTTAAGCTGTGACATGCTGAAACCTAAATGGCTCCTACCAGTCTTCACTCGCACCTTCGTTTCACCCACTTTCTCTCACCACGTTTGCAAGCCTGCATTTCTTTGTGGTCTTAAAACAACCCCACGTCTAAAGCTGGTTCTAGAGAAACTTAGCATTGCCTTTGTACCTAGCAACTGTGCTATGATTGGCTGGGCCAGTGGCAAAGGGAGGGAGTGACGGGGCGTGTGTTCCGACTACTGCTTATGTCCTGATCACAGGGACAGTCTTATCTGATTCAAATCCTTCCCTTCCCCCACGATTACTACTTTCCTCACATGCCTGCACTAGCTGCTGGTATTCCTAATGTAGTGTGCATAGTTCTTACAGATTTGAATGTGCTTGATCATTTTATTCAGTAGATTTATTTGTTAGTACTTGTAAGGCTTAGGTTTACTAGTGTCTCTTAGGTCGCTTTTCTGAGAATCAGGTTCTAGTGGTTTCCTGTGAGTTGGGCAACAAAGCAGATCTGTCTGGGTGCAATAGTCGAGAACACACACACACACACACACACACACACACACACACACACACACACACACACACACACACACACACCTGTGGGGAATTCACAGAACTGTGCGGCTGATGTAAGACTGCCACCTTTTTCTGTAAGCGGTCCTCCCCTTTGTGGCTTAGAAAGCCCCAGGTCACTTAGTTTACCAACACATCCTCCGATGTCAGTTGATCAGCTGATCTGTTTCGCTTTAGAGACTGGGACTGATGGAAGTCTGCAGTGGTGTTGCATCAGCTGGTTTTATGTTGATCTAGTCTTGAAACTGAAATCCGCTGTGGTGCTGGTGGCATTTGGGTGGCCGTCTTTCCTTATCCCCTTTTGCCATACCCTTATCAGTGCCTTGAACGGTCTTAACTTGTCAGTCCACTGAGCTTAGACAAGATTTTGCAGAGGGCTCTGAAACATAAGTCTTCATAATCGTAATCCCGTGACTCTTGAATTACCTCAGTGGATATAAATATGTTTTTCCCCCATGTTGTATTGTCTGCTGACTGTTGCTTTGACCCTGCTTGCTGCATGTCCCAGGGTTGGCGTTCACTTGAATCTGGAGGTGGTGTTAAGAGGCGGTCTGTGTCTCCTGCCCTGACACTGGTGGGGGATGGGGCTGGGGCATGCTGGCTAACAGACGAGGCTTTGTCTGTGCTAGGATTCCTGAACTGGGCTTTTTCATTAGCATGTGATGGGACTGAGTTGGACCAGAGCGCACACGAGGCTAGCTAACATGCTACTCTCCAGTTTCTTCCTTGGCCACACAAGTGGGGTGCCTGTGTGCTTTATAACAATCTTAAATCTGCTGTTTAGAGAGCTGGTAAAGCAGCTTCCCATTCTGTATGTTTGGTTAACCAGAGAGATTTTGAGTCTCCCTCAACCAGAGCACCTTTCATGATTAAGCTAATCAGGAGCAGTTTTTAATATGATCCTTTACCTTACCTGGCATGATATGTTAGTGTAGTTTCTTTGTCTGTGGTCATTCTAATGTCACAGCTTTGTGGATTCCTATGTTTGCCATGAGGGGCAGGGATAAGCTCAGGGTAGCTAGGTCAAAAATTGTTTTCCTGAACTACTGACCCATGTTTCTTAACCCTGCTTAATGTATTAATATACAATTTTGTCAGGTTTATGAAACTGTGCTGGGCCCTCCTTGACAATCCTCTTAGCTGTGTTTAGCCTTGTTCCTCATCCTACGCAGTCATGCAGAGCCTCTGCATGACCGTCTCATCAGTCAGTCAACTGTAGCCTTTGAGCTGAGTGCTAAGAACACCCCGCCCGCCCCCCCCCCACCCTATCCAGCCTAGATTCTTGGATAACAGCACATGCTGCCTTTGTTTTGAGCAGAGAAGAGGTGTTTTGAAACGCACTGCCACATGAAGGAATCTGGGTGGATATAACCCTCCCTGAGCCCCTTTGCTGTACTGGTTTAGTGTAGCCCAGAGCTGACCCACCAGTCTGCCTGACCTATAACCCTCATACAGCCAAGACTCAGAAAGGCTTCCGCTTCTGTACAGCGGCTTATGAGGCATCAGCTGAATAGAGGAATGCAGAAGGGACAGATGGAAAGGGAATGTGGAGGGGAGACCAGGGAGGGCCCTTGTTGGAAGTGATTGGGGATACATGAAAACGGATGTTTGCATTTCACTATTGTGCCCACAGTATGTTATATTGCGCTGTTTCTTTAAAAGCAGCAGTATCCTTAGGTGGGCTGGTGGGTTTTTGTTCCCAGCCCAAAGCCAAGTAACCCTGCTGCTGGTCTCTTGTAGTGCGGCTCAGCAGAGTACATGGCTCCGGAGGTGGTGGAGGCCTTCAGTGAAGAGGCCACCAACTATGATAAGCGCTGTGACCTGTGGAGCCTGGGTGTCATCCTCTACATCATGTTGAGTGGCTACCCGCCCTTTGTGGGCCACTGTGGGAGTGACTGTGGTTGGGATATGGGTAAACCCTGCCACACTTGCCAAGTAAGAATGCCACTTCCAACTGCCCTAGATTCTTATTCTAGTTTTCACTTATGCTTGTTTTTTCTGTTTACCATGTCTGCGCCAAAAACTGAATCCTGAACCTATGACTTCTTCAGACTGTACGTTTCCATATCGTTATGTTACTGTAAAGTGCTATCTCTCCCCCCTCCCCCAGAATATGTTATTTGAGAGTATCCAGGAAGGGAAGTATGAGTTTCCTGAGAAGGACTGGGCAAACATCTCCTCAAGTGCCAAAGACCTGATTTCCAAACTTCTTGTTCGGGACGCCAAGAACCGCCTAAGTGCCGGCCAGGTTTTGCAGCACCCCTGGGTGCAAGGGGTATGTCTCACTACCATTCCCCCACATTATCTTCAACTTGTTTATGCATTTATTTCACTGTGCAATGAATGGGAGCTCTTTTCAGTCGAACGACAAGTTAAAATGTGTCTCTCTGCTGTAGGGCTTCTCTGACACTCTGCCAACATCCATCCTACATCAAAGGTGAGATTCTTTCAGGGTCTGAGGGGTGTTGGGTGTGATCTTTCATAATTTGGATAGTTTGGTTCCTGGATGTGGATTTGACTGAAAGCTGTGGTATAAAAACTGTTTACTATGGTTATGATAGTCCTTGAGGGGTCTCACTGTCTTTTCACAATACACACATTATCCATGCCTTTCTAGACTCCCAAATAGTGGGCAGAAGGGGCTGGTAGAGAATTTACTGTTGCCATTTCTGGTTGAGGAAGAAAACCGAACAAAAACGGAGTTTCAATTTTTTGTGACTGCCAGTAGGCTGCATGTTACTCCGCTAAGCAGCTTCCAATTTGAAACGCTGCTTGAATGTATTCACTATCAGCTAAAAATAGGACGTCATAATGTCACAAGGCACATGTTATCAGCTGTTATTAATGTAAGTAGCAGTAGTTACTCTGTGAAATACCTTGGGGGATTCTAATAAGGCTGCAGTGTATATAGCTGATGGTCTGAATAGTTATGCGTTTGGTCAACATGAAATGGTTGACATATATATTAAGGAACTAAGCAGGAAAATAGCGTCATGTTCTCCTAATGTTTTTGTTTGGTCTCCTACCTTATCAGGAACAGTGCCAAGGACCTGACGTTCTTTGCTAGCAAGGCAGTGGCCATGAACCGGCAGCTGGCTGAGCAGGCTGTGATGGAGGAGCAGCAGATTGACGAGGGCCCAGTGGTCATCACAGCTAGCTCTACCTCCATGCGCCTCTCTCCTCCATCCAACTCCCAGCTGGCCAGGCGCAGGCAAAGGGGCAGCCGTCTTCAGACTGGCCCAGTCTCTGCGTCTGAGCTCTGCCAGCTCCTTGCACCGCTTGCCATCACATCATCATGTGCCTGAACCCCCCCCCCCCCACACCGTCCCAGGAGATTACTGCCATGCCTGTTCTCTCTCCTAACTGCCTTCTGCCCTGAAGCAGCACTTCTACAGCACATTGACTGGGGTATACATGCACACAACCAGGCTGAGTGGCTGCTGGGCCTGGTTGACACTGGAAGGTCAGTGGTAGGGGCTTTTCAAACAGTCTACAGTGTTTGAACTAAGTTTAGACACCAAAGGTCTGTTTTGCGGTTTCCTCGTGTTATAACTGGATCCACTGTGAATTACGTTTATCTGGAATGTTTCCCCATGCACCCAATGTCTGTATGCATACATGCTTATGCAAAAGCCAAGAGGAAGGCCTTATGAGTGGAGGGATTCAGTGAACAGTTCAGAAGGTTTGAAGTTGATGCAGTTCATGCCTGCTACAGTCCATTCTGTGGTTGAGACTTTCAAAGCACTTCCGGTTTATTTTGCTTTATCTTCATGAATGTGTCTAAATGCCCCTTGTCTGCTGAAGGTTTGTGCTCAGTGTACGAAACCTCGTTGCTCTGCACTTAAGCCTGTACTGGAGAACCACTCTGACCATCCCTTATGCTGCAATGCTTAACAGTACAGTTCCACCTTAACAAACCACCAATGGCCATGCATCATTCAATATTCATCTGTGTTCTGTCATCAGGGAATTCCTCCAGAATCTCTGCAGTGCAGTAGGGCAGGGGTGGCAAACTAAGGCCAGTGAGCCGAATCTGGCCCGCTAGGCAACTCCATGCTGCCCGCAGTAGGTACAATTGGAATTACTTAGGTATTATAAGGGACTTACAGTAAAAATGTTGCCCTCTTCTGGCCTGCAAATATTTGATTACAAAAACAATGTGGCCATTTAATTTCCAAATCCTGATGTGGCCCCTCCCTTGCATTGGGGCTCAGGTCAGTGTGTTTAGCCTGCTGACACGTGGTTCAGCACCCACTCAGTTCTTGGCACTTGTATATTTGGTGTGCTGTCATCTGACTAAGATGTATTACATGTGAACATATTTACTGTTTTTTTTGTGACTGCTGTTATTAAAAGCACATTTGGCTGATTTAGCTAACCTTTTATTTTTTTATCAGGGTTGAAAGGGGAACTTAATGCTATCCTCTCCAACAGCCATTTAGAAACCCAGGTCTGGAGGAATGCCTGTCAGTCTGCAGCCTCACTAATTTGTTTCAGTACATTGACTTGACTGGCTGCTTCGTTCTGATACATTTTTGTTAGTCACTTAGCAGATTCTCTAATCCATAGCTCCTTACAGGAGTAATTTGGGTTCAGTGTCTTACTCAAGGACAGAATTTTGGACCTTGCTGGCACTGATTTGAGCTAGGAGCATTTTGGTTATCTAATTGGTAGGTTGTCACCCAAAACGACCAAGTTTCTGATACTCCTAAGTTTTCTAAAGTGGAAATGGAAATTGATTGGTCATGATTACCATTTTAATGTTAAATGTGTTTGGGGACTAGGTATTTTAAAGGGTTTTTAAAGCAATTATTTTTTTACCCAAGCCGCCCACAGACCGGTCATGCCATCTCTTGTTCCTGGTTGAGAATGGCTGCTCTACAATGTGGTTCACATCTGATCAGAATCAAACTTTTTATATAAAATATAAACCAAAAATGTAGGTAAAGCATTCCGGGTGGGGTAGTGGGTGTAGATCAATTTTAGATTTTAAACGTTCAACTCCATACCAAGGTGGGACTGCAACACTTATTTTTTTTATTTTTAATCCTTATGCAGTTGTTCATGTGGAACACCGGATGTTGTTTTGGAAGCAAACAAGGGTTTGTTCCTGTTGAAAGTACAGCACAAGTTATGTATACTTTTCTATGAATGCCAAGTCAAGGCTTTTTCAAAAACTGTCTTATGTGAAAGTTCTGGCAATGATCTATTTGGAAACTATTTTCAATATTTCCAAAATTGACATTATGGCTAGAGTCTTTAGAGAACCTATTGCCATTTGCCAAAGAAGGTAAAATACATTTAAATATGACTTGTGAGGTCTGATGTTTAAGAGGGAGATCTCTCCCATTACCAAGGAGTAAGAATCTACTGTTTTATGGGACTCTGGAGGGGAAAACATTTATCCCTTGACATCAAAGGGCCCATTATGCTGATAATAGGACACTGATTGTAATTCTTTTTAAAGAAATTTCCACATTTTGTTTTATGTCTTATAGTAAGACTTACTTGAATTTACTGTATATGCAGCGGTTTTTTAGGGAAACTGCTTTGCTAACAATCTGAACCCAAGCATTAAGCTTTGTAGGGCAATCTTTTGGGTTTTGAAATACCTATACAATTCAGTATTTCTGCCTTTTATAGTTTTGAAAATGCATTACATTTCTGCCTTCACCTGTATTTGATGACTTTCTCCCTACATTTTGTTAGGGTGGGTTTCTTGAAAATGCTCATGTAGGACTTCAAAGGTATATAATCTTTGTTTGAAAAATGTTTGTCCAAAGCGGTAGTCATGCACTGCCTTTTATCTGGAACATGGATAAAGGCTATCTTGCCTTGTTTTAAACTTTTTAAATGCTTTTTTTTTTTAACAAACACTCAACTTGTTAGTCATTAACCTTTCCACAATTCGAATGTAGCCTGCAGGCAATTGAGTGTTCAATAATGTTTGATATGTTTTTCATACATAGTTCAGTTTCAATGATGTATCCTTTTGTTTTTCTACAATGTGGTTATATCCTCAAATGTTGATCCTTCTCTTCTAAGTTGACTTGCTTGTTAAGTTGTGATACTTGTCAGCCCAAAATAATGGGACAAATGTTTGAATCATTTTTGAGACAAAAGCATTGATTTATATGAGCACTTTACCATGTGAATGATTGCAGTTCATGCAAAGCAAAATTTGACTTGCAGACTTTTGTAATTTTTTTTCTAGATAAATAAAAACCATAACTGCTTTGAACCAAGTATTTGATTTGTCTTTTTGGAAGCTGACAAATGCTTTGGGGCTAATACAAAGGGAATTGTTTAAATGGACATTGAAATTGGGAGGACAGAAAGCGAGTTAAGCGGTGTTGCTTAGTTGCCATGAATCCATTAAGAATATCTGTTGGTTAAAAACTGCCTCAGTTGTGGCTAAAACCAGTATCTGGTGGGAACACCATTTGCTTCAAGCTGTATAAAACCTGTAATTCAAAGTTGATAGGACTGTAGATTGTGGAATGTCATCTAATATTTAATAGCTGTGCTAGTTGGTGTGAACTGAAACTCTAGAGATTCTTAAACATGCTCAAGGGGTCACTAACCTGATTGTGCTGTCTAAATCCACATCGCACAAACAACTCTGAGGACCAGCAGTCCTGGAGCTGCGGAGACTTCATCTTGAATGAGGTTCTGCTAGGAAACTCTGTCAAGGTACACCTGCAACCGCATCAATCACATTGGGGCAAGCATAAAGGACCTCAAAGGCACAGTGAAACAGTGCTGCTTAACTTTGTTAGCCCCCTCCTGAATTGCAACCACTGGAAGCCCAGGACATGGCTGCTTCACCTTCCCAGCAGCAATCTGAATTTAAGTTTGTGTAATGTCCTCCAGGGCTGCACTGCATATCTGCATACATTCCCTGTGTTCTTGACAGTCACATCTGGTGAGTACGCAGGCTGTCCAAGAACTGGAGCATATTTAGCATCCACTGACCAAGGTCATGGTGGCAGGTAAACTGCTTTGAAGGGACCTTTGGATCTTGTTAGGGAATCTCAGCATTGAAATCGCCATCAATAAAACCGTTTTTTGACACCAAGGGTCTGTTCACAATGTTTACACCAGCCAATTGCTTGTCCACATGACCCATGCATTGTGAAAACTGTTTTTTCTCCAGGATTACTGAAGTACAGTGGATAGGAAGTCCACACACCCCTGTGAAAATGCCAGCTTTTTGTGATGTAAAAGAATGAGACAAAGAAATCATGTCAGAGCTTTTCAGTTTGTTTTTCAAGTGAATTCATGTTATAGGTCACATTAAAGGTGGAAAAATGTCTGACATGATTTATCTTTGCCTCATTCTTTTACATCACAAGAACCTGCCATTTTAACGGGTGTATACACTTTTTACATCCACTGTATGTTACAACCGCAAACTGTAGTCAGGTCAACTTTGGTGATGAAGAAATTCGCATTAAATTCTCAAAACAGTTCTGGTGGACATTCTTGAAGTCATGTCAACTGCATGCCTTTAAACTAGTGGGATCTATGGCATTATCTTGCATGACATTTTAGTGGCCTCTGAAAAAAAGATGAATGCTACCTAACAGGAATGTGTAAAAAAAGAAAAAAGCTACTTTTTTCTGTCATGAAACATCGGCGCAACACTGTTTATTTTTGTTAATTGTACAAATACAAACTATGACCATCATTATCCAGCAGGGCATATTCAAATATTCTACGTCTCTGCTTTTTCAATAAGAACAGTATTTCCCAACAAAAATGTCTTTAAACTTTAAAACCATGTTGACAACTTGGCCAAACTCTACGTCTCTGCAGAAATACAAACTAAAATATCCTCTAAAAATAGACAACTCAGTACATGCTAGTGAACTCATAGCCCTCATATCTAAAACCGTCACTATTTCTCCTGCAATGTACAGTAACACTTACTACCCCTGATGGAGTTGACCACAAATGGAGGCAATCCTTTTGGAATGTATTATGAACAAATATGAATCACCTCTGAAATATACATATGCTTTAACAAAGGAATAATAATAGTTGGTTTGTTGAAGCTATTACACATTTATTGTACATTCTGACTCTTAGCTATTCCCAAAAGATTTCCTGGACAGTTATCTTGTTGGTCAAATTTCAGGTCATGTGAAATTATTTATTAAATGATTTCATCCAGAGTCAAAGACATAAGAATACATGACTGTATTCACACAAAGCAGCTGATGCAACTAGCTGTAAGAGGCACCGCCTTATGTTCCCCCTGGAGATCTGGCAGTGTGGTTAATCAACCAGAACAGTTAGGACACAGCCATTACATTCTGATCGGATATTGTAATTTTTCAAATCCAACATAATACAGGAAAGGAATTTCTATCTAGGCTTCTATCATGTTTATTTTATTACTAACATCACCTTTAACCTCAAGGAAATTGTAACATTCTGACCGGATATTGTAATTTTGTCAATTGTGACATAATACAGGAAAAACAATTATATCATATTTACTTTACTACTAACATCATCATTGATCTCAAAGAAATTATGTAATAGCATTCCCAGTTTGTCTGAGTTTATTGTTACAGAGAAGGATAAAGCCATCTAGTGGCCAAAATCCAGTTTAGCATGAACATTAAGGGCTTACAACATAAATAACTTCCTTCACTGGTCTTTAGTGTGAAATAGAGAATGCATCCAACATAGTTGGCTAGAGGACATACCTAACAGGGTGAAATCAGGTTCTGTAACAGACGTTGCCATTTACGGCATCCATCATTTTAATTTGGTCAATTGGGTGGTATCTCTAACTTCACTTGCAGATCCCCCCTGATGACCCTGTTGATAATGCGTTCGATTGGTCCAACACGGTCAACCGGGGTGACTCAGCTAATATACAGAAAAAAAGATTGTAATGGCCTCAATGCTGCTGACCATGACTAAATCCCAAATGAACCCCTTCCCCAGCATGTTCACAAGGTTCCTAAGTCTGTGGCAGTGATAATTTAGGAGTTCATTAGACGTGAGGATAGGCGTGCCTAATTATAAAACAGATACATTTGCTTATGTCTGCTTTTGAGAACTGACACAATATTACATACATGTTTAATGGTTTCTGAGGATTATATACTGAAAATGGCCGGGATTTGTTAATACGAACTCTATACTTGTTTCATTATTTAAAAGTAAAACATGAATTACATGCTTCAAATCAAGTATCCCAAAGATGATGGACTTTTGAATCCCCTTGCCACTCTGGAAATCACCATCAGAGTTTGGTCAGCAATGTGACAATGGAGGGCTCTCTGATCCAGTTGGTTGGTGCAAAGGGCTGGTTTGGGTTTCATGGATTTCAATGGCTGAGGAGCAGCTCTTAAATTGGAGTATCTCTCCCCCTAGTGTTTACTTCATAAAACTACTACAGCTCACCTAAAAGTATTGCAAACAGGCAATCCAAAAAAGTTTCTGAACAATTTCTGTTTTGGGTAATGGATTACTTAATTTACCTGGTTATAGGGTTATAGGGATGCACATACCTGGTCTGACAAGCTTAATCGCCAAACTCTTGGGAGGAGCACTTCCCTGTCTCTTAGTCAATGTAATTTCCGGGCATTATTATGATCAGTGGGCCCTGTCACGCTATGAGCCTAGTGAATAATACCCAAATTTACAGTGTTAGCTACGGCCCTGCATCAAGTCAAGTAGCTGTCTCTATGACAACAGGAACATTGCTACATGCACTTTTCACTGTAGAAGAATTATCAGAACCTCCTGTTGTCAGAGACATTTTTCTCCTCTATATCTTGTCCCAGTGATGTTACTGTCATTTGGCTCGTCTACCCTTGAAGTTGTTGACCAGCGATCAAAGGCTGGGAATCAGTTTCAGTGGTACAGCCTATTATCATATTCCCTTGTTTATACTCCTATTACTCTGTTGATACACAGCGGCTTCCACCCTAAAGACTTTTTTACACTTCAAAGCAAGCTTACAATCAGCCAATTGCTTTCTGATTTCTTTCATCTTCACATGAGACTCAAGTCTTGTCTGCACATTTTGGTGGAATTAGTTTTCCACAAATTTGAAATCCAGCATAACTGTCTGTTTTAGAGTTCTCTCCAATCCTGTAAGTAATGAATGTCTTCAACATACTTGGACCGACTTTACTTTGACTGGTGAAGATCTGTGAGTTTGTCAACTTTGACAAAAAGTCAAAAAAAAGTCCTCTTTCTGGCCTACTTTAGCCTTTCTGGAAGTAGCATCCCAATAAATCAAAACAACAGCATGGCACATCTACAACTTCCGTATTATCTTTTGACTGATACTTTGCTCTAGACTGTGCCTCCAGTGCAATTTTACTGGAAGAGGGTTGTTCACTGACCTACCAGCAGGACCATTGTCAGAAGTGGATGTCTTGTCTTTGGAAACCATGGTCTGAGCAAATACCTTGTCACTTATCTCAGATTCAAGAGTGGATTGGATGGAGCAGGAGGAATATTAGCTCATAGGCCAATAGCTGCTGTCAGCCTCACTAGTAGTGGTGCTATTGTTTCTTTACTCTGGAGTGTCCACAATGATTTTGACACACCTGCCGCCATCATTGTTACCCAGGTGCATAGACATGCACACTTTGCAGTCAGATGGTAACTCTACACGATAACATAAGAAATCAATTTCATAAATAGATTAAATATCAGAAACAATAGCTAACATAGTAATCTAAACACTGCTGTGGCTTCTCCTATTATCTACTCCTGCCAGGTTCATTGTGCCAAGTGTTCTCCAGTAGATCATCCAGGTCATGATCTAACCAGCTATCCCTTGTGAGAAAGGATGTGGCTAGACCAAAGGCTGAACTTTCACTAGGGACAGGGGGACATGATCCCTACACTTTCAGAAATCACCACCCCTACACACACACACATAATTGGTGGACTTCACTGATAAGGCAAACATAAAATATATTATACAAAGGTTAAGCTTTGTCATGCCTCATATTAGCTAAATGTGATGGTGACAGCAGTCCCAGCAGGGACAGCCACCGGAGACAGATCTGTTAGAGTGGAGGTGAATTTTGTAATGTAACATAAACATAATGCCTGTTTTAGTCATTTCTATTAAAATGAAATTGCACTCTCACCACAAATCATTGCATCGCGTTTTCTACAATATTACTTGTAAATGTATACTATTGGTAAAATCTGCAACCAAACAATGATGCACCTTTTCTAGCTTTTTTTTTCTAGCATTTTGAAGTTAAAAAATTTGACCCCCCGCTCTTTGCCTCACAATGGTTTCATCCAGTGCCCCCCAGCCGTAGCACGTGGAGCAGGACACAGTGCGTGTGTGGGAATCTGACTTTATGAGTTTGTAGTTGGTGACTGTAGTTCAAAGTATATGTTATACATTTCTTTACTTCTAACACGCAGTACAATAAAACATTTCTAACTGTCGCCAGCCTTCATTTTTGCTGCATTGAATTACAGGTCACACTTTGCTGACGTTTGCCAGCAAGTTACAGTACATCCAGCGTTCGCAGCTGTTCGAATTCGAGTTAATGAGACAAGCTTGCAATGCAACGTATTTAGTGTTCCTTAGCTGGCGAAGTCAAAGTGTTCGTGTCTATCGTCTGAAAGGCACTAAGTGCACGTAGCAAACGTGAGGTTTTTCCAGTATTTTATGTTGGTAAGGTTCACACACAATAGCTGAATTTGAAGAGCTACATACCGAACAAATCGATAGCGCAAAGTAAAACAGTATACCAGCACTACTTTTGGTGTCCCCAAAATAATTGCTCTAGAGAAAATGTCATGTAATTGTCCAAAAGTTGATTTTCGCCCCTGGACGTGACACTTTATATACATGACAGCGAGACTGAGTCGTGAACGTGCCACATATGGCGCGTTTAGTCAGATGCTCTTAGCAAAATGCATTGTGCCATTTGGACGGGTTATTAGAGGCTTTACAATGGGCGTTTCAATCGGCCTATTTAAGCAGAGACATTATCTGTTGTGGACTATTGTTCATAGTAGGCCTAAATAAACATCTAAATACGAATTCAATTTCTACACTCGATTTTTCAGAACAAAAACAGATTGAATCATTATTAACCACGGAATATATTAAACTATAATAGACTATACGTCTTGAAATGACTAACCGGATCTCCCTGCCACTGAATAAACATATTTTGAAGACTTAAAACCTTAATAAACATCAAAATAAAAAAATATATTTTGGACCAAGCGTTCCAGTCGGAAAGGGGAGGTGTATAACATTATTTGTGGCGTGTATAGATGTATCATGGGCTTCATACCCGTAACACTGCGATTGGTGATCAGTCTCAATTACCTCGTCCCATGGCCATATGATCAGTTCAGCAATTTCCTAAATTCAACACACCTTGTCTTTCAGGTAGGATCTAGGGTTGCCTCCACTCTCTTAACTGATTGGCTTAGCAAAATGTAAAGCTGTGTATATATATATTTTTAAATGTCACAGTTTGCCTCATTTGAGAGATGGTCACCTTGAGGTTCAGCACTGGAAGGTATGGTTGCGTTATTTCAAACTCTGTAGGCTTTTTTTTATGGACCTGGCTTTTTTATTAATCTGTAGATGTAATATGATTATTTGTTATTCATGTTATATGAATGTTTATATCACCTTAGACTTGTCACTTAGCAGAAACCCTAATTCTATCAGCCTAATTTTGTCAAAAACCTGCTTGAATGAAATTTGGTGTAACTTTATGCCATATGGCATAACAGCCCATGGCCTGTTGACTGTTGATAGCATTTTTCTCAAACTAATTCTGTTTCTCTTATTTTATAGGCTCTTTGACTAGGAGTGCAAAGAGGACAACTCTGTCATCAAGATGCAGCTTCTGAAGACCATATAATGACTGAAGTGTTCATGTAATCTTATGAAATAAAGTGAATGTGTCTGGTTGAGTCAAATTATGAGGCTACTGGGGTGGAGAATTCTGCAGCATATGTCTCATGTTACTGAACAAGATGATCAGAACTGAAATCCTTAGACTTGGAAGTGATTACTATACCTGTAAACAAATTGAACGCAGTTGAATTCCAAGAACCATATTAAGTAGAACTGCAGCAGGCTATAGTGCAGTATCAATACAGCAGATGGGAGGTAGTGTAGCGATTAGCCTATTGAGCTCAAAAGTCCTAAGTTTAATTTCTTAACCGATTGTTAATATACTAAAAACATTGATATGATTAAAAATGAAACATATCTGAACAAGTCCAGGCCAGTATTATGAGAAACATTTTCACTTTGGACTGAATAAGCCCCACTTACACACAACGCACAAGGCAAATGGCATTCTAAATAACGTACATGGTTGCGATATGTGGGGCTTTCTCGCGACAGCTTGCTTTAGCCATCCAACATGGCGTCGTAGGGACGATGTTATTGTTGTATTAGCTACGTTAAGCTAGCCATGCGACGATAAGTGAATTCCTGCCGATGTATTCAAACTAAAAAAGAACCAAGCATAACGAACTGTCTGTATCAATTCTGCGGGTATGAGACAGGTCTGGGAAGACGATGCTGAGATCCACCGGTTTCTTCCGTGGGATTGACTGCCCGTTTTACACGGATAACGTTAGCTGCAACGGGAAAACAAAAAGCAACAAAGATGGGTGCAAAAGACCTTACTGTCATTTCAGACACAGCAAACAGAGACGATCTTATGTATCAAATGAGATTAAAAAATCAAAAGAACTTTACTCCATACAAAAGGGTGAGTTGCTTTCTGTTGTAGTCATGTATTGTTAGCTAATTTGCTAACGGTACTCGCTACTACTGTACGTAGCTATCCGGCTGTGTGTTTAGCCAGGTTTAACGTTATGTCGCAGTGTCTGTATAGTGCTTTAATGTTTAACAATCATCAGATTAGAAAACCTTTAAGCACTGTGCAATTTATTTTGGATACATTATGTTGAGGTTATTGATGATGCCTTGAACCGAATATGTTGGTTGTTGAAAATACCATTTAAACCTTATGTCTCTTCAGTTTAGACAGAATGGAACAACTATAACTCAACTGAACTATAAGAATAGTGTGAAACTGTACTTTGCTAATCGTAATCTATATATTTTGTCTCTCCAGAGCAAGGTGGCTATGACCCATTCAACCCAGAGGTAGTGAGACCTGAGGAGCAGAAGAATGGGGAGCCTGCTTCTGCAACAGTGGATGTTGGTGCCCTGGAACTTGAATTGGTTAACCGTGCCATCGAAGAGGTACGCAGTGAGGTGGAGTGGGAAAAGAAGAAGCTCTCACGAATCGGGGACCAGGAATATGACCCTACCAGCAGTTCTCCCAAATTGGTTATCAAACAGCCAAAACCAGTCTCACAAACAGGGGACCAGAAATATGACCCTACCACCAGTTCTCCTAAAACGGTGGTTAAACGTCCAAAACCACCGGCTGCTGCATCTCACTTGGCGTATGATCCAGGCAGATACCAGATGACCTCAACGGTGGATTACAACCCCACCCCTCGCTCCAGTAAGTACACCTTGGACCCTGAGGGCAAGAACATCCATGCCAGCTCCATGGAATATGTGCCCACGTCAGTTACCAAAACCGCTGTGAAAAATCCTACTCCTGAAATACCCTCTTCCCCCACTAGTCCTAAGTACTCCTCTAATGCATCCCCCTCCAAGAACAAGTACACAGTGGATCATTCTAAACCATCCACAGACATGGAATATGACCCTCTCTCCAACTATTCAGCTAAAATTGCTGGCAATAATAAGAAAGACCAGAGGACATGTGCTTCTAAGGGTGAAGGGAAAAAGAGACTTCACCATTCAGGGACAGAGAAGCGATCAACGGATGAGGAATACGTCCCGACCATTAAGAAGCCTCGACAAGTGATACCGGACCCACTGAAGTACACCGCCCGTTTTTCTGAGTCTGATGAGGAAAGCTCTGGGACGGAGTATCGGCCCACCTCTTTAAGCCGCCTGCAAAGGAGGAAGAGCAGCAGTGGGTCAGTTGAGGAGGCCACTGTTCCAGATAAAGGGGAGAGGACAGAGGCAGCCCCGGTTAGGTTAAAACAACACAGTAGACAGTATTCTAAAGAGCAGGAGGACGCCGCGCCCTGGGAGTCGGAGGACTCAGAGAACCACGAAGTAGCTAGGCAAAGAGACAAGTCAGTGACAGAAAAAGTGCCAGCTAAAACGATCCATACAAAGAGCAGCAAAGTAGAGAAGGTGCATACATCTGAAAAGGAGTCAAGTAAAAGGACTGGTGTTGGTGGTGGGGGCAGCGGTAAAGAGAAAGTAGCAGGGGATGGTAAGAAAAAATCTGATTCAAAGAAATTAATCCATGAATCTGACAAAAAGGACAGCAAGAATCAGGCAAAGAAGGATGAGAAAAGAAAGATGAAGGATAAATCCATAGACAAAAGCAAGAAAGAGGGAAAGGAAGAAAAAAGAGGCGACGGAAAGAGTAAGATCAGGGCAGACAAAGCAAAAGGAGTGTCAAGTAAGAGAGAAAAGGGGGATGGTGACAATAAAACATCCAAGATTTCAGACAAGGAAAAGGGCTCTTCTAAATTGAATGAACACAAGAATGGTAATCATGACAGCAGTGGAAAAGAGAAGGACCCCAAGAAAGTTGGGAAAGCGAGTTCCAACAGCAGTAAATGCAAGGTGAAGAAAAGTGACAGCAGCTCCCCCAATGGCAAGACGGGTAAGGTGAAACAAAGATCTCTGAGTCACGTTGATCTGTTTGGGGATGAAAGTGCAGATGACAAAAGTGAGGAGGAGGAGGAGGAGGAAACAATTGTGAGGAAGTCAGCTGCTGCTTTCAAGAGAGGCAGTTTAAATAAGAGGAAGGTCTCTGAGCTCACCCCCTCATCCTCCGAGGATGAGGACGCTGGTGCGGAAGATGACAGGGGCTATGATGACACGTATGGTGTGCGTGTGGACTACTCCGGTCTGCAGGTGGATCTGGACTTTGACCTCGATGATGATCCAATGGAAGAGTGCTTACGGATCTTCAATGAGTCCAAGGATATTAAGACTGAGGACAAGGGAAGACAATTGAAGGTACATATTGACATCTGGCTCAATTCATTATAGGTTGTTTTCTATAATATTTCCTTGGACTAGCTTTCACTGAAGTTTGGGATGTTCATACAGGTATGTACTGGTATCATTTTCTTTAGAATGGGACTAAATGGTATTTGTTTAGGTCTGACTTATTATATTAGTGTATTGTTTCAAAAGTTAATTTGTCTCCATTCTCAGCTCTCTAAAGATTCAGAGGATGAAGAGGCCACAGATAACAATCTGACCACTCTCTTTCCTGGTCAGAAGAAGAGGGTTTCACATTTTTCTGCAAAAGGAAGTGTGAGTTGGTTTTCTGGTATTTAACCAGCCTTATGTTGTTACCACCTTTGTATAAAATAATCAAATACAAACTGGATAACATTTTTCAGACTGAGGTGACCCCGAAGCCTCCGCCATACAGGAGGCTTACTGCCCAAGAGATCTGTTACCAGCGCATGCAGATTGCCCAGCAGCAGGCTGCCCAGCTTGCTGCAGCCGTTAAGACCGCCTCTGCCACCGCACCCAGACCCAGGCCCACCTCGAACCCCTTCCCCGGGGAGAGGAAGAGAGTAGCGCACCGCCCCACCCCTTTACCATCCTCCTCCAAGTCCGGTAAGAATGCTCGGAATAACACCAGTCTTTTACACCATATTGTCAGGTCATCTAAAAAAAGAGTTTGTATCAGTCAAAAGTTTGTGCACACCTATTTTACCCAATGTACGATAATAGTGAAGACCTCAAACGTAGCAAAAAAGTGTGTAAAATTGATGTATATTTTAGATTCTTTAAAGTAGCCACCTTTTGCCTTGATGACAGCTTTGCACACTCTTGGTATTCTATTCTATATCAGTTGAAATAAGAAGCACAATTCAAAGCAACATTTTGTTTATTTGATTTATTCCAGGGTACACAGGTACAGAAATGACAAAGCATTGGGTGATTGTGGTATATGAATATCGGCATTGGCCAAGATAGTGTGTGTTTGTATGCCTGTGTGTTTTTTAGGTCTAACTATACTCATGGGGACCAAATGTCCCCATGAGTATAGTAAAACCAGAAATCATTTCCCCATGAGGCAAAAGTCAATTTCCGGTTTAAGGTCAAACTTAAAATTCATTTTAGAGTTAGAATTGGGATTTCTTTAAGGTCCAGGCATTGTTGGTTAAGTTTAGGGTTAAGGTTAGGCATTACATCTAGGTAAAGTTTAGGCATGAATGTTACTTTATTGAGGTTAGGGTTAGGTTAAAGTTAGGGTAAGGGTTAGGGTTAGGTTTAGGGTTAAGATTAGGGCAAGGGAGCATGCAACTTATTTTTTTCTGGTCCCCATGAGGGTGGCCATACAAACTTGTGTGTGTGTTTATATGCATATTTAATGCTGGCGCAATAATATGAAACCAGAAAGTTTAATGAAAGTCGTGTGATAATTCTTTCTCTATCTAGCTGCAGGGCTTGCAGAGGCTAAGCCAGCGGGCAGCAGAGTGTTGTCTCCGGTGAGGACCCTCCCAGGAGGCCTGTCTGTGAAGGCCCAAACATCAGCTGGAATCCTGTCAAAGACCACCACCACTGTCGTACAGAAGAGAGTGGCACACACTCCCACAATGAAGGTAATTCCAGGCATTTATATAGAGTCACAACAAATCTAATCGATGCATAACATCTGGTGCCCGGCACTGAGGTTTCACAGCAAACAGCCTGTAAAATCTACATTCTTTCATCTTCACAACATCGCCAAACTCAGACCTTCCCTCTCCTGTCCTGCTGCTGAAGCCCCAATACATGCATTCATAACCTCCCGCCTGGACTACTGCAAGTCCCTACCTACTGGCATCTAATCTACATCCCTCCAAAAACTCCAAATGGTTCAGAACTCTGCGGCCAGACTACTCACTCACACCAAGTCCCGGCAACATATCACCATTAACCTCTCTCTAAAACCATCTGTGACTCTGAGACTATCCCCATCTTCCAGCAACGCACCAAGACTCATCTGTTCCAAATCACCTACCCATAGCCACGCCAAATCTCACACGCTCAATAGTCGTTGTTCTCTCATAGTGTTTATTTGGTTTCTGTTTGTTTTCTGTTCCATGTCACTATTGTACAGCGTCTTTGGGTCCCTGAAAAGCGCTATATAAATATAATGTAGTATTATTATTATTATTAGCATTCGTTTGTCCAACAGGTTGGTTTTTGGAACAGCACCGAGGTGGACTAAATGTGACAGTGTGACTGTCATGACAAATTACCCTGTTTCCCATTTTATCTATTTGCATATTTATAGCTGTCATCAGAACTTAATGTTAGATTCTGGGCACATGAGTAAAAACACTGTGCGTCTTTGGGTTTTCAGTAATTCGGTGAAGTTATCCAAAACCAAATGCCCCTGTACGTGCAGGTAATTCCACAATAACTGGTTGTGCCAAGT
Organism: Esox lucius; assembly: GCF_011004845.1. NCBI lineage: Eukaryota > Metazoa > Chordata > Actinopteri > Esociformes > Esocidae > Esox > Esox lucius. Next base: position 14,749,967 of record NC_047576.1, read on the forward strand.
TAAGCTGCGATGGCGGCAAACAAAACACTTCCTATAGTTGTTTACTAGTCTCTTAAATCATAGGAATTTTGGCCCTACTCTTCCCAGCAGAAGTGATTTCTGAACGGTTGATTGGATCATGTGACAAAAGCATTAGTTTAGTTTGGATTATGCTTGCTAGTTGTACAAAGGGGATGCCACGTAGCTGCAGCTTTTTGCTTACTTTTTGCTGAAGGTGTTTGACAAAGCATTCAAGAAGCAACTTTGTTGCAAGCGACCAAAACTGAGTGATTCTTGTTTTCAGAGCTCTGCAATGAGGCGTCCTGTGATTCCCACCGAGTTTGGGGCGAAAGTGCCCACTAACATCCGTCAGCGCTACCTCAACAACTTTATAGATGAGTTTCTGAAATTCTGCCCCTCTGAAGACTTGGCCTTCCAAATGGTATGTGTGAGAGGTTTGAACAAAATATATAATTAGAGTGGTTGCACTTCCATATATAAAATATTGTGGCTGCACTTTCTCTGGGTTTTTGAGTAAAATCTGGATCCGTTGCCACAGCCACTTTAATGAAATTCATCTCTGGCTAATGTGTGTCCTCTTAGCACTGCTGGTGGTGAGTCTGAAAAGGCTGGAGGCATAATGTCTAAATATTTAATCTGGGTTATAGTTGTAACTGCTGACTGTCTCTAGGCCTTGGAAGAGGAGAAGGTGGTGTATGACCGGAGCAGCAGTAAGAACATCTACCTCAATGTGGCAGTCAACACACTGAAAAAACTGCGCAGCAAGAGCAGCGCCCCGGTTCCAGCCGTTGCCAGTATGTCCCTGACACTGTACCCGTGTAACAGTTTGTCTGGCGGAGTTGTTTTGTCATTTTACAGTGGCACTGATCTAGGATAACATTTCCAAAAATGACAGCCTTTATCGTAACAATCACCAGTGCCTAATCAGCCAGCCCGTCTCACAGGGAGCCCCGCAGTGGCGGGGAACAGGAAGGCCCAGTCCCATGAGGAGGTGCTTGGGGGACGGCTCGCAGCCAAGACCAGCTTCACCATCAACAGGACCGGCAAGCAGCTGGAGGAGAAACTCAGCGGTGAGTAGCTGGTCTTCTATTGGTTGGAGGTGGTGTTACTTGTTATAGAGGTTTAATTGGGTTTGTATCGACTGTCCGGCTGCAGGTGTCATTCTGTACAGGAAACTAAAGGACTATCTGATGACGGAGGAACAACTTAAGGAGCATGGATACCCTAGGCCACATCCTGAACGCTCTGGTAGAGCGGTGGTTCACAATCTACCAGAGAAGAAGAATGTTGATGGTATGTCCCCCCCAAAGCACCTACGTTACATTTGTACATTTTAGTCATTCAGCAAATGCTCCCATACAGAGCAATTTACAGAAGTGATTGCATCAATGTTTGTACTTGGGACTCTTGTTGTAAAGCCCCACCAGACGGTGGTAAAACGCTCCTGCCCCACATTAACAGCACAGACGTCTCATTGCGATCGTCCCACTGAAACACATTAGAAAAAACACACAGCGCTGGCCCTGGTGCAACCGCACCCCCCATAGCTACGTCAGTGATTGTTCGTCACGATGGCTGGTTCTTTCTCTCTCACCCACACATTTAACACCTCCAAAGAGAAAATGCATAGATTTATAAAATCGATTTCTGGAAGAATGTACTTCATATCGTCCAAACAAGAATCCCAATAAATGGGGAAGTATTTTTTCCCCCGGGCCTAGTTGCATGCACCATGCTATTCCAGCTGAGCTACGAGGGTTGTCTTATGGGATATAGTCTCATTTAGTAGGCGCATAAAGGAAGATGTAGGGACTTACATGGACTCTGGGTCACTCCTGCCTCAATGGTCATCCTACTGCATGTGACAAACTCATTGCCCACACAGCCAAAATGCAATACAAAAATAATAAAAGCTATCTGAGGAGAGCTTTTGACATGCAAAGATGCAAACCGAACCCTTCCATTCTGTAACTCTCTAGTGGTTTTTCTTACAATGAGACATCATTGCAGGGACATAATTAATGCAGAATTGGTTTGTTTTGCTAAAGACCCATTTTCCAGTGTGGGGTCTTAGAGCTTTCAGCACAGGTGGTGACACTGTCACCTGCCACTGTGCTGCTTAGAAGCCTAATGCAGTGGACAGGCTAGTATTGCTAGCAAGTAATGTGTAACGGGCACTTGGGTGTGCATTGAACTAGCCACAAAGTGAAGCATGATTGGGACTCTACATTGTTTTTTGTAACTTAAAAAAAAAAAAAATTCTGCAGTAGGCCTACATTTTTAACTATTTTTAATCAGGTCTCTGATGATAATATACCGACTTCAAGTTTGTTTTGAATTGGGTTTGGGATCAGAGTTGTTCTGATAGTTGATCACATTGTTCCCCGGAACGGTTTCTTTCTAAAGCATTTTCCAAGGTGTGCTGTCGATGTGGGGCAGAGTATAAGATCAACGCCAATGGTGGCTGTGTTCGCAAGGAAGAGTGCCATCACCACTGGGGCCGTCTGCGGAGACATAAAGGTAGGGCTGTCCATCACGTCTTACAAGGTTGCGATTATTTACATACTTTAAAGAGAACGACGACCTGAACGTAGTCTAATATGTTCAGTTAGCCTAGCAGGACCTTTTAGGCCGCGCGTGTGTCTGTGTGTTAACAGTATCAGGAGGCTGGGAGACCAACTACAACTGCTGTTCCGGGGCCGTGGGCTCTCCAGGCTGCTCAGTGTCTACGGTAACACACCAAACAGTTTGTCTCCTTTGGATTCATGTGAACAGGACCCAATGGCAGTGTTATTTCAGACAGGGCAGGGTTGTCCGTTGCTCGTTTGTGAGTGCTACTCATTGGACTCGAGGACGCCCCTTCGAAACAGAACAGCTTCTCGGTCTTTATTAATAAACGCTGCCTCCTGTGTTCCCACAGCAACATGTTCAAGATGGACGCAAAGAGTCTCTGGACGGCTTTGTTCAGACCTTTGAGAAACAGCTGCCCGCGGATGGCAACGGGGGTGTCTACGCCCTGGACTGTGAGATGGTCAGCTGGCTGCTGTGCTGCTTTATCTAGGCCACAGTTAGACTGCTGAAGGTTGTTTTTAATAGCCTGTCGTGTGTGTTCTGGTTTCTCCAACTCTCCTCTGTAAATAGTGCTACACAAAGCAGGGTCTGGAGCTGACCCGGGTGACCGTCATCAACTCTGAGCTGAAAGTCATCTACGACACGTTCGTCAAACCTGAGAGCAAAGTGGTGGACTACAACACACGGTGGGGGTCTTCCAGGAGACAGGAAACCTTTGTTCTGTCTGGAGCTACAGCTAGCATGTGAGCACACGGAGTGACATTGTTGGTGGTGTTCTGTGCAGGTTTTCGGGTGTAACAGAGGAGGACCTAGAGAACGCCACCATCACCCTGAGAGATGTGCAGGCGGTGATGCTCAACATGTTCAATGCTGAGTCCATCCTGATAGGGCACAGCCTGGAGAGTGACCTGTTTGCCCTCAAGGTGCACATGCACACATGGTCCCTCAAGTCTGTGCGTGTATGCATACGTGTGTGTGTGTGTGTGTGTGTGTGTAATTTAAATCCTCTGCTGTTTATATAGATCATTCACAGTACTGTAGTGGACACGGCCATCATTTTCCCCCATCGCCTGGGCTTGCCTTACAAACGGGCCCTGAGGAACCTTATGGCAGACCATCTCAAACGCATCATACAGGACAGTGGTGAGAAGCTACACCCCTCATTACGCTGCTTATTATTATTAATATATGCATGAGCATATTGATCGCATGTCAACAAATCTCCTTTTCCTGGATTCAGTCGACGGCCATGACTCCAGTGAGGACGCTTGCGCCTGCATGCAGCTCATGATGTGGAAGATCCGTGAAGACGCCAAGGTGAAGAGATGACCTCTGCACTCCCTGTTCTTCCTCCCCCTAGCCGGACTTCTGTGGTGAGAGGGAATGCAAAGGCCCAGGGGGAGAACGGTTTGTCTGCGAGGCCAGCAGCTCGGCACTTGAGTTCCCCCGAGTGCGTGGCGTCTTGACAGTGACAGAGCGAGGCGGCGAGAAGGGGCTCCCCAGAAGAGATCCGCACAGGCGACAAAGTCACTGTTAACAGATGCAGCTCGGCCTTGTTAGAGTTAAACGGAGCAGGAGCCCTACATAGAGCATGGAGGGCAGGAATCAGTGTTTTTATTTACAGTTCAAGTTTATTTAGGAGATCCAATAATTGTCACCAGTTTCTGTTGGTATGCATTCTCCCCCCCACCCCCCCCCCCCCCCACAATCTATTTTTGAAACATTGGGGTTGGGGGGTGTTCGGTGGACATTAAGTTACATTGAAGTTTCTTGTCAAATAAACATTTAAAGAAAATGAAGTGGACAGACCTGTCAAGAAAGTGATTATGTTTGAGTTATGGTGACAATGCTTTAGCTGCATCCTTGGCCCAACTTGCACTATATAAATGCTCTCTTTTTGTATTGGGCAAAAAGTACCTCATCTGCGTTGTTGAATGAATACAGTACTTACGACTAAAGACGTTGTGCATTGTTGTCTAGACATGGCTATTCTCAGACACAATGTTACCATCCGACTTGCACATCAAACTGCACTTGGTGCCTCGATGTTGGTGTTTAGACACTGTACCACATCGTTACTGTAATGACATTAAATGTGGTTAATCTCTTAGTATTTTGGTGTCTCTCAAACTTGATTCATCACGACAGACTTGGTCAGCCACCAAAAGCTAAATGAGTGTCTACAATTGTACTTGTAGAGTTGATTTAGAGGTTGTGTTGAATCATCAGATTATATCTCAGTGTTCTGTGCACTGCATGAACGTGAACTTAGGCTACTTTTATACTCACACAACTTATTACTTCCAGGATATTTAGAAAAATGATGTCCATGTTATGCAGCAATTAGTTATTCAATGCAGTCAGATATTAAAATGTTTAAATTAACTAATGCCTATGCATTTATGTTAAATATGGTATAACATTATGGTTAAAAAAAAACTTGTGCTGTAAATATGCTGTAAGTTTTTTCTTTTTGTATTTGTTTATTTTGGCTTTTTCTATTAAAAGATTAAAAATACCTTGTTTCATTCTTTCAAAAGTAAACCTTATTTCTGCCTATTTAAAAGCAGGTTTAAACTTTAACTTTAAAAGCAGGTTAAATTTAAAAGCAGGTTTAACATTCACTGAATGTCTATGTGAAAATGTGGGTGCGTCTTTTTTGCGTTCATAGAACTGTGTATGCTTGCCATTGCAGCTGTCCTGTCAGTGTGGGTCTTCCTTACGGCAGGTGCGCTGGTATTAAATCTCCTTTTCTCAGCAGATGTGTCAGGGACACGGAACGGGAAAGAAATGCTAAATGAGGAGGCCCATCCTTTCTTTTACACCAGGTTCCGCATGTTTGCCTATTGAGCTTCTCCCGTCACATGTCAGCATGCATTTCCCTAACTCAAGCCAGAGATCTCTAGAACCCAGGTATTAAAGACCCAGTTAGCACAGATCAATATCCACACAAAGTTGTAGTGACAGGATGGGGTAATTCCTAGGGTTTGAGTTTAGCAGACTTTAGCATGTGGGGCAAAGCAGCTTAGGGGTCTTAATTATCAATATCGATCAGTGCTCTATGATCACTTTTGACTGCTGGCGGTAGTTAGAGGTTGAGGTTGGGAAGGTGGGAGGCCTCACACTGACCTGACTGAGAACAATCTGTATTATCCCTCACAGAACAGGAACCAGCTAACCTCATAGTGAGACGTACATCTGTTTTGTTTTATAACCTTTGATTTCTTAATCAAATATTTCAGAAACGTTGCTTAGGTTTCATTTTAATCTTATAAATCTTTGACTTTTACACTTGTATCATTTGTTCATTAATTTGTTAATTCATCAAAATAACTCCCATTGCTAGCCAGATGCATATGAAGCCTATGACTGAGGCCTATATTTAAAGTGGATTATGGCTGGTGTTTGGCGAGGCAATTTTAAAGGTAATATGCGTGAGCTCCTGCCTCTAGCCAGCCCTCGGCTGCAGCACTTGACCCTTCAGCCAGTTCCACTTTCCGTCATTAACTCAGACTCATATGCGGCCCAATTACGTGACTGGTTTTTACTCTTATTGATCTGTTAGCAATGTCTGTGGCAAAGCTCCCTAGGGGTCGGCTGAAGATCATATGAAGTTAATCGTCTCGAGGCTTCATAAGAATGGAATTACTAATGCCCAGTTAACCAAAATCAATGACATTCAGTGACCTCTGTGCTCCTCTGTAGATATTTTACACTAGATCTATTAGATGAGATTGAAAGATTTGTTTGAAGTTGGTTCAAGAGTTTAATGGGTAGTAGTTATAAATAGTATGTTTTGTGAGAACAGTCTGCAGAGGTTTGCAACATTTGCATTGTCACTGAGATATAGCACTGTTCCTTGTTCTTACGCCACATAAGTTTTAGTCTAAAGCAGTAATCTAGTAGTAAAAGACAACACAGATGCCCCTATAGCTCCATTATTGGGCTTCTGTGTCTGTGAGGTCATTGTCAGTCTGCGCTGTGTGTGTGTCATAGCTAGTGTCAGGGCTCACAGCTTGATCCTGGAACACACTGGGGCTTAAGAAGGGTTACTGACCCACGGCTCAGTATCCCTGTTCCCTGTGGGTCAAAGGGCAGCCGGCCCCATCGATTTCTCCAATGAAGAAGTCTTTAGCCCCTTACCAGGCTCTTTTCTGGACCTCATGCCCCAGTCCTGACAAGGCAGGCCTGAAAGCCTCTGTATTGTGTTGGTGTGCCGATCGATCCAGTTGGTGTCCAAGGGGCCTTTCCTTTGAGCAGCTCTTCCACAGATAACTGACAACTACAAAGCTCCACTCTTGACAGGCGCTTGTCAATACAAATGTCCACTATTGATAAGTAATTAAAGAAAGGGGAAAAGCGAAAGCGGTGCTTTAGGCGATGCTCCACTGACTGCTGCTCTGAAACATCTGTTCAACTGGAGACATTAAAAAAATATTTCCACAAGACAAAATCTGCCCCCCTTTGCCCTCTCTTGACTTCCCTGTAGTTTTAACCATCTCAGGAATATGAAAACACTATTCAGTGGTTGGGCAGGACGAAAAAAACATTATGTGCAAACTGATGGTGTTGTGACTTCCAAATGTTTCTCCTCCAAATAACATCATCATGAAAATACAAAATTAAAATATTTGCTTTTATAGTACAATTATTCATTGGCAATGTTTATCCCTCAAAAGTCCTTTAATTTCCAGTTTATGCAAACCTAATAAATGCAATTGTTTTACAATATTAATGGATTCTTTAGCTATTGGATTTTGAATGCTGAAACCACTGTAAATATTACATATTTTTGTTTATATAAAAATAATCTTTAAAAATAATTCTCTACATCCTTTGAAACATCGTTTTCTACATGTGAGAGGTATTAAAAACAGGACGTAGCTATACCCTTATTTGAGCATGTTAAAATGATAATGCTTTCTATCAATAAAAACGGAAAGACACGGTTAACAATGGCTCCTCAGAAGCTTGTGTGCCTCACCTAAGTGTAAATCAGGTGACTGGATATTTAGGTCAGTTTTGTAAGTAGATCAATACAGAAGTACAAATGTATGGTTTTGGTACAGGTGTCAGAAGTTTTTTTCTGTTACATTTTTCCTGAACAGAACCAGTATTTCTATGTCACCACTCATTCCACTCCAATACACATTGTTTTTAGACCTCAATAGCTGAATGTGACATCTGTAAATTGCCATTTTTACCCGTATACACTTAAATCGTTTTAATAACAGACTTGGCATCAAGTCTCAATCATCTAAATGAAACTATTGTAGTATCAGTCTACAAAAGTCCTGTGATTAAATCTCACTAAACCTGGGAAAGTTACAGGTGAAAACAAATAATGCCATTGAATATAATATCACTCGGACGCAATAGCTGTCCTACCCAACACAACCTACTTTACTAACAGTCTGTTAAAAGTTGCATGCAAGCCAGTGAAGCTCCAATCACCTCCACCAGAAGAATTTATGACACAACTCATAAAATATAACACATTGCGTGAATATGTTAATTCCTGGATTTGTACAACATGGGGGCCTGGATTTGAGTATTTTTATATGGTTCAGTGTTATACCCAAATTAATCCCACTAAATTATGTAATACATCATGTGTAATAACAGAATGGTAAAGTTCCATGTGATGAAAGATTGGAAGGCACGCCTGGAAAAATTCTCAGCAGACACCCTGTTAATGGGGATAGTGGCTACCATTCTCATTTCAGACCAAAAATGTGGTAATTTAAAAGGTTATGGGTTTAAAAAGGTTAAAATGAACCAGATGGGAAAATGTAATATCATGTCAACTCATTGCAGACCTAATTTACTTCTGTCTGCCTGCTTATATCTGCTTGATTGTGAAATCAACAGAGATGGGCAAAGACACATCACAATGTATTTTAAAATAAGATACCAAATACCTTAAAATTAAGTGTATCAAAATAAAATACAAAATACAGCAGCCACACCAGGTATCAAATACATATATGTATCAAACAAATAATTCATCAGAAGGCACCTTTATTCATAGCAATGAGTTTCTAATTCTAATTATTAATTTGATTGTTAAGCATAAATATAATAAAGTATTTGTCAGTCAGTCATTCATGCAATGGTATGCAAAATCATGATCCTACCAAACAGCTACTTCAATAAGGGTACAATCTCTTACCTTGTCTCGTGTCTTCGTCCACAACCGATGAAAGCTTAACATAGGCTGAACGTAGCAAACTAATGTTAACTGTGAGGGCTGCAACTTGGGTCAAACAGTTAGCTAGAACATTACATAAATTGGTAAACGATTTAGTCTAGGCTACTCAAATAAACACCAAACCATAACATGAACTGTAAAAAAAAAAATTGCAATTTATGCTAAAATACAATGGAAAGCTGGCAACCTACACGCTTCTCACCTTGACCTTCTAGTATGGATACATTTTCTGCTCTGATCTCAAGTCTGGGCAAATTTCTGAATATGCACCAATCACAGGTAGCATTTTTATGAGGTCATCAGGTAGACTTCTCACCATAGATATCTATGCTTCTCACAAAGTATTTTATAGTATTTATAAACTACAAAATACAAAACACTATATAAGTATTTTGATACAAAAATATGAAGCCATTTTCATCAAACCTATCACATACAAATTACAAAATCCTACTTTGTATTGAAATACTTATTTTAAATACATGTATCATAAATACTGCCCATCCCTGGAAATCAATATGATTTGACTCTGGATAATCATTGTAGTAGCTCTTGTAATCTAACTTTCTTCTTTTAGTGCTAATAATCCATCCATCACCCTTCAGATTGGGAGGGACTTCTAGCCAGTAACTTCCTTTTGCTTCAGTTCTCACAGTAATCTCAACTGTTTTAATATCATTGGACAACACTAACCAATTATCTGCCCTACAATCTAATCTCACTCACACACAAGATGCACAACCCATCTCATTAACACTCACCCAATGAACATACAACATTCACCCACACTAAAATATATTCAGTCCATGGTCTGGCCCTACGTTCATTGTGTATGATGGTACTGAATACTGGTCACTTTCAATTTAATTATAACCTGTTCACATGATCTGGATTATCGAAGTGATTATTGAGAATGTGTTTTTGTTTTTTTACTGTTTACATAGACAGTAGTATTTTTAAGTGATCCTTAAATTGCTCTATTAAAATGTTTTGGGCTGGACACAAGTATTTCACTACACCCACATGATCTGTTATAATGGGTATGCAACAAATAAAACCCTGAAACATCAGCATCCAGTGTTATCATCCTACAACTTAATGGGTGGTGTGTGGGGTTGAATACTAACAAAGCAATCAGTGAGTAGCACTTGGAACAGTGGGAGGGATCAGTAAGGACATCCCAGTGCTGTGGAGGTGGTGGCGACAAGGGAGGTGTGCCTGCAGAGGGGAAGGGTTCCAGGGGGGGGCAGTGAGATAGGGTGGTGGTTATGGGGAGGGGGTCGCACACAACCAGAGTCTTTGTGTGCATTTAATCCCCCCAGCCAACACAGCTTTGGCCAGGTTTCATCATGAAAGTGCCATGAAATAACTACTTTTTTTCTTAGCAGTAAATCTCCCCTAATCCTGCAGGCTGAGAAGACAAAGGCCTCTTGGACCTAAGCCTAGAGCTTTTAGTGTGGTTCAGGGGTTGGCCTACAGAGCCTCTTCGAAATGACTTGTTTTTATCAGACACTAATATAGCTTGACAGCCAAGAACAGCGAAAAGAAGAAAAAAAGCATGGGGAAAGAAAACTGAAAAGATTTCACGTATTTTAGGAATCTAGTTTTGGGATTCGTTCAAACCTGTCAAAGCAATATTTACGTGGTGTCTTTATTTACAGTATTGATCCTGGAACCACACATACCTGTAAGGAGGGTCACCCTTGTAATAGTTGTACATTTCTATACCCAAGACGGGTTTGTCAGTTAATCTGGTATAAATACGGCAATGCAGATTTGCCCTAAACGGTAGAATACAATTGCAAACAATTTGCTTTCCTTTAATGCCAAATGTTCAATTCCTATGAGTCACAAAATAACCCAAAACTCAATCAAAATGAACTGAAATTGAAAATAATAAGTTTGCAATCACAAGTTTGATTTAGTCACTATAAGGAATATTATTGTACCAAAATGAAACTTTAATTTGAACAAAGTGATCAAATAAACACAACCTCTTCAAATGGGGGTTCATGTCGATTAAATGCCTTACTTTTTAAACTGTAAAATATATAGAAAGATGTATCCTAAAAATAATAGGTGACATTCTGTAACCTGTTTTATAGTGATCAAACATTTGATCACTATAGACACAAATGTAAAATGATCTTGCTTCACTGCTCAAATATGTAATGCTGGTGTATTTACTGGGAAACATGTAATTATACAATCCCCAAGACTATGTGAGTCACTGATAAATGCAGTAGAAATTGGAACAGAACAAGGCTGATTACAAGAGAACCAATTATGAAATCTATTCATATTTAATAAGGGCATTAGGTGATTCAAACAGAAGCAGTTGAGTCAAGAACTCCTTTCATATCAGTCCCCCAGATATTTTGCCTTCAATTTCAGACTAAGCAATAACAATGATTCTCTAAGTAACACATGGAAGATGAGAAGACAAGGGTGTTGTTAACAACATGGATGTGGCTGGTTGATTCTCTAGTTTTGTGGTAATATCCCCTCCTCTCCCAATTGTATTTGGCTGGCGTATGTGGTTGGTGTTTTATCCTATTAGGAATCTGGAACACAACTGATACCAGTGAGAAGCATAATCTATCACTTTGAATGCTTTGCCTTTTCAACCCCAGAACAGCCGCCAAGTCCTTAGTGGAATTTACATGTCTAAACCTTTCAGCCTAAAGCAAGAGCAGGGTTATTCTAGATGATCTTACTGAGGTGTTACCATTCTGAAAGGATCACAAGGCACAGGTGTGCCAGGGAGGAAATATACTTTAAAAGGTGGATTGTGATTTCAACAGTTGGGTTTTCATCTTTTGACTTCTACAAGGTACGGACTGAATTGCACCACTACAAAAATGTTGATATTCTATTTCATTTAATACAGGTTTAGTTGCAACTACTTTACATGACAATACATTGCACACACAATTGTCTTGGATAGAGCATGAATTAATCAGAGACGTCGAAGTACTGACAGTGTTTCTGGTGTGCGGTGCAACAGCTTACTTTCACTTTCATAATGCAATGTCAAGTTTACTGCGTATGTGGAAAAAGTGTTCTATGCAAGTCCTATTGAAAAACACAACCTAAACTTTATTATGACCAAAAACAATTGCATGTGTTTTTAATTATATTAGTGAGAAAGGTCGCAACGTAATATAAAAAAGAATATCAAGAGATACATTGTTTAGTTGTTTTCCCTATAATTCTTCTCTTTGAGGGTGTCTTGAATCTGGCTCGGTGGAACCCTAGGAAATTGTTCACAATGGCTATGCCTAGACTGTATTTTACAGGCTGACAGTTTATAGTCAAAAGATGTACCGTGGAGCAAAACAAACGCAAAGCAAACCACTCCATGTAGAGATTGACAATGACAAACCAGGGAGTTGAGGAGAAAGGAGGCTGAGAACGGGACAATCAAGGATTTAATCTGGCCTGCCACAGAGATTAGCAGACCACATTGTTGTAATTGTTTTAACGGGGGGAATGAAACGCTCGTTTATGGAGGGGGGATCCTTTGCGTAAATCTCCCCAAGTTCAATAGTCTCAAAAAACTTGAGTCATCGGACCCCCCTCTTTTACCTCATTCCCACCTAATCCAGGCTAATGCCTTTCTTTCTATTGGCTAATAGTTGAGGGAAGCTGGGGTAAATACTTCTTAAATAGTGGTGGGTGAGAATGGTCTTCGGAGAATAAGATCCGTGCGATGACAAAGAGAAGTGGAGTACGAAGATAGGGCCTGCTTTTCGAAAGTATCGGACTGTTTTGGTGGACTTCTGTGTGCAAAACCGCTAAAGAATCGGCTACATTTATGCTATATGTATACTTTTCAGGTAAAGAAAAAATATTGCAACTTCATCACGATATTATCTATGTTTGATGTGTATATTGGTTTTCTGTATTTTTTTCTGTATCTTCAGAAGCAGATCAACTCAAAATACACTATTTATTCTGAGAGATTAATCACTTTTAGTTACATTTATCAAGAACGTTTATTTAAATACATTTGCCATTTATTCGGTTTTTCTATTATTTAAAATGAGTTTAGACTGTTAGTTAAAATGTCACTGTGCAAGCGATTTACATAATACATTTTACTGAATGTAATAGACTGCATACTATTTTGTATTGTAAATCTACAATGGTGTAAGGTCAGTATACATTTCCCCCGGGTGGTACTGGACCCATGTATGGTTCCAATCATAAAATGTGCGTTGAATCCTTATTCATTCATTATGATCTCCACAGGCTTAGTATGGCTGGTATAAATTGTGAATTTAATTATATTGTGGTGTGGCCTAAACATAACAAATTATGGTTTCATCAAATTTTCCTATAGAATTAGGGCCGCTATGAATTCCATCAATTTCTGCGGGGGCTCCAACAGTGGCAACGGAGTCTATCCTTTGAACCGCATCAACTCCGTATTTTTTGACCTCCACCACCAGATGGAAGACCAGTACCATGTTTATTCATCTGCCAATCCCTCGGTTCACACGTTCTCTGTTGCTGAAAGACTTGCAGGTATTTCTGACAACACCTGGAACTAGATCAAGACTAGAATAGGCGGCTCTTGGCCTTGGGATTTGACGGTTTATGTTGCTGTAATATTGAGCATCAAGACAAATCAGCCTTTTGTATTGAATACATAACCTAATATGGTCCTAACTTAAGGACACCTAAAGTGAAGAAAATAATATACATTTGTGGAACCGTGCAATCTATGGGGATGCAATCTTAAATACTACCCAATGGATCTGAAATATTTTTACCGCAGTCATTGTAGTTTTTTTCTTCGATTATTGCGTAAGAGATGTCACAGATATGTTTTTCTACTCTCTTTTACCTCAGCTTCAAATCTGCTATCTTTTGTGTGTTATCTACCATTTAGTTAGGCTACTGCAGTCATAAGGTTTTATTTGCACAGAATGTTCAAACAAAAAATATATATCCTTAAAAAGATAGGGAAATTGTTTAATGATTACTGATAGAGAAACCCATTCATTCCAATTGCATTCTCAAATAAATATATTCGTTTTCAGTACATATTTGTTAAAAGTATAGTTAACAGAATTAACAAATATGCAATGCCTTATGAAGAACCAACATTGCAAAAGCTCGACTGTAGAAGTAAACAAATGGATTGTTTTTTGTCACTTAACCCTAAGATCAGGAAATTCATAGTTTATTTTTATTAAAATGTTGTAAGATAGTAATAATTGTAAAATAACCCTCATATGGATGTTTTTATATTCAGATCATGTGCCTGCATATAGATCAATACAAATAAGCAAGACCTTTCCAAAGGGCCATAAATACGCTCTTAAGGCAGGGATTCTCAACCAGGCTTGTCTTTTGTCCCCTCAGAGTTAATACTGGAGGCCCGTTATGGGAATCAGCAGAAGCAGCGTCGAAGTCGCACAGCATTCAGTGTGTCTCAGCTACAGGCTCTAGAGAAAGCCTTCCAGCAGACCCAATACCCTGATGTAGGCATGAGAGAAAGACTGGCTGTCTGCATCAACCTGCCAGAGGCACGCATTCAAGTCAGTAAAGGTCACTCTTCAGAGAGGACCAACGGCTGCTTTTAGTGACTGCTTGTAAAATGTACATCTAGTGCTATTTTTTAAATTTTTATTTTTTAATCTATAAAAATACTTAAACCTTTCACCAATTACAATAAAGTATTCTCTTTCAGGTGTGGTTCAAAAACAGAAGAGCAAAGTTTCGTAAGGGTCAGCGATGCTCCCGACTTCCTAGAGAGCAAAACCTGGAGAAACCATATCAAAGCAAGGCAGGAGTGGAAGAGAGCCATACCAAAGACAAGGACTGCAAATCACAAAGCAAAATAGCTCCTCTCAGGGAAGTCTGTGATGCCCCCACCATTTCTTTTCCTGGAGACTCCATTGTATCTCAGGCCCACTCAAGATTACATTCTCCCCCTATTTTTCCATTTTTGGGTGGAGAGCAATACCACCATCCACACCATCAGGCTTTAGGGATGTTGTCAGCTGGCCTACACTTCACCCCTACGTTCTGGCCAATTCTACAGCAAAACAGCCCAGCGTTAGGAGTTGCTCCACTGGTTGTTAAAAACTGCAGCCTTTCCCTTCAGACTTCATGCCCCGGTAAATCTGTACCTTACCCCACCTTGGGTTTATAACTGTGCTCTCAAAAATAACTTCTCTGCTGTGTGTCATGGCAGAACAGGATTTACTGGATAAACACCTGGACACTTGTTCAACATGGAAAGATTATTGATTGTATACTTGGTTTACGTTTTGAGCATGGAGTGTTAACTATATATATATATATATATAGCTCCGGAAAGAAATAAGAGGCCACTGCACCTTTTTCTTTCCTTTCCAAAAAAGTCTTAAAGGAAGGTTTTGAGTGAGGAACAGAAGGGTTCAAATGAAGAGACCGCAAATTGATAGCTTCTGCTCCTCAGTCAAAACTTTCATTTTAATTTATTTTGGAAAGGAAAGAATAAGGCGCAGTGGTCTCTTAATTTTTTCCGGAGCTGTGTTTATATGTATATTTATATATATATATATATATATATATATATTTAGGTTATGTATATAACCACCTATTCAACTACACATGTATTAGAAACCTGTTCTTGATTTGTAGGCTCCATGATATACACTGCTCAAAAAAATTAAGGGATCCTGTAATCATCACAGTATAACACCAAGTCATTTGAATTTCAAGGATATCAATCTGTCCAGTTAGGAAACATAAGCAATTGTTAATCAGTGTCACCTGTTTTGGTGCAAATGTAAATGACAAAAGGTGCACTGGAGAGGCAACAGCAAGATGACCCCCAAAAAGGTAATGGTTTCGTAGGTGGTGGCCACAGACAATTGCCCTCTCCTTATCCTTCCTGACTGATTCTTCTCCAGTTTTGCGTTTTCGTGTCCTTGTTACTACTGGTAGCATGAGGCGGTACCTGTTGCCCATTCAGGTTGCACAAGTAGTCCAGGTCCTCCAGGATGGCACATCAATATGTGCCATCACAAGAAGGTTTGCTGTGTCTCCTAGTACAGTTTCCTGAGCATGGAGGAGATACCAGAAGACCGTTACACAAGGAGAGCTGGAGAGGGCCATAGAATGGCATCAACCCATCAGCGAACACCAGAATTAGCAGGTCCGACATTAACACCCTGTTACCACAAGAATGCCTTGGTTAACATTATGCTGCCTTCAACATCATCCAGCATGACCGGTTTGGCGGTGGGTCCGTGATGGTCTGGAGAGGTATATACTTGGAGGGTTGCACAGACCTCCACGTGCTAGCTAATGGTACCCTGTCTGCTGTTAGGTACTGGGATGACACAAGGTCAGTGTGTGTAGGCAGTTCCTGGATGCCGAAGGTATTGATGCCATTGACTGGGCCTCATATTCTCCAGACCTGAATCCAATTGAGAACCTCTGGGACGTTTTGTATCGGTGCATCCGACGCCACCAAGTAGTGCCACAGACTGTCCAGGAGCTCACTGATGCCCTGATCCAGGTCTTGGAGGAGATCCTCCAGGACACCATCCGTCGTCTCATCAGGAGCATGCCCAGATATTGTTGGGAGTGTTTATGCCCAGACGTTGTCGGGGGGGGCCATACACACTACTGAGTCACATTATTAGATGGACCAGCCTGTGATTTCAATAGTTTTCTTTGAATTTCAGTTTGAATCCGGCCCTCAATTGGTTGGTGATTTTTGTTTCCATTGACCGTTGTTAGGTCATTTTGCTCTCAACGAATTACACAATGTACAGTAAAGATTATGATCTTTAATATATTTTGGTCATCGTGACCCGATATGTGATTTAAGTGTTCCCATTTTTCTGAGCAGTGTATATGCACAGTTATGTCATTTTCTTCTCACTTATCACAAGCACTTAGGAGATGTATATATTAGTGCTATACAATGATTAAATTAATGAATAGCAGATAATACATTTTTAAGAATGTGTTCAAATTTGGCCCTAAATAAAACAAATATTTTTGAAAAGCAATGCATTTTGATAAATACTTACTGTGTTTCATTGTAAATCATGAATAGTGCTTGACATTAAAAAAGTGCAGGAGCGGTCTTTTTCCAAGTTGGGCTATTAGACCAGGGTACCTTTTTTGGCTAGAGTTTTAAACTAACCCCCACTATCAGGAGAGCCACTGAGTGTGCATGCATTTGATCCAACCTTGAATGACACTTAAGCTTTTCAAGCTCTTGCCATTTAACTAATATAAAGCTAAAATGTGGTTAGAATGGAACTGCAAACAGTTACTTCCTGATGGATGTTTGGCCGCAGCCAAATACTTGTATATTCATTAAATGGTACCCAAATTAAATTTGACAGCGGCCCAAATGCAAAATGTAAGCTACTTGAATTACAGACAGTCATAAAGTAGGCAAGGTGGCTAGAGATGTTTTTTTTGTATTTGGGACTGACGACAGATTTTTAGCATAGGCTAGCAAAAACATATAAAAATGATAACTAACCATGCTACAAGCTAAGTGTTAGCTAGGTGTTAGAAATCTAGTCTGTTGTCCATCATTATTTTATATGTAAGGGTTTAACCTGATGCTGTATTTAGGTTTTCACTCTCTTTCTTGTTGTGCAGAAACACACTTGAATGTTTGCATTAAAAAGAAGTTTAAAATAAAAAAAGGCTCTCACAATATATATTTTTATATGGTTTACCAAATTGTAGTTCAGAAAAGTTTGGAATTTGCATTAACATAAATCATATGGCTGGAAATCACACCATCTATTGCCCTATACCGTATTTTCATGGGAGCATTGATCAATGTGCCAAATTTTCCATATGTTTCTTTTTTGTTGTGGGAAGGTCTAAGGAGCAGTTTCATGTCAGGTCAGCGTCTGCTGGTTATATTTTGGTATGCCAGCCATCAAAGATAATACAGTGGATATAAATGGTCTACACACCCCTGTGAAAAAGCCAGGTATTTGTGATGTAAAAGAATTAGACAAAGATAAATCATGTCAGAACTTTTTCCACTTTTAATGTGACCTATAATGTGAACAATTCAATTGAAAAACAAACTGAAATCTTCAAGGGGGAAACATTTAAAATAAAAACCTTACAATAACCTGGTTGCATAAGTGTGCCCACCCTCTTATAACTGGGGATGTGGCTGTGTTCAGAATTAACCAATCACATTCAAACTCAGGTTAAATAGAAGTCATTACACACCTGCCATTATTGAAAGTGACTCAGCTGCAGTAAAGACTTGGCAAAGCATCACAAAGGGGGAAACCCAATGTTTGGTGATGTCCATGCGTTGCAGAATTCAAGCAATCATTGCCTGCAAACGATTCCTCAAAAAATGTTTATTTTATTTATGATTGTGTTAATTTGTCCAATTACATTTGAGCTGAAATTAGGGCACTGTGTATGGAAATGGTTGTGATTCCTGAATGTTTCATACAATATCTTTGTTCAACCCCTTGAATTAAAGCTGAAAGCCTGCACTTCAATTGAATCTCGATTGTTTCATATCAAATCCATTGTGGTGGTCTACAGAGACAAAATTATGAAAATTGTGTCTGTGTCCAAATATTTCTGGACCTAATTGCATATACCCACCCTTTGTACTACTGGACTCTGTCAAGGCCTTACAAAGTCTGATAAGGAAGTTTTCAGTTGTCTACAGGTACGTGTCATTGCTGCTGTTCCTGTATTTCATTTGCACATGCTGACTTGCACCTTAAAATTGCCTTCATTGCACATTCAGAATTGCCACTGTACCTGCATTTTCAATTGTTACATACACACGGCTACCTTGGGAACCTCACTGCTGCTATTGCTGCCTTTCAGTTGCACATGCTACCCTAATCCTTCAATTTGCCTCAATTGCAAATTCCGAATGACATTGAGAAGTGCCACTTAATACTTGTACATATTCTGCCCTCCGCTATTTGCTTCCATTGCGCATTTATAATTGCCCTATGTAATGCAGGTGCATTAATTGCACATCTATACATTTTACTTGTACATATATATACTTAATACTTAAATTTTCTGCCCTCTATTTGCACTTCTGGTTAGGCGCAAACAGCATTTCGTTGTACTGTACATCTACTTGTTCAATGACAATAAAGTTGAATCTAATCTAATGTATCTAATATATATATATATGTACACACACACACACATCTATATTTTTGCATAATATAAATACATGTATTCATATCATTATTTTAAACTACTTCTAAATAAATATGTAGAACTAGGTAAAAATAGTTGTATGTAAATATGTATACGTTATGTAAAAATATATATCTCATTAACTGGTGGCGGGAATGGGCTTCCACACTCTAGGGTTGGGGAGGCTTAAAGAGACAACAGCAAGCCCTACTGCCTTAGCGTGCGAGAAGAAGATCAAATCACATAAATACATGAATATGTTGATGCATCGACTTTGAAAATATACATTGAAAGGTAAATGTTCTTTCTTTGACTTTACTGGGTTCAGTTGGGGTGCTTGTACTGAACGCAATCGAATTTAGCCGTAGTTAACGCTGGATAGCCAACGAAAGAGCTAACATGGCTAGCTAGCTATAGTACTGTACAATTGCCTGCAAACTGGATTTCGGTTTTGAGGATTAAGGAGTTGCCCAATGATGTTATGTTTGAGAACTGAAAACAAACGCAGCTTTTTTGGGGTGAATTGCACCGTCTCCATTCAATTTGTATTTTTTGCACGAAAAACATCTTGTCTCGTACAAGCATGCTGCATGAAGTGGGATTGCGCTTGACTACCGTAAAGGTTGTGCCATTTGTTTTGTGTTTTAGCTTGTTCTGTTACTTGTTAGTTTGCTAGTCAATGTTAGCTAGCGACGACTCGACACTCATAAACGGAATGTATCAGGAGCCAGTACGTCAAGTTATTTGCTATTATTACTCGATGAACATGTAACATAGTTGCATAACTAATCAACAATTTGAGTTGCATACTAGTTTTCCAAGGAAACAACTGTTGACAATATCTCACAAACTGTTGGTCACTTCCATACTGCCTTTCGAGCTCACCATGCTATTCGCTAGCTAGGAATAACTGAACTGTATTACAAACTAGCTTGCAGTCGAAAACGATGTAGCTAGCTTCTTGTATTAGAGTTCCCTCGGTTACATAGACTACAGGGAGGATGTGCAGGGTGGGAAATTATTTGGAGAGAAATGGAAACCACTCATTGATTATAGGTATTGTCCTCCTTACACCGAGAGTAGATTTGTTTATTTTATTTCCTAATTCTGGGCCAGACACAAATGACAGCTAACAAGCTATCGCCAACTCTGTGCGAACGGGCTAAATTAGCGAGCTAGCTTGACTTGAGGCCTGCAGGTTTGGCAATTTCTTGACTAACATCACGTCAAAGTCGTTGAACAAATACTGTACAGTAGTACCGGCTAAGAATCCATGTTAATCAAGTGTTCTATGAATCTAAATATTATGCGTATCGCGTGAAGTACAAATATATGGATTTACTTTATCATTTATAGCTAGCCAGTTAGCTGACTAAAGTATTTGTTGCTTATGATGAATAACGTTATATTGCAAACAAATGGGGGCAAATGTATGAATGAGAGTACTTATAACGCCACATGTTGCCAAGTAAACATTTGGCAATATTAAATTGTTTAGTAATAACCGTTGTTTGTATATAGTGTGATACCAAGTTACCAGTTATTGTACTAGTGCTAATGTTTTGGTTCTTTGCCTATCATTTTTATGGTTAAATCAAACTTGATAGGAATCGATGGACACATCAGCACAATTGCTGCCCCATTGTACTTAAATCCAACTTCTTTTCATTACCTTTTATGACTTCTATAAATGTAGAGTTGATTTAGTGCACTCACTTTCTTACTTTGAGTTTGTGTATGGTAGAATATGTAGGTATGTGACTAACTTATTTTGTAAAGTCAACCTTTATCAATGTTTTACATGATCTATATTTGGTTTGTCTCTTTCATTGCCATGATCTGTTTTTAGCATTGGGATATCTGTAACAGTTGTGGGGTGGATATTTTAGATGATAATGTACTATTGCTTCAGAACATTGTACATTTGTCACATTGTATGTGTTCTGAGATGTATTGTTAAACATTTGCTTCCAGTGTTTATCTGAAATTCTGTTACATTAATTCTTACATTAGTTATTTTTGCAGATGCTTTTCCCACATGAATTAGGGTATGTTGAGTGTGTTGCTCTATGCAAAGGCACAACATTTTTACCTTGTCAACTCTGGAATATGGAATATCAAAAAACAATATTTTGGTTACTGGCACTATTATTTAATTTAATCTGAAATGTGTTTTAAAAAAAACAAACATACATAGCAGTAAGGTTTTTACAGACCTATGAGAAATATTAATCAACAATCTGTGACTAGTCATGGAGTATTTAAATGTTTTAGTTTAAGGTATGATACACTGATGTCATCGTATGTCAAAAAAGGTAAATTTTCAGTATAGACGTGTATTATGATACACAGGGCTGTACTGATGTGATGTGGTGCCTTCCTGGCTTTGTCCTACTTGTAATCATTCAATTATGGTATCCGTCCACCTGCTGACCTTTTATTTTTTACATTCCCAATGATGATGATGTTACAGTATTTAGTTATGAAAAAATAGAATGGATTCTGCAATATTTCAATGTTTTTCAGACTGTAACATCTCCAACTCCAGGTGTAATATCCATGGTCAATTATCCTCTCTAATAATAGAATATCAAGGTGTTTTCTTATTTGGTTTTGCCAAAGCCTTTCTTTGAAATAGTAAACCATGTTTGCCTTATGATGTCACAAAATGTATTAACATATTGTTGGTCCAATTCAGAGTCCTTAAAAGTTTTGATTTTTTTATTGAAATGTCATGTTTGTAATGGTGGAATCACCCAACTAAGACCTTACCTCTCTCCCCCCATTTCTCTGCCCTATGGTGGGAATCAGTTTCCCAGTCGGTTAAAGGGAGGCATTTTGGCAGTCGACGATTAGTTGAAGTGCATTTCCAGAGGAATGCATAGCTGCCTGCTCATATTGCTGGCATTACCTGCTCTCCACCAGTATGCATCACAGGTCCCAAGGGGCGCAGATGGAGGAAAGCTGGGCCTAAGGGTTATACTGAAATCTCAACATATACTTTTAACCATTCAAAGGTTGTCAAATCACACTACAGTGAGAAGTAATATGATCAACTTATGCTTGAAGCTTAGGCTGCCAATTTGACATTCCTACATTCCACATTTGATTGTCTTGTCTGGCTAATTGGCCAAGAAGGAGACAAATCTGTATTGTATGTGTTATTTTGCATTTAAAGATGGTATGTCCTGGAAAGGCATGTGTTCTTCTCATCTCAACACTGTCTCATCCCAACAATATTGATTGTTTTATTGAATTCTCTGCAAGTGCTACTCTGGAAATTAGTCCAATTTTTATTACAGACTGGGCAAGTCTCAGACTACTAGCCTTTCTAAGACATGTCTGGACACCAAATGCAGATTTCAGCTGTCTTTTAAGCTTATTAGAAAAGGGTCTAATTATTAATGATAACTGTCGAGTGCAGGGTTTTTCAAATGTTTTGTATTGGATTCAGTTCATTACTCATTGTGTTTTTGTCTGGTTTTCAGATATCCCACTAAATTGAGCAGGACTCCAGTGCAGTATCTGATCATCGCTGACTCTGCCTCCACCATTGCGTTGTTCTCTGACATGAAGAATGTCTGCTGTTTTACCAAAGACTGACCAGAAGGAAGCTATGAGGGGCTCCGGGGGAAGTTGCCAAGCTGTGTTGTGGATCCAGTTGCTGGGATTCTGAGTGCTTGTTGTCTATGAGTGTGTGTTTGTGTGTGTGCGCGCGTGGGTGCATGCTAGCACTGCCTGCCCACTTCAGGCAGGGACATGCTACTCTGAGACTGAAGTTGGAGAAACCGAAGGAGTCTGCCACTGTAAACGAGAAAGGGGGGGGGGAAGAAAGCATACAGTCCAAGTTGGCAGATAGAAATGCTGTATGTTTTTGGTGCACTTTTACCCAGTGAAAGTGGCTTTTAGTGTAAGGCACATTTCTATACAACTTCTGTCTTTATCGCCTCCCACCCCATAAAGAGTCCTGGTTGTTGTTGTTTTGGCGCCTCTGTGATTTACATGGCCAGGGAGTAATCGTGGAGAGGCCAGGGTATCACAAGCTTATGGATTTTGACAAGAAGGCGGGTAAGGGAGAGACAGAGGAAGGGAAAAAGATGTCTAAGGCAGCTGGCAGCAGGACTGGACATATGGCCCGGGGTGCAGGGACCAACTCTGGGGTTCTGATGGTTGGCCCAAACTTCCGTGTTGGAAAAAAGATTGGCTGTGGCAATTTTGGAGAGCTGCGGCTGGGGAAGAACCTCTACACCAACGAATATGTGGCCATCAAATTGGTAAGGCCAACATGCTTGGCTAAATGATATGGCTGTGATTTATTTGTGTTTGCATGCATTCCTACATTAATCATCCCTACCACTGTCTTTTTTTCAAATTACATGCTGTAGATCTATATTTTACCAACTGCTCCCATTTCTAGTAACTACTTAACTAAGATCACTGCAGCTTTCTATTGGTTTGCTGCTTTTTGACATTCATATTTGTTTTACTAGATGTGTTACTGTAGTTGGCTCAAGGAAATTTGGTATTATTTTTATTATTACTCTGCTTCTCTGTGCTCATTTTCAGAGGGCCATAGCTCGTGTGCCTCTGGTTGAGGATACTTTAAACTTTGCATTCTTCTGGACTGTTATGGCACCTATACACCCTGCCAGTATAGTGAAAATAGTGCTCACTTACTTTGTAATGCATTATGTCATTATGAAAAAGCAATAGTTCAGAGTGTGTGAGTGTAATGAGAGGCATGTTGTTGCTGTAAGAAATGTTTATTTATAGACTTTTGAGGTGTGTGTGTGTGTGTGTGTGTGTGTGTGTGTGTGTGTGTGTGTGTGTGTGTGTGTGTGTGTGTGTGTGTGTGTGTGTGTGTGTGTGTGTGTGTGTGTGTGTGTGTGTGTGTGTGTGTGTGTGTGTGTGTGTGTGTGTGTGTGTGTGGCTAACAAAAGGTGTACGATAAAGGAAAATATTAACCTGTCCGACATCTCAACATTCCCCCTTGTTCCACACAACCTGGGCCTTAAAACTGCTATGCATTTGCTTTTTTCCAGATCTGATGTTTGGGCAGAAGATTTATATTACCAGTCAAATGTTTAGACATCTACACATTCAAGGGAATTTTTATTTTTAATAAAGACATTTCTTTTCCATATTTTTTAATTTTGTTTCCATATTGTAGAATGAAATGACAAATGTGAAGACCTCAAGACTATGAAATAAGACATGTATCATGTAGTAACCAAAAAAGTATCAAGCAAATCCACATACGTTTATATTTTAGGTTCTTCAAAGTAGCCAACCTTTGCCTTGACGACAGCTTTGCACACTGTTGGCATTCTCTCCGCCAGCTTCATGAGGTACTCACCTGTAATGCATTTCAATTAACAGATGTGCCTTGCTAAAAATGTACTGGTGGAGTTTATTTCCTTAATGCGTTTGAGCCAATCAGTTTTTGTGACAAAATAAGGTTGGTGTACAGAAAACCGTCATGTGTACTGTAGCAGTCCATATTATGGCAAGAACCAATTAAATAAGCAAAGAGAAATGACGGTCCATCATTACTTTAAAATATGGTCAGTCAATCTGGAGAATTTCTAAAACTTTGCATGTTTCTTCAAAAAAGATCAAGTGCTATGATGGAACCGGCTCTCATGAGAACCGCCACCGGAATGGAAGACCCAGAGACGCCTGTTCTGCAGAATTTGAAAACATGCCTCCAGGCTGTGTAAGGGCTGTTTGACCAAGGAAGTGAGTGATGTCTTTTGACATCAATCCAATTGAGTTGGTTTGGGATGAGTTGGATTGCAGAGTGAAGGAACATTATCAAACAAGTGCTCCACATATGTGGGAACTCCAAGATCGTTGGAAATGCATTCCAGGTGACTACCTCATGATGCTAGTTGAGAGACTGCCAAGAGTGTGCAAATCTGTCATTATGGCAAAGGGTATTTACTTGGAAGGATCTCAAATCTAAATGTTGATTGACTTTTTTTGGTTGCTACATGATTCCATGTCTTATTTCATAGTTTTCCTTCACACTTATTCTAGAATGTGGAAAAATCATAAATAAAGAAATACCCTTGAATGTGTAGGTGTGCAAACCTTTGACTGTTACTGTGCATTTGGTGTCTCTGGCTTTTTGACTGGCTACTTTCTTTTCATTATGTACCCAGGTGGGGGGGGGATAAAGCAACTGAGCGTCGCCTATAGTGTTATGACGCTCATTAGTCATGTCTTGTCATAGGGTGTGTATATATACTGACAATGTATTTTTGTCCATACCTCCTGTGGCACAGTAAGGTCTAATAGAAAGTATTTCCCACTACCCTTATTAAGGGCAGGTTCCCCAGAGGTCAGCCTATGAAATTGTATGCAGATAACATGTTCCTGGAAGTACTAGGGATCTGTACTTTCTATGTTTCTAACGGCTCAGGAAATGGCTACCTAAAGCCATAATAGCGGATATAGTGTTCCCTTTGTTTGTAATGCAGTGTTATAACATTGCGTGTGACTAAAGTTCTCTTGGGTTTGTATTTTTGTCTTCTAACTGGTAAATGCGTTTGAGGAATAACAAATGAGCTAATACTAAAACACTGATATATCTTTTAAAGTGATTAGGCCACATTCATGCCCATGGAGGCTATGATGTAGGAAATGCATGTTCCTCTTATATGTTGTGATCAATTATAACTTTTTCTGTTTCTCTAAGAAGTAGCCTACAGAAAATGTATATGGAATTGACCTTCTAAAATCCATGTAAACAATTTGCGTACAGGACATTAGTTATTACGACGTACTACAGCCATGTTGTATTCAGTTACTGGTATGTAAAGACATTGTCTTTGTAATGTATTTTTTAGTCCAACCGACATGTCATTTAGTGTGAATCACCAATTGACCAATGTCTTTAAAAATCTTCATCTCAAACAGTATGGCTGCATTTAGAGAATTTATTGTGTATAATTTTTTAAGGCTTTTAACCCCTTCAGGAATAGCGGAGAGCAACGAAACACTGATGCCAGGAACAGAAACCGTTAGGTGCAGATAGACCTCATAATGTCATTGTTAGCCTCACCAATGTCAGAAAATTCACCAGAATTCAGCAATTTACACAGACATGGAATTTTCTTTAGATGTTATTCAGTAAAGGATGTGTCTTTAATACTTAATCTTTGTCTTCACACAAGATTTGCCTTCCCTCTTCCAGTGTTTCCCCTACTTTTCCCCCCTAACTGTGGTTGGGGGTTGTGGGCCGACATGCTGACATCAACGTCAAAAATGTCTCGATGTATGAAATGCTAAAACATCCTCCATGTACACCAGTTGCTCTTGCTTGTCAACTTTATTTTCTTAACATTATTTGACAATACGGTCTTAACGTGATTCTCTAATAATAACGTAAGTACTCACTCTCAATTAACCATTCTCTAAAACTGTTCAGTGATCGCCTTCCAGACTCTTAATAAAAGCCACTAGCTACTAACTCATGAACCATGTACAGTATAGTGTGTTGCATTGGGGGTTAAAGAGGGGGTAGAAAATATGGTTTTATGGATGTAGCTCACAGTGCCCCATGGTTTCTCATTGTATTTGTAACTTTACAAACTCCTGAGTATTTTGAACAATCACTGTGGCACTGAAAAAAGTATCCCTTGTACATTACAGTGTGGGGATGGAAAATATAGTGTGGTTGGAATTATAACAAAATCCATCTCCTGAGCTAATGAGGACAAATTAACAACAATGTTCTCCAAATTACTTACAACAATTTCTGAGTGCCACACCTCATAATATTCTTTAACTTATGTTAAGTATTATTTAGATAGTAATTTTGTTTCATTGATATTTTTCCCGCAGTTTTTCCTTTGAAAATCTACACAATACACACTATATAGACACACAGCAGACTTTTATTAAGATGGCAAAATACTAAAATCTGAGGTCTTATTGTTGCTGCCAAATCTTTAATGCTTCCAGGATAATCTATTGTAGCTGATTGTAGCTATCGAGTTGTGACAGTTGGTTAGCTAGCATCACATTTTAGCAGTGGCTGGTCACCGCTATTATTGCAATAAGAGGAAAACACTGTTCTTCTTTCTGCGCACTCAACTCCTTCCACCCATACACACACACCACTCCTCTCAACAAACTCCCCCAATGCATTATCTCCACTCAAGCACAAACGCACACATACTGTTTTCTCTCCACACAAGCATGTCTTTTTTGCACAAAAACACTCCTATCTCCACCTGGGAAAAACACATTTTATTTACAAGGTTTTGGTTGATCTTTGGTCGGATTTCCTCTTCATTTAAACATCAGGACTGCCAGTAGCACCGGCAGTAGCGACAAGCATTTACATTTTCCTCTAGTATGATCATGAAGTGATACTTTTGGTGCTCCACTTGGCAGCCTGAAGTGCTGCTGGCAGCTGTAATTATTATTCTGCTTCTCCGGGCCCATTTTCAGAGGTCCATAGCTTGGCTGGGTCTGGAGTGAAATCTTTGCAACTGCTAGACAGCCATTATGGAACCTATACATCTCATGGTGGCTTGGTGGCAATCAGTCAAAAATGAAAAAGATTTAATGATAATCTATGAACCGAATGTTGTGGAGTCACATGAACCAGTTCAATACATGCCTTTTCTCACTGTGACCAAAAGGTTTGCTGGGGTCTATAACGTTTTATAAAAAAAACAAACACCTAGACCACATCTAGAACGCTGAACGGATTTGCATGAAAGTTGGTGTGAAGGACCATTAGACCATGGCCTTTAAAAAATGTATAAGAAAAGTTTATCTCAAACAATATCCTACTAATCCCGTAAGGAATATCTGAGAGTTACAAAACATGCCATACCTGTGAACACCTCCCCTAGCAATGAACAGTAGATGTTTTGCACGGATAAACCTCATGGTGGTACTGAAAAAGTTGCTGATTTGTGAACTGCCAAAACTGCCGCCATTTTCTTTCCTGAAAGAATACCTTGCCGCATATTCTGTGTGAAAGGGCTATTAGACACTTGATTTTTTTTCACTTCTCTGTCTCCACACACACTCTACACGCATAAACATTCTTAAAGGTTTTGGTTAGGGTTTGGTTGGATTTCCTCTGTTTTGGTTGGACATCTTGACTGCTAGTAGCTCTGGGCAGTTTCAAATAGCAGTAAATATTCTGCTAGTGAGAGCATGTTGTGCTACATTCTGTGCTCTGCTTAGCTCCCTGAAATGCTGCTTGAAGCTTTAATTTAATTTGATTTCCTTATAGCAGCTGAACAACCCACCACTGAAGACTTGGTGACCTTTAACTGACAGGAAACGTTTGAGCACTGAATCTTTTCTTCCTCCCCAAATAGGCATATATTTACTTATCCATGGTTTGGTCTTGTGCATTCTTAATGAGTTAATTATGATCAGTTTGTATTATATTAAACTCACTGAGAGAGCTCAACTACGGTACTTGCATACAAACACGGCAGGACTCTTTCCTTTTAGCTTAAAGATGCAACTCACTACAATGTTCTCAAAAGTTGCAAGTCAAGATTTTAGATCTGCATGACGCTTAGAGTGGGTCTGAGAAACCACAAAGTGGCAAGACCTGTTTATTTTCTGATTGGTGAAAGGAGTCCTGGCCAGATACTGTGCTTCCTTAGCAACGTACATTTGTTTCTTCCGATAGTGGTGTGCCATTCATGTACAGAGAACCAGTGTCTGAATGTCCTTGTAAATCCTGTAATATTCTTGATTTATTTGTGTCATTTAAATTTGCCAATTAGATTTCCCCTTGAAAAAGCCCTTTCTGTATCTGCACCATTTTAAGTATATACGCAAATTACAATGATCAAATAACCTTGAAAGTAATTCATCAAAATAAAGTATTTTCGTTTAAAGTACAGTTACTTTGTATTTATATCACCCCATCCACAACGACATCCTAGGGAATTGACTTAGTAAATCCTGTTTCTATCAGGACTTACAAAGGTGTGTTTCACAAAATAAGATTGTATTTCAAGCCCATGAAATACTAAAACAAGTATTTCAAATACATGTAACCATTCTCTGCCTACAAGAGAGAAATTGTCCTAGATAGCGTCTGAACGCTGCACTCAAGTGTGGGCTTGGCGTCACCACCTACACGGCTACACTAGACTGTGTATGATTATCTTAAAATGTCTATCTCACAGGGAGGTCATTATCTCTGACCAAGCACATATTGAAGGCTTTGCTAACCACATTGAAAGCAGAGGTTAGGTCTGTAATTTCATCTCTCTTACTTCTGAATCCTTCAGAAACAACTTCTCCTTTCTTTGAAATGTTTGTTTAGTTATTTGGGTTATATCTGCATGATGTCCAGTTATATTCTAGGCATTATTTCCCTAAGATCTTTAAATGCGTGACCCTGTTGCTTTTAGAAAAGTTAAAAGGAACCAAATAATTTCCTTTAATGATAATAGTTACTAACTCCCTCACCTACCCTAATGAGGGAAATAGTATGGTGTCCTGTTAAAATTGATCTCATCACCTAGCTAGCCACATTGCTCTGCTCCTTAATTCACTAGATCACGTAATTGCTGAACCAATATTGTGTATCCTAATGAGCAACATTTTTATTCTCTAAAACGTGCTGGGGGTTTGACTTTGGTCCTCTGAGGATCTGACCTAAGCAAACTCCTATGGCTCTGACCTCAGTTTTGTCTGAGTGACAGGTGCTGCTTTAGCTCCCATTGCTGACGTCAGTGTAATGCAGCTGTCCACGTTTGTGCCTTACCCTCCCCGGTCACTCGCTTATGCAGCCCCTGGATTGGTTGGATAACCCAGTGGAGTTTACAGTCCCGTCTAATATGGATTCAGTTTTAGTTGCTCTCTGTTCATTATGGACTGACAATTGTCTTGTGTATTTTCTTTGCTTTATAATACAAGCAGAGGCAGCATGCATTTGGGGTGGTGCCTGCACCTGGGACAAAGGTGAATGCCAGTGTCACCCTTCCCACACATGTGAGAACAGAAAGGGAGAGACGTACTAGTCACAGTCTGACAGAGGGCTATCTAGAACTATACTGCACGTTCATGCACAGAGGGGGGAGGCAAGCGAGAAACTGCTGAGCCCTGAAAGGTTGTCTTTGTTAGCCAGCCCTGTCCACACACAGTGGGCTAGTCTTTAGTTCAGTTGTGCACTTTATCACACTGACAATCCCTTCACTGATGGAAGCAGGAGCCCACTCCTGTAAGTACACTGCAGACCTACACTCTGGGTGGATCCATAGCCTTAAAGAAACACATCCCACTGTAATGGTAGCTCATAATTCCCATGTACGACATTCACTTAAATACATTTTTCTTCTGTTCTCCACTGGCAACTTATTTGTATATCTAGATCTGTTTTTTCATGTCCATTAATCTTCTTGCTTTTACGTGATGGACATGGAGTTCCAGCGTTTCAGGCTGTGACAAAGTGGTCGCATTTTGCAATCATCCTTCCTGGCTTTTCGACTTTTAAAATTTTTAATTGGTCATATCAGGGCGACCTATCAAAGACAACTGTTTCTTTAGATTTTTTCCAAATGTAATGATTTCGTCAAACAGCAATGTGAATCATTCGTGCCCTGCTAACTCCACCATCCGAGTTGGCTGTCCCCTACAAGCCGTGTTTACTGATGCCTAGTTTTCCATGTCCACTATATGACCAATAGTATGTGGACACCCGACCATCTCACCTGTATGAGCTTGTTGGATATCCCATTCCAAAACCATGGGCCTTAATATAGAGTTACCCCCCCGCCCCCAGCTATTTGTTCCCATTCAGCCAAACAAGCATTAGTGAGGTCAGGTACTTATGTTTGATAAGGCCTGGC
This sequence comes from Esox lucius, assembly GCF_011004845.1. Taxonomy (NCBI): domain Eukaryota; kingdom Metazoa; phylum Chordata; class Actinopteri; order Esociformes; family Esocidae; genus Esox; species Esox lucius. The sequence continues at coordinate 14,780,768 of NC_047576.1, forward strand.
TCGCAATTGCCATTCCAATTCATCCCACATGTGTTCAATGGGGTTGAGGTCAGAACTCTGTACAGGCCACTGGAGTTCTTCTACACCAACCTCATCGAACCATGTCTTTATGGACTCCGCTTTGGGCACATAAAAGGGAAAAAAGTTATTTTACTTTTCATTATTGGTATACATCAAAGTAATTATAGGTTGGCTGTAAAATTGTATTACAGCTTATTTCCAAAATATATTCCTTTCACGTTTCAAGGTTTATTTGTCAAATGCACCGAACTACACAGCATCATCCTGCACAATGAAACTCTTGTGACATGGCACCCGACAATTACGTAGTGAGAGTTAAGAAGAGTATATAAGCAAAAAAATAGCTAGACAGAAAATTGTATAAAATAAAGCAACAATATACATAACGCTGCACTATCAGTGGTTTAAAAAGAGTGCTGTAAACTAGAAGCAATCTTGGTAAATATGGCAAGTATGGCTGTAATATACATACAAAATGTAACCTAGCATAAATTTTGAAATCAAAGGAACTAGCATCAAAGGAATATTCGAATGCCCATTAAAACTACCTGAAAGGACATCAGAGCATCTGGAATGTTTGTATGTGATCAGTATGATCATGGATCAGTGTTTCTGGTTGAGGAGCCTTATGGCCTGATGGAAAAACCTGTTTTTGAGCCTGGAAGCGCGTACTCCAGTGCCCCAGTAGTGTCTTCCAGACGTCAGCAGTGTGAACAGACCATAGCCTGGGTGGCCGTGAGCTATGTATCATGAATGTAGTGCCCTCCATACATACTGGAACCCCTCATAATCAATACATACTAGAACCCCTTGTAGGCCAAGCGATGAGTTGTAGCAATGCCAAAGTAACCTAGTTAGAGTAGAAGGAACACCCCTCTCTTGCTTGCAAATTTTTTTTTCATTGACGAACCTCGAAATACAAAACCTCCTCATTGTAAACCTGTCAAATTCAGAAAGTCTGAAAAAAAATAAAAAAATATGTGCACTTCAGCCAGTTATAGGTTGGCTGTAAAATTGTATTACAGCTTATTTCCAAAAAAATATTTGACCAGCTTGTTGTAAATCTAAATATATAAAATATGCTTGCAATCGCGTTAACTTTATACAAATGTTTGGTAACAGAATTGCGACTTTGTAAAATGTGTTCAAACTTCATTGTACAAGCTGGTCAAATATAACTTGCAAGCACAAACTAAATGTACAAGCTTGCAAAATGTAATTACAGATATGAACATCAGTCATGAGACCACAGCCCTCCTGATACGACCACAATATTTTAGACACAAGTGCTGAGAAATTTGATATGTTTGATATTCCATAGGTATATACATTTGATAAGAAATCTGTAACTTATTATATTTATTGAACCAACCAATACAGAAGAACTTGATTCTACCCTGAAATAAAAAATTTGCTCATTCTAGATTTTGTGTAATTGCTAAAATTATTGGTTACTAGATTATGTAATTATGGTGAATTGCCCATTTAATGGTTTGCATTTTGCCCCAAAACTGTTCTTTTTAAGTATTACTTTAATCCCTTGTTTGGCAATATTTTCACTCTGTATATTTGAATTGTTTTCAGTGTTCAACTTGTTCCACAGAAGCTAAATTCATTAATAATAAAATACTATTAGATTATATAGTATCAACAATTCCCCCACACTGTAAACCCTAATGTATTTCTTAATCAAATGTTTCTACTAAGGGTAACTCAAAGTTAGAAAAATTTTCTCAATTACTTAAAATATTTGTTATACTGACTTTTACTACATTTTTATGTTTAAAATGAAAATGATCCTAGCATGCTCTGCTTCAGGTTGATTTTTTGGAATTGTTTTATTATCATTTTTATGCATGGACATTGAATGATTGATTCATCTTAGCTACACAAACATCAAACACCTACATTAGTCCAACATGATCCAATCATTTAGGCAAACATATATTTTGCACCCACTACTGAAATTATTGTAACAGTTATATAAAATATATTCCAAAACGTGCTGGATTTGAATAGGAATTTTTGCATTCCTTTGCAAGCCAGTGCCTTGTGGTTAGCTTTGGAAAATTCTGGTTAAGTTCCCAGGTTTTCCAGAAATATCAGTGGAAGCAGTTATTTCATTTTTGGAAACCTGGGGTTTCTTTAACCAGGGCTTTCTGGCAACTTGTCAAATTACAGCACAGTGTATTTTGAGGACTTTTGAAATTAATAGTCCATGAGCTAGGTGGGTTACAATTCAAAATAAGGATTTATGGGATATGTTAGGTCAACAGTCAATAAATTGAACTTAGAGATAATAAATGTGCTCAATAAATGTGCTCTCTGTCATTAACAAATACAGTCATGGGTGGTAACTCTAGAGTTCACTTGAAAGAGTAATGCATATTGGGAAATAATTGTCTTCTATATTTTTATGTACAGTAAACTTGAAATAAAGAAAATTCAAATCTGAACTATTAAGTTCAAATAACAAATTTTTAAGTAATTAATTACTTAACAAAATTAATTTTGAGTATTCTGAACTTATTAGGTTTTACAGTGCATTTCCTTCTCAATGATTTCATATTTCTTGTAATTGAAGAATTATGTTGGCAAGCTATGCTATTTGAGACCATGAAATCTGCTAATTGTACCCGCCTTTAATAACTATAAATAGATGTGTCAAATAGGGTGTAGTCAGTCTTGTCTTTCATTTCTCCCCATCTATACAGTAAAGATGGGGCGTTGTTAAACATGCAACCTATGAGGCTATGTTATTAGCAATGAACCCAGGGGGGCTTACGGGCTGAACCTGCTGGTGACAGTGATGTACAGCTTTGACTTTGACAGGCAGTAACACATGGCTGTTGAAAGAGAGTGATAACTAAATTAAACTTCCATTGAAACTCTAAAAGATGTCTATTGGAATTACCTTATAGTGTTCACTCATTTACTGGATATGATCTTTGTGGAAACCTTTGTAAGACACTGAGTGAGGATGTGCTGTGAGGATACGGAATTGTTATTAGGGCTGGAAGATTATTCAATAAATATTGTTAAGTTTTTTAAATAATGAAAATAATAAGATATTGTTGATATTGCTAATTTTCCTAATTTATTAAGAATAAGAGGATTTTTCATTTGAGATGTAGTTATAATGCTGCAGAAGTATAATATTCTTTATGTAAAGTATTATTGAAAAAATAATTTTCTTGAGTTTCTATTTTTCCCCACTTGGTTTTTCCTATGAAAATGAACTGAATACACACTAAATACACACTGCCGACCTTTATTTTGAAGGCACAATATGAAAAATGGAAGTCAAATTGTTGCTGCCGAATTTATGTAATGTTTCACCACATACTTTTATATTGAAGGCAAAATATGAAAAACTGAGCTATTATTGTTGCTGCCGAATCTTTCATGTTGCCTCCATAATCTATTGTAGTGTATTGTAGCTATTGTGTTGTGACAGTTTGCTAGCTAGCTACTTTTGGTTGTCGCTCAGATGATGGCTACCTTCTTTATGTCAATGTTACAGCCACTTACTGAAATTCCATTTTAAACGTATGTGTGAACTAGGGCTGTCATGATATCAGGTTTTCGGTACATGATTATTGTGGCCAAAATAATTCACGTAACAATATTATCATGGTATCAATAGAAAATGTGAAGAAAAAAATATGCTATCTGTCAAATTCATCTTCAACTTTGTTTAATGTATTTTGTTTATCTTTTTTTGGCAAATTAATTATGCTCGAAATACAATGTATAGAGGTGGAGTCTGTAACCATAACTTTACAAATAAAAAAGCATACAAAAAGAACAATTACACTTAAGGCAACCAGATGAACTGATGAACAAAAGATCCACAAGGCCTAACACCGAGAGGAGTTTTTGGAAAAATACAAAACATTTTCAGCTAATGAATAGGCTACAAAAAGGCTAGTGTTTAGGTCCAGACTCGTAGTTTAAGCACATGTATCGTTTGTCCATGAATAAGCTATGGAGAAACAGAGAGGAGTTTTTGGCAAAATACAACGTCCTTTTTTGCATGTGAATAGGCTATAAAAATGGTGCGTCTTTGCGGATCTCTGCCAGGGGTCCTAGTGGGGCTAATGAGGTGATTTCAACGCCAGTGCATAAGTCCTATCTCCTTGTTTAGGCATATGCATCGTTTGTCTATAAGTTACACGAGTAAGGTATCGAAAAACAGAGTTTTTTTGGGGAGAAATACAACTTCAGTTTTGCCTAGTGAATACGATAGTCTTATGTTGTAGTATTAACATGATATCAATATTTCATTTTTTCATATCATGGTTATCGTAAATACTGGTATATCGTGACACCCCTTGTGTGCACAGACACAGCCAGTTACGTTTCTCTGACCTCACTTGTTAGTTTGATTCGAACATCGGGTGCAGTATGTTGTTACTCTGATATTAATGCGTTAGTAAACTGTGAATGTAAACTGTGCGGAAACAGTGGCCAAACGAGGTAGGGTTCCACTGCATTGACAACCAATTGCATTCATATCCATCATTATTAGTACAATTAATTATTTTTTAAAGTATTAAAACAAATATGACAACATTAACATGGCATTGAAAGAATTATATATTTTTTTATGTCTGAATTATATGTTCATACCTGGATTGTGCGATTCCGTCTGCGTTTTCTGCAATGGAATAATAGGGCCCTAAGATACCAATTTGGACTCTGACTGGCAGGCCATAGCTTTTTCTTACCAATGAAATGAGTGCATCACGTTTTAACCAATCGGAGTAGATTCTGGAACATGCAGCACCAGTGTTTCCACTCTGCGGAGGAGGGAAAAAAAATCTCAGAATGGTTGGCTACTCCTACCTGAGTTTTTGATAGTATAACAAATATTTTAGGTGTTTTCTCCACCTAGGTAGGTCCATGCATAAACAAAGTTTTAGTGAAAATATGTATTACATGTTTGCTAACATTTTGCAAACAATCTTTCTTACAACTACAAAACTAATTACAAGTTTGCTCATCTTTTTGACAGGTTTGCTAAACATTATTATGCAAAACAATTTGTCGCATATAACTGAGCTTTAGAGTTTCTCTGCAGCAATGGGTGAACCTTCCAGAAGGACCGCCATCTCTGCAGAACTTTGTTAATCACACCTTTATGGTGAACAGCTAGACAGAAGCCACTCCTGAGTAAAATGCGTTTGACATGCGGCCTGAAAGACTCTGAGAGCATAAGAAATAACATTTTCTGGTCTGATGAGACTATTAGGCATGAATACCGTGCGCTACTTCTTGGCAAAAAGAAGGTACCTCTTATCACCGGTAATGCCATCCTTATTGATGTGTGGTGGGAGCATCCTTCTTTGAGGATGCTTATCTGTGCCTGGGGCGGAAGACTGGTCAGGATTGAAGGATGACCAGAGCATAATATAGAGAGGTCCTTCAACAAAACTTGATCCTGAGCGCACAAGACCTTGTTGGGGTACAAATTCATCTTTCAGCACGACAATGGCCTGAAGAACACTGGAAGAACGCTGGAGTAGCTTTAGTATGAGTCTGTGAATGCCCTTGAGTGACCCAGCTACAGTCAAGTTTTAAACCCCATTTCTTCACCTGAGGTGAGATCTCAGTTCAGTAATGCTCCCCATTTAATCTGTCAGACCTACAAGAGAGAATCCTTGTGTGGAAAGCTTGCGTTCATACACAAGAAACCCGAAGCTTTGTGTAGTAGAGAACAAAGGGTCGGAATACTTGAGAATACAAATTAGTTTTCAATTTTATATTTTCATTGAAGTGGCACAAATTTCTAAAGCAATTTCTTTGCATTGTAATTGTCGGATATTGTCTGTAGATTAATGACAATTAAAAGTCCTTCCTCACTTTATTGCATAACTTGTATTGCAGTCTTGCTGCTTGTGGCTGTGGTTGAAGTGAGTTAATGTACAGACGCTTGATCAGCATGTTGTGCTTGAGTGAAACTGACATGTTGATGATTGACATGCCATCTAGTCAGCAGCATACTGCAAGTTAGTTTGCTAACATGCTACTTGTGTTGGATAGGCTGGACTGGTACTTAAGTGAAACCTTGTCTTTGATACAAAATATAAACTTGACTGTCTTAGCCAATTATGAAGGATTTAGCAATATTGTTGGGTTTATTTTGTTTCTGAAATATGCAATCTGCAAAAAGCTTGGACCGATCGTTTTTTCAGGCTATGTGTTTTCAGTAATTGAGATTACCTTAGCTGCTAGGCAACCCAAGCAGCATTCCATTGTTGTTATCTAAAGCCAGAGCTGTAAGTGTTCCTTTCATACGTGTTATCAGTTACCAATGCATGGCATTTGTAGTTGAAATCTAGCCATTATTGCCCGTGCATTATGTGTAGGAGAAGTGTAAAGTACTCATGGTGTAATTATTATTAACATCATAATGAGCTTTCATTACGATGTTGCCATAAAGCGTTTCTTTACTCACTTCATGGGAACGTTCACATTTGTAGAATGCTGAAAGCATCTACTCGGTTCAAATGCTGATGACCCTGCGCAATTGACACCACCCATACCAGGGTAATGTCATGCAATATAGTTTGTAAAGAAATTGGAAACATAAGTACAGATCACATGTTCTGCCAGAAAATGCCATGTTGCTTGACCAGTCTGTTGTGCCCATTTGAAATCTGCTGATAGGACCTACTGGGCTGGCTGGAGCACAATCCATAAATGGAAA